>NC_137325.1:29865800-31065800 GCF_965287045.1 Carcharhinus amblyrhynchos | reverse complement strand
CACCCGTGTTGGTCTTAGAAGGCTTCCCAGAAAGAAGCTTTCAACAGAGTAAAGTGATTGCTGCATTCTTCACACATGTTTGACCTATCTAAGGAAGTGGTGTTGACCTGCGATGACTCTCCATTTGGCGTTGGTGCAGTGTTATCCCATGAGATGGATGATGGATCTCAGAGGCCAGTAGAGTGTTTCAAGAATTCAAAAAAGGCTACTCACAAACTGTGAAAGAAGGATTTTCATTGTATTTGGTGTCAAAAAATTCTGCCCGTACTTACACGGTAGGCACTTTACCATTGTTTCTGATCACAAAGCCATGGAGGTGATCTTGAGCCTGTATTCTCTGTCCGCAGGAACAGTGGCAGGGCCAGCGAAACCCGAAAATCATGAATCTTGCCGGTGAGATTGCGATTTCCGATTTTTGCTGCCCTTTGCCACAATGGGAGTGAACCTGATTTTAATATATTTTAATATAATTAAAGATGCCCGCACCATGTTTCGACTCCTTGCCATATTTTCAAACCTTGCTAACATGGCATCAGGTTGGTATGGTTTACGGCAAGTTCACCCAGATGTAAACCTGTCAGGAGCGTAAAGGTGAGTACAGTCCCCAGGTGGAGCAGGTACATGGCCAGGCATTGCTCCCTAGCACAGGTTGGCACTCCCTGGTTGTCACCATGCCCATCCCAGTCTGGTAGTGACAACTGGGCAGTGCTAACTGTGCAGCAGACAGTGCCAGGCGCACCCTAGTGGGAGACTCATGGGGAGGGAGGCTCATTCATGTGTGGTGGTGGGGGGCGGGGAGTGGATGTAGGAGCTGAAGATGCTGGTAATGTCTTTTTGGGAAGGAGGGGGAGGGGTGTGGATGATGCTGGGGATGACTGTTTTATGGAGGTGGAGAGGATGGAGATGCCAGCTTTGATCATGGGTGGGGAGGGTTACTGGCTCTGATTGCTGGGAGTGGCGAGCCCCTGAGACCTCCGTGGTGGGTGGGGGGAGGTTATTATTTGCTCTGATTCGGGCGCCTTTTGAAAAGGACACTATGATCTCAGTGCAGCCGGCAATACCAATGTGTTTAGGCCCCGTCCCTCAATATGATGGTGTGAAACACGCCCACCTATCAGAAGATCTGGAGAGAAAATTGGTTTGTTTCAGTCAGATCCTGACACTTTGGAGAGAATTGTCCCATCCTGCCCACCACGGGAATTGTAGCGGTCAGGTGTGGACAATGAAAAGGCCATAGAGTCATAAAGCCGTAGAGTCATAGATATTAACAGCATGGAACCAGGCCCTTCAGCCCAACTTGTCCATGTTGCCTTTTTTTAACCACCATGCTAGTGCCAACTGCCTGCTTTTGCCCCATATTCCTCTATACCTATCTTACCCATGTAACTGTCTCAATGCTTTTAGAAGACAAAATTGTACCTGCCTCTACTACCACCTCTGGCAGCTGGTTCCAGACACTCACCACCCTCTGTGCGAAAAAAATTGCCCCTCTAGATCCTTCTGTATCTTTCCCCTCTCACCTTAAACCTATATCCTCTAGTTTTAGACTCCCCTATCTTTGCTAAAAGATATTGAATATCTAGCTGAGCTATGCCCCTCATTATTTTATAGACCTCGATAAGATCAACCCTAGGCCTCCTATGCTCCAGAGGAAAAAGTCCCAGTCTATCCAGCCTCTTCTTATAACTCAATCCATCAAGTCATGGTAAATTCCGAGTAAATCTTCCCTGCACTCTTTCTAGTTGACCTTGGGTTGGATTTTCCGGTTCTTACGTGAGTGCTGCTGGAAAATCTCGACCTTTGCCATTTTTTGGTAAGATTCCAATAATGGAACATTATTCACAAGTTCTGAGTTTCAAAACTTCACCACAGTAATGGTATCGGCACATCAGAGCAATGCCTTGCCACCCAGCTGAGCGAGCCATCCAAACTTTTAAGTCTGGCCAAAAGAATCAGTCATGAAGAATCCTAGAGGCCAGAATCTCACTATCATTCTTGGTTGCCAGGCCATCTCTGGTAAGAGAAATGAAGGAAGGGGCACTGAATTTTGCCAGGAGCTTTGGGATGTCTGTTTGTCAGGGCAAATAGTGAATCTCTACTCTGCACTGCAGCAGCGAGACCTGCCTGGTGATTTTAATACCTTTGTACTTTTTGGACCAATTTCATCCCCTCCGGCCTCTATATTGGGGTAGCTGTGGTCATACTTCTCACATGAAGGACCATATTCAATAATAAAAGGAGGCAAAGCCGATCATAGAATCCTACAATGCAACAACGGAAATCCTACCAGCAGAGTTGTTAATGAACCATGATCTCAGATTGAGACTGACTCTTGTACTTCTGAAATTTTCCAGGGAGGGTAGATGCTGCCAAAGCGGTCAGGAGTTTCACGTCATGATTCACATCCGTCAACCTAAATGTGTGTGAAGGATGTTGCCATGTATGTGAGGAATTTTGTTCATAGGTCAAGTCAGGCCATTGAAATCACTGTCCCTAACACTAGATCCCTGTCTTATTTCTTTTTATTCATTTGTGTCACTGGCTGGCCAGAATTTATTGCCCATCCCTCGTTGCCCTTGTTCAGAGGGCAGTTAAGAGTCAGTCACATTGCTGTGGCTCTGGAGTCACACGTAGACCAGACAGTTAAGGACAGCAGATTTCCTTCTCTAAAGGATGTCAGTGAACCAGATGAGGTTTTCCGACAATGGTTTCATGGCCATCAGTAGGTTCTTAATTCCACATATTTTTCATTAAATTCAAATTCTGCCATCTGCGTGGTGGGATTCGAACCCAGGTCCCCAGAACATTGAGTTTCTGGATTAATAGTCGAGCCATAATTCCACTCAGCCAGCGCCTCCTCATATCAAGTGGATGTAGAAGGAAAGACTGTTTGAAAACGCATAAATGCTTGTGAAAAAGAGAGATGACGCACCAGCCAATTTTGCCGTCAGGAAATATGTTGTTATTAAGAAATGTTGCCGACTGTTCTAGCACTGAAGTACTTGGTTGTCCTGTGACAGGCACAACCAACGTCTCCATGGAAACAAACAGAACTGAATTGCCTATGCCTGAAGAGGTACCTGTCATTATAGCTCTGCTGACAGCAATCCTGTGAAAGTGCCCCAGACACTCTTCCACAAATATTCAGAAACCCTGAAAGACTTGATTTATAATTGACTAAATTCAATTATTTAGTGCTTCATTATCTGATGCTGTATAAATTGAATATTGACATGTGTATATTAGATGAGGAGGGATGTGGTAATTGTCCCTTTAAGGATCAAACTGCAGACTAAGAGTCTGGGGAATGAATCGGGCAGCAGGGTGGGGGAATCACCCTGCTAAGTGTGGGTTTCTGATTATAGCCACGAGGCTGCAAGCCTCTGTGTAGTTTAATTTAACTTGTAAATAAACCAGTTGTGTTTGCCCTAAACTGGTGAATGAGCATCTTTACACCATGACAGCGTTTAAAGAAGAACAGGAGAGGTTTCCCTCACATTGTAACTGATACTTATCCCTCAGTCAACATCACTAAAGCTCATTATTTGGCTGTTGTTACATTGTTGTTTGTGGGACTGTGCTGTGCACAAATTGGCTCTCACATTTCCTGCACACCCCAAAGTACTTAACTGTCTGTAAAGAGCTTTGGCAGGGGGGCGGGGGCAGGGGGGCGGAGGTGGTTCTGAGGTTGTGAAAGGCACTACATAAATGCAAGTCTTTTTTTTCCTCTAATGTGCAAAATTTTTTGCACAGTGCATGTGTAACGGGCATGTTGATGTAGCATAATATGCACAGTGTGAAATATAATTAACAATGTCTCTCTGTAAACACATCTGTTCTTCACAGTTTCAACCCATTACAGGCTTCCTTGCCAGAAACATTCGACTGTTGCTTGCTCACATGCACCAAGCTGTTCTTGGATATCTGACGTGCTTCCTACTCCATCCAGTGCCCTCCGGTTAACAGGTTGTCCAATAAACATAAGAGGCTTTGGCCTGGAGGCAGAGTGATTTGATTGATTTAAAGTTTCTTTCTGCCATAGATTAGCTTCTTCTATGATGACATATATTCCAGTTTCGTTCCACAAGTTCCCCATTTTCATTTATAATTTCTAACATTGTCGCTAACATTTCTTTGTGTCAATAAGCCATTTTCCCATGTACGTCTTTAGCAATTATTTCACATTTCCTGCTTTACGTTGCAGTAATATTCAGGACATAACTATTTTTCTGCTTCTTATTTCAGACATGAAGAAGGTCCTTTAGTTCATTGTATCTTTGACAATGGGTGGCACAGTGGTTAGCTCTGCTGTCTCACAGCACCAGAGACCCGGGTTCGAGTACCAGCTTGAACTACTGTCTGTGTGGAGTTTGCACATTCTCCCCATGTCTGCGTGGGTTTCCTCCAGGTGCTCTGGTCTCCTCCCACAGTCCAAAGATGTATGGGTTAGGTGGATTGGCAATGCTAAAAAAAAATGCCCTTTAATGTCAGGGGGTAAATGCATGCATTATGGAGATAGGACCTGGGTGGGATTGTGTTTGGTTTGGATGGGCCGAATGGTTTCCTTCTGCATTGTAGGATTCTATGATAGGCTTTGTCTCCTTTTATTATTGAATGTGGTCCTTCATGCGAGAAGTATGACCACAGCTGCCCCAATATAGAGGCCAGAGGGGATGAAATTGGTCCAAAGAGCACAAAGGTATTAAAATCACCCGGCAGATCTTGCTGCTGCAAGTGCAGAGTGGAGATTTACTGTTTGCCCTGACAATGGCATCCCAAACCTCATGGCAAAATTCAGTGCCCTTTCCTTCATTTCTCTCACCAGAGATGCTGCCAGACCTGTTGAGAATTTTCAGCATTTACTGTTTTTTATGATAGCGGGACTAACCTTAGGTGGAGAGGATAGAGGAGATGCTGGTGTTCTCCTTAGCACAGAGAAAGTTGAGTGGAGTTTTATGAGGGCCCTGCTGAATTAAAGAATGAGAATCTCTTTTCAGTGGCAGTAATGCCTGTAATCCCAGGACACAAATCTGAAGTGATCGATGGATGAACTAGAGGGGTGATGAGGAGAACATTTTCATGCAGTGAATAGTAATGAGCTAGAATATACTGGCTAATAGAAGCAGGGTTAGGTAGGTCTTTCCCTAGAGTAGGGAAGTCCAGCACTAGAGAGCATAGGTTTAAGGTGAGAGGGGAAAGATTTAAAAGGGACCCGAGGGGCAACGTTTTCACAGAGGGTGGTGTGTATACGGAATGAGCTGCCAGAGGACATGGTAGGGGTGGGTATAACTACAACAATTAAAAGACATTTGGACAGGTACACAGCTAGGAAAGGTTTAGAGGGATATGGGCCACATGCAGGCAAATGGGACTACTTCAGTTTTGGAAATCAGTTGGTCCAAAAGGCCTGTTTCTGTGCTGTAGATCTCTAATCATATCTTTAAAATTGGATAAGTGCTTTACGGGTCTGTAGAGGAATGGTAAGGGAGTGGGGGTAATTGGGGAGCTCTTTCAAAAAGCAACACAGACGTGAGGGGCTGCCGAATAATCTCCTTTTCTGTTGTACCATTATATGATTCGAATGGAGAGTTCCTTTATGCACTCATCATGGCTTTGTGTTCCATTCACAGGTCAGGGAGAACCTAATGACCAACGAGAAAGCAATGAGACAAATCACTTGCACCCTTTGGCACATCATGGCCAGTCACCTCCACTGATGGAAACCAGGCGCAGGCAGCAACAAATACAAGACCACAGAAGCTGGGAAATGCTGATGAGAAATGGATAGCATTGGTGGGATGATAGAGTATGTTGAGAATCTCGATTGTGTCATATTCTGTGGAAAAATCAATCGGGCATGGTGCCAAACAGGCCTGCTCATCTGCTCCGAGCTCATTTCACAGGGCAATTTCTCCTCTGGCCAGAATAGCTAAGGGCCTCATCACATTGAGCTTTCCTCAATTATTATCGATCTTTTATCTATAAGGATTGCATGCCACAACAATATGTTGGGGAAGGAGAAATCCTAATGGGATCGAGAGAAATTTAAGTAATTAGGCATGAAGGCGTTGACAGAACCACCATCTTTGAGTTAAATGGCTTTTGAAACAAGCTAATGAGTTAAAAAGAAAGCAGTTTGCAAACATACGAAATGCAGTAAGAGATTCAAACAAGTGATTATGATTTCAAAACACATATGCTGATATTTTGAATGTATTAATGTATTTTTAAGAATCATTGATCACTTTAGCCAAAGGCAGCTTGCTGTGAAGCAAAGAAAGGCATTAGGTCAGAGCCATATTCTAAGAGAATGTTAAAGCCTTGGGAAATGCAAGATTTATCAGAAAAGTTTAGAACATTTAGAACACAAGATCAAATTTCACAATGAGGGTTTATTCACTGTCCTTATAAGATGGATGCAAGCCCAGACGTGGAGTCACGTGTTAATCTGGTTTGGCAGTGACCAAAGGAGAACTCATGGGAACATTCGTTTGAACTTTAGGCTAGTGTCTGAGGTTACTAGGCAACATGGGGGTCAGCCAAGACAGGAGTTAGCTTCCAGATTTTATGACTAATAAAATGCCATTATGCCAGAAGGTAAGATCCAATTGGCTAAAGTATATGACATGTGTTACTATGACTAATGTAAACGGAAGATGGTTGGTTCAAAGCTAATGAAAGGCAGGAAATTTGATAAGAAAAGTGTGTAATTGATCTATCTTGAACTGTATACGTCAGAATTCATTGGAAAGGTTAGGTTACTCCATGTCTAGAGAGGCTTAGAACTCTCTGATCACTTCTCCGAGTGGCTGCTGGTCAAATAAAGTTACGTTTTTAAACTTGGACACTGGTTTTCGTGAGTCTTGTATTGTTTGAATTTCTGACATTACCTGGCCACCTCAGAAGCCCCCCCAACACAGTATTTATCACAGTGAACCAACAACATTACAATGGTGTCACAGGATGCACTCTAAAGTGCGAAGGAAAACAGGCATTTTCTGACCTAGGCGTCAGTAACACTCTGCTTTTGGTCATGAGTTCGGACCCCAATCTAAGCACAAAATTGAAGCTGTCACTTCCAGCATAACACTGGTGAGTGCTGTTTGAGTGGAGCTATTCAGGTGGGGGTCAGCGCAAGGCCCTTTCTGCCCTCTCAGGCGAATGTAAAAGATCCCATCACACAATTTAAATAAGAACAGGAGGCTTCTCCCGGGTGCCCTGGTTAATTGTTTCCCAACCAAAATCCCCCCAAAAAATCCAGTCAGTTGTTTTGATTTGACCTGATTTGATTTATTATTGTCACATGTATTAGCATACGGTGAAAAGTATTGTTTCTTGCATGCTATACAGACAAAGCATACTGTTCACAGAAAAGGAAATGAGAAAGTGCAGCATGTAGTGTTACAGTCATAGCTGGGAGAAAGATCAATTTAATAATGCAAGGTAAGTCCATTCAAACGTCTGAGGGCAGCAGGGAAGAAGCTGTTCTTGAGTCGGTTGGTAGTGACCTCAGGCTTTTGTATCTTTTTCCCAGTAGAAGAAGATGAAAGAGAATGTCTGGGGTGCGTTGGGTCCTTAATTACGCTGGCTGCTTTGCTGAGGCAGCGGGAAGTGTAGACAGAGTCAATGGATGGGAAGCTGGTTTACCTGATGGATTGGGCTACATTCACAATCTTTTGTAGTTTCTTGCGGTCTTGGGCAGAGCTTCAATACAACCAAAAAGAATGCTTTCTCTGCTGCAGCTGTAAAAGCTGCTAAGAGTCGTAGCTGACATGCCAAATTTCCTTAGTCTTCTGAGAAAGTAGAGGCGTTGATGGGCTTTCTTAACTATGGTGTTGGCATGTGGGAGCTAAGACAGGCTGTTGGCGATCTGAACACCTAAAAACTTGAAGCTCTTGACCCTTTCTACATTGTCCCCGTTGATGTAGACAGGGGCATGTTCACCTTTACGCTTCCTGAAGTTGATGAAAATCTCTTTTGTTTTGTTGACGTTGAGGGAGGGATTATTGTCACTGCACCAGTTTACCAGATTCTCTATCTCATTCCTGTGCTCTACGTCTTATCATTGTTTGAGATCTGACCCACTTTGGTGATGTCGTCAGCAAACTTGAACATTGAATTGGAGAGGAATTTGGACTAGGTGTAGTCATAGGTGTATGAGTATAGTAAGGGGCTGAGAACACAGCCTTGTGGGGCACCGGTGTTGAGGATGAGCATGGAGGAGGTGTTGCTATCTTTTCATATCGATTGTGGTTTGTGAGTTAGGAAGTTCTTAGTCCAATTGCAGAGAGAGGAGACGAGGCCCAGACCATGGAGTTTGCAGAAAAGTTTTGTTGCTGTTGGTGGCACTTTGCTGAGCATGGATGATTTTCTGCTATGTTTTCCAACATATGGCAGCGGCATGTTGGCACTGATGCCTCATGGCACCACGAACAAGTGTTTGATTCCTGACTTGGGTCACTGTCTGTGTGAAGTCTGCACATTCTCCTTGTGTCTGCGTGGGTTTCCCCCAGGTGCTTCAGTTTCCTCCCACAGTCTGAAAGACATACTGGTTAGGTGCATTGGCCGTGCGAAATTCTCCCTCAGTGTACCTGAACAGGTGCTGAAGTGTGGAGGCTAGGGAAGTTTACAGTACTTCATTGCAGTGTTAATACAAGCCTATTTGCGACACTATTAAATAAAACAAAAAGGAATAAAAATATAGCAGTGACCACACTTCAAAAAGTAATTTATTGGCTGTAAATGTTGCTCTGGGATGTCCTGAGGTCATGAAACTCGTTATATAAAGGCAAGTTCTTTCCTACTTTCTCTCTCCTTTCTTTGGGGAAAAAGTGATTGTTAAATTTTTCAATCCTGAGCATGAATGATGGTGAAATTCATGCTCTATGTAGGCTGGTTTTTGAAGAATTTTGCTTCCAATACTATGATGTTGGCTTCGCAGTTTTGAGGATATGACCAGCAAGTCTTTATTAACAACTCATAACCAATATATATAATGTGTATAGCATGTAGAGGGTGCAGGTATGGAGCTGACTCCATCCTAGGGGGGGGATGTTCTGATCTTTCCAGTCCCCCTGATAGCAACCCCATCCCTCCCACCACGGTGGGTTCCCTGGCAGTAGGATGAGTGAAACACGCAAAATGCTGTAGACATTTGTGGGACGGGTAGATCCCACTGGCGGCTATTGGTGAATGGCCTCCACTTCTGGAAAAATGATCTGGGGGGGTGGGGAAGGAAAATCCCCCCTAAATCATTATTCTTCTCTTCCCATCTTTACATTGACCCTGGCTCTGGGTCGTGTGCCTTCTTATGTCACTGTGGGGACAATACTGTACTCAATCCCACACATAACTTTCTTGTACCAGGTCAATATACACACATACCCTTCATGTACTGACTATGACAATGTTCTGGTCCACTGTTCCTTTGAGTGGAGCATGGTCCTGCATGTGCTGGAGCAGTGAATTTAGCTTTAATTCTCATTGCCAAATTCACTGCTCTGCCATTTTGTTTCTGTGGAAATCTCTTAGTAGTTGAACTGCTGTTGAGGGATTTTGAAACAAACCTGTTGCCTCTATCTCCCCCCCCTCGAGTATTGTTGTTGAGTCTGGACTTGATAAAATTTTCCCATTGTTGCAACATCTTATCCTGTCGCATTCAGCTACCCTGTAGATTTTGGGAAATTATATTCTGCTCGATCTTCCAGCAGTCCTAATAACTGGCACAGTGGTTAGCACTACTGCTTCACAGAGCCAGGGACTGGGTTTGATTCCTGGCTTGGGTCACTGTCTGTGAGGAATCTGCATGTTCTTCCTGTGTTTGCGTGGGTTTCCTCTGAGGGCTCCAGTTTCCTCCCACAGTCTGAAAGATGTGCTGGTTAGGTGCATTGGCCATGCTGAGCAGGTGCAAGAGTGTGGCAACTAGGGGATTTTCACAGTAACTTCATTGCAGTGTTAATGTAAGACCACTTGTGTCACTAATAAATAAATTTAAACTTAAACATCTCAAACTACCAGAATTACCCACTGTACAGTAAGTACAGTTATGACCGACATCCTAACGAATAACTATTAAAATGGGACAAGCTCTTTAAACGTCACTTAACCTATTGAGACATTTGCCCACATGGGGCTCTGATTGATGGGCAATTAATTCGATAAATCAATGGTCAAAATCAAGCTTCATCTAACATCTGAAAGTATATCGCAACTAAAAACACGGAAATACAATTACTTTTGGATTGTTTTGTGTTTTATAACACGTGTTAGGTTTGTGAAATAGTGAATAAAGGAATTTAAATAACACAGCAGGAAAACTGCTGCAATGCCTGAACAACTTGGTTTAAAAAGCAGCTGTTCTAACAGATGCCATCCCTGAACCAGCACAACATTTTAGCTTAACCTTATATCCCTGCATTGTAGTTGTCCAACCTGGCCCTGACTTCTATAACAGAGCAACTCAGAACGACGTGCAACTTGTTGTTATTTTTAAGTGTTGCAGCATTTTTATTTCTAACCTGCTATTTCCTTCTGTCTCCAATTTTATGGGTCTGGAAAATTAGAAAACCTGGATTTTAGAGCTCTCTCTCAGTTCGGGAATCAAAACTCCAGGAACAATTATGATTGGCAGATTAACATGAAACTGGGTTTAGTGTTTAGCTTCCATGATTCATGTCACACAGAGTCATACAGATAGAGGTATACAGCATGGAAACAGGCCCTTCGGCCCAACTCATCCATTCTGACCAGGTTTCCTAAACTGAGCTAGTCTCATTTGTTTGCATTTGGCCCACATCCCTCTAAATCTTTCCCATCCATCTACCTGTCCAAATATATATTAAATGTAATTGCATCCCTATCTACCACCTCCTCTGGCAGCCCATTCCATAGATGTACCTCTCTCTGTGTGAAAAGATCCTTTTTAAATCTTTCCCCTCTCACCTTAAACCATGCCCTCTGGTGTTGGGCTCTCCTACCTTTGTGAAAAGACCTTGGCTATTCACCTCACTTAAGCCCCTCATGATTTTATAAACCTCTACAAGGTCACCCCTCATCCTACAACTCTCCAGAGATAAAAGTCCTAGTCTATCCAGCCTCTACTTATAATTGAATCTTAATATGTCAATATAGTTGGGCATCCTTCCATTACATTTTCCTTCTGTTTTCTGAGGATATTGACATTAGACATCTGTTTGGCTACACATCCTGATAAAAGTGTTGTGTTAGGGCCATCCTGAACCTTCATCACTGACCCCGGTTGACAGGGTCAGGAGAGATGGAAACGCATAGTAATTGTTGGCCCTCATGCCACAGGGGTACATCCTGGCTGTGTACATGTTCAGGATGTTGCATATGCAACAGCTGTTGACCAACAAGGGGAAAGGCTGATTATCTCAGCATCCCAGAGAGAAAACTTTCCCAAGTGGTTCTTTGGAAAGGAATCATATTTAAACATTGTAAAAAAAAGATCCCCTTCAAGGGTCATTAGCCTCCCTTAGACCTCTAGATGGGTTTGTCAACCACCGCTGATGATACGCTATGGGCGGAATTATCCCTTTTTTATGCAGAGTAGGCGGGAAAAGTGGAATTGTGACTTCCTCCACTGTATTGCTGAGAGCTTAATTAAAAAAAGCTTGAAGGTTCGGGACCCACATTACGCACCAGCAACTTCTTAAAGAATTGTTTGAAAGTTTATTTGTTAGTGTCACAAGTAGGCTCACATTGACACTGCAATGAAGTTACTGTAAAAATCCCTAGTTGCCACACCTCAGTGTCTGTTTGGGCACACTGAGGGAGAATTTAGCATGGTTAAGGCACCTAACCAGCACGTCTTTCAGACTGTGGGAGGAAAACAGAGTGCCCAGAGGAAACCCACGCAGACAATTTGCAAACTCCACACAGACTGTTACCCGAGGCTGGTATTGAACCCAGGTCCCTTGGCGCTGTGAAGCAGCAGTGCTAACCATTGTGCCATCCTTCCTGTCTTAGAATGGTATCACGATTCCTTCACTGCGGCTGTGTCAAAATCTTGGAACTTCCTTCCTAACAGCACATGTGGATGTTCCTATACCATAGAGACTGCAGCGTTTCAAAAAGGCAGCTCACCACCACTTTCTCAAGGCCAATAAGGAATGGTCAATAAGTGCTGCTCTAGCCAGTGATGCCCACGTCCCGTGAATGAATTTTTAAAAAGATACTACTGACACAATTCCTTGTTATAAGAGTTGGATTGTGCCTGAATTATTTCCAGATATTGGACAGTTATTTTAGTATGCATCAATGTCAATATTTCAAATTTGTGTGCTGTTTGTTTCTAGTATACACTTACTCCCTCTCCCTTCCCTGCCCTTTATGTTACAGGTAGCCAGGGACATCTCACATTGTAGATTCATCAGTCCCATCTTGCTAAAGTATCAAAATCCAAAGGTGACTGTTGCCAATCATCAGAAATTAGTTCGAAAGACGAATCATATTGGATTCACGGGCCAGAACTCTAACACCTCGCCTGCCATGGAATCGGCATGGGTAAGGGTCCAACAATGGAAACCTCCATTGATTTCGGTGGGAATTTCCGAAATCGCCCGAGTGAGACCGTAAAATCCCGCCCAAAATGTTAATGTCCTTCCCTCTCCGCAGACGCTGCCAGACCTGCTGAGTTTTTCCAGCACTTCCTGTTATTAGTTCAGATATCCAACACCCATGGGGTTTTGCCTTCTCTGAAATTAGTTGCTGGGAGATTTCATTGATTTCTTACCTTACACTAGATTTATAGTCAGCCGCGCTCCCACTAGGAATGGAAGTAGTTTGGGACCATAAAGTAATTACTACTTTGTCAGTGATTGGCCCAAATTTCCCAACTGATCAACCATGCAGACATGAGGCTGCGGTGGGCTGTCTGTGCGGAATCTGCACCTTATCTCTGTGTCTGCATGGGTTTCCGCCGGGTACTCCGGTTTACTCCCGTATTCTAAAAGCTGTGCTGGTTAAGTGCATTGGCTATGCTAAATTGCCCGTTAGTGTCAGGGGAAATAGCTAGGGTAAATGCATGGTTTTCGGGAATATGGCCTGGGTGGGACTGTGGTTGGTGCAGATTTGATGGGCTGAATGACCTCCTTCTGCACTGTAGGATTCTATGTCTATTCCCTTTAAGGCAGCCTCCTAGTTGGCCACCTCCATGTTTGGGGTCTCCTGATGCTGCCTACCCAATCACAGGCCAAAGGCGGGTGCTGCTGAGGTAGATCAGAGAACACGAGGGCACTTCAAAATGGGGAAATTCACCCACTGGACGGCATGGCATGGTGGCACAGTGGTTAGCACGGCTGCTTCACAGCTCCAGGGACCTGGGTTCAATTCCTGGCTTGGGTCACTGTCTGTGTGGAGTTTGCACATTCTCCTCGTGTTTGTGTGGGTTTCCTCTGGGTGCTCTGGTTTTCTCCCCCAGTCTAAAGATGTGCAGGTTAGGTTGATTGGCCATGCCAAAAATTGCCCTTAGTGTCCTGACATATGTAGGTTAGAGGGATTAGTGGGTAAATATGTGAGGATAGGGCCTGGGTGGGGTTGTGTTTGGTGCAGACTCAATGGGCTGAATGGCCTCTTTCTGTGCTGTAGAGTTTCTAGTTCTTTCTATGGGTGGGAATTTCCGGTCTTGGGACATGCATGCCTGGAAAATCCAGCTGTGTGCTCCCCAAGACCAGAGATTCCCACCCAAGGACAATAGACTTTTGCATGTTTGGCCAAATTTTCTGTCCCATCCGCAACAATTTCTATGACGGGTGGGATGGGAAAAATCCAGCCATTGTGTTTGCTCTGGCAATTTGCCCGTTTTAGAAGCCAGTAATCATTAATCTCAGCAGAGAAACTTTACAATTTGCAGTATTGAATCTTTAATGGCCAAATTCTCTCTTTCTGTTTGTGCAAAGCTTCCTGATTTGTAAAGGTAAATTTTATATGTTTCCTATCTCGGTGTGGAACATGCATATGGAAACTACCATCAAGCACTTGTGGAAATTAGCATGGCCTGATAGATTGCCGACCTCCTGATTTTAATAGATTCAAAATTTGCCTCTATGTCTAAATAAACTGATATCGTCTCTCAGTCGCCTGATAATGTGATTTCTACCTTTGAATTTACTGGTTACCAATGCCCTTGTTGTGGTTTCTCCAGCAATATAACATCTTTTGACATGCCAGTCTCTATTTCGTTATTTCTTGATGTTGAGGAATACTATATTTCCAAATGTTGTTTTATACAGAATAGGCCTGAGAGCGTATGATTTCTCCATTGATGTAAATATGCCTCACAGGTTCATTAACCTTGGGAATTATTATTGCATTTAGGTGTGGAGACATACCGATGATTTCCTGTGTTCACTTTTCACTGTGTCGCTTTTGATGCATTAATCATATGAACTAAAAACAGTTCCCTTCAGAACTTGCGCTCACTATTTGGGTACTGGTGTTCTACAAGAACTGTCTAGAGTCAGTAATCATGCTCTCCTGGTCTCCCCATCTACCCGGTTATGACCTTTCCAATCCTTTTGGCAACCTCTCATCAACTAACATCCCTATTGTACACGATCCATATCCTGTAGAGTAGGAATATAGGAAGTGGGAGCAAGAGAAGACCACTTGACCCATAGACATAGAAACATCAAAAATAGATGCAGGGATAGGCCATTCGGCCCTTCAAACTTGCACCGCCATCCAATATGTTCATGGCTGATTATGCACCTTCAGTATCCCACTCCCGCTTTCTCTCCATATCCCTTGACCCCTTAAGCGCAAGGGCCACATCCGGTTCCCTCTTGAACTTATCTAACGAACTGGCCCAACAGCTTTCTGTGGTAGAGAATTCCTTAGGTTCACGAGCCTGAGTGAAGAAGTTTTTCCTCTCCTCAGTCCTGAGTGACCTGCCTTTTATTCTGAGATGGTGTCCTTGGTTCTAGGCACCTCCATCTGGGGAAACTTCTGTCCTGCATTGACCCTTTGGGGCCCTAGCTGTCAGAACTATCTATGTTTCAATGAGATCACCTCTCATTTTTCTAAACTGTCAAGAATATAGGCCTCATATCTGCAGTCACTCCTCATTGAACAACCATCCCAGGAATCAGTTTGGTGAATACTTGTTGCACTCCCTCTATGGCACGTATATTGTTGCTTAGGTAAGGAGGCCAAAACGCGGCACAATACTCCAGTTGTGGTCTCACCAAAGCTCCATACTATTGCAGCATTACCTTCTTTACTCAATTGCTCTTGCAATAAAAGCCAAGAGATCATTTACCTCCTTAATTGCTTGCTGCACCTGCATGTTAGCTTTCAGTGACTTATAGAGCCGGACACCCAGGTCCATTTGGACTTCAACACCTTCCAATCCCTCACTATTTGAAATATACTCTGCATTTCTGTTTTTCCTTCTGAAGTGGAAAACATCATAGGGGGAATTCTCCCATCCCGCCCAACACGGGAATCGTAGCAGGTGTGGGGGGAGGGGGGGTTGCGGACTATGGAAAGGTCTGTTGACCTCGCCCTGGTTTTGGGGTGAGCGTGGCCAGAGAATCCCACCCCACATCTTTCCACATGATATCCCATCTGCCATGATCTTGTCCACTCACTGAAGTTCTCCAAATCTTTTTGGCGGGGAGTGTTTCCTCCCCAGGTTCCTATTAAAAGCCTTGGATGATAAAAATAAGACGCAAGCAACAAATTAAATTTTTGCTTTGTCCATGTGAAGCAGTGCGAGCGTGCAGAATTCCGCTGTCCAGAACACAAACCGAAACTCTACATAATGCAACTGTTTTCCCACGTTGACCCTGATCAACTTGTTGTTATTTCCAATGGAGGCAGATTTGCGACATATAGCAGACTGTTTACTGACCTCACAGAGCAAAATACCACTGACTGACACTTCTCGCTCTCCTGCAGTGTTTGTGTATCTATATTAAACAAGAATTGAAGATAGAACGACCTGTCTACACTTCCTACTGCCTCGCAAAAACAGCCAGCATAATCAAGGACCCTGGATATTCTTTCTTCAACCTTCTTCCGTTGGAAAAAAGATACAAAAGTTTGAGCTCACTTACCAACCAACTCGAATAGCTTCTTTCCAGCCATCAGACTTTTGAATGAACATTGTATTAAGTTGATCTTTCTCTGCATCCTAGCTATAACTGTAACACTACACTTTGCACTTCTCTATGGACGGTATGCTTTGTCTGTATTGCGCACAAGAAACAATACTTTTCACTTTATACTAATACATGTGATAATAATAAATCAAATCAAACATTTTTTCACAATACAACAGAATTCCGAAGCACATTCTTATCAGACTTGAATGTGGGCCTGGCTATTTACTAGGATGGCTGACAGAGATAGAAGTGATACTTCAGGCAAAGTAAGAAGTCTCACAACATCAGGTTAAAGTCCAACAGGTTTTTTTGGAATCACAAACTCTTGGAGTGCTTCTCCTTCATCTGGTGACTCACTTGATGAAGGAGCAGCTCTTCGAAAACTTATGATTTCAAATAAACCTGTTGGACTTTAACCTGGAGTTGTGAGACTTCTTACTGTACCCACCCAAGTCCAACGCTGGCATCTCTGCTTCACGACTTCAGACAGAAAACCAGGAAGTCTGCTTTGACGAAGGATCGTGCTGACTTGAAATGTTGGCTCTATTCTCTCTCCACAGATGCTGTCAGACCGGCTGAGTTTCTCCAGCGTTTTTTGTTTTTCTTTCTGATTCCTGCACGCTCAGTATTTTGCCTTTATGTCAGGAAGTCTGGGTCTCCCCACATGCTGTGGAGTTTGGACTTTACAGTGTGCGTTTTTTAACCTTTGCCAGTTCCCTGCCCATTTGGCAGTCTTGGCTTGGCTTCTTGCTCAGTGAGCAGCACTGTCGACATCACCAAGTCAGTCCAATTCCCAATCCCTGATCCTTAATCCTCCTTCTCCAATGATTTTTGTTATTAAGGGGCCGGTGGGAAAGAATGATTGCTCCTCTTGGCCCACAAGCTGTGAAGGCACTTATCTTTTCACTGAAGCTATCCTCATCTGACTTTGTAGAACCTGTAAAGCAGGTTGAATCAGAAGTTGCTAGCCCTCATTAAGATGCAAACGTGTTGATTGCTCATCCACTTGTTCCCACCCCTGCAAAACCCAGAAGTCAGCTATTATGTCTGAGGTCTAATTGTGGACCTAATTAAAGAGACCACACGGTAAGTAGGTGTAAAATGAACTGGAACGGTCTATTCAACATCGTGTCATTAGTAGTCAGTAAAGGACTGCCCTAGCAAGTGCCATTCTGGGGTCACCTGACCCATTCTCTTAAAGGGGCATATGCATAATGATATACTTAACGCTAGCAAGGTGGAATCAGCTTCCCAAGCACTTGGAATCTTTTCCAATTTAATGCCACACCCATACACAACGCCACATGCTCACCCATATTAAAAATCTCCCCAGTGCGCCTGACGAATGACAAAACTGATTCCAAACTCTTTTGGCTGTTCTCCTTTCTCCAGTCAGGCAAATGCCAAAAATATTTTAAATGAACACGATGCCCCTTTAAATTCTCAAAGAATCTTTTCTTTGGAAGGTACAATGTGTTTTGTTCGCTTGATTGGATTTATGTTCAAAAACAACCTACGTGTGATAAATAGAAGTGGTGAGAAATATTGCCACAGGACATTGATTCCTGAAATGAAGAGAAGGAAATAATGAAATGTAATGATTTAGCAATTATTGGTTGAGCAAAATGCTGCATTAATGCGCTCAGATATTAAACATTGTTTCCTTGTAGAAAGGACGTGGTAAATTAGAAAGTATTTTTTAAATCAATTTTATATGCTTTATAATGCACATTAGTGCAATAAAATGTGACTAATTTATTTTTTTCTCTAATGTATGGCAATCACAAACCAATATAAGCAAACATACCCAGGAGAAATAAAGTTGACTTCTTAACGATATATCTGACCTTCAGTAATGAAATGACAGTCCTCCTCAAATTGAAGGAATTTTTAATGATACAAAAACAGCTTTGTTTTGTGTTTTTCTCCCCAACCATTCTAAGCAACGTGTTGAAATGTGTTTCTTTCTCTTTCTTGCTCTATCTTGAGCACATGAACGTTTCCAGATAAAGCGGATTTCAGCTAATATGTCAACAAACCAGTTCACCATAGAAGTGATTTGTATGTACAGAGAAGTAGGCAGAAGTTTTGAGGTCGGGCTGACAGTGGGTTTAATTATTACAATGCACTTTGGCCTTCTCGACATTATGATCGGAATTTTACCCCCCCACCCCATCAGAAAAGGCCTTGCCCTGGCCTTATTTTATTTATTTACTAGTGTCACAAGTAGGCTTACATCAACACTGCAATGAAATAACTGTGAAAATCTCCTAGTTGCCACATTGTGGTACCTGTTTGGGTACACTGAGGGCCAGTTTAGCATAGTCAATGCACATTACCAACATGTCTATTGGACTGTGGGAATAAACCATGCAGACACGGGGAGAAATGTGCAGACTCCACACAGACACTCACCCAAGCTGGGAATGGAATCAAGCACAAAAATGCCCATACCTGTATCCCTTAGAAAGTCTCAAATCAGTGCTGCAAGATGTGGGATCACGCCAGTGTTATCAGGTCCATGCCCTGTTACTTCCTCCCTTCATTGCTGACTGATACCAATGAATGAAACAGCATTGCCCCCAGTTGTTCTAAAGCCTCAGGTTCACATTCCACAGCTCTGTCAGCATCCCGGCTCCTCCTGTATAGTGAAGCCAGATCAAAAGACGTCTCCCTGTGCTATCAAACACTCCAGCCCGATGAGCAAGCATTTGAGAGATGTTTCTCATCTTAGCAAGTGGGAGACTAATTAAAAAAAAATAACTGCCATGAATTCAGAGGGATGAGCAGCACCATGGATCTTCCTAGCCTGGGGTAAAATATCTATACAGGAAGTAACTCATAACGCTTCTACTGTACTAGTGGCCAACTGAGCTACAGCGAAATTCATAAGAGGCACTTATAGCTTTTGACTGATTTCTTCCATGAAGCTGATTCTCCCAGAGTACAAGACTCATATAACTGTATTTGATAGAAAATAAATCATGCCTGGCTACAAGTTAATCTCTGCAATTTTGGAGGATAAGGCTGGGTAAACTTTTTATATAAAATTCATTACTATCGAAGTCACTTTGTCCTCAAGAGATAATTGATGTGTCTATCTAAAGGCAACTAGCATGAAGTTCCAATTTTGCTTTCTCCTTGGGCTGAACTATATGCTGACTCGAAAAAAAATGGTGTTTCCTTTCCAGGAACACGAAGGAAAAGCTGGTTCTTATTTTAAAAAAAAGACTTGCCTTTACATAACGATTTTCTTGACTTTAAGTCATTGCATGTCGCTCGCAGTCGATGAAGGTGTCTTTGGATAGTACTCACTGTTATGATGAAGGAACAGCAGCTGGAATTACAAAGTTTTTTTTCTCTTATTATCAGCAGCCCTTTGTGCACCAATTTTCAAATATTGATGTAAAGTACAGAACTGTTTGCCTTGAACTGGTTTCATGTTCGCCTTGTCTCCTGATGCTGGAGAGTTGTTTTATTTTGTGGATCAGATTCCAGAACGCTGGAGCAACAGACTTACATGAGGTTGCCTTCATTGAACTGCGAAAGCAATAAAGTGGTGGCTAGAGGAAAGTGTGCGCTTCTCAAAGAGATGTCTGTCATGGGTCATTTGCACCTAAGGGTTTGGACCTTGTGATGTAGGCTAAAGTAATAATAATAAAGCTGTTTATTTTAACCTGTTCTTTCATCACCGGTTCTGTTTTTATATAATGTTGTTGCTGCCAACTTGTTTTATTTTTCGGGGTTGGAGAAGAGTCATACCTGTAATATGCCATCCATTTCCAAGTAACAGAAGATGGAAGGTTTTAAGTTTATTTATTATCGTCACAAGTCGGCTTACATTAATACTGCAATGAAGTTACTGTGAAAATCCCTTAGTCGCCACACTCCAGCGCCTGCTCAGGTACAATAATAGAATCCTACAGTGCAGAAAGAGGCCCTTCAGCCCATCGAGTCTGTACCGACCACAGTCCTACCCAGGCCCTACCCTCATATCCCTACATATTTTGCCCACTAATCCCTCTAACCTAAGCATCTCAGGACACTAAGGGGCAATTTTAGCGTGGCCAATCAACCTAACCCACTCATCTTTGGACTGTGGGAGGAAACCGGAGCACCCGGAGAAAACCCACGCAGACACGAGGAGAATATGGAAACTCCACACAGACAGTCACCCGAGCTGGGAATAGAACCCAGGTACCTGGAGCTGTGAAGCAGCAGTGCTAACCACTGTGTTACCATGCCGATACTAAGGGAGAATTTAGCACAACCAATGCATCTAATGAGCACATCTTTCAGACTGTGGGAGGAAACTGGAGCACCCATAGGAAATCTAGGCAGACATGGGGACAACATGCAAACTTTGCACAGTCAGTGATCCAAGCTGGGAATTGAACCCTGGTGCTATGAGGCAGCAGTGCTATCTACTGTGTCACCGTGCTTGCATGCCTATTGGTGCCCAATATGTATAGCAGACCAAAAAGGCTTCCTGCTGGCAGCATTATCACTGAAAACTACTCCCAATTATTTATCGGTGCTCATTTCCTGCACTTGACCCTGAGAAATGTCTTTCTGTGACCGCAAAGGGTAGAAAAAGAGAGTGGAAGCCCATTCAGCTGGATTTTCACCCAATCGGAATGACTCGGGAGCCCTTTAAAAATGGCAGCCTGAATTGATTCCATGAATCCTGACCCCATTCCCAGGTTTTCTGTTTTTCAGTTGTTCCTTTTTCGGATGTGGGCTAGTTGGGGCCCACATCCGGCCAAACCACCAGCTTCATCGCGAAAACACACATGTCCTACTCCTCTGCTATCTTAATGGAGTTGGCCAGGTTTTCAATGAGCCATGCTTCAACACACCTTAGAGGTTTCATGAAGTGTAGGTCACATGAGAGAACCCTTTCAAAGGTAAATTCAAAAGGTCCTCCTTATGTTCGCAATGCTAAAGCATACCCCCAAAAAACCACAATGTTCTCTCTTCTCCCCAAGCTAATCTTTACCCCTCCATGCACCCTAAGGTTCCTCATGCCCCCGTGACAAGCTTGGCACAGCTTGACACTTCTATGCCCATTGACCCAATGTGTACCATCATGAAGAAAAGCCCCCACGTTAAACAATATGTAAAAAATAGTCATCATTCATAGCTTTCCACTATGTCAAATATGTTAGTTTACAATAGGGTAATAAAAGCATTAATTGTCCAGACCCTTTGAAGCTTCAATAGTTCAAATGCAAGCACTCAAAGCCTCTTACCCTTATGGAAATAAACATTATGAAATTGGCTGTAAGGATGAAAGAGCCAGAGCTGTCAATCAAGCAATTTTTTTTCTGGGGCTCAGGTGTTTCAATATTCCAATTGATGCCTAGGCTCTCAGACAAGAACACCATAATGAAACTTGGGATATCATTGAATTATAGAATCTCTACAGTGCAGAAGGAAGCCACTCAGCCCATTGAGTCTGCACTGATGAGAATCCCACCCAGGCCCTATTCCCATAACCCCACATATTTACCCTGCTAACCCTCCTGACACTCTTAGGACTCTATGGGTGGGATATTCCAGCCACACTCACCCCAAGGTCGCAAAATCCTGCTCGAGGTCAACCAACTTTTGCTTGGTCTGTATCTTGCTTGCTACAATTCTCATGGCGGGCAGGACGGGAAGGTTGCGCTCTAAGGGTCAATTTAGCATGGCTAATCATCCAAACACGCACATCTTTGGAGTATGGGAAGAAACCGGAGTGCTCAGAGGAAACCCATGCAGACATGGGGAGAATGTGCAAACTCCACACAAACAGCCATCTGAGGCTGGGATTGAACCAGGGCCCCTGGCGCTGTGAGACAGCAGTGCTAACCACTGTGCCACCATGCCAACCTAAACCTTCTGGCTTTAAGAACAGTCAGAGGGGCAATTCTCTGATGGGGTCTGCCAGTGTTACTGGTCAGGCACAAGGAATTTAGGCAATTGCAGTATTTGATAAATGTAACAAGTTTTCCAGGCAAACTGCTCCTGTCAGGCACCGGCATGGAGGAAGGAATAAGAACATAAGAACATAAGAAATAGGAGCAGGAGTAGGCCATCCAGCCCTTCGAGCCTGCCCCGCCATTCAATAAGATCATGGCTGATCTGTCGTGGCTCAGTTCCACATTCCCGCCCTCTCCCCATAACCCTTAATCCCCTCGCTTATCAAAAACCCATCAACCCGCGTCTTAAAAATATTTAGCGAGGTAGCCTCCACCACTTCAACGGGCAGAGAATTCCAGAGATTCACCACCCTTTGAGTGAAGAAGTTCCTCCTCAACTCCGTTCTAAACCGCCCCCCCTTTATCTTGAGGCTGTGCCCCCTAGTCCTACTGTCCTTTCTGAGCAGGAAGAGCCTCTCCACCTCTATCCTATCCATCCCATTCATCATCTTATACGTCTCAATGAGATCTCCCCTCATTCTTCTCAACTCTAACGAGTACAAGCCTAGTTTATTCAGCCTCTCCTCATAGCTCAACCCCCTCAACTCCGGTATCAGCCTCGTAAACCTCCTCTGCACTCCCTCCAAGGCCAAAATATCCTTGCGTAAGTACGGCGACCAAAACTGCACATAGTACTCCAGCTGCGGCCTCACCAATGCCCTATACAGCTGCAGCAAGACCTCCCTACTTTTATATTCAATCCCCCTCGCTATGAAGGCCAGCATCCCATTCGCCTTCCTGACCACCTGCTGCACCTGCAAGCTGGGTTTTTGCGACTCATGCACAAGGACCCCGAGGTCCCTCTGCACCGTCGCCTGCTGCAGTTTTTCACCCTGTAAGTAATAGTCCTTCCTACCATTATTCCTACCAAAGTGGACCACCTCGCACTTGCCAACATTAAATTCCATTTGCCATTTCCTGGCCCATTCGCCCAGCCTATCTAGATCCTTCTGCAGACTCTCCACACCCTCCGCGCAATTTGCCGTTCCACCAATCTTGGTGTCATCAGCAAATTTTGACACCATACACTCGGTTCTCTCCTCCAGATCATCTATATAAATGGTAAATAGCTGAGGCCCCAGCACCGACCCCTGGGGCACTCCACTAGTCACCAACCGCCAATCCGAATAGCACCCATTGACCCCCACTCTCTGTCTCTTATTTGACAACCAATCCTCTATCCACGCTAACACCCTACCCCCAACTCCATGCCCCCTTACCTTCTGCAATAACCTCTTGTGAGGTACCTTGTCAAACGCCTTCTGAAAATCAAGAATAGATTCGGCTTATCACTTTAACTGGCTACAGAAGTGTGAATGGCTGAGAGTGCATGTTTCACAGCTGCTGAACATACTTAACCAACAGATGGTATCGAGCATTGTACAGAGCGAATGTGCTGGAAACCCTGATGTCTAGTATGCCAAACATCAGATAAACACATTATTTTGAGTTGATTATCGGTGAGTAAACAGGAGTTTGCATAAAAGCTCCTTGGCAGGAAAACATTGCAATTTGGACTTTCACCCAACAGTCTTTACTCCGGCCCGCTTGTCTTGTAATCTGAAATATAACCATATGCAGAAAGTGAGTGGCATCCGGTGTGCCTCAGAATGAACAATCAGTGCTGAACGCAGTAATGGATTGCCTATCATCAAGTGTTCCCATTGTTAAGAGTGGGAACATTGTTCTTAATGATATTTGCCCATTGCGGTGGGCAATGGGAAAAGGCTTTTTAAAAACATTTCCCACTCAGTCCACACCACCTTAATAATTGCAGTGATTGTTGGTCTGACTCATTAAGACAGCACAGCAGAAGAGAGTCACTTGGCTCGAGGAACAAATCATACCAGAGGGTGGAGGCCTCTCTCAGGCAGAATCATCGAGCAGTCACGTAGTAAATATGTAAAAACTGGGGCTCTGCCTGAAAGCATCCTTGGGCTGCAATCCCTTCTACCTGATTCATTTTTATCAATAAATACCTTGTGTTCCTAATGAAGTGTGAAGTTTCTTGACACCGCCTAAGGGGTGTTACACACAATGGTGATCCAAAGGTTAGAAAGACAGAGAGGCAACAGATTCTGGACAATTTCACCTATGGTGCTGGAGAGTTGAATGAAACTGCCATACCCAGTGGCAGTCTAATGAGGTGTGAGCAGATACTTGAACTGCCGTACGTAGTTAGAATCATAGAATCCCTACAGTGCAGAAGAGGCCATATGACCCATCGAATCTACACTGACTCTCTGACAGAGTATCTTATCCAGATCCTCTCCTCCACATATTTACCATGGCTAATCCATCTAACCTTGAACACTAAGGGGCAACTTAGCATGGCCGATTGACTTAACCTGCATGTCTTTGGACTATGGGAGGAAACCCATTGTGCTACTTTGGTGCCCATTGGCATGCTTAATACAGTTTAAAAAGGAGTGTTTCTAATTGACAACTAAAAAGGGCAGTGAACGCAGCCCAGTCCATCACGCAAACCAGCCTCCCATCCATTGACTCTCTTCCCGCTGTCTCAGAAAAGCATCCAGCATAATCATGGACCTCATGCACCCTGCGACATACTCTCTTCCACCTTCTTCCATCAGGAAAAGATATAAAAATCTAAAAACACGTACTGATTGACCTAAGAACAGCTTCTTCCCTTGTCATTGGACTTTTGAATGATTCAATCATATATTTAGCTGATGTTTCGCTTCTCCCTACCTGTAGCTGCAATACAGCATTCTGCACCCTATCCTTCCCTTCTCTCCTATGTACTTTACGAATTATATGTTTTGTCTGTATAGCGCACAAGAAACAATGGGACTGGGGGGTGCGGCAGGCAATCATCCCAGCCCGCTACCCTGTTTGAATAGCGCAGCAGGCAGCGAGGCTGATTACCATATTGAAATTCACATTTCATTATTATTAGGGAATCCAGGACAATATTCTCCAGGCTCGCTAATGTCTCTCACCCCGCCGAAAGATGTTCTCACCTGTGGGGATTAAAGCTGGTCTCCATCAAAGGGGACCAGAAGTGGTCAGTTGCCGGGGAGTTGAGGAAGGGGATTTTAGGTTAATGGGCAGACACAGTAAGAAGTCTCACAGCGCCAGGTTAGAGACCAACCAGTTTATTTGATAGTAATCCCACAAGCTTGTGCAATTACTATCAAATAAACCGGCTAGACTCTAACCTGGTGTTGTGAGACTTTTTACTGCGTTTACCCCAGTTCAATGCCGGCATCTCTACATCATGACTACTTAATGGGCAGAGCCATAGACAGATTCTTAGGTTTAGTCACAGTTGGGAAGGAAAGAGTTCAGATGACTTACATCTTACAAGATAATGTTAACAGTTTGCTCATATGTGAATGCTAAGCATGTTAAAAGGAATGAAAGATGATTTTAATGATAAGAATCTATATTGATGTTAAATGATAATAGTATATTGATTTAAAATAAGTTTACAATATTCACCACAGCCAACGTTCGTAAGTTCATAACTAAAAGCCATTTAGTCAGCAGGAATATATTAAAGCTTCAAACTCAGGACAAATGTTGAAACGTTTAATGTAACATTTAATATTAAAATGTAAAGGGTCCATTGTCAGGACAATGGAAAGTATCGACTCCAGGGCCCAGAGCTGATGCTATCTATTGTTTTCTTTCGTTTTTGTTCCAGTTCAATCCAATCAAGTCCAATTCAGAGTCTCAACAAGTTGGGATATTCCTGATCCAAGCTGACAAGACAGGGCCCTCGTCTTGGGCTTGATCTACATGATCCAAGCTGATTGGAGTAGGTATAGCTCCTCCTCCAAGGCTTGATCTTATTTGCATCTTAGCCAAAAGGCCAAGATGCCACTTTAAAAAATTGCTTCAAATGAAGCTAAAATGTAACGTAATGACTTCAACCAAGCATAGCATGTCAATACTACACTTGATCTTAGCCAAAAGGCCAAGAAGCGATTGTTCTTGCAGTGTGCTGGTGGGAAAGGTATTTGAGTGGTAGTGTCCTTAGAGAGGCATAGCAATGAGGAAGTTAACCATGCCAGGGGAAGATATCCGGTTTTTGGGTTGACAGATAAAAGGTCATTAAGTCAAGTAGTGCTTCGCAATTGGCCGAAGTATTGTTTTGGACTGACATGTTAATATGAAATGAAATCAAGTCTAAGCTAATTAGAAGGAGTACCTTAGATATCAGAAAGATATAATTGTAATGAATTTTGGCTCAGTGCTTCAGATCTTTGGAGAGACCTTTAGCACCAGCTGATGTTATTTGATCCTTTGAAGATCTCCCGCGGCTGAGGTTAATGTCTTGTTTGTCTTGTATGTCTTTTATGCTTTTAAAATAAATTTTCTTCAAAGTTGAGAGGTATTGCCTTTATGAAATTAATTCATATTTCCTTAAGGTTTTAAGTGAATCAGGCCACAAAATTCCCCACAACAGGGGTACAGAGGCCATTGAGGCCCACCTGGGAGTTTGGGGACGGGGATGGGGGTGGAGGAGGCGTGATGCTGGTGCTGATGTCGGAATCCCAGGTGTTTTCAGACCCTGTCCATTGATGGACTCTTTGATGTACAGAATGCCAAAGATTCATTCAACTCAAAAAATGTGGGAAAAACTCCCATTTTCCTGCCTGTTGGGCACCTAGTTTTTTGGGAGAATTTTCTCAAGACTTTTCACTGTATCCAAATACATGTGATGATAATAAATCAAATCAAATCAAATGATGCCTGTGATAATAGTGAATGCTTAGTGCCATTTTCTTGATCTAGGCCATTATTAAGAGAATATTATAAGCGTGAGGACTATTCCTGATAAATCTGATGGATGAAGAATTGGCATCGCATAGACATGACATACATTTTAGGTGAAATTGCAAATTGGCTGTTACAATAAAGAAATATATAGATGGGCAGATTGAATCAGTAGATAAAAGAGCAACACAGAGCTTAACCTGTGCCATTAGCTCCCTGAAGCTCCCTGAAGTGGCCACGCAAGTAGAGAGAGTAGTAAAGAAGCCATATGGCATGCTTGCCTTTATTGGTTGGGACATTGAGTACAAAAGACAGAATGTCACGTTGCAGTTTTATAAAACTTTGGTTGGACCACACTTACAGTATTATGTTCAATTCTGGTCTCTACATTACAGGAAGGATATGGATGCTTTGGAGAGGGCGCGAAGAAATTTACCAGAATGCTGCCTGGGTTAGCGGGTATAAGAAGAGGCTGGACAAGCTAGGGTTGTTTTCTCTGGAGCAGCGGAGGCAGAGCCAGTGTTGACAGTCAGAATCTTTTTCTCAGAGTTATAATATCTAATGCTAGGGTGCATGCGTTTAAGGTGAGAGGGAGAAAGTTCAAAGGAGATGTGAGGGGAAAGTTCAGTACACAGAGGGCGGTAGTTTCTGGAATGTGCTACCAGGGGTGGAGGTCGAGACAGATACAATAGGGTTGCACAATGGCTTTGGATAAGCACATGAAAATGCAAGGAATAGAGGAATGTGGACCAAAAGCAGGCAGAAGGGATTAATTTAATTTGGCATCCTGTTTGGCACCTCACGAGCCGAAGGGCCTGTTCCTATACTGTGCTGTTCTTTGTTTATTGTTCTATTATACTTGACTGTTTACTGCTATCAAATTCTTTCAAGATTTTCAATTATTCTTCAGATTTTATTTGAAGAGTTCTTTACGTGTGTGCCTGCTTTGCACTCAAGGACTTGTGACTCCTCATCTCAGGGTTGCTGTGCTGTGAACCACACTCGCAGCCCTTGAGGGATAGGTGAAAATGCTTTATGGAGGCTTATTTGCCACCAGCCACTACCTATGTGTATCCGGTTGGATTTTTAGGAAGGCGAACATCCTTCCACAGGCTCCAAAACATTGGAGGAAGTGGCATGGGGAGATATAATATTCATTCTCATTTATGAATGAAACCAGGAAGGGGCATAAACTCAGTGGTAAAAAGACTTTGCCCCCAAATTTTCTTCTTCCTAAATTGTGGAATGTGGAAAATCTCTCCCCAGAAGATTGACCGTTACGTAAGGGATGCGCAGAAAATGCGACATGAGTTGAGAAGTGAATCAAGCATAATCAGTTAGAATGGTGGATCAGGTTTGAGGGGCTGAATGGCCTGATCCTGTTCCATTTCTTCCAGAAAGCTGCTACCAAGAACCACTTTATATTTCCAGACAGGCTTGTGTGTATTCATGTGGAACGCACATATACATATAGAACAAGTTCCTTCCAGACAACAATTACCAGAGAATGTTTATACTTACTGGATTTGGCCCAGTTCAACTCTGAATGAAAAGATATGAGCATTGTAATAGAATGCTATAATTTGAAACAGAACAGATCTCAGTTCCAAAATACTGAGTCGTATTTATTTATTTTCTTTTGCCGTTTGTTATCTTTCGACTCCACTGCTACCCTGATGTGAAATGCCCAGTAAAACTCTGCATTTGGTTCTGTTAAATTACTTAGGCTTGTCCATTATTTAAAGCAGAGTAAACACTGGGAGGATACAGCTGAAGTGCAGTCAAGTAGTGTCACTCGGTGTAGACGCATCTATGATGCGGCCAACTGTGGAGGTATTTGCAATCAGACAAGAGATGGGTAAGTTGGTAAGACTAATGCTTTTCAGATCTTAATAAGTTATCTACGAGCTACTTACCTAAAACTCATTAATGTAGGAAATGGTGGCAAGGGAATGACATGCCCACTTTCATGGAAGAGTCTTCCATAGGCCATTTGTCATGATATAACTGGAGTAATTGGATCTTAGGTACAGGCTAATGGGATAATTAGGCAAACAAGATAAATCTGGCATCATTTACAAAAAACCTCTGCTCAGTGTCTGGAAGCAGCATGTTTGGCAGCTTGTGTTCAACTTAATATTTAATTTGTACAGGCAGTAAAGTGAGTAATGAGTGAACACAGCTGCAGGTGATATAATCTTTCCTGTAGATGCTTCAAGTCGTTTATTGTGAATGGTATGGAAAGAACAAGGTTATCAAGGCAACACATGCTGGAAAATATCCATACCTTGCTGTTCCCCCCCGCCCACCTTTAATTCTCGACTCACGGGTGATACAAGGTGACTGGTCACTTTGTCTTACAGTAAGTGCCTTAATGCGGAGTGATGCAATAAAAATGACTGAGAATTTCATCTAGAATATTCTTCAATGCTCTAGGCCAAAGTTTTACGATGGTACACATGAAATATAAGGCGTAGGTTAGAAATATGTCAGTCTTCAGTAATTGTCACTGAAGAACTTCAGTTATTAAGAAGGAATCCAATATCTGCCTTCAACAAGAATGACAACTTACACATATGTTAAGTTGAAAGATTATTTATTAGCAGGCTTGCATTAACACTGCAATGAAGTTACTGTGAAATTGCCCGAGTCGCCACACTCCTGCGCCTGTTTGGGTACACCGAGGGAGAATTTAGCATAGCCAATGCATATAATCAGCACATCTTTGGACTGTGGGAGGAAACTGGAACACCCAGAGGAACCCACGCAGATACGGCGAGAACATGCAGACTCCGCCCAGACAGTGACCCAAGCTTGGACTTGAACCCAGGTCCCTGGTGCTGTGAGGCAGCAGTGTTAACTCTGTGCATGTGTAATGCCTTCTAATGTATTAAAATATCCAACAGATGTCACAGAGTGTTTTCAGACAAACAATTGATACCAAGCCAGAGAAGGACCCAAACACTTGATTTAGTTTTAAGAAGTCTTGAAAGCAGGATAGGGGAAGTATGGTGGTGCACGGGGTAGTGTCCCTTCCTTTGAACCAGAAGCTCCAGGTTCAAGTCCCCAGGGCTTGATGACCAAGGAAGGTGGGTTTATAACACGGTCAAACAGGTTAATGTCAACCTGCAAAATCCTTCCAACACATCAGTGGCAGGCTAAGAATGGAAGAGATTCCTGGTCAGCCATGCTTAGAACCATTGAATCCCTACAGTGCAGAAGGAGTCCATTTGGCCCATTGAGTCCGCACCGGTCACAATCCCACCCAGGCCCTATCCCCATAACTCCACTTATTTACCCTGCTAGTCACCCTGACACTATGGGGCAATTTACTATAGCCAATCAACCCAGCTTGCACATCTTTGGGAGGAAACCGGAGCACCCGGAAGAAACCCGCACAGACACCGGGGAGAATGTACTAGCTCCACCCTGACAGTCACTCGAGGCTGGAACTGAACCCGGGTCTCTGGGACAGTGAGGTAGCAGTGCTAACCACTGTGCCACCACATTGTCTTACTTGATGAGGAATGGCATCCCTCAAGATATAAGCTTCTGGTGACAGGGTGGTGACCTGGTCCAGGAAAAACTAACTATAGGAACAAATAAAAGTCTGCCTTGTGCACCATTATGTGTGGGACAAATATCTGTCAGTTAAATAACGTAAAGATGATTCGATGAATCATAACTAAATATACATATTTACATAAAATTAGAGTGTGGTACAAATGGGAACAGTTCAACAGCCATTTACTTGAGTAGATATCGAAAAGGACATATCAGGGCCACCATGAATATTTTATTATTCTCCACATTAACAATTGACTGAAGCTTGACTTGCCTTGCCGTATCGAATAGACGGGAAGTGCGAGTAAAACAAACAGGATTTGATTATTGCCTGGAGTCTTCTCCACATCACCCATTTAGTGCTGACAACGTGGCTGAGACCAGACAGGATCTCTCCAGGAGCGTTCAGTTCCATTTAGTTAAAATTGCTGATTCCTCAGGAGTTTGTTTTATTTTCAGTATCTGCCAGGCTCCCAGAGCTAAAAATACTGAAACTGGCAGTTTCTTCTGAACTTTAACCCTCAGCAGACCCATACTTTAAAACATATGTGATTACATTTGCTGTGTTAAATTTTTACAGGCTTTGTTTTCTCTTTCACCTGTTAATAATCATTCTGAAATATTGAATGTTTTTCCTTGGATACACCGATTTTGAAACCCACAAAAAAGATTGTATGTTTTTTATTAGTGTCACAAGTAGGCTTACACTAACATTGTCACTGTCCGTGCGGAGTCTGCACATTCTCCCCGTGTCTGCATGGCTTCCTCCAGGTGCTCCGGTTTCCTCCCACAGTCCGAAAGATGTGCTGGTCAGGTGCATGGGCCAATGCCAAAATCTTCCTCAGTATACCCGAGCAGGCGCTGGAGTATGATGACTAAAAGTAAAAAAGTTTATTTATTAGTCACGAATAGGTTTACATTCACACTGTACTGAAGTTACTGTGAAAATCCCCTCGTCTCCAGGGTGGCACGGTGACACATTGGTTAGCACTGCTGCCTGACAGTGTCGGGACTGGGTTCCGGGTTCAATTCCTGGCTTGGGTCTGAGTGGAATCTGCACATTCTCCCCGTGTCTGCATGGATTTCCTCCAGGTGCTCCGGTTTCCTCCTACAGTCCAAAGATGTGCTGGTTAGGTGCATCATGCTAAATTGCCCCTCAGTGTACCCATACAGGTGCTGGAATGTGGTGATTGGGGGATTTTCACAGTAACTTCATTACAGTGTGAAGGTAAACCTACTTGTGACTAACAAATAAACTTTTTTACTTTTAGTCGTCACACTCCGGTGCCTGTCTGGGCACACCGAGGGAAAATTTAGCATTGGCCAATGCACCTAACCAGCACGTCTTTCACACTGTGGGAGGAAGCTGGAGCACCTGGAGGAAAGCCACGCAGACATGGGGAGAATGTGCAGACTCCGCACAGACAGTGACCCAAGCTGGGATCAAACCCAGGTCCCTGGAGCTGTGAGGTAGCGGTGCTAAGCACTGTGCCACCATGCACTCTGTTAGAATGCCAGTTGAAGAACATGCAGAGTTGTTGCAACATGGGGGGATAATGGCAATTAATATGAAGGAAAGAAACAAAAGGGCTGCTTTAACGATCTTCCACCCTTCCCCATTGCCCTCCAAAAAATCCCTGGAGGGAATTGTGCAGGATTGGTAGTTCAAAGGTGGGAGGAATGAGTGGCACATTCCCTCCACCCACCATTTTTGCTATTCTCTTTTCAGGCTTGGGAACGGTGCTTGCAGTGTCATAGAAACATAGAAGATATGAACAGGAGGAGGCCATTTGGCCTTTGAGCCTGCTCCGCTATTCATTAAGATCATGGCTGATCATCCAACTCAATAGCCTAATCCTGCTTTCTCCCCATAACCTTTGATCCCATTTGCCCAAGTGCTAAATCCAGCCGCCTTTTGAATGCATTCAGTGCTTTGGCATCAGCTGTTTCCTGTGGTAATAAATTCACAGGCTCACCATTCTTTGGGTGAAGAAATATTTCCTCACCTCCATATTAAATGGTCTATCCTGAATCCTCAGACTGTGACCCCTGGTTCTGGATTCCCCCATCATTGACAACATCCTCCCTTCAATCGACTCTGTCTAGTCCTCTTAGAATTTTATAAGACTCTATGAGATCCCCCTTCATACGCCTGAACTCCAGTGAAAACAATCCTAACCTATTCAATCTCTCCTCATACATCAGTCCTGCCATCCTTGGAATCAGCCTGGTTTCCTTTGCTGCGCTCCTTTGAAAGCAAGAACATCCCTCCTCAGAAAAGGAGACCAAAACTGCACACAATACTCTAGATGTGGCCTCATCAAGGCCCTGTGTAGTTACAACAACACATTCCTGCTCCTGTACTTGAAACCTCTCGCAATGAAGGCCAACATGCCATTTGCTTTCTTTACTGCCTGCTACACCTGCGCGCTTACCTTCAGTGACTGGTGCACAAAGACATCCAGGTCCTGCTGCACATTGCCCTCTCCCAATTTACAGCCATTCAGGTAGTAATCTGCCTTCCAAAGTGAATAACCTCACACTTGTCCAAATTATCCTGCATCTTCTATTGATTAGGCCACTCACCCAACCTGTCCACATCATGCTGAAGGATCTCTGCGTCTTTGTCACAGTTCACACCCCCACCCAACTTGGTATAATCTGCAAACTTTGAGATGATGTATTTTGTTTGATCATCCAACTCATTAATATATATTGTGAGTAGTTAGGGTCCCAGCACTGATCCCTATGGCATCCCACTATTTACTGCCTGCCAATTTGAAAAGCACCCAATAATTCCTACTCTTTGTTTCCGCTTTGCCAAAAAGTCCTAATTTGAATTGCAGGCTCGATTCACAATGATGTCCTTGCATGACATTTTAACCATGGGCCCAACTCAGGCCTGGCAGAAAAGGCTGATGGTTACACGGTTCTCGGCCAGCCAAGTCCCCTTCCTAAAGAGTTTTTGAAAATCCCTTGTGGATCGGGACCTGGCCGCTTCTCCTGGCTGCCATCCTCATCTTTCTCCTATTCACTTTTCACCAGCATGGTGACCCCACTCACCAGTCCCTACTTTACTTGAGGGGTCAATCTCATTGGGTTCTGGGTGGCCGGAATCAGTCCTTTCCGGATCTGAATGCCTCTGGTGTCATAAATTCCCACCGACTTTGTGTGGGAGTCAGAGTCCCGGTTAAAGGAGGCCGGAGAGTTAAAATCTTCCAGGGTTCATCTCTGGAAATGGAGTGTGGGGAATTTAGACAGTCTAGTGCATGCACCAGCCCCTACACTCCATTCACACCCTTCAGTGATTTAATCAATTAGACATTTTCAAACTTCTTCACCATCTGTCACCATTTATTAATAATTCTCTGGGTAATCATTTCAAATACATCAGGGGGTTTGGGGCAGCACAAATCTTTGGACGCTTGTATGGTGATAGATTACAGTTGATTCAGGGAGTCTTGAGTTGCTGTGGCAACATGTGTGTTGTGAGCAAGAGCTATGGATAGAGGCTCCAACTCTCTTCCCATTGCAGATCTGACCAGGAATCTCTCCCACTCTGACAGATAGGGTGAGGTGACAAGTTCCAAACCCATCCCAGCCAGAAAGGGGATCAAGCCCGGTGCTGTTGGCACCAATCTGGTCCACATCAGCCACCCCCACCCTCCACCCCCTCACCCCTCCCTTTCAAGGAGTCTGAGTTGCTGTGGCAACGTAAGCTTTTACAGCCATGTTGTAACCTGGGGCTATGGATAGTGATGGTGGAAGCTCCAATTTCTTTCCATCATGTGGTTGAGCAGGAGTCTCTCCTGATCTTGTTGCCTGCCCTCAGTGTATAATGGGAGGGTTTGAAATCCGATGTTTGCGAGTTGTATGCACCTTCCTTGGCTATCCATGGAGTGGGAGTTGAACCTGCAACCTCTGGCTCAAAGGTGATATGATGTGGAGATGCAGATGTTGGACTGGGGTAAACACAGCAAGAAGTCTCACAACACCAGGTTAAAGTCCAACAGGTTTATTTGGTAGCACAAGCCACTAGCTTTCAGAGCGCTGCCCTTTCATCAGGTAAGTGGGATTTCAGTTCACAAACAGGACACATAAAGACACAAACTCAATTTACAAAATAATCATTGGAATGCGAGTCTTTTACAGGGAATCAAGTCTTAAAGGTACAGACAACGTGAGTGGAGAGAGGATTAAGCACAGGTTAAAGAGATGTGTATTGTCTCCAGCCGGGACAGTTAGTGAGATTTTGCAAGCCCAGGCAAGTCATGGGGGTTACAGATAGTGTGACGTGAACCCAAGATCCCAGTTGCAGCCGTCCTCATGTGTGTGAAACTTGGATATCAGTCTCTGCTCAGCGACTCTGCGTTGTCATGTGTCATGAAGGCCGCTTTAAAGAACACTTACTCGAAGATCAGAGGCTGAACGCCGTGACTGCTGAAGCATTCACCAAGCGGAAGGGAACACTCTTGCCTGTAACCCCCGCGACTTGCCTGGGTTTGCAAAATCTCACTAACTGTCCTGTCTGGGCATGGCCTGGCTATATCCCTCTCCACCGGTGCTGTACGCACCTTTACCCTGCCCCCCTGGGGGATCCTCTGACAGGTTCATGTCTGGATACACCTGTTGTAAACCGCAGCGACAAAAATATGGCAGGGGCATAATACCTGTGATGGACGTGAATCTGATTACATCGCTGGTGAGGGGTGGCAAAATTTGAAATCGTGATCTTGCCAGTGAGCTTTGTGATTTTCCGGTTTCACTGGAACTTGAGTCCCATCAGCATTGCAATGGATGGCAAGTGTGGGCTCAAGATCACCCCACTCTCCCTCAACCACAGTGTCTCTCTCTCGCACATACTCTTCTCTCTCTCACACACACATATTCCCACACACACTCACCTTCCTCTAACCCCCATTTCCAACTCACCTCAGGGGAGCCATTATGCTTTGCCAATGGTTCCTTTCACCCACATGTCTTTCCCCCGGTAAAACGCCAATCCCATCAATAACTATCAGTGCGGGGCGGTAGATCTAGCAGGAATACAGCTCTCCTACCAATTGAGGCCAATTAACACTTGATTAGCTCTCAAGGAAGTTTAAATTCTTAAGGGGATGGACAGATTTTCCATACTTTCAGAAACTTACCAGCAGAAGGCAGCTGGGTGAGGTGTGAAGAGCCCCAGGGTATCATTTTGATCCTGAACAAGACAAATGAGGATTGGGCACTTGGTGAGGAGAATTCCTTCACGCTGCACTGGTGGCAGGGAGAGTGCCTGGGCTATGAATGGAATCAGCATCCCCTTGGCATTGCCAAGGTAGAAGATCCAGGGCAAAGGTGCCAAGGACAATTGTGCGGCCACTTGCTTGGAAGGAAGCTCCACTTAGCAATGAGGGCACAAATTTTGAGACTAGCAGTGATGAGGGGCAAATCCTCCCAGGAAGAGTGGCACAATGGCACAGATGCAGAGATTCTGGCCTTGGGTGATTGTCTATCTGGAGCTTGCACATTCTCCTTCTGTCTGTGTGGGTTTCCTACAGGTGCTCGGGTTTCCTCCCACACACCAAAAATGTGCAGGTTCGGTGGATTAGCTATGATAAATTTGTGGAGTTATGAGGATAAGGCGGAGGGGAGGACCTGACTGAACTTTCTTTCGGAGAGTCAGAGCAAATACAATGGGCCTCTTTCTGCATGGAAGCGATTCTAGTGCTGTAAGGGCAGAACCCCAGCCATCAAGAGGGCATGAGAGAGGAAAAAGCATCAGGGAAGCAACTGAGGCTTATCTCTCAACATATAATCTACTACCAAAGATGGAGGTGCCTGGAGATGACAAGAACTATGAGAAACTTTAACCCTCCAGGTAGTTGATCACAGACATCTGTGCCCCCCTCCCTGAACATTGCAGCACTGCTTGCCACGCTCTGCCAGCTAAAGTCAATGTGACTTTGTCACTTCTGGCTCCTGCCAAGGATCCGCTGTGGACTCTGTTAGCATCTCAAAACACCACTGCACCTCACTGGTCACTGATGTCCCCTTTGCTGGAATGAAGGTGCAGCACTCCGAAAGGTTGTGCTACCAAATAAACCTGTAGGACTTTAACCTGGTGTTGCTAAACATTTTACTGTTGCTCAAATGGGACAGCACCTTCATTTACTAACAAATACACAGCACAGGGACAGGAGGACGTTATCTTTCACACCTATCATAGGGTTCCCCCAATGTGGTCATCAAGACACAGTAAGATGTCTCACAACACCAGGTTAAAGTCCAGCAGGTTTATTTGGTAGTAAACGCCACTAGCTTTCGGAACACTGTTCCTTCATCAGGTCAGTGGGAACTCCCACTCACCTGACGAAGGGGCAAACCCCAAAAGCTAGCGGCATTTATTACCAAATAAACCTGTTGGACTTTAACCTGGTGTTGTGAGGCTTCTTACTGTGTTACCCCAGTCCAATGCCGGCATCTCCACATCATCATCAAGACACCCAGTGACTGACCAGTGAGATTCATCAAAGGAAAGGCTTCCATTCCCTTAACATCCACCTATCTGCAAACACAGCAAGAGCTTTCTGTATGCATCTGTTCCTTTTCCTGGTAGCTGCCATGATTCCTTTATATTCCTGGTGTCCAGCCTGCCTCAGACTCTGGAATTGGCTGCTGAGCTGCCAATGGGAAGCCCAGACACAATGTAACCAATGCCAGGTCTCCAACTCTTCTGTGACATCTCGCTTCCCTCTGGTGGAGTGGAAGAAATGGGGAGAACCAGCAGCCTTAGTGATGGCTGCCATGGGGTGTTTACATCTGACTCACCTCTATTCCCAGTCACATGGTGGCACAGTGGTTAGCACTGCTGCCTCATAGTGCCAGGGACCTGGGTTCGATTCTTGGTTTGGGTTACTGTCTGTGCAGAGTTTGTACGTTCTCCCCATACCTGAGTGGATTTCCTCTGGGTGCTCTGATTTCTTCCCACAATCCAAACGACATGCTGGATAAGTGCACTGGCCGCGCTAAATTCTCCCTCAGTGTACCTGAACAGGCACCTGAATGTGGCGACTAGGGGACTTTCACAATAACTTTGACGTAAGCTTACTTGTGGCACTAATAAATAAACTCGCAACTATTGGCTTACAGTGGAAAGGAAATCATTTCCATATCAATTAAGATTCACACCCCTGAAAATCTGAACTTTAATCAGCTTCCTCTTGGAGGCTGATTTCTGATCCAGTAACAGACCCAGTGCCTGTTTCCCACCTCCAGGGCGGAAATCCGGCCTGTGCATTCATGTTTCAGGTGACACGCAATCAACTGAGCCATGACTGAAAATCCTTTCACAGTTTGTATTCGGTTCCCTTTCTTTTAGTGTCCTAAGGTGTGCAGGTTAGTTGGATTGGCCATGGTAAATGTGTGGGGTTAAGAGGATAGTGAGGGGCATGTGCTTGAGTAAGATGGAGAGTTGGTGGAGACCCAGTGGGCTGAATGGCCTTTTCCTGCACTGTAGTGAATTCTATGGGTGTTGCTGTTCTTCCTGAATTTATATTGTGTTAATCCAGTTCAAGTTTCCCTCATTAATGGTTGTCTAAGCACTCAGATTCACTGCCTAAGAGTCAGTGAGTAACTTGCATCTCTTTTTCAGCTTTGGACTGACAAGGGGTTAAGTTTAAAGCATTCCTGTTACTTCAGCGTCTGGCAGCTACATTACAGTTCATAGCTGGTACTGATTCCACGCCACAGAATTGCCCATGAATGGCGAAATGTCACTCAAAAGTACGCAGATGATTTGTGTGGGAAATGGGATAATTCATATGGCCCATCAGAATAAGACGAGTTTCACTTGACATCTGTTTGGTCTTTCCTGATTTTTTAAATTGAGGGAGCGTGACATAGGGTCAGGGTGAACCAGCAATGTGGTTGTAAAGAGGAGCAGATCACGTAGAACCATAGAAAGGGTACAGCACAGAAGGAGACCATTCAGCCCAAGGAAACCCAGGTTCCCTTTCTAACCCACCTTCCAGCACCCAGTCCATAGCCACATATGACAGATCAGATGGCAATGATCAGATGATGCCAAGCTTGGATTTTAAAATTTTAATAATTATAGCACAAAAGAAAAACTAAGGCGGGGGGTGGGGTTGGTGGGAGGATGATAAAAAACATTTCCAGATCTGAAGGGAAAAGGGGTCAACAAATTACAGGAGGGAGCGGGTGTAGGTGATAGAAGCTATAGGCAAAACATAATCCCCTCCCCTGAGGTGAGTTGGAGAAGGGGCTTATTTAATTTGGCAGGAGGGTGCTGTGTGGGCAAACCACCAATTTCTTGCCCCAATTAGGTATGAAGGAAGGAGTGCCATGGGCAGGCTTCACACCCAGCTGACAATTGAGGACCTCAAGTGGGCCTCATGCTGCTGTTGCTCACTGAACACTGGTGGTGGGGCAGTTGTCACGCAGGGAGTCTGAAAAGCAAACCCCACTGTGTTTGCTCACTGGATCTATGATGAGAAGTGGGGGCTGGAGTTGGGTGTGGTCCCCTGTTCAAAGGCCCGAGTGTAGGGTCTGATCGAGGGACCCGGCGTCAGAAATGGGTGGGCCCACTTAGAGTCAATCTGAACTCTTGCTTCTGACACTCCTCTCCTGAATCCCCTACCCTGTAATTCCCAACCTGTCCTCACTCACCTGTGGCCTGGGTCCCTGGTGGACCTGAGGCCTCCAGTGGGTACGTTGCTGACAGCTACCACTGTCCTCCCTGGTAGTGCTGCCTGCAATGCTGCTGGCAGCTCTTGTGAGTGGGATTTGTACCCCTGAAGTCCTTGATCTGGGGAAATGCCCACTACTGACCCTAGTGCCTGACTAACACTTAATATGACAGGCTTTGCCCCGAGGAGGTGAATCAGGGCTCCCTCTGCAACTGGCACACAAGACACTCAATAACTGGCTTAAATACTGCCTAGAGTGTGGCTATCACAGGTGGAACTGAACAGGAGCAAGAGGAACATTGAGATGTTAAGTTTATTCATTAATATCACAAGTTGGCTTATGTTAGCATTGCAATGAAGTTACTGTGAAAATCCCATAGTTGCCATACTCCAGCATCTGTTTGGGTACACTGAGAGAGAATTTAGCATTGCCAATCCACCAAACCAGCATGTCTTTCAGACTGTGGGAGGAAACTGGAGCATCCAGAGGAAACCCAATGCAGACACGGGGAGAACGTGCAGACTCCGCACAGACAGTGACCCAAGCTGGGAATTGAACCTGGGTCCTGGGTGCTGTAGGCAGCAGTGCTAAACATTGTGCCACCATGCCATGCCTTAAGGATGACATGAAAAAATAACAATAGAGGTGCAAATTCTTTCTTCTTTATCTGATATGAGAGCAGAATCAGGTTTTCTGTGGGCATGAATATAGAGAAATTTAAAAAGTTGTAAGGTTGCACCAGTACCTTGTGATGTTATCATGTTCATTTGATATTCTTCTGTGTCCTATTTAAGATAAATGGGTTGCTAGGTTTTCTGAAAGAGCAGAAAAAGCAATTTCACACTTCAACTCACCTTCATAGGAAGAAACTGTGCATTTTGAAGATATTTGGTTAGGGAAGGATATTCAAACTCTGATAAAATAGTGACGCCAATAATGTCAGTACAGTCTCTCCTTAATTCAAAGCTGCTTAATTCAAATTGACTGAAAATGATTTTGTTTTTAGCACCATATTCCTCTATTGCTGTGATATTCAGATTGCTAAATTCAAATTATTGGATAATCCAATCTCTTCATTGAATCCCTGCAGTGCAAAAGAAGGCCATTCTGCCCATTGAGTCTGTACTGACAACAATCCCACCCTATCCCAGTAACCCCAAATATTTACTCTGCTAATCCCACTGCTACGAAGGGGCAATTTAGCATGGCCAATCAACCTAACCCACACATCTTTAGACCGTGGGGGAAACTAGAGCACCCAGAGGAAACCCATGCTGCCACGGCGAGAACATGCAAACTCCACACGGACAGTCATTCAAGGCCAGAATTAAACTTGGATCCCTGGCGCTGTGAGGCAGCAGTGCTAACCATTGTGCCACTGGGCCACTTGGGAGCTGTCAAACAGATCTGTCAAGCTGTCAAGCATTTAAATCTCCTGCCCTTTAACTATTTGGAAAAAAATGTTTGCAGTGTTGAAAATAATCTGTGAGGGCTACTATTACAGGTTCTTTACAGCATGACTGACTTCATAACCTATCAATATCACAGTTGGGTGCATTTCAGTTCATAGTTTGACTACTCCAAGTATTTATGAAATGTTTGGTGTGGGACTATGAATACAATTGCTTGTTCTTAGAAGGGATTAAAGGAAGCTACATATAGAGAACATTTTGTTTTATCAATGAGAATGTTCTTTTTAGAAAGTGGATTCATCAGTTGACATTTAAGAATTTTATTTCATATCAGCATGGGTCCTGAGGTTTGCCCATGGTGGCGACTGGGTGAGTTGGCATAACGGGTTTCTGGGCAAAAGTTGGTGAGTGGGGGAATGGTTTGGCATGGAGGGTATGAAGGGTCATGGGAGGTGTGGAGGGACATAGATTGGCACAAAGTATTTAAGGCACCATGGAGGGGCATGGGATGGCATGGATGGGGCAGGGGGTGTGTTGAGAAGGGATTGAGGGGATGTGAAAGATGAGTGCTGGAGGATATTTTTTGCTTTATATTTTATTCACAGCTAGGACCGAGTGAGGCGGGCCTTTTGCACAGCCTGCCTCTGTACCCAGCAGACCCTGTGGCTGCTGGCAAACTGGTTCTGGGGACAAGATGCACGATTCCCACTAAACCAGCCCCTCCCAGAATGAAAATCCAAGCTTCCAAAGACTTTTTCCAGGTGTTGTGTTTGTGGAATCAGGAATTCTTCAAACTCTGCACACCCCAGAGTGAAAATTCAGGCTTGTGTCTTTGAAGGAAAAATGGGCCTGAACTTCACTTGGCCAACTGAGGCCCCAATGCTGAGACTGAAAGCAGGAGGTAAATATTTATCCCAAAGTCACGTAAAAAAAAATTAACTGGCCATTATCACATTGTTGTTTACGAATCCTTATGAAGTCCAAAGCAGCTGCTGCATTTCCCATATTCCAATGGTGACCACACTTCAAAAGCACATCATTGTTTGTGAAGTGCTTTTGGATTTCCATAGCTATGAAAGATGCTATATAAATGTAAGTCCTTTCTCTTTCTCTCAATCTCTCTTTTGGTTTTCTCCATTTGTACTTTCCTCTCCCACTCCCTCTTTCATTTGCTTGTCCTGTCTTCAACATTGATCCCAATAAAAATCTAGAATTAAAAGTCTAACCATAACTGTTGCTTATAAGAGTGAGGGGTGGCCTTATTCAAACATTCTAAAGCCAAATAGGGAAAGAAGAAACAGAGACTTTTGACACTGGTGGTGGGATTTTCCAGCTGTGCTTGTCCCAAGACCAGAAAGTTCTGGGATCAACAGATCTTTGCATGATCTGTGTCCCATCAGCTACAATTCCCTCGGTGAATGGGACGGCAAAATTCCGCCATGGGTCTCTGCCGCATTTCAACTGAGGTTTCCACTTACTGGCGAGAGAGAGACCTGCAACAAATAGAAACACTCAAATGCCATTTCATGAGGGAAGGCACCTCACTGGGCCGTATGTTTGTGGGCCACAGATTGTATATGGTGTCCCTGTTGCTAGGCACCATACATGACCCTCACTGGTGAGGACTTCCACTGGTGATGCCGTGAGTTCAAGTGAGCCCAGATTATCCCGTCCCAGGCTCATTAATGGAGAGGTGAGAAACTGGACATGAAGCTGGTATTTCTCCTCTTTTGTGATCTCATTGGCTCACCATCCTGATCAACTGGTGGGACAAGCTGGTAAGGTTGCCTCCAAAGTCTTCTGATCAGATAATGGAGCTGGTCAAAGGTTCCCCACCTTCAAGCATGGGGTATAAATTTCATTCTGCCCTCCAGTATTAGTTAAATAAACCTTTTCTTGTTGGAGCCACAACACGTGTATAGTTATTACATGGGCCTTATGATGTCTTGTTGCTGAGTGGATGTGCATCACCAATTGAATATGTCTGCAATCTATCCAGCAAGAATCAGTCCCCCACAAGGAGGACTAGTACAGATGGACTGACACAGATATTACTTAAATCTACGATCTGAACGATGATATAACCCAGGAGGTGCCAATGCTTTGATCTAGGGTGCCACTGGGTGGTTTTGTTATAATGAGACCATGCTGAGCATACTGTTGTCAGCAGCAGGATGCCATTTGCATTGGCTTTTCCCACCATGTGTTTCCCAATGGTTCCACTCCAGTTAAAGGAGTCACAACCCAGCCTGGCCTTAAGCTTCCCCCAGAAGGATGAAATTTCCTTCTTTTGGGATGACAGTGAAGACTTCATCAAGGTCAGAAAAGAACTTTTCATTGACGTCGCCATCGGAGTCAGGGATTGTGGTGTAAGTGCTGATGACCACGTGAGAGACCCTATGTATGTTTCGCTCTGTTTGCTTCAGTTTATGCAAAGGCTTCATTTTAAGATATCTCTGCCTACACAATGAACTCTGCTAACTTAACTTGTAAAATCAGAAGGCTAAAGGTTGGCTAAAAATTGACTGCATTCCTGAAAAGGTATGCAATAGCAGGCAAACATGCTTTTTATAACAGCAGCTGCAAAAATTGTTTCTCTAAGTCGGCGACAGCCTGAGGAAAACATTTCCAATAGTGAGATAAGGGTTGAAATATAGTTTGCATTTTAGTGTGTTTTTAGTTTGTTTTGAGACCAATTCAATGTGATCAGTGTTGGGACTGGCTCACTCAGAAGCCAGTCTCCAAGTTTTGTTTTCTCTTTTCACTTTTGTCATGTTAATTTAATTCTTTTAAGTTCTGCTCAATAAGAAAAATTGGTAAAATTGAATCAGCGCTGTCCTCTCATCTATTAAAACGAATGGATGGACTCAACGCCTTGGCCTATTTGTTGTAGCTGAGCTTTAGTGAAGTATCATGAGTCTTTCATTTATACAACTGAGGCTGGCTGTTAGTTTTTCCTTTCCAATATGTGTCCTCTTCTCTTCTCTGGTGATCACTCACTAACGAGTATGATCGACCACCTAAGAATCTCCATGCTGGTTGTTACAGGTTCTGGGGCCATTGCATGGCTGTTGAGAACAATCCTAGGGCCACAGCTCGGACTTGGCCAGTGTTTTTCAGTACACCAGTTGGGGTACTATGTCTACTCAGAGGATTGTTCCTCTTCCTAAGGATGATGATGCCATCCATCAAAGTGGAAAAGAACATTTTCAACACCATTCAACTGTCAGTTCAGAGTAACATTCTCCAAGATACCCTCCCCAGATACTTGGGTGAAACACCGTTGATGAGAGAGCAGCAACAAGCAATCAAACAGGTGAAAAAAACAACAAAACCTATGTCCCATACTTCCAGCAGAGATCTTCAAAGCTTGAGGAGCTTTTGCTCACATTCACAAAGATGACATAGGAGAGTCCAGGGGCCCAGCAGCATGGTGATGTCCATGAAGGTCAGCTCAGCATGGAGATAGAGGGCAGGGATTAATCTCCCCTGGCAGAGTGGGGAATAGCGCATCAGGAGCAGCACGGTGCTATGGCAGAATGATTTTGTTGCTCTCACCTTCAAATCTCTTGTGAACTGAGGACCACTTTGTGCTCATGTTTAGGCTGGCACGATACAAGATTGGAAGGCCTGACCGGATTCCAGTGGGCAGCTGTCTTAATGAGCATTCATGAGATGCAAATGAATGCACATGATGTCCATGCCACCGGTCAGTAGGAGGACCAACCCACCATTAGCCTGCCCCTGGGAGAATAATGATTTTACACTGGCGGTTTTTCGACATTTTGGCTCCGGCTAGATTCTCCGCTCCTGCCCGCCGCCAAACCTGCCACAGGAGGGTTGGGAGAATTTGGCCCACAGTGTGACCTTGCAGAGCAACCTCACTGAGCTGATTTTTACTCAGTAAATCACGAGGCTCTGGGGATTGTGCTCCATAGATTTGCATGTCCAAGCCTGCTACTGCTTCTTAATTATATCACTGCCACAGTTTGCAGCTGACTGCAGTTTCATTGCCCAGTCTGCATAAGATTTGCAAGTCACTCTTGGTCTCTTCAGTCGTGCGTACAAGCAACTCGGCCTGTCCTCAGTAATGCCAACCAAGACCACAAGAAACTACAAAGGGTTGTGAACGTAGCCCAATCCATCATGCAAACCAGCCGCTGACTCTGTCTACATTTCTCGCTGCCTCAGGAAAGCAGAATCAAGGAACCCACACACCCTGGACATTCTCTCTTCCACTTTCTACTGTTGGCGAAAAGATACAAAAGTCTGAGATCATGTGCCAACCGACTCAAGGACAGCTTCTTCCCTGCTGCCTTTAGATTTTTGGATGGTCCTATCACATATTAAACTGATCTTCCTCTCCACCCTATTGGTGACTACAATACTACATTCTCTGTCCTCTCCTTTCCTTCTTCCCTATGTACTCTATGAATGGTATGTTTTTGTCTGTAACAGCTCACAAGAAATAATACTTTTCACTGTGTCAATAATAAATCAATCAATAAATCAACCAATCAATCAAAACTCAGATATCAGCCAACACTTGGTCAGCCAAATATTCCATCTCCCATTTTTGTGGAAGGAGAGATTTTGGGACATGTTGAGCATTTGCCATACTTCTGGTAGCTACCGCCCTCAGAAGGCTGCTATTGATGAGAAGATCCAATGGTGGAACAGATTCAATGCAGAGTTTGGCTTTAATGTTACCAACCTGCTTCATATCCATTGAGGACTTTTTGGTTAAGAATAATGTAAATATAATCACAATGAAATAAAGTTAATCTGACGGCTTCTATCGTACATTTACTGGGCCATCAGTGCTTGGGCTCCTCGTAAGCCACCTCAGCCACACCTTCAAAGAGTAGTAGCCCTTGTCTCTAAAGAGCCATTTGCTGGTTCTGCTTCTAACTGTGATTATCTCTGGGAGGCTTGCTGCAGGATGCCTGCTCCCTGGGAATCGTGCTCACACACAATGGTTACAGACTGGTTGAACACTGGTGAAGCAGAATCCCTTTTGTTTGATGAAGACTCCAGTGTGATCATAGAATCATAGAATCCCTACAGTGCAGAAGGAGGCCATCTGACCCATTGTTTCTGCACGAACAACAATCCCACCCAGTGCCTAATCCTGTAACCCCACATATTTATCTGCTAATCCCCCAATTTAAACATCTTGGGACCCTAAGGGGCAATATAGCATGAACAATCCACCTTACCCGCGTATCTTTGTGGGAGGAAATGGGAGCACCGGGAGGAAACCCATGCAGGCATGGGGAGAATGTTCAAACTCCACGCAGACAGTGACCCAAGGCCAGAATTCAACCTAGCTCCCTGGCACTGTGAGGCAGCAGTGCTAACCACTATGTTACCGTGCTACCCCGATATGGGGACACTGTGGTCACCACATATAGGTCGCTCATGACCTGGGCAAGAGCAGCAGGAATCCCAACCGAGCAGCAAATCTAAGAGCCTACTCATTCTAACTGACCTCAACAGCTGAAAAGTGCACATAGGCACCAACCTTGGCAAATGCGGCATGAGTCGCCCAATTGCACTGTGGATACACAGTCAGCAAGCAGCTCTGGCAGATCTCTGGAAGGAGTCAGCAGTGAAGATAAGATACGTACTATGGTGACTTTAATGGTCACTGCCAATGGTTGCAGACTGTCTCTTGGCAAGAGGAAACCTCTGGACTTTCTGAGACACTGCTGCCCCGTGTATATGCAGGAGGTTTATGTCTGTCTGGGAGTGTGTAACCTGCTGCATGCTCTATGCTAATCCTGCTCCCCGTCATCCTATGGAGTGGGGGGGTTGGAAGAAGGCAACTGTTGCTGATGGTGTTGCAGTTTCTTGTACTAATAGTCTTGTTCCTCAAAGTTGCTTCCAGGTAGAATGACATAAACTAATCTGGGGCTCCAGAGCTGAAAAGTGAAGATCAAAGGGAGATAACCCCAAAGTAAAAAGAAAGAAGAGAAAGAGTTGTGTTTATATTGCACCTCACCCGACTGTAGGACATCTCGAAGATCTTTACAACTAACGAAGCACTTCTGAAACATAGTCACTGCAGCAATGGAGGAAACACAGCAGCAAATTTACGGACAGCATGATCCCACAGTGGCAATGTAATAGTGGCTGGATAATCTGCTTTTGTGATTTAATTTGAGGGTTAGGTTAGCAGAAGTTAGGTTAGGCCAGGACACGGGGGATAATTCCCCGGCTCCCCTTCTTTGATATAGTGCCATGGGAATTTTTTTTACATCCAAACAACAGCACCTCTGACACTGCAGTGCTCCCACAGCACTGCACCCAAGCGTGGGCCTAGAATTACTTGTGCTCAGATCCTGAATCTTGTGATTCAGAGGCGAAAATGCTACCAGCTGAGCCATGGCGGACACAGGTGTTAAAAGTCACCTACAAAGCAGTGGAATTCGGAGTAAGGAAAGCGAGGTGTCACTTGTTGTCTAAGTGTCATGTCGAGTGTTGTGTGAGTGCCAAGCGGCTGTCAGCATTTAAAGCCTGTCTTGCCAGTCAGTTGCTTAGCACTGATAAATTCACTATCCTCTTGTGTTTTCCCAGCCCAGTTCCAGAGCCCAAGAAACCCATCTTGTGTAATGTTGAATTCTGAATAAAAAAAGCAGCTCACGTGTTTGAACAGCAAAGCTGCCTGTCTCATGGGGGTTCCTTGCACGCTGCAGTCAATGCTTAGGTTAGAGTTGAGAGTTGGTAGGTTCCTGCTGGATTCCTAACACACCAATAGGAACACAGAAATATAGGAATTAGGAGCAGAAGTCGATGGCATGGTGACACTGTGGTTGAGGCAGCATGGTGGCATACTGGTTCGCACTGCTACCGTGCAGCACCAGGGACCCAGGTTCGATTCCCGGTTTGGGTCAACGTCTGTGTGGAGTTTGTACGTTCTCCCCATGTCTGCATGGGTTTCCCCCCACAGTCCAAAGATGTGCAGGTTAGGTGAATTGGCCACGCTAAGTTTCCCCTTAGTGTCAGGGGGACTAACTAGGGTAAATGCATGAGGTTATGGAGATAGGTCGGTGCAGAGTTGAGGGCCGAATGGCCACCTTTAGCTCTGTGGGATTCTATGATTCTATGAAATTCAGCCCTTCAAGCCTGCTCTGCCATTCAATCAGATCATGGCTGATCTCTCCCTGGTCTCAAATCCATCTCCCCGCCTTTTCCCCACATCCCTGTTTTTATTAGAGATATATCTATGTCCTTCTTGAGATCATTCAATGATTCAGACTCCACCGCGCTACGTGGCAGCAAGTTCCACAAACTTTCCACCCTCTGCGAGAAGTAGTTCCTCCCCATCTCAGTTTTAAATCTACCGCCTCTTAACCTATCCCTGTGACCTCTTAATCTAGATTGCCCCATAAGAGGAAACATTTGATCTACACTCTATCAATCCTTTTTAAGATGTTATATAACTCAATCAGATCCCCTCTCATTCTTCTATACTCCAGTGAGTATAAACCCAAACTGTTTAATAGTTCAATAGTTTTGACCTGTCTCCCGCCCACATTAATTGTTTAAAATATATCAACTCCCCCACCATGTCTTTGTGCACTAATGGTGAAAACATTGGCACCTTGTCCCCCACACACGCTAACATAACTCCTCAAGTACTTTTGCTGTCTCACACCTATCAGCTACATTTTTAGTGTGTGATCAACGTTGCCATTAAACCACTCACTCAGTGCTGGATAGAAAAATAGAAATTACAGATCCCTGTCTGTGCAGAATTTTCAACTTGCCCATATAAAGGGAGGGAAGTGCAAATGTCAGATGAAGGGTTGACCTCCGACCTCCCTGTCCATGGTGCAATGCACAACTGGCTCAAACCTCTGGGCCTCATGTTGGAAACAAAGACATTTATTACCAAGGAACAAAAAAACATTTGTAATTCGTTTAAGTTAGCCACAAATGCGCCACTGATTAAGATGCAGCATCTTCCTTAATCTTCTGCGATACAGCACGGAATAAAAATAGCAATTATAGTGAGGGTGATGGATTATTATTACATTTCTACAGAAATTTGATTAAGGATTGCTTCTGTTGATGCAGTGGTGTCATGGCAACAGACCTTTGTGGAATTAATTATCTATGCCAAGGGTGGGGATTTAAACAATTTAATATGAAATTTCACTGGCTGCACCAGGGGAACAAATTAAAACCATGGATTCTTGAAAATGTTAGGAAAAAATAAAATGCAGTTAAAAGTAAAAACGGGGAGATATTTGTTGAGAAATGTTGTTAGGATTGACCGTTTTGCTTTACCATTTTGCACTGTAATGAGAGAAAATCTTGCACAACCGCGAGACATAATTCAGAGGAATTTAACACGTGGAATTGAGAACACCACTGAGTTTGGGAGTAAAATGATGGACCAATATATCCAAATTCCCGATACCATCTCCTGGTGCGTGAAACTCCATATTAGTTTGCAAAATGAAACTCTGACATTGTTCAGTGCAGCTAGTTCAACATCCCCATCAAAGGAGCATGCCAAGCAGTGAGAGATCAGGACAGCACTGCACCCTCAGTGAATCAGAGTTTGACACTGGGCTATAATACTATAGCTCCAAGTCTCTGACCCATTGTCCTGTGAACGCAACTTTCCACTGTGATTAAGGTATTCAAAAATTGTTCCTCTGCATTAAATGGAGGTAATTATAATCCTTTAGAAAAGATTGCCTGGTTCATAAGTTAATTAAATATTGGAGCAGAATTAGGTCATTTGCCCCATCGAGTCTGCTTCTCCATTTTATCATGGTTAATACGTTCCTCATCCCCATTTCCCTACCTTCTCCCCATAACCCTTCAACACATTACCAACTAAACATCTGCCTAACTCCTCCTTAAATTTATCCAGCATCCACCACACTTTGGGGTAGTGAATTCCACAGATTCACAACCCTTCAGGAGAAGTAGTTTCTCCTCAACTCAGTTTTAAATTTGCTACTCCTTATCCTAAGGCTATGACCCCCTTATCCTAGAATGCCCCACCAGTGGAAGATCTGCTCCATGACTACTTTATCCAAACATTTTATCATCTTCTATACCTCAATTTGATCTCCCTTCATTCTTCTAAATTCCAGGGAGTATACAGGCCTAAATGGTGAGACGTTAAACATTTAGCCAAACCTCAGTCCTGCCCAATACTAGTTTTAAACTGTAGTCTGCTGGGATTCAGGAAACTCGTCAGGTAGAAGAAGATGAGATGTGTCAATGAGGTAATTGACATATTTTCTTTCTTCTTCTGAGGGATGTGAGCATTGCTGACAAGGCCAAAATTTGTTGCCCATTTTGAATTGGTCTTGAACTGAGTGTCTTGCTCAGCCATTTTGAGGGGGCAAGGACAAGACCAAGTAGGGATGGCAGATTGCGTTTGCTAAAGATCATTAGTCAACCAAACAGGTCTTTGCAACAATTGAGCGTAGTTTGATGGTCACCATTATTGAGACTAGTTTTATATTCCAGATTGATTAATCTGGTGGGATTTGAACTCATAACCCCTGGGCATTAGCCTGGGCCTGTGGATTACTAGTCACCATTACCCCCACTTCCACAAACACCTTTGATCTCCACAATTAGCCCAAGCACCACAATTTTTCGCTGACCTCCACGATCCTCCTGACTTTCACAATCCACAATCATCATTCCTCATCCATTACCCCCCTACTGCAATCTGTCTCCTGACTGCCATACCATCCATCACCAATGATCTATCCCTCCTCCAATACACTTCTCCAGTCCTCAGCCTTTTACTACCTTTCCTGTCTGTCAGGCAGTCAGACTTTCAAACAGATGTCAGGAAAACACTTATTCCCATGTTTACCCTCCTTACTGGGGGAGACGGTGGTACAGAGAGCCAGGCTAATACTCTGGGTACTTTTGTTCAAATCCCAGCAGGGCAGCTGGTGGAATTTGAATTCAATTTATAAAATCTTGGATACAAAGTTAGTCTCAGTGATGATTACCATGAAACTATCAGTGATTGTTGTAAAAACCCTTCTGGTTCACTAATGTTCTTCAGGGAAGGAGATCTGTCATCTTTAATTGGCCTGGGCTACATGTGACTCCAAACCCACAGCAATGTGGTTGATCCTTAATGGCCCTCAGATAGTGTGCCAAGCCACTCAGTTCAAGGTTAATTAAGGATAGGCAAAAAATGCTGGCCTTCCCAGAAGGTGAAACAGTTAAAATGGGGAAATAAGAATACAGGTCCCAACTGGTCAGGTATACCTTAAAATGGTACACCAGTGAAAACTGGGAAATAGGATTATTGGTCTAAACTACTTTTTCCTGTTGAGTTGTCAGCGACGTACACATCCCGAGAAAGAATAAAGATTTTTAAAAATCCTCCTGCTCTTTCAAAGCCCCAAGTAAATAGTGGGAGCAATAAGTGTGCACCCGCTAATCTTACACACAGTCATTTCTAGGATTATGTCAGTTTTGAAGCTTAACCTCTCTTAATGATGACTCTCACAATAAAGAGGGTAAGGACAGGATGAGGCTTTACTCCTGGCATGAAGATTGACAATAAGGAACAATGGGTGGACTGGAAATGGGGTTAAAGCAGTGCAGGACTAATTCTTTCACACATCTCATGAGGCACCACACTGGGAATAGAACCACTCACAATCACCTCTGAAATGCATATTAACATGAAGCAGTTTTGTTTGCCCCTGCTACTGAGCTAACTTCTGTGCCCCCTTGTAAAGTTTCTGGTACACATTCAGTGTTAATGTTGGATCTGATCTTATTCTGCAGTCCACATGGATTCCATTGATGTATTCAGGGAGCCGACTCGCCTTCCTCATCCTCCTAACTTTGGGATCAGGTGAAGCAGCAAACTCAGCTCCGAGGCTTCTGACATGGGGACACACCTCCCAACAAATCATTCATGGATGGAAATAGTGGCTGACATTAATTTAAAAAAATCATAGCATTGTGGATGGGTATATTTTCCATTTGTCTGGGAATTTTGTCCCAGAAATGTTACAGTGCTGCATTTAGTTTTTTTCAAATGCATAACACATGCCTAAGCATGCAATATGGCAAGAACATCACACAAACTATAATGTGCTAATATGTTGGAATTTTACCGGCATGCCCGCCTCAGAATTGGGGCGAGTGTGCCTCACAGATCGGCATTCTCCATTGGCCCCGGGAGGGATGTTATGAGCCTTGGGCAAGCAAGGCGCTAAAATTCCAGCAATAGTATGTGTCTGCCATGCTTTTAATTTCATGAAAAATACCCGTGACTTGACTTGACATAGGATCTAACACTTGTTTGGGGCTCTTTTTACAAAATTGACTGGCCTAACATTTAAAGGTGAAGGTGGGTTGACTGGGGAGAAGAGGGGAGGGGGGGCTGGTGGGATGGTGGGGATGGTTTTGCTTGAGAGAGGGGTGGAGGAGAGAGGCCAGAAGCAATGGCAGAGTATGGTTTTTAGCATAACCCACTCTTCCTGAAGCAAGGTCCCTCGATCAGGCAGAGAATAATGGAACCCCGTCCCCAAGTATCCACAATGCCATACACAATCCCAACAGGGTTTGCCAGGCAGTAGATCCACATGGCAGGTACTGCATCTGTCACTGGCTGAATGAAGTACTTAAGCACTACAACAGGACTCTGGGTAGGAAGGTCTCCCTCCACCCAACACCCCCCAACCACCAAAGTCAGCATGGGTCCCCAACCCTCCCACACCCCCTCATCAAATAGCACTCGCCAGCTCTGAACTCCTTTCCAGGGGCCATTGCATCTCCTCAATAGACCATAATTTGCTGTAGGAGCGAACCTAACAATGGCTGCCATTAGTTAGATTTGATGTGGAGATGCCGGCGTTGGACTGGGGTAAACACAGTAAGAAGTCTCACAACACCAGGTTGAAGCCCAACCAGTTTATTTGATAGTAAACCCACAAGTTTTCAGGGTTTGCCCCTTTGTCAGGTGAGTTACATTAGTTAGGTTTGCCCTTGCCTGTTTCACTGCAACAATGTTTTGCAATGCAACTCTTGGGGCGCTATGGTGGCCCAATGGTTAGTACTGCTGCCTCACAGAGCCAGGGCCCCAGTTCGATTCCCAGTTTGAATCACTGTCTGTGTGGAGTTTGGATATTCTCCCTGTGTCTGCGTGGGTTTTCTCCGGGTGCTCCGGTTTCCTCCCACAGTCCAAGGATGTGCGGGATTGGCCATGCTAAATATACCCTTTGTGTCAGTTGCATTAGCAGGGTCAATACTTGAGGTTACGTGGATAGGGCTTGGGTAGGATTGTGGTCAGTCCAGACTCTATCGGCTGAATGGCCTCCTGCACTGTAGGGACTCTATGATTCCTGAAAGTGTGAGGCGATGGTGTTTCAGTGAAGGCAGCTAGACACCTGGCACTTGATTGAAACAGGCAAGCACGTGGGAATCTTTAACCAAATAGATTTAAGAATTGTGAAATAATTCGTGTAACTGAGACGGAAGTGATACATTCGAGTGGGTGAGTTCAGCACCCCAAAACCAAGAACCCGATGTCTGGGCAGTCAGGTCAGGTCACAAGGGGAGAAGTTCTTCTATATCTGAGCATCAGAATTGACTCCAAAAATCAGGGCGAGGCAACATGCCTCCATCTGTGGGGAAGAGAAAAACTGGATCCTTCTGATTTTACATGGATTCAAACATTTGAAGTTTCAAATTAAAAGGCTGGATATAAAAGACAAAACAGAAACGAAGCATCTGTGAAAATCAGGCTGCTCACAGACTAGCTGATAAAGGTGCGTCATGGTGACACAGTGATTAGCACCGCTGCCTCGCAGCACCAGGGAACTGGGCTCAATTCCGGCCTCCGGTTGCCTGTGTGAAGTTTGCACATTCTCCCCGTGTTTGCGTGGGTTTCCTTCCACAGTTCAAAGATGTTCGCGTTAGGTTGATGATCTATGCTAAATGGAGCCTAGTGTTAGTGGAATTAGCAGGGTAGAAATATGGGGTTATGGGGAAAGGGCCTGGGTGGGATTGGGGTTGGTGCAGATTTGATGGACCAAATGGCCTCCTTCTGCTTTGTAGGGATCCTTTGAAATTCAATAAATGAAAAATTGAATGACAAGATTTAGAATGTTAGTATATACAGGGTTGACAAACGGTGCTATTCCCTTTGAGGGTTACGCAGTGCCATATTTTGCAGTAAACAAAATTTTGTTTGAGTCTTCAGGGCTAAAAATGAGTTAAAGACTCAACAGATTTCAAAAACTTCTGCCGTTGGAGTTCACTCCTAGATATAGTTCACTCCAAAAGAATGGCGATGCTATTAATCCTCATAGCTGACTGGCAGGTTTTGAAAAGGGCAATTATTTTCACACACTTTGGGGGTAATTTTGACAGTGCTTGATGGTGTAAAGCAGACAATATTGATTCAGTCACCTTTTATACATTGATGGAAATGATGGGGTTAATGTACAGCAGGTGATGAATCTGATATCAGCTACTTTATACATTGAGCCAAAGTCAAAATTTGCCCATTTCCTTTGCAACTTGGAACTTTTTGAAGGCTTGCAACAATATTTTGCTGAAACCATTAACAAGTTTTAATGCGTAGTTCGCTGTTTTTGCTGCTTTTGTCTGTCAGGACTTCCCTTAGGGGAAGAGAAGATTAAGGAAGACTTGATAGAGATATTCAAAATCATGAGGAGTCTAGACAGAATAGATAGGGGAAAAATGTCCCCATTGCGTGGAAGAGTCAAGAAGCAGAGGACACTGATTTAAGGGTGTTGTCAAAAGAAAAATGGTGACATGAGGCAATGTTTTTACGCGCAGCGACCGGTTAAGATCTGAAAAGCGCTTCTCTGAGGGTGTGATGGAGGGTAGGTCATTTGAGGCTTTTAATAGGGAATCTGTTCATCATCTGAAAAGGGATAAAATAATTGCAGAGCTACAGGGAATCATCAGGGAAGTGACACAAGGTGAATTGCACCATCAAAGGGCCAGCACAGATATGACTGGCTGAGTGGCCACCTTCTACGTGATAACCATTCTATGATTCATTCTCCCTGATTGCTGCTATCATGAAATTGTTTCAGACAAACTGGGAAAGGTTGGAGTTTGATTGGAGCTTTCAAAAGCATTGCCTGATTGAGGTGAGGAAAGTAGCTTCATGAAAAAGAAAGTTATGCAGGCGTAACGGTACCTACTCCAGTTTGTACACACTCATCAAGGCCCCATTGATTCCCCTGTATCTGTTTAGACCCATTTTTGCTGCATAAATGATGCTATCATTTGCTGCAGTGACTGCCAGAGGATTTAGAGCACCACTTGGTATGAGAAGAGAATTGGAATTGGAATAAGAAATACTGGTCAAGTGATTTGGTGATAATTGACCTGGAAGCAGCACCAACAGGAAGCAGGTTAAGAATTAGAAGCTGAAATATGAGAGATGGGAGGCCACATAAATAAATCTTCAAAATCACATCAAATCAGAGGTGGCCTCACAATTGAGGGTTCATCTCCCAAACGCTCTGGATGACGTGGGTTGGTGGGAATGGTAAGGAAGGGTGGGGCGAGGGAGTGGGGGGGGGGTTGCTTGTGATCAGGAAATCACAAATCCACTGCCCTAGATTTTTCTTCTATTCATTAAAGTGGATGGAACATACGAAGATGTCAAAAGTCTGCAGTTCCCAACCAGATCTCTACTTCTCAACAAGAGATCCTGACGGTGATCAGGAGAACGCTCTGGTGTTGGCTTGTTAAGGGCCACGCTGATAGGATTGGTGGAAGATGTTGGTGAAAATCGGGAACAGTCACATGTTGAGGAAAATCCCGCCACGGCAGATGGTGGAATTTGAACTCAATACAAAATATCTGGAAATAAGAATCTACTGATGACCATGAAACCATTGTCGATTGTCGGAGAAACCCATCTGGTTTACTGATGTTCTTTATGGAGGGGAAACCTGCGGTCCTTACCTGGTCTGGCCTACATGTGACTCCAGAGCCACTTACTTTCAACTGCCCTCCAAGGGCAACTAGGGAGGGGCAATAATGCTGGTCAGGCAGCAAAACCTATGTCCCACAATGAATAAACAATCATTCCCCACTAGGGATATCTGATCTTCTTTCACGATTCAGTTCAGGAAAGAACCTGGACACCCTATTGCATCCCCACCATGCAAGAGTGCAATATTTTGTGGGAACTGGAGGCAGAATAAATGGGAATTACAGGGGGATAATGCAATCCTAATTGTCCCTCTTCCATTCATGGCTACGAGTGGATGGGAACATGGTGGAAACAGCACCCCTCCAACTGTGGAAAGAGATCCTGAGGATAGGTTGAATGGGTTCAGATCTAATACATTTGTGTCCCACCAGAACCACCCTCCCACCATGTCAAGTGTCCACATGACTATATTGCACTCTCAATCCACAAGTAAGTTACGTTGCACGTTTATTCATTTATGTCACAAGTAGAATTACATTAACACTGCAATGAAGTTACTGTGAAAATCCCCTAGTTGCCACACTCCGGCGCCTGTTCGGATCCACAAAGAGAATTTAGCATGGCCAATTCACCTAACCAGCATGTCTTTTGGTCTGTGAGAGGAAACTGGAGCACTTAGAGGAAACTCACACAGACGCGGGGAGAACATGTAGACTCCGTACAGACAGTGACCCAAGCTGGCAATCAAACTCGGGTCTAACACAATGCTTGCAAATAACCCAGAACAGTTGCAATGTAACACACATTTCTTTAATCAGATTCAGAATAAATGTTATTATTCTATTTTTGAGCTGACCTGTTTGCTTTGATCTGTTCCTATGCAAACCAGCTTTTGGCCTACAGACAGAATGCTGTGTAACAGGAGTCAGACACAAAACTTTTAACCCCAGTGATAATATACAGAATAAATTTTATATGTAAATACAGCACCCCATAAGCAAAATAGTGCTTACGTAAACCGTTATACTGACTGGAAAGTCAATGGATAACTGTGTTATTTGAGTTATTACAGAAACTTTACCTTTTGAACTCCAGAGAGAGAAATAGGAATAGGATGTGCAGATACCATTTTTGCAGGTGAACTTTAAGCATTTTGATCTGTTGGCCGATCTCTTTGATTATGCCAATGGATCCATTAAAACACACTAAGCTCATTATACATGCCAAGGACTGATTAAGAACATAAGAACATAAGAACATAAGAAATAAGAGCAGGAGTAGGCCATCTAGCCCTTCAAGCCTGCCCCGCCATTCAATAAGATCGTGGCTGATCTGAAGTGGATCAGTTCCACTTTCCCGCTTTCTCCCCATAACCCTTAAATCCCTTGCCTACCAAAAACCTATCTACCCGTGTCTTAAATATATTTAGCGAGGTAGCCTCCACCACTTCAACGGACAAAGAATTCCAGAGATTCACCACCCTTTAAGTGAAGAAGTTCCTTCTCAACTCTGATCTAAAGGTTCCTTCAGGTTCTCTTGTTGAGAAGTAGAGATCTGGTTGGGAACTGCAGACTTTCTATATTCCATCCACTTTAATAAATGGAAGGAAAATCTAGGGTGGTGGATTTGTGATTTCCTGATCACAAGCAACCCCCCCCACCCTCCCACCCCTCATCCCTCATCCCTCACCCCCCCCACTCCACCCTTCCTTACTACTCCCATCAACCCACTTCATCCAGAGTATTTGATTAGGAAATGAACCCTCAATTGTGTGGCCACCTCTGATTTGATGTGATCCTGATGGTTTAATTATGTGGCCTCCCATCTCTCATATTTTAGCTTCCAATTCTTAACCTGCTTCCTGTTGGTACTGCTTCCAGGTCAATTATGACCAAATCACTTGACTGGTAATGCTTATCCCAATTCCAATTCTCTTCTCTTACCTAGACTTTCATCTCTTAAGAGACTTTCATCTCTTTCCACAGCTAGTACTTCCCAGAGCAGGTAGTTAATCTGTCACCAGGGGCTTATAGCTTGAGGGACACCACTCCACATCAAACATGGCTAACCATGAGTCTCCCCTGCTATTGGTCTGTTTGAAGGATTTAGAGGTTGACGCACTCAACCTGTTTAACCATGTTATGAATGCACATTCAGTATTTCTTACACCTCAAGAAAATTACTATTGATCCATTGGCACTTATATGCATTCTTAAATATCCTTTACAACATTTTTACAGATTTTCTAGACATTTTAAAGAAATTACAAATTTTTATTGCTACTGCTGCTTCTGGGTCAAAAGCCATTAGACATAGGGACAGAAGTACCGTACAGTTTATTTACTAGTTACAAGTAGGCTTACATTAAAACTGCAATGAAGTTAGTGTGAAAATCCCCTAGTCGCCATACTCCGGTACTTGTTCAGGTACACTGAGGGAGATTTTAGCCTGCCAGGCCAATGCACCTAACCAGCACATCTTTCTGACTGTGGGAGGAAACTGAAGCACCTGGAAGAAACCCATGTGTACACGGGGGGAATGTGCAGACTCTGTCCAGACAGTGACCCAAACCGGAAATCGAACCCGGGTCCTTGGTGCTGTGAGGCAGCAGTGTTACCACTGTGCTGACCTTGTAGGCCATTAGGCCATTGAGGTTGCTCTGCCATTCAATGAGATCATAACTGACCTGAATGATAATCCTCAACTTCACTTTCCCACCTTATCCCCATAACCCTTGACTCCCTTACTGATTAAAAATCTTAGTCTATCTCAACCTTGAACATATTTAATGACCCAGCCTTTTCAGCCCTCAGAGAGAGACTGTCACAGAAGTTTCCGGAGGTTAATTCTTTAATTCCTGGAAGCTCTAGGATTAGATTAAATTGGTAACCCTACATGTGTAACTGAAAGTCTGACAAGTGTGAGACATTGATGTGTGATATAGGGGAGGCAGGTGATAAATAGTGGTGAGACTTCCCTCCCCCTTTTCACTGATTTGGCCATCTTTAAAAGATACAGGACATTTTCAGAGTAAGAAAAATTACACGAAAGATGGTTCCACCCATTGGACATCTTTGAAAGGCTTTTTCCCATCCTCAACCCTGAGCATCTTCACAGAACTTGAGGAAAACAGTGTCATCCTGTGATTCCCCCTGTGGGGAACTCACTGGCCTCATGTTGGAGTGAAGTCCAGCAGGCTCACAGCTGAGTTTCCTAGATTTACGTGATAAATCGTAAATTATTCTGAGAACTTTTAAAAAATTAATTTGTGGATCATGGGTGTCATTGGCTGGCCAACAATTATTGCCCATCCTTAATTGCTCAAGAGTCAATCACATTGTTGTGGCTGTGGGGTCACATGTAGGCCAGACTAGGTAAGCACAGCAGATTTCCTGCCCTAAAAGACATTAGTGAACCAGATGGGTTTTTCCGACAATGGTTGTCAGTAGATTCTTAATTCCAGATATTTTGCACTGAATTCAAATTCCACCATCTGCCGTGGCGGGATTTGAACCTGTGTGCCCAGATCATTAGCTGAGTTTCTGGATTAATGGTCAAGCAATAATACGACTAGGCCATTGCCTCCCCAGTTATGAAGAGCAGAAGCTGTCAGCTAGAATCACCTTATCAAGTAAGAAGTCTGAGAGCTTGAAGAGTCTAGAAAGTTTAAACACTTATTTCTGCAGCGTGTGAGCACATTTTGCATATTTTTGCGCAGATTTATCATTACAAATACTTGGATTTGCTTCTGACTGCATTACATGTGGCCAGCTTACTGGGAGATTTTCAAACCTTCCCATTGCTGCATCTCCCCCCTTCTCCCTTGCCCCCATCTGCAGTCAGGGTGCATCAGAAGCAGACTTGGCTTTGTGTTTGGCCGTACCACTCAATGCCATTATCATGTTCTCCTTTTTCAATTCCCATCTGTAATGGTGTGAAGTGGAGCACATGAGATGCTATTGGATTAGTGTAGAATAGACATACACACATATATGCTGCGAAGGGGAGGCAATGACCTAGTGATATTATCACTGGGCTATTAATCCAGAAAATCAGCCAATGTTCAAATCCTGCCACAGCAGATGGTGGAATTTGAATTCAATTAACAAAATCTAGAATTCAGAATCTACTGATGACCATTGTCAATTGTTGGAAAAATCCACCTGATCCATTAATGTCCTTTAGGGAAGGAAATCTGCTATTCTTACCTAGTCTGGCCTACATGTGACTCCAGAGCCACAGCAATGTAGCCGACTCTTAACTGCCCCCCAAGGACAACGAGGGATGGGCAAGAAATGCTGTGGAGATGTCGGTGTTGGATTGGGATAAACACAATAAAAAGTTTCACAACATCAGATTAAACCTGGACTTTAACCTGGTGTTGTGAGAATTCTTACTACGAGAAATGCTGGCCAGGCAGTGATGCCCATATCCTATGAATGAATAAAAAAAAATGTGTTTACATCAACCTGCATTGGCTTCTTCTATCATATGTTGTACTAAAGTACTAGTTTGCCAAGTCATGCGCTTTAACAAGTAGTGTGATGTTTTGTAAACAGTTACTTCAGCTCAATCATGAACTTGCCTTTCTCCTTCCGTCAATTTGTACAATCAGGAGTAGCAAGCTAAGCAGCTTGGTTTGCATAACTGAGATTCATTGCCTAAATTAAGATGAGGCACTTGAACTATGAAGGGCCAAATTTGAGGATTGAGTACCCAACTCATTCAAGTGAAACAAAAACAGAAAATGCTGGAAAATCTCAGCAGGTCTGACAGCATGTGTGGGGAGAGAATAGAGCCAATGCTTGGAGTCTAGATGACCCTTCATCCAAAGACGCAAAACATTGGCTCTATTCTGTCTCCACAGATGCTGTCAGACCTGCTGACATTTTCTGTTTTTGTTTCAGATCCACAGTATTTTGCTTTTATCATTCAAATGAATGAAGTTTCAGGTTGTGATTATTTGTTTTCCACAATAGATCCTTCGAGATCACAATCTGGGCACAGTATTTTACCAGACGAGTAACCCAGAAGTGGGTGCTAATTATCCAGAGAATGTCAATTCAAATCACATTGAGACAGTTTGAGAATTTCAAACTCACTTTTATTTAAAAAGCTAGAAATAAAAAACGTGGTCTCAGTAAAAATGTCCACGAAACATTCAGACAGCACGGTGGCGCAATGGTTAGCACTGCTGCCTCACAATAAAATACAGTAAAAAGTCTGACAACACCAGGTTTTAGTCCAACCTATTTATTTGACAGTAAACTCACTAGCTTTCGAGGGGATTCCCTCTTCTTCAGGTGAATAGAGAATTCTGGCCTCAGACAGAGCATATAAAGCACAAACAGTTTAGAGATTATTGATTAGAATGTGAATCCTTACACCTAACCTGCTGTTCAAGTCCTAAAGTGGCTGACAATGTGTGTGGAAGGAGCACTGATCACAGGTTAAAGAGATGTGTATTGTCTCCAGACAGTACAGTAAGTGAGGTTTTGCAAACCCAGGCAAGTCACGAGGGTTACAGATAGTGCGACATGAACCCAAGATCCCTGTTGAGACCGTCCTCATATGTGCGGAACTTGGCTGTCAGTCTCTGCTCAGCGACTCTGCGCCGTCATGTGTCGTGAAGGCCGCCTTGGAGAATGCTCACCCGAAGGTCAGAGGCTGAATGCCCGTGACCACTGAAGTGTTCGCCAACAGGAAGGGAACAGTCTTGCCTGGTGATTGTCGAGCGATATTCATTCGTCCGTTGTCGTAGCGTCTGCATGGTCTCCCCAATGTACCATGCTTCAGGACATCCTTTCTTGCAACGTATCAGGTAGACAATGTTGGCCGAGTTGCAAGAGTATTTACCGTGTACCTGGTGGATGGAATTCTCACGTGTGATGATGGTATCCGTGTCGATGATCCGGCATGTCTTGCAGAGGTTGCTGTGGCAGGGTTGTGTGGTGTTGTGGTCACTGTTCTCCTGAAGACTGGGTAGTTTGCTGCGAACAATGGTCTGTTTGAGGTTGCGTGGTTGTCTGAAGGCAAGAACATAAGAACATAAGAACATAAGAACATAAGAAATAGAAGTGGGGGTGTGGGGATGGCCCTGGCGAGATGTTCATCTTCATCAATGATATGTTGAAGACTCCGGAGAAGATGTCGTAGCTTCTCCGCTCCGGGGAAGTACTGGACAACGAAGGGTACTCTGTCCACTGTGTCCCATGTTTGTCTTCTGAGGAGATCGGTGCGGTTTTTCGCTGTGGCGCATTGGAACTGTCGATCTATGAGTCGAGCGCCATATCCTGTTCTTATGAGGGCATCTTTCAGCGTCTGGAGGTGTCTTTCACGATCCTCCTCATCTGAGCAAATCCTGTGTATACAGAGGGCTTATCCATAGGGAATGGCTTCTTTAATATGTTTAGGGTGGAAGCTGGAGAAGTGGAGCACTGTGAGATTGTCTGTGGGCTTGCGGTACAGTGAGGTGCTGAGGTGACCGTCCTTAATGGAGATGCATGTGTCCAAGAATGCAGCTGATTCTGGGGAATAGTCCATGGTGAGTCTGATGGTGGGGTGGAATTTGTTGATATCATCATATAGTTGTTTCAGTGATTGTTCACCATGAGGCCAAAGGAAGAAAATGTCATCGATGTATCTAGTGTATAGCATCGGTTGAAGATCCTGTGCAGTGAAGAAGTCTTGTTCGAACCTGTGCATGAAGATGTTGGCATATTGAGGTGCAAATTTGGTCCCCATGGCTGTTCCGTTTGTCTGGATGAAAAACTGGTTGTTGAAGGTGACGACATTGTGGTCCAGGATAAAGCGGATGAGTTGTAAAATTGCATCTGGAAACTGGCAGTTGTCAGCATTGAGTACTGAGGCAGTCGCAGCAATGCCATCGTTGTGGGGGATGTTGGTGTAGAGCGCCGAGACATCCATTGTGACGAGGAGTGTCCCTGGTTCAACTGCTCCATGTGTGCTGAGTTTCTGTAGGAAGTCCGTAGTGTCGCGACAAAAGCTGGGGGTTCTTTGTACAATGGGTTTCAGGATGCCCTCGATGTAGCCGGAGAGGTTCTCACATAGAGTCCCATTGCCCGATACGATGGGACGGCCAGGTGTGTTTGCCTTGTGTATTTTTGGGAGGCAGTAGAGATCTCCAATGCGGGGAGTACGTGGAATGAGAGAACGGAGGGTGCTCTGAAGGTCCGGATCAAAGGTCTTGATCAGATTGTTGAGTTGACGAGTGTGTTCTTTGGTCGGATCTGTGGGTAACTGTCTGTAGTGTTCCTCATTGTTTAGTTGTCGGTACACTTCTTTACAGTAATCCGTTCTGTTCAGTATGACGATGGCCCCTCCTTTGTCTGCTGGTTTGATGACAATGTTGCGGTTTGTCTTGAGAGCGTGGATGGCATTGCGTTGTGCTTGGGTGATGTTCGGGGCTGTCTTGTGAGTGCGGTTGATGAATCTGGTATTAACGCACCTCCTGATGGTTTGGGCATACAAGTCCAGTCGAGGGCAGCGGCCTTCCGGAGGAGTCCAATTGGATTCCTTCCTCTTAGGTTGTTGCACTGCGGATCTCTGTCGGCTGTTCTGGTTCATCGGTTGTCTCATTGTGTTCGCTGTAGGCCTCTTGGGGTTTGTGGAAAAACTCCCGCAGCCTCATTCGCCTGATGAATTCCTCTGTGTCTGCTGCGAGACTGATGGGATCCATTTTGGTGTTGGGGCAGAAATTGAGCACTCAGTCCATTGAGTCTGCTCCACAATTCAATCATCCCCATTCTCCTGCCCTTTCCCTGTAACCCCTGACTCCCTTATTAATCAAGAACTTATCTATCACCGTCTTAAAAACATTCAATAACTTGGCCTCCCCAGCCTTCTGTGGCAAATAATTCCAACGATTCACCACTCTCTGGCTGAAGAAATTCTTCCTAATCTCTGTTTCAAAGGATCATCCCTTTAGCCTGAGGTTTTGCCCTCTGGTTCTAGTTTTTCCGACTGGTGGAAACATCCTCTCCACACACATTGTCAGCCACTTTAGGACTTGAACAGCAGGTTAGGTGTAAAGATTCGCATTCTAATCAGTAATCTCTAAACTGTCTGTGCTTTATATGCTCTGTCCGAGGCCAGAACTCTCCATTCACCTGAAGAAGAGGGAAACCCCTTGAAAGCTTGTGAGTTTACTATCAAATAAATCGGTTGGACTAAAACCTGGTGTTGTCAGACTTTTTACTGTGTTTACCCCAGTCCAACGCCGGCATATCCACATCATGACTACTATCGAAGCCTCACAATGCCAGGGACCTGGGTTCAGTTCTGGCCTTGAGTCACTGTCTGTGTGGAGTTTGCACATTCTCCCTGGCTAGAACTCTGTCACCTCACCTGCCACAGAATAGGCGCAGGTGTGTGTCCGACAAAGGAAATTTCTGGTGACCTTAGGTGGGGATCTCCAGTCTTGCCCCAGCAAGGCTGTAAAATCCCATCCTCTGTGTCTGGGTGGGTTTTTTGCCGGGTGTTCTGGTTTCCTCTTCCAAAAATGTGATGCAAGATTCTCCAGCCAAGCCTGCCCCAAAACCAGCCCGAGGTCAATGGACCACCTCCTACCCACTATGATTCATGTGGTGGATGGGACGGGGAAATTCCCTCCCTCCCTCTCCGCCCCCCCGTGCAGGTTAGGTGTATTGGTCATGGTAAATGAGCATGGTTATGGGATAGGGCTGGGGAGAGGATCTGGGTAAGATACTCTGTCAGACAGTCAGTCCAGACTCGATGGACCAAATGGCCTCCTCCTGCACTGTAGAGATTCTATGAAGCATTTGGATTGGTGAAAAGCATCTTACAGATTCACAGATGTTCTGAATGGAAGGAGACCTGCCATATTGATCTGGCCAGTTCTACACCAATTTGGTTGATGGTAAGAGGCTCATTTCTTTGGGAAGCATCACCAATACCTGACAATGACTTTTTTCAATCTATCTTCATGTTTTTGCTGGGAGGTATAGCCATGATTGGAGCAACTCGAACACTTCTAACTGTAAAGAGCAGTACTGAGGATTTTGAGTGTCACTTCTTAACATCATTGTTTCCTATGTATATCAAATAGCACCAGGACTCAATTGTGGGTATGACATCAGAGGAACAAATGATAGGCACAACTGAAAGGCAGTTTTGATGGCATTGGCCACTTGTCACTATGCTTAACCACTACCCTAATGCAAGGCTCAAATCCCCAGACTTCGTTAAAGAGAAGTATTTAATGGGGCTCAATTGACCAGCGAGGCTATCATCAGATGCAGCAAGATCTTTAAAAATTCACTAATGGGTCATGGACATTGCTGGCTGAGCCAGCATTTACTGCCCATCTCTAGTTACCCATGAGGAGGTGGTGGTGATCTGCCTTCTTGAATCATTTGCAGTTCCTGAGGTAAACACACGGTGCTGTCAGGGAGAGTGTTCCAGGATTTTGACCCACCGATAGTGAAGAAACATAAGACCATAAGGCCACAAGACATAGGAGCAGAATTAGGCCACTCAGTCCATTGAGTCTGCTCCACAATTCAATCATCCCCATTCTCCTGCCCTTTCCCTGTAACCCCTGACCCCCTTATTAATCAAAAACTTATCTATCACTGTCTTAAAAACATTCAATAACTTAGCCTCCCCAGCCTTCTGTGGCAAATAATTCCAATGATTCACCACTCTCTGGCTGAAGAAATTCTTCCTAATCTCTGTTTCAAAGGATCATCCCTTTAGCCTGAGGTTTTGCCCTCTGGTTCTAGTTTTTCTGACTGGTGGAAACATCCTCTCCACATCCACTCTATCCAGGCCTTGCAGTATTCTGTAAGCTTCAACAAGATCCTGTCTCGTCCATCTAAACTCCAATGAGTATAGTTCCAGAGTCCTCAACCATTTCTCGTACGACAAGCTCTTCATTCCAGGGATCATTCTTGTGAACCTCCTCTGGACCCTTTCCAAGGCCAGCACATCCTTCCTTAGATATGGGGTCTAAAACTGCTCACAGTTCTCCAAATGGGGTCTGACCAGAGCCTTATACGGCCTCAGACGTACATCCCTGCTCTTGTATTCTAGCCCTCTCGACATGAATGCTAACATTGCATTTGCCTTCCTAACTGCCAACTAAACCTTCACGTTAACCTTAAGGGAATCTTGAACCAAGTCCTTTTGTGCTTCTGATTTCCTAAGTATTCCCTCATTTAGGAATAGTCTGTCTCCATTACTCCTTCCAAAGTGCATATCCTCAACTTTTCCATATTGCATTCCATCTGTCACTTCTTTGCCCACTCTCCTAGCCTGTCCAAGTCCTTCTGCTGTCCCCCACCTCCTCAGTACTTCTTGTCCCTCTACAGATCTTTGTATCATCTGCAAATTTAGCAACAGTGACTTCTGTTCCTTTTTCCAAATTGTTAATGTATATTGTGAAAAATTGTGGTCCCAGCACCGACCCTGAGGCACATCACTAGTCATCGGCTGTCATCCTGAAAAAGACCCCTTTATCCCTACTCTCTGCTTTCTGCCAGTCAACCAATCTTTTATCCATGCCAGGATCTTACCCTTAATACCATGGGCACTTAACTTATTTAACAGTCAAAGTCCATCTGAAAATCTAAATAAATCACGTCCACTGGTTCTCCTTTATCTAACTTCCTTGTTACCTCCTCAAGGAACTCTAACAGATTTGTCAGACATGACCTCCCCTTGACGAAGCCATGCTGACTCAATCCTATTTTATCAAGCACTTCCAAGTACTCGGAAATCTCATCTTTAATAATGGACTCTAAAATCTTGTTAAGGAACAATGATAGAGGAATCTACAGGTGGTGATATTCCCAGGTACCTGCTGCTCTTATCATTTAGACGGTGCAGTTATGCTGCCTAAAGGACCTTATTGTATTCCTGCAGTGCATCTTGTACATGGTACACAAGGCTGTGAGTGTTCATCGTTGGAGAAGGGAAGAATATTTGTGGAAAGGGTAGCAATCAAGCAAGCTGCTTTGTCTTAGCTGGTGTCTTGAGTGATGTTGGAGCTGCATTCATCCAGGCAAGCGCAGAGTTTTCCATTACACTCCTGACTTGCGCCTTGTGGACAGGCTGTGGGGAGTCACTAGGTGAGTTACCCACCACTGGAGGCAATATCAGCCAGGGCATTGTTGATAAAAGCCATAACTTACCAACTCCTTCCAGGTGTTTGGCAGGGAACAGGCATTAGATAACAAATTGCTACACCCGCGATATGATTGATGCTTTCCATTGGAAAGTAGCCTGGTTCATGACCAGCAGGAATAAGGACAGCTCGGATCCACCAGTCAGCTGGGGTGAAACTTCAATGTAATACTGAGGGAGTGCTGCACTACTGGAGGTGCTGCTCTTTTATCATAGCATTCTTACAGTGCAGAAGGAGGCCATTTGGCCCATCAAACCTGCACTGACAACAATCCCACCCAGGCCCTATCCCAGTATCACCACATTTTTACCCTGTTAATCCCACTGACACTAAGGGGCAATTTAGCATGGCCAATCAACCTAACGCACACATCTTTGGGGGCTGTGGGAGGAAACTGGAGCACCCAGAGCAAACCCACGCAGACAATGTAAAAACTCCACAGACAATGACCTGAGGCGGGGATTGAACCTGGGTTCCTGACGCTGTGAGGGAGCAGTGCTAACCACTGTGCCACTGTGCTGCCCACTAACTGAGATGAGATGTTGAACAGAGTCTTTGCCCTCTCAGGTGGACATGAAAGATCCTATGGCACTATGCAAAGAAGAGGTGAGGCAATCTTCCTGGTGTTTAGGACAAAATTTACCCATCAGTAAGTTGGATTGTCTAGTCATTATAACAATGCTGCTTATGAGAGTTCTCTGTGTGTAAACTGCACATGCTTCCTAATTTACAATAGTGCCTACACTTCAAGGGTATTTACTTAGCTGTAAACCACTTTGGGATATCCTGATCATGTGGCAGGCTCTACATAAATGTGTTTTTTTATTATTGAGTCTTCAATTCTCTCAAGCCACTGATAATTTGCATCCAGTAGTTGAAAATCATCCATATCAAAGCATACTACTCACTGATTGCATGTAAATTCATTATCACCTTTGATGTTTATGGGTTTGCGTCGAGGGAATCAGAAAGCACAGGCAATGCCTCGATTCAACATCCTGATTTCTGACTGGGATCTCATAGTTCTTGGTGGCACAGACACAAAATAAAACGCCCTTTTTGATATCAGCGCATGGCTTCCTAATCAAGTCCAGGCACAGGACTGTCTGGCTATGGATTAGTAAGTGCTTCATTAGAAATTCAGAAGGAGGAAGGGCAAGGAAGGAAATGAAGAAACTGTGAGGATAGTCAACAGGATAATACACATTGTTATACCATTAATTCATCTTTACTGCATTCACATTATTCAATCTGGCCCTTCAAGACATTGCAAATGTTGCCAATGGAAACCATGCATTGTCCCCACAATCAAATCAAACTTAATCATCTCCTTTTGGCAGGGCAAAGTGTTAGGATGGTTAACCCCTTCTGTCCCTTTAGCTCTGGAATTAGCTTCATATTATTAATTGTCTTTAAAAAGAATTACACTGTTAATATTTTACAACTATCACATAGCAGTTCTGCATGATACATTGCTCGCTAATGACAGGAGTGTTGGACTGTAGTAGGCAGACTGTACTATCTCTTGTTAAGGGGGAATTATGCTTATCTAGATCTGTTCCTTTAAGGTTAACGTACTTGCTAAAACTAAGTACCAGCTGGAGCCAATTGCTGTCTGATGTGGGATGTTAATAACTTTAAGAGAAGTTGGCCAACGAAAGATGGCCCATATGTTGGGCAGAAATTTGTGGATGTTGAAATGATAGTGATGGCAAGAAGATGGGGCAGGCACAAATCTCTGTGTGGCTAATTCAATTACTCGATGGTCTGAATTATGAAGTTGAGCAATCCAAGGTTTGGCACACCTTATAGAATTATATAATCTCTACAGTACAGCAGGAGGCCATTTGGCCCATTGAGTCTGCACTGACAACAATCCCACCCAGACCCTATTCCAATAACCCCATGGATTTACCTTGCTAATCCCCCTGACACTAAGGGGCAATTTCATATGGCCAATTCACTTAATTCGCACATGTTTGGACTGTGGGAGGAAACCAGAGCATCTGGAAGAAACCCACACAGACATAGGGAGAAAGTGCAAACTCCACACAAACAGTGACTGGAGGCTGGAAGTGAACGCAGATCCCTGGCACAGAGGCAGCAGTGCTAACTGGTGTGCCACCGTGCTACCTCTAGGTAACAATGTTTTGTGCAGGCAGGAAACTTGTATAAGTGCTGAAGCAGTTCCAGATTTGAACACTCTGAATTGAAGATAGTGAAACTGGTGCATGAGATGAATGTCAGGAAGAGAATTCAGTTAATCCTCCCCAGAGGGCAGCAGCGCAGCACTTGGCCGGAACTGCTAAGAAAGTTAGTATAAGTAACTTATTGCACTATATAATTCAGCGGATAGCCCCAAGTTTCCATGCCACTAAAAAGTTTCCTGTCTCTGTTACAGGTGCCCATGCAGCTCTTACAATCTTTCTTGAAATTGTGCATGCCATATTTGGGGAGGGCCGCTTTCAGCTTAAACTATATTTGATATTTTAAAAGGGCTTCACACAGCAAACTATTATAATGCAACCTAACTACATGATGGCTGGTCAGTTACTGATACAAATGATGGACTGCAGGTTGCTTACCTGTGTGTTATCATATGTGTACCTCTGATTTAGGACATTTTGAAGCTACCTTTATACTTGCAGAAGAAGATGGATCATTATCTGTGAGACTTGAATTGATGGGCCCAGAAATTATAGCGATTTGAGTAAATGCTTATGAAGAAGTTAGAAAGGTTACTTTTGCCTATGAGAATGTTGAGGGTGTGATGATACTGTGCCATTAATATATTTTATGTCTGAGGGGGACAGCGTTAAGATATTTTGTTACAAGCGATCAGTTTGTTTGGAAGGAATAAAACAGATACTGGAAAGCACGATGATTACTCATTTAAGACATGACACGGTGGCACAGTGGTTAGCACAGCTGCCTCACAACTCCAGGAATCTGGATTTGATTCCTGGCTTGGGTCATTGTCTGTATGGAGTTTGCACATTCTTGTGTCTGCGTGGGATTCCTCTGGGTGCTCCGATTTTCTCCCACAGTCCAAAGATGTGCAGGTTAGGTTGATTGGCCATGCTAAAATTGTGCCTTAGTGTCCTGAGATGCGTAGGTTAGAAGGATTAGCAGGTAAATATGTAGGGATATGGGGGTAGGGCCTGGGTAGGATTGTGGTCGGTCCAGACTCGATGGGCCAAATGGCCTCTTTCTGCATTATAGGGTTTCTATGATTCTACATGTAAATATTTATTTGACAGAAAGCTTAAAGAGCATTTGTTTACCAAGGAAAAGGACATTTGGGGTATTTTCTTGATTGAAGTAATGGAAAAGTGAATTAGGTATAGAGGGTCATAAAGTCACGTGATATTAGAAATGGGAGGAGTTAGGTTTGTAGCTGAGAAAAACAGCTTTGAGTGCAGTTGCTGGAGAGGGCTGTTTAATGATAGAAACCTACAAGCAGCTCTCTCTCTCTTTCTCGCTTGCTCTATACAAAGTCTCTCTGAAAGCTCCAAGCCTGTTAACCTAAGTCAAAACATGAATGCCTGGAGTTGCTAGCTATTTTTCAAAGTGGTGTTTAAGTCTGTGAAGGAAGCTAAGAATTAGAAGCTAAAATATGAGAGATGGGAGACCACATAATTAAATCTTCAGAATCACATCAAATCAGAGGTGGCCACATAATTGAGGGGCTTATGGATTGAGGGACACCACTCCATGTCGATGATCTGGATGATCCTCTATGGACAAGCCCTCCGTATACACAGGTTGGGCTCAGACGAGAAGGATGGCAACAGACACCTCCAGACGCTGAAAGATGCCTTCATAAGAACAGGATATGGTACTCGACTCATCGATCAACAGTTCCGACGCACTGCAGTGAAAAACTGCACTGACCTCCTCACGGGACATGGCGGTCAGAGTACCCTTCACTGTCCAATACTTCCCCGGAGCAGAGAGGCTCCGACATCTTCTCTGGAGTCTTCAGCAAGTCATTGATGAAGATGAACATATCGCCAAGGCCATCCCGACACCCCTACTTCTTTCCTTCAAACAACTGCACAACCTCAAACAGACCATTGTCCGCAGCAAATTACCCAGCCTTCAGGAGAATAGTGACCGCAACACCACACAGCCCTGCCACAGCAACCTCAGTAAGATGTGCCGGATCATCGACACGGATGCCATCATCTCATGTGAGAACGCCATCCACAAGTACACGGTACATACTCTTGCAACTCGGCTAATGTTGTTGATCTGATACGCTGCAGGAAAGGATGTCCCAAGGCATGGTACATTGGGGAGACCGTGCAGATGCCATGACAACGGATGAATAAACACCGCTTGAAAATCACCAGGCAAGAGTGTTCTCTTCCTGATGGGGAACACTTCAGTGGTCACGGGATTTGGCCTCTGATCTTCGGGTAAGCATTCTCCAAGGCGGCCTTCACAACACTCTACAACACAGAGTCGCTGAGCAGAGACTGATAGCCAAGTTTTGCGCACATGAGGATAGCCCCAACCAGGATCTTGCATTCATGTCACGCTATCTGTAACCCCCATGACTTGCCTGGGTTTGCAAAATCTCGCTAACTATCCTGGCTGGAGACAATACACATCTCTTTAACCTGTGCTTAACCTCTCTCCACTCACATTGTCTGTACCTTTAAGACTTGATTACCTGTAAAGACTCGCATTCTAACCATTATTTTGTAAATTGAGTTTGTGTCTTTATATGCCCTGTTTGTGAACAGAACTCCCACTCACCTGATGAAGGAACAGCGCTCCGAAAGCTAGTGGTTTGTGCTATCAAATAAACCTGTTGGACCCTTAACCTGGTGTTGTGGGACTTCTTACTGTGATAAAAGCCTAACATTATAATTAAATGCTGGTGCCACCATCTTCCTTTTCTCTCAACGACTTCAGTAAGTGGGGATGCTCAGAAGATGGGTATGACTAATGGCCGCCATCACCCTAAAAGATACAACAGTGATAATTACTTTATTTTACACTTGCCAGTGTATTGTCGACAGGGAAAATGTGCAATGATAAATACTCCTAAATAACCGTTCAGCAACCTGAAGGATAGCCTTTGTCACTTCTGCATGATTCACGCATTTAGCAACACATGCAGAAATCTGTGCTGGTATCGGGGGGGGGGATACCACAGTCACAAACTTTCAATTATTGTTAGCCATGAACTCCCAAATGTTTTTCTAAATCCTCACAGGGTGTATATAACCTATTGCGGTAAATGCTAAATCTACAGGAGACATGAAGTTGAAAGATTTTTTAAAGTTTACTTATTAGTCTCACAAGTAGGTTTACATTAACATCACAACATAGAATCCCTACAATGCAGAAGGAGGCCATTTGGCCTATCGAGCCTGTACCGACATTGATCCAACACAGGCTCTATCCCTGTAACCCCATATATTTATCCTGCTAATCCTCTTGACACTAATGGACAATTTATCATGGTTAATCCACCTAACTCACACATATTTAGTTACTGTGAAAATCTCCTAGTCGCCACACTCTGGCGCCTGTTCGGTTACACCAAAGGAGAATTTAACACAACCAATGAATCTAACACGCACATCTTTCGGACTGTGGGAGGAAACCCGAGCACCCAGAGGAAACCCACGCAGTCACAGGGAGAGCGTAGAAACTCCACACAACAGTGGCCCAAGCCAGGAATCAAATTCAGGTCCCAGTGCTATGAGGCAGCAGTGCTAACCATTGTGCCAGCGTGCCATTCAACTGAAAGTAAAGAGAAATAATGTGAGGCTGATTTCCTGATTGTCTTTTAGTAGTGTGTTTTCTCACTGAAGTTTCTATTCAGGTCGCCGTCTGCAACAAGTAACTCTCAGCTTGGTGTTGCAATCTTGCTGGCCTGAATGCTTGGTGTGGAAACTTTTAGTGGTAGTTATAACATCTGTTGCGTGGAAAGGTTTTGAAACAAGACTGAGAGATCAAGTGAACATTTGTCAAAATGTAAAGAGCTATTTATTATAAAGTGCCTCTCCCAGCGTCCTGAACAACAATCAGCCCGAAACCACCCCACAAAACATAGGTTAACTGACCATTTATCTCATTTACCCTTGAAATTGATCTTAGAGTTATGACAATACCACGCTTAACAAACATGCCAGATCCTGTGTGTGAAAACTGTTAACTTAAAACACCAGACTCTTTCTACAGGATTTTGCTGACTCCCATTCGCACCTGACCACCAAAATATTGGGTGAGTGCGCGATGACATCAGGACGCATCTTCTCACGCAATTCCACTTGCTTCCAGGTCAGGCATGACCCTAACCAATCAATGTTAATATTCCTGAATTGAGGATGAAACTCCAGCCCATTTCCCTCACCTTGAAACTTGCTGTGCTTTTGTGATTAATAAATGCTAGAGAAATCTAAAAGGGGATTTTTTTTTACCTTTCATTGACTGAGAGCAAATGAATGAAGTGGCTTCACTTCTCACTCTGTGCCTATCCACCTTTGTCAGTTTTGGTAGCTAGGTGAGTTCTTTGGGAATAGGCCAATAGGCCAAAAGGCCAATTTCTGATCGCATGACAAATGAGCAGCCAAATGTGGGTGGCACAGTGGCACAGTGGTTAGCGTTGCTGCCTCACACCACCCAGGGACCCAAGTTCGACACCCAGCTTGGGTCACTGTCTATGTGGAGTTTGCATGTTTTCCCCACGTCTGAGTGAGTTTCTTCCGGGTTCTCTGGTTTCCTCCCATAGTCCAAAAGATGTGCGGGTTAGGTGGACCATGCTTCCTTAGTGTCAGGAAGACTAGCTAGGGTAAGTGCATGGGGTTATAGAGATAGGGCCTAGGTTGGATTATAGCTGGTGCAGACTCGATGGGCCAAATGGCCTCGTTCTGCATTGTAGAATTCTATAACTGAAACATGAGGCTGCTAAAGTTAATTTGAAAATATACCTTAGCACTCCTCAGCCTCCTGGTCGCACAAGGGACATCTGGAATTCTCCAAGTCCCGGTCTTCCTTACCTTACCCACTCCACTGCCAAAAGATTCTTCAACCCCTAGTCTTGATACCAGTGTGTGACACCTGAGCAGCGAATTTTGAACGCCTTCCTCTGCACCCCCCTGCCCTATTCCCTCAACGCCCTCCAGCCTCCGACCACGCTGCCCACTTGGAAATAGCCCAGCAGCTGACAATCAGTATTCAAAGAAATTCAGGAGTGTTGGATGACTGACTCAGACAGCCTGGGTAGGAATGCCAGCCTCCCCTGCTGTCTTGCAACTGGGAGTCCAAATCATCCCTTAGGTGTTGTCAAATTTTCGACTGTTTGGAAGATTGAGCAAGAACAGGGATCTGGTAAATGGGATTCCCTGCCTCGCTTTCTTGACATTGGCACATAGACTGGCAGTGCCAGCTGGCAAACCTAACCTTATTCATGAGATACCAAATGATTTGCAAGATTGTTTGGCTGGGAAAAAATTTGCAGATTTGACTGCTAATACTGGCATTATAATTAGAGAAGTTTTGCGCAACCCACACACATAATTTTCATAATGGATGAGATATTGTTCCCAACAAAGCCCTTTATTCAGGTCATCAACTGTTTCTCTGAATAATGGAGGAAAATATTACAGAGCAGGTGTTCAGAATCGAACAATGAACAGAGCAACAAGAGAAGTACTGAGGCACATTTTCTGTTTCAGAGGGGGAAGAGGTAGATCTCCCCTCTTGTGGATGACTACAAAGCAACGCTTTAAAATGGCAACCTGGGTTATTGTCTCTGACTGGAGGGCTTCTTGAAAAATGTTCCCATTTAATTAACACCTGAAGCTTGGTCAAATCCAAGTGCACATGAATGAGTGATCACATCCCAATTCCAAAGTGTTTTGTCAGCTGCCTAGCTGGTAACACATTTAGGGGAGATGGTGGAATTGCGTTAATTTTTTAAAATTGTTCAGGAGATGTGGGTGTTGCATTTATTGCTCATCCTTAATTGCTGAGTCATTTCAGAGGGTATTTAAGAATCAGCCACTTTGTGGCAAGCCTAGAGTCACAAGCAGGCCAGACCAGGAGTTTTTATTCCCTAAGGGACATTAGTGAACCAGGTGGGTTTTTTGTGATAGTGCTTCCATGGTCATCATTAGACTTCTAATTCCAGATTCTTTTTAATTGCATTCAAATTTGCTGCGACGGGATTCGAACCTGGGTCCTGAGAGCATTACTCTAAACCTCTGGATTACTAGTCCAGTGACAATACCACTACCTCACCACCTCCCTTAACATCACTTGACCAGTAATCCTGAGGTGTAGGTTAATGCTCTGGGGAAATGAGTTCAAATAGCAACTGGTGGAATTTGAATTCAATTAATAAATTTGGAATTGAAAGCTAGTCAGTCATGGCGACCATGAAATCATTGTTGATTTTTTTTATTCATTTGTGGGACATGGGCATCCTGGCTGGCCAGCATTTATTGGTTGCCTAAGGACAGTTGAGAGTCAACCACATTGGTTGACTCTCCCATCTGGTTCAGTGTTGTCCTTTCAGAGAGCGAATCTGCTGTCCTTACCTGGTCTGGCCTACATGTGACTCCAGACCCACAGCAATGTAGTTGACTGTTAGATGCCCTCTGAAATAGTCAGGCAAGCTGATCAGTTGATGGGTATTTAGGGATGGACAACAAATGCTGGCCTTCACCCCACATTCCATGAAATAATTTAAAAAAATGGGCAATAGACCAACTGCGGAATGTCCTTGACAATATTGATTATAGGGTGGATGGACGGTGTTCTCGGGAAAGATGTCTTGATCTTGAAGGAGGATTCACCAGAACAATACTTTAGTTTAAGGGGTAAATATGTGGTTAGGTTGCACAGATATGGTTTGTACACCCTTGAATTTAGAAGGTGGAGGGTGTATTAATGAAGATCTTTTGAACTATAAAGTGATTTGATCGTGTAGATGGAGGGAAGCTGTTTTCTCAGAGGGGAAAATGAATAACAAGCAAGAATGCGTCTTGATGAAATAAGATCATTGAAATAAGGGCCATTTAAGGGCAAAATTAGCAAGTGATTTTTCAAAGAAAGGACGGTAGAAATCTGAAACTCTCACCCTCAAAGGGCTATAGATTGTTGGTCAATAAATTCTCATGACTGGGATAATGGTTAGATTTTTGTTAAAAGTATCAAGAGAGAAGGAGGAAAGATAAGATATACATCAGCTGGTCTGACTGACAGAGCAGACTCGAGGGAGTAAAAACCTACTCCTGCGTTTGTGTTTTCCATGGTTCCCAGTGTGGAACTTGCTGGTGGCGAATACACCTTATATCAGTGAGGTTATTCTGCAACTTGTTGTTCATGTCAAATTAGCAATGTATTGGAAGTGCAACATGGTTTTATTTACCCCTTGTGTTTCAGTAGCAAAATCCAGTTCGATGGTGGAAGGTGAATTTTTTAAGCAGTGTGATGGAATGGTGGTGGAGACAGTGGGTGGAGTGGTGGTGGGGACAGTGGGTGGGGTGAAGGGAGGGATGGTAGATGGAATGGTGGTGGAGACAGTGGGTGGAGTGGTGGTGGGGACAGTGGGTGGGGTGATGGGGGGGAACGATGGGTGGGGTGGGGGAGATGGTGGATGGGGTTGGGAAGATTAGTGGATGGGGTGGTTGGGGGGAATGGTGGATGGCGTGGTGGGGGGACGGTGGGTGGGGTGGTAGGGAGGATGGTGGATGGTGTGGTGGGGGGACGGTGGGTGGGGTGGTAGGGAGGATGATGATGGGGTGAGGGGGAGGGTTGTGAAATACCCTACTGAAATTTCACATTAAAGGTAAGGTCTTTTTTTCAAATTTAGCTCTCTGGTGGTCTCCATTGAAGTCCAATGATTGGCCATAGGCTGATCAGATAACCCAGGATGCAGCAGGTCCAGAACCACTTTCTGTATTATCACCATGGTGACGGTTTAGCAGTGCAGTTTGAGAAAGATTTGGGATGTGCCCCATTCATATTTTTGTCACTGTTCGCAGTGATTGTCTGATAGGGACAATCAGAATAATAGAATGTTTTCAATATCCACTCAAGGAGGGACAGAACTGCTGAAAGCCACCCATCTGCCTTTGCCTCCAGTCCCCCCTAAACCCCATCTCCAGTGACCACCTACCCCCACCATCCCAATCCTACTTTTGGTCTGATCCTGAACCTCTAATGGATGCATTGCTGCCATTGCCCCACTCCCACTGGTGCTGGAAGCATAAGGAGCCACTGGCCTCTGATTGGCTCTTGTAGGGCTGGATGTCCCCTGCCAGGGACCTCAGTGGTGGGGTAGGCCCAACGGTGGCCACTTAAGTGCCTGAGGGGACTTGATTCCATTGATCCTCCCCCGTGGAACTGATGTGAGTTCCCCACTGGACTCCCATTCGTAAATAAGAGCCCCGTTTACCTCACAGAACGCAGACTCATAATTTCAAACCATATTGCCTGACTAAAGCAATGCTTTCATTAATACATTGTCAAAATTCATGAAGCAGAAAATGACTTGGTTTAAGGAACATATTGAGGAAAGTTGGAACAGATTGCCTCACAGAGTGATGGGACATGTGTTCATGCCCACAGCCTTGGCAATTGCTGAGCAGAGGCCAGGGAAGAGGGGAATGAGTAATACTGATTAGATAATTACATCAAAGCTACAGTCTACAGTTTTATTAGAGCCCTTTCAATAAACTGATTGATATTGGAAATGCTTTTAAAGGTTGCCTTGTATCACTTCACTGGATAGTGATAAGGTTTACCAGAAGTGACTGCTAGCTCTGTTATTTAGTTGGATAGGAATTTCATGGAGACCGAGAGATCCAGGAGCAGCAGTTCTGTCGAAAACTACAAGTGGAAGGACCATGGTCACCAGTAGTTGTTGGATCATTGACTGAGTACCGTTAATTTATACACACTAGCTAAATATTGTCACAAGGATATGGGTCTTTAATAGAAGCTGCAGTGATGTTCAGTGCAAAGTGAACGTGTTTAGAATATCATGTCCTTAGTTCTGCTGCCAATCAGAAACCTAAACAAACACAGGACTTCCTATCTCTGTTTTTTAAAAATTAATTTGTGGGGCATGAGTGTCGCTGGCTGGCCAGCATTTATTGCCCATCCCTAGCTGCCCAGCAGTTGAGAGTCATATTTCTGTGGCTCTGGAGTCACATGTATACCAGATAAGGATAGCAGATTTCTTTCCGTAAAGGACATCAGTGTACCAGATGGGTTTTTCCAACAATGGTTTTATGGTCATCAGTAGATTCTTAACTCCAGATATTTTTTATTCAATTGAAATTCCACCATTTGTTGTGGTGAGATTTGAACCTTGATTCTCAGAACATTAGATGAGTTTCTCGATTAAGAATCTAGTGATAATACCACTAAGCCATCGCCTCCCCTCTTGTGGTTTGATGCTCTAAACCATAGTTACGCCAGAGGACTGGAGAATGAAATCTAATGAAATCTGTAAACTAGATAACTAAACATCTTACATTGATAATGAGGACACTTCTAAAAGGCATAACATTCTAAACTCTGCTGTATGCTAACTCTGCACAAAATCCTATTCACTCAGCACCCCGTGCTCAGAGACCTGGGTTGAGGCAATGCTACAATCTTGACTTTTTAAAAAAAAACTTTAAATTTAAAAATTCTCATATTATTTTCCAATCCTTCCATGATCATATCCTTGTGATCACCTCCAGCCCTCCAAGAGCTCTGCTCTCCTACAAAATTGCCCCATGGCTGGCTGTCATGTCTTCAACTTCCTAAGCCCCAGCTGTGGAACTTCATCCCTATACCTCTCCTCAATCCTATCTCCGTCTCCTCCTTTAAGGTCTTCCTTAAAGCCTATCTTTTTTTTTCAAGCTTTAGACCATTTAAACTAAGATCTTCTTATGTTATTCTGTACTAAATTTTGTCTGATAACATTCTCAATGGTTCCATTTTGTCTTCATTCATCCAGGAAGTCTCATTACTGTTTAGTATGTTTAGTTCCTTTCCAGGGCAGTATGGTGGCACTGCTGCCCAATAGCACCAGGGGCCTGAGTTCGATTGCGGCTTGGTTCACTGTCTGTGAAGAGTCTGCACATTCTCCCTGTGTCTGCGTGAGTTTCCTCCAGGTGCTCTGTCCGAAAGAAGTACTGGTTAGGTGCATTGGCCAATGCTAAGTTCTCCCTCAGTGTACCCGAACAGGGTGTGGCGACTGGGGGATTTTCACAGTAACCTCATTGCAATGTTAATGTAAGTCTACTTGTGACACTGATAAATAAACTTCAAACTGGCAGTTTACCTTCCTGTTGCACTGCATTGAACATTATTTTTACCTTACTGCTCTGCAGAACATTACCAACATCATTGCCCATTTTTCTTTTCCAAGTTCTATTCCCAGCTTCTCAAAGTCAACTTTTCTTCAACCTGGCTTTTGACACACATCTGTCATTCCCTATTATCATCTTAAACCATATTATGATTGCTATTGTCCAGCCTGTTCCTCTATTTGTAATTCACTGAACTCAGCTGGTTCATTCCCAATTACCAATTGTTATCTATTTTTGCCTAGTTGAAATCAACCTCCATTTTCTTGATTGCCATTATGTCATCCCTAATAAGTAATTATTCTACCTTCCACTTTTTTTCTCTCTATAGCTTTTCTAAATATGTTTAATTCCCAGTCCAGATTTCTCTGTCGCCATGTTTCAGTAATCTCTAATGTTGTACCCGTTGATTCTCAGATAATTTTGATCAGTTTGCTTACTCCAAGGTTTTACCCCAGTGCCCTTATTTGCAAGATGTACAAAGGACAAACACAAGCGAATGTTCAACAAGTTTATTAATAATAGCACAATTAACCCTTAAATTACCCACATAAAACAAGAGGATACCCCAGATTCATGTATACTACCCACAAAGATAGTTTGGTTGAACTGCAGGCTCGATTCTCTGAGTGCCTCTGGTCTGTCGGCACAAAGGTGAATTTCGATGGCAGCTTCTTCCTTCCTTCCTTCTCTGGTCAGTTTTCCACATCGCCTCCCTTGTTGAGTCTTCGCTCCTGGTGCGCCTGAAATGTGTCCCTTTATCCCCCGGCCTGCTTGCCTTTCCAGAAACTTCTCTGGCTTCCGCTCAGTGAGGTCCCAAGAAGGGGTTCCAATACCCAGTGGGTTTCTTGACGTCTGCCTGACAGGACACCAGTGTCTGCCCCCAGTTGTCCATGCTGTTGTTTACATGTAACCTGTTATCAGATAAGGTAACTGCAGGAACTCTTGGTGACAGAAAGTCTGGCCCGATCTGGGCTTCTAACAATAGGCCGGTGCATTTCAATGGGGTGCAATGATCTCCTGCTAAGTATCAGTAGGGTGCAACGGCCTTTGATGGGTGATTGATGGGTCAGGCCCTGACACGTTTGTATACTTGTGCAATTGGCCTGCCTGAGGTTTGACTGTGTTTGATTTTAATATGCCCAATTCTTTAATTTAGGATATCCAATTTTATCAGCCTTAAAACTAGGCCCTGTTTATATTACCACACTAATATATCTGATCTCTCCCAATGCATGATTATCTTCAATTCCCCTTCCTCACCATGTGTTGCTGTGTAGACAGTTCAATTCATTTCAATATTTTACGTTTAATTATTCTGAAATTCTATTTACTCTCTTGCTTTATTCTCTCTTACCTTGTTCTTTCCTATGCTCTCTTTTTCTGTTTTGTTTGCATTTGAATGGTTTACGTTTCTTATAGATTCCTTGAGGTCCACCTTACTAGATTAAAGACTTTGCCTTCTTATTATTTACTATTTTCATGATATACAGGTCCTAAAGCAGTTCAGATTGAGTGCATCCTACCAGTATTGCTCCTTCCTGTCCCAGGAGAATGTGGGTATCCCCTAAAAGTAAACTTCTCTTTCCCATGCCAGCCCTTTAGCCTTGTGTTAATTCTCATGATTTTTGGAACATAGGGGGAGAAGCACTACATAAATGTAAAACATCTTTCTCCTTTGGATTCTCTGAAGCCAAAATCAGTAATTGGAAGATTTATAGCAAACTGACATGAATAATGGAAGGCTTCATTTTATTGTCCGTTGTCAGTGTTGGCACAGTGGCCACATTCTCAGCTCTGGCCAGGATTATCAGTAGCAGTCACAGGAGAGCTTGGAGGTGAGCGCTGAGCTCAGGAGAGAGAGGGTCATGCCAGTGGATGCTAGGAGTGCCAGGACCATGCCAGGGGGTGCAACGACAATGCCAGAGAGCTGCCAGATTGATGCCAGGGTGATGCTAAGAGGTGTAATGGTAGTTCCGGGGGATGCCATGGAATCCTGCTGGGTGAGGATTGTTACCTGGTGTTGTCGCTGTGCACTGGGGCCTCCTTTAAAAATGGTGAAGGATCATCGAACCGCTGAGTTGATGCCTTATGGTGTGGAACCCTTGCCTCCCTTCTGTTTCTTCAAAGACTGCCATAGCTGTTGAGCGCCTCAATGCTGCTTTTCTCACCTGACATCAGCTTTTGCCGATATCGGAGAAGATTTTGCCCAGTCAGAAAATTGTGAATTCGAGTCCCACTCCTGACGCTTGAGCAGATAACTTGGGCTGCCAATTCTGTGTGGCACTGAGGGAAGTGTTGGAATTAGCTACTGTCTTTAGGATGAGCTATTTGGCAGAGGCCCCTTCCATCCCTCTGGTGGACATAAAGATTCCATGACTCTATTTGAAGAATAGGAAGAGAATTCTACTCATCAGTGTTAAGACCCAGGCCAGAAATTCAAAGGTATTTGATGAAGTTAGCCTCAACCCTAAGTTTTTACATTTGAATTTGGTATGGTGAGCGCTAAGTGTTTCACTCCAGGTATAATTGAAGTGACTCATTAAGAAGATTTTATCAAACAAAGTTTATTTAAGGACATAATTAAAATATAATGAAAAGAATTAGCATAGCTTTTACCAATTAACATGATACAGTGAACCTTAACAGCTAGCTATCTATGATGTTCCAAGTTCAATAACATCCCACAAACATATATCCTTTTCTGGAGTTGCACAAAAAGTAAGTATGCTCACGTGATGCTGGGTTTCCAGTTTTTTAACACCTGCTGTGAATTGGTCCTTTGAATGTTGGATTAAATCCCCGAGGCTTCCCAATCTTGGAACTTTCCAAAAAACCTCTGGAGGAGAGAGAGAGAGAGAGAGAGAGAGAGAGAGAGAAACTGAGACACTATCTGCCTCCCCGAGCTTCCAACAGCAACACGCAGACAGCAGACTTTCCAACTCCAGAAAGAGGAGAAAAGCAGTGTCACTCCTCCTCACTTCAGGCTGCTACGAAACAGGGAAATTAAAAACTTGGATTTTTCTGTGGAATAAATGCCCCCAGGCATCACCTGACCTGTCAATCATGTTCCACCCAGCAATTCCAAAAGGCTCATAAAAGCCCAGGATGCTGCATTAATCCAGATTAAATGTAAACATGATGTCCATTATATTGCTTCACTAACAATCAGAGGACAGTGGTTACAGGCAAAAAAGGTGCCATTGAAATGTGAGGAGCCACTTGAAAAACCTGCAAAAGAAACATAATTTAAAATAAATTTTTCAAATGCATAGTATTGTCACATCAACAAACTGCATTCTCCAATATTGCTTTGGGAAGTATACTGTGTGCTACCTAGCTGCCTATGTGTCCCATATTACCACAGTGACTGTACTTCAGAAGTTGCACTGGAACATCCTAAGCTTTTGAAAGGTGCTATGTAAGTGGAAGTCTTCCATTCCTTATTATCACCATAGAAGTTTATAGGACATAAGGAGGACATTAGGCCCATCCTGTCTATACTGGCTGTTTCCATGAAGAGCCTAAAGCTAATTCAGCTGTCCTCCTTTCCCTTCTAGCTCTGTATTTATTCTTCTTTAAATATTTATCTAATTTTCCCTTAAAAAATGCAATTCTCTCAATCTCAGCCACCCCCTGTGATATCCCAGGCTCTGGCAAATTATTGCAAAAAGAATATCTTTCTAAGTTACTCAGGTTCATACTGGTAATTTAATATTGCTAACTCCTTACCAATAAATCCCCAGTAGTCTTCCCCTATCAGCATAGTGGCACAGTGGTTAGGACTGCTGACTCATAGTGCCAGGGACCCAGGTTCAATTCACAGTTTGGATCGCTGACTGTGTGTTCTCCCCGTGCCTGCGTGGGTTTCCTCCAGCTGCTCCCGTTTCTTCCCACAGTCCGTAAGATGCGCTGGTTAGGTGGATTGGCCGAGCTAAAATCTCGCTCGATGTCATAGGAGTCATAGTTTGAGGATAAAGGGTAAACGTTTTAGAACTGAGATGGGGAGAAATTTCTTCACCCAGAGAGTGGTGAATGTCTGGAATTTACTATCACAGAATGTAATTGAGGCCAAAATGTTGTCTGATTTCAATAAGAAATTAGACATAGCTCCTGGGGCTAAAGGGGCCAAGGGTTATGGGGGGAAAGTGGGATCAAGATATTGAATTCAGTGATCAGCCATGATCAAAATGAATGTTGGAGCAGGCTTGAGTTGCCTACTCATGCTTTTATTTTCAATGTTTCTATTCTATGCTGCATGGTGGCTATTGCAATAAGTGCAGTTGTGATAACAAAAGTAAATGTCCTTATTAATTTCTGCAGAAAATACAAGGATGATTTGCATTCAAATGCATGGCTTTGAACTTGACGTAGACAATGTTCACTCAAAATGCAAATGACATGTGTTAGTGCACTTCAAACGGCTGCTAATCTGTTAATTGTTCACTTAAACCTGGCATTTTAACATCTCATTGTTCAATAATAAGATAAGGCCAGTGTAAGTGATTTTAAACAATCCTCAATTCCTAAATATAGATTTCCTAGATAAATCAGCATTTGCATCCCAGCAGTGTACCACCGTGCTGCCCCTCACGATCCGGAAAGGAAACAGTTAATCCCATCAGGATTCTAGATGGAGCAAGAGTTCCTATTAAAAAAAAAGGAGTGTTACCGACAGCACTTGGCCCCCATTCTTTGATAAGGTGAGATCTGGGGATAGGTCGGTTCTTATTTATACTTTTGAAGAACTTCCAGAGATTACAGAGCAGGTCAGACATCAGGAAATTATAGACAATTGGCATTGCATCCTCTGACAAATTGGCCAATGTCTTCCTTATTAAACTGTTAGGTATCAGGCAATGTCTCCCCGACTAAACCCTCAGCAATCAGGCACTGTCCTCTACTGAACTCTTTGATATCAAGCAATGCCTCTCCGGGTCACACTGGAAGACGAGATCTTCCAGGGTTCTCCAATGGGTCATATCATAAACGTGTGGTGACTGACAGTGAGCTAGGAGGCAGCGTACCAGAAACTGTATTATAGTGCCTGAGCTGTGATACAATCAAATGGGCAGCATGTTGTAACGAAAAGCATTGCACTGATAATGGCTACACTGTGAGAATGAGTTCTCTTTTCTGTTGTGTGTGCACAGACTGTCAGTAAGTAACTAGCATTTCCAGCGGTTGGGATAACAGTTTGTACAGCAGCTGTTTCCAGAACACTTGAAGAATGCATTCTTTTAGGACATCAATCCACACATTTGCATATAGAACCAATCCAGCAAAATGTGCCATTTACGTTCTGGAAAGAACCGACCTATCCCCAGATCTCTCCTGCCTGTTTATCAAAGAATGAGAGCCAAGTGTTGTCGGTAACTCTCCAGTCATTTTTTTACAGGAGCTCTTGTTCCATCTAGGAACTTGATGGAATTAACTGTTTCCTTTCTGGATCATGAGGGGTGGCACAATGGCACAGTGATTCTCACTGCTGCCTCACAACATCTGGGACCCTTGTTCAATTTCGACTGTGTGGGTTTCCTCTGGGTGCTCTGGTTTCATCCCATAGTTCCACAAAGACGTGCAGGTTAGGTGGGTTGGCCAACTAAATTGCCCCTTAGTGTCCCAAGATGTGTAGGTTTGAAGAATTAGTCATGGGAAATGTGTGGGGTTACAGGGATCGGGCAAGGTAGAGGGCCTGGATAAGATGCTCTGTCAGAGAGTCGATGCAGACTCGATCGCAGAATGCCCTCTTCTGCACTGTAGGGTTTCTATGATATTGCTGCATCATCAGTGTTGTCATACACAGTGCGTTTAGAAAGAAAGAACTTACATTTATATAGCGCCTTTCAAAACCTCAGGCCGTCCCAAAGTGCTTTACTACCAGCAAAGTACTTTAGGAGTTTTGTCATTGTTGCAGTGGAGGGAACTCAGCTCATGAAAGTTGCAAATTAGAGCAAGTAGGCAAGATCTTCTCACACCATGGACAGTCATACTTAGCTAGGAATTGTGTTCTCATTTTATGTGGGTACAGGGATCAGAATTCAATAATGCCCATTTAAGATGAATTAACTCAAATTACAATGATAAGAACAGTCGCATCAAATTCACACTGATTCTATACCACTTGAATAGTTTGTAGAGAGTATGATGATATTCATGAGAATATGCAGCTTGTGAGTCTGCCCATGTTTGATTGATTCCATGTGCCTTGTTATTAATACCTCTAATATGTGGCTGACTCAGTCCTTCCTTATCTAGCCAGATGTTAAACAGGAAGCTGTCCACAAAATAAAAATGGCTCTTTGCTTCATCCCAGATTTTTTTTTCTTGCTTGCTACGGCCGCTGATGCGAATTAGCCTTAAGGGCAACACAAATTTCCTGGATTTTAGTGTTAATTTTGAAAATGCACCACCTGACTGAAGCTTATGTCCAGCCACCATCGCTGAACTGAATTTTAAAACTGCCTTTTGGTAAACTTCCTTTCACTTTCCACTGCATTCAGTTGTTAAGCTGAGAGAATCCAGCTGAGGGATACAGAGGTCTTTACAATGAAGGAGCAACGCAGTTAAAAGGGTTGATATTACCATATGGTGGATGGGAAACTCAATCTGGCTTTGTTCCTGGAACAGTTAGCAACATCGTCCTCCAGAAACCCAGCTGCATTAACACAATGATGAGTTTATGCTTCATTACATTTGCACTGGGCTTGAAACTGTGCATCTCATTTTTTGGGGGGGTAAAGGAATCAGAATTTGATTTGCTCATGCTCATACATACTAAGATAGACAATACATAAACTTAGTGAACCCATCTCACCTGCAGAAGTGTAGCATTGGTCCAAGTGGCTGCTGTCTGCACCTCCAAGCTGTCTGCAGTCTCTGGAAAGGTCAGCCAGGTTGGTTGCAGACCATATGGTATAGCCAGCCTGCTCTTCTTAAAGGCAGGCTGTTTCTTAAAGGGAAACTGGGTAAAACTGTCACTGCAAGGCAAATTATAATCTTGTGGCAACACAGAACTGAAAAACAACATGTTCACACCCCATTCTTTCCTGCAAGTGAGGACAGAAATTTGGTGGCTAGGCAAATCTCCGTTCACTGCAGCGGGACCGGAGAATCCCCGCTGGAGTGAACGGCTGGAAAATTCCGGCCCACTTGTTAAAGCTTTTCATCAGAGCATTCATCAGGATGTTCGCAACAAATCAAATATAATCGGAACAACAATTTATACTTCATGTGAAGCGCGTACAGGTTAGTTGGCAAGTGGACTGTGAGTGGTAGAGCTGGAGAGTGCACCAGTTAACTGATGACTAACAGTTAACTGTCAAGCATTGTTTACCAAGCGGATTGACTCTGATTGGTCAAGGCACTTTCCTGGAAAATGAGCCTTGGAAAGGCTGTTACCCTTTTGTTCAGTTCAAATAGGTGCAATCTACCTACTCATTTTTCTTCCTGCAAAGAACATGGTTTTGTTTAGTCATAGATGTAGTTTCCAGCGGCTTTGATACAATGTGTACCTTGAAGGTTTGTATAGAGTTGGGATCAGTGGGTGGTGAGTCATCCAGACACAACATGGGAGACTTTAAAAAAAAATTAACATTATTTTACTTTTTCTTTCTATCTCTTTTATGTTTTTCTTTCTAATCTCATCATTCCTTTATACTCATCATTTTCAATTTTGTACATATTTAACATCAAAATAAATGTTCCAATTTCCACTTCTAGTTTAAACTCTGCTTTCTTTAACATAAGGATTCTTCAATTGGATTTATTGAAGTGCTATTTTGTTTCTCATCTTGTTCCCATAGCTCCCTGATCCCATGCAGTGAATTCAGGGCTGCTTTAGATTCCACCCCCCCGCCCCCCACCCATGTTCCTAGATTGCTGCATAAAGCTGATGTAATGTCAGTGGGGAGTTGTATGCATAATAAACGGCAAGAACAATTCATATACCATGACTGCAGGACACGGGACATTCAGTACAGGCATCAAGCAGAAAGGCATCAACTTGAAATGTTTAATCTGTGTTTTTCTCCACTGATGCTGCCAGAGCTGCTGAGTATTTCAACTATTTTTCTGTTTTTCTGAACCAAATTTGCTATTGTTAGAACTCAATAATAGCTCTTTTCCCACAACAGGCGGGAAATTAATTATATGAAACTAAACTCCTGCACAAATGTCGATTGGCTTTTTGATGGTGGCATATTTTAGACTGTCCACAGATCCCAATGTGGAAAGGCAGGTCCATCATTAACAGATTGAAATAAAGTTCTTATGATGTTACTTTAAGCCGATTTGGAATGGACGGCTGTTACAGGGCTTCACAGTGCCACAGTGGTTAGCACTGCTGCCTCACAGCGCCAGAGACCTAATTTTGATTCCTAGCTTAGGTCACTGTCTGTGTGGAGTCTGCACGTTCTCTTCATGTCTGCATGTTTCCTCTGGGTGTTCTGGTTTCCTCCCACAGTCCAAAAAATGTGCTGGTTCGGTGTTTTGTTCACGATAAAAATTCTCCCTCAGTGTACCGTCGGAGTGTGGTGACTAGGGGAGTTTCACAGTTACCTCATTGCAGTGTTAATGTAAGCCTACTTGTGACACTTAAAAATAAACTTAAACTTAAAACAGCTAAAAACCATGCCACGTCCTCTCCAGCTATCTCTATGGATCAGTTCTTGAAGTTCATGAGAACCTCGTTCTCAGAAACTCTATCCTTGCTCTGAGATCTTTCCTTCTTATTGTGAAGCAGCTTGTCCTGCTTGAAAAGAGATGGAGAGAATGTGAGTGAGTTGAATGCATGGGCAGATGAGAAGGATGCTTGGCATACCCCAGTGGCAAGTTGGCAGGATATGGATGGAAATTCCAGAGGAGATGAGATTACCTGAAGATTTATGTATAAAAGAATACTGCTTACTTTGGAACTATAGAGGTAGTGAGCTGTTAAGAAGTATACTTTGTCCAATTGGTAGCAGTTATGCTAAGTCTTTTTATTATATTTTAACTGTGTTGTTAAAAATAAAATTTGTTTTAGTAAAAGCTTCCTAGTGGGTCAATTGAATCATATATAGAATGAAACACCCTTTTGCCAAAAATGGAAAATAGATGGGGTCTAGGCTAACTTCATAATATATCTTGGAGTTTCTGATCAGGTTCCTAACAACATGGTCCAAGAGAGAAAGGTGGTGATGAAGGTGACAGCAAACAACAGAACCTCAGACAAAGAGAATTATTTCCTGGCAGATCCCAGTTTCAAAATCCAGAAGGAAAAAGAGATACAGAGCAAACAGCCTTTTTCTAAAGATCCCAAGCACTAAACTGAGCATGTTTCTCTGTATAAGCCTAGCTCCACCCAGTCACAGGATTTTACAGTCAATCAACCTAATCAAGCCCAACTCTACAAAGCTCCAGGGGAAAACAATAAAATCACAGAACAGCCTCAGTCCAGATTAAAACAAATATTCTAGCAATTAAAGTTAAAGTTTATTTATTAGTCACAAGTCAGCTTACATTCACACTACAATGAAGTTACTGTGAAAATCCTCTAGTCACTACACTCTGATGCCTATTCAGGTACACTGAGGAAGAATTTAGCACAGCCAATTCACCTATCCCACACATCTATGGGAGGAAACCAGAGCACCAGAGGAAACCCATGAAGGCACAGGGAGAATGTGCAAACTCCACACAGACAGTGACCCAAGCTGGGAATCAAACCCAGGTCCCTGGCGCTGTGAGGTTACAGTGCTAACCACTGTGCCACTGCGCCACCCTATTCGGACCAATTATGTAGCTGCAGTGAAAATAGACGCTGCTGGTTACAGACCACATAGCACCAACTGTTTAAAAGAATTTTGCACAGAAACATGACTCAAAAACATTTCTTAAAGGTACAGTAATGTCACAATGTGGCACATCACTCCTGCCTCCCCGCGGTAGAGTAGCTCAGAGGAGATCAATGACACTTTGGAATCTGTCTGCGATCCTGCGGAAAGCAGTTGGCATGCGTCTAAGCTTGCAGTGACTCAATAATGCACTGTGATTCAAGTTTTACCAAGGAGGCTAATCTCTCAGTAGAAGATTGTTTTGCTGGAATGGCTGCAACATCGCTCACCGCTTACGTTCACTTGTGAATTGACTGTGGAGTCTTCAAGTTCTCGGTGTGTCTGTGTGGGTTTCCTCTGGTTTCTTCCCACAGTCTAAAAGACATGCTGGTTCGGTGCATTGACCATGTTAAACTCTATCCCAGTGTAGGCACTGGAATGTGGCAACTAGGGGATTTTCACAGTAACTTCATTGCAGCGTGACTGTAAGCTGACTTGTGACACTAATAAATAAACTTAATTCACCAGGTGAGATCCTGCCTTACCTACGAAGAGGACTCACTTGTACTTGTGCTGGTGCCTTGTCTGCAAGTGACCTGTAAAAGCGCATCATCAGTAAAATAATCTCTGTGGAATCCTCATTAACAAAGGCTGCTGTCCTTCATGTGCCAGCCCCAGAAGACGTGGATATGATTTGGTCATTGGAATATATAAATGCTGAAATATTTGTGACAAAACTTCATTAACTGCTGGAGTCGAATGAAGAAAACTTTGTGTTGTCAGAGACGTGGGTGCGAGAGATTAATTCTGCCACCCTGCAGCGATCTTATTTCTTAAACTCGTTAATAATTGGTTATTGAAGTATTAATGGGAGGTAAAATATTGATATGCAGGAAGAGTAAGGGGGGGGTACGTGTTGTGATTGAATGTGTATTCATAGCGTCGCAATTCATGCCTATACTGAGCCAAAAACAACTGAGGATTACACTGGGATCTATAATTCACACTGACCATTCATTATTCTCCATTTTATCTCCAGCGTCCAGACAAGAAACTGAGGAGGAAAGAACGATGATGGTACTCACAGTAGGTTTAAGGAAAGGTTACATACACAAGAGATTTTATCTTGTAGATGGGCACATTCATTTTTGTCAGTATTTATGAGCTGATAATGAATGATGTATAGTGCCCTGGAGAACAGCAGAGCCAAAAATATAGCTCGTGATTATTCAGAAACATTTTAAGCAGTCAGAGTACTGTGCCTCAGTGTCATTGGTGGCAAGAAAGAAAGAGTTTGCATTTCCTTATGCCTTAACAGTCTTTGAAGTATTTGCGTGCAGTTTGTAATCACTATTGCCATGTAGGGAAATGCAGAGGTTAATCTGCACATGGCAAAGTCCTGCAAACAGTGATGAGATTAACGGCCAGATAATCTGTCTAATTGATTATTCTGTTTTAGTGACGTTTGATGAGGGGTTCGATGATGATTGGCTGGGAGGCTGGGGAGAACCCCCCTGCGATTTTTCAAATTGTGCCATGCTATTCGGCTAAATGTCAGACAAGGCCCAATTTTAACACCTTATCCAAAAGGCAAAGGCTGCACTCCAACTGTTCGTCCGGCAGTAAGCATATTCTAGTAGCAAGCATTAAAAAAAAACTTCACAAAGTAAATCAAAGGTTTAATAGAGAACCTTCATTACACCACTACTTGGGCCGCTCCCGAGGTCACAAGTGCCCTCCCCAATCCCCATCTACTTTCACTTTGTACCGGGTCAGCTGACCACCACAGCACGTTACCATTGGCTGCGTTTTAACACCAACAGCACGCATTCCCCCAGTACTGAATGAAGCATCAGTCTGGATCTGTCTTCTGAGTGAACCTTATGACTCATTTATCTGTTAATGACTCAGTGACAAGGGTACTATCTCTGAACCAACAACTCATACCTAGAAGCATTTTGAGAACTCAACTAGTTGGCCAGTGCAACCACTTCTTTAGTTAGCTGCTTAACTCTGTTAATTTTCAGAGTGTGTGAACATCTATCTTTGGCTATGCACGTAGTAAACCATTCTGTTCTGCACTGGTGAAAAAGGGAAGCAGTCCGTCTACAGTAGGCATTGCTGCTGGCCGTGGTTCCCTAACAGCAGCACACACTTGAAAATATATTTCTTTTATCTCTTCATTCTGCTGACTGCCCTTAGTGCAATGTTCAGCTGCCAAGGTAGCGCAGTCAAAGCATTTGAATGGGACTGCCTTTGCGGTAAGTTAAACAATCCATTTGTCTGAGCCATTATTATTAAACCTCATTATGTGTGCTGAATCAATTGATTGGCAGTAACATGTTCTGTAGTCAGTCACTAAGCAGCAGGTTTGTACTATGTGTTATGACGCACATTTTAGACTTGGATTCTCTCAAGTACTTCATTAGCATTGGGTCTAATGTGTGGCAACATGTAAGAGGTTATTCAGAATCTATTTAAGAAAAACCCAAACAGCCTTGATGCAGTGGGTCATGTCCTTGATCAATAAGACAGAGATAAATCACTGACTATTGCCTTTTTTATGTACTGTTGTCATTAAACGTTTATCAGGCTAATATTTTACAGCCCTTTCATGTCAGGGTTCTGTGTACCTGGCTGGTGTTATGTTCACTGAAGACCAAGAGGAGAAACAAGGGGATATTACTGAATAGCAACATAGCTTCAGCAGTGGAAAAGAGAGATAATCACCAAGAAAAGGAACAAAGAGAACAAAGGAACAAAAGGAACAAGATATAAATAGGTTCCTGATTAATAAGGCAATCAGGGATTATGGGAAAAGGCAAGAGAATGGGGATGAGAAAAATATTGAATGGCGGAGCCAACTTGAAGGACTGAGTGGCCTAATTCTGCTCTGATGTCTTATGGTCTAAACAAATAAAATCCAGCATAGAAATGAAAATCAGTCTAACAAGTATTGTCTCTATCGATTCAAAGCCTTCCACATCTGATTCTGCTGTGGAGCTTCTCTCAGGTGAGCTCTTTCCGTGTCTTTACTTTAAATGCTTCCTGTCAGGTCAACTGCCGCATCTTTCATTTCCCAGCTTTTAAATTTCTGCTCCAGTTTCTTTGTGGTTCTGGGTTTTTCCAAGGGTTGTCACTCAAATGGTAGAGTGTTGGATACTGTTCAGTAGGACTTAATTAAAATCCCTGTAGTCATAAGCAGTTTAACTGTATATATTCATTGATTAAAAGGACTATGTACATATTCACTAATGTCCTTCAGGGAAGGAAATCTACCATTCTTACCAAGTCTGACCTATGTGTGACTTCAGAGCCACAGAACATGAGAACATAAGAAATAGGAGCAGGAGTATGCCATCTAGCCCTTCGAGCCTGCCCCACCATTCAATAAGATCATGGCTGATCTGAAGTGGATCAGTTCCACTTTCCCGCTTTCTCCCCATAACCCTTAATTCCCTTGTCTATCGAAAACCTATCTGCCCGTGACTTAAATATATTTAGCAAGGTAGCCTCCACCACTTCAACGGGCAGAGAATTCCAGAGATTCACCACCCTTTGAGTGAAGAAGTTCCTCCTCAACTCTGATCTAAACTGCCCCCCCCCCTTATCTTGAGGCTGTGCCCTCTAGTCCTGCTATCCTTTCTAAGTGGGAAGAATCTCTCTACCTCTACCCTATCTATCCCCTTCATTATCTTATAAGATCCTCCTCATCCTTCTAAACTCCAACGAGTACGGACCCAGTCTATTTAGTCTCTCTTCATAGGCCAACGCCCTCATCTCCGGTATCAGCCTAGTGAACCTCCTCTGCACTCCCTCCAAGGCCAATATATCCTTCCGCAAGTGCGACGACCAAAACTGAACACAGTACTCCAGCTGTGGCCTCACCAGTGCCCTGTACAGTTGCAGCAAGGCCTCCCTACTTTTACATTCTATCCTCCTGCAGACTGGGTTTTTGCGACTCATGCACAAGGACCCCCAGGTCCCTCTGCACCGTAGCATGCTGCAGCTTTTTGCCTTTTAAATAATAATCCCTCCTACTATTATTTCTACCAAAGTGGATAACCCCACACTTGCTAACATTATACTCCTTCTGCCAGGTCCTCGCCCACTCGCTCAGCCTATCCAGATCTCTCTGCAGACTTTCCACACCCTCCACGCAATTTACTTTTCCACTCATCTTCGTGTCATCAGCAAATTTCGTCACCCTACGCTCAGCCCCCTCCTCCAGATCACCTATATGAATGGTAAACAGTTGAGGCTCCAGCAGCGATCCCTGCGGCACTCCACTAGTCATCAACTGCCAACCAAAATAGCACCCATTGATACCAACTTTTTGCTTCCTATTAGACAGCCAATTCTCTATCCATGCTAACACCTTACCCCCAACTCCGTGCACCCTAACCTTCTGTAGCAACCTTTTGTGAGGGACCTTATCAAACGCCTGTTGAAAATCTAAAAACACCACATCCACCGGTTCCCCTCTGTCTACAGCACTAGTCACATCCTCATAGAAATCCAATAAATTCGTCAAACACGACTTCCCCTTAACGAATCCGTGCTGCGTCTGCTCGATCAAACCATTCTTTTCTAGGTGCCTCGCTATTTCTTCACAGCAATGTGGTTGATTCTCAACTGCCCTCTGAAATGGCCTAGCAAGACATTCAGTTTGAGGGCAGCTAGGGATGGGTAATAAATGCTGACCAGCCAGCGGCACCCATGGCCCACAAATGAATAAAAAGAAATACAGTTAAAGGTTCAAGCTAGAAGCTGTGTTCATTCCTGCTTGGACACACCACTCTGTCCAACTCTAGACTGGCCCTTGCTGCAGGTCCTGTGTTCTCTTTTATCACCGTATGATTTTCATTTGATTTATTATTGCCACATGTACTAGTATCTAGTGAAAAGTATTGTTTGTTGTGTGCCACACAAAGCATACTGTTCAGAGAGTATATCAGGGAGAAGGAAGGGAGAGGGTGCAGAATGTAGTGTTAAAGTCATAGTTTGGGAGAAAGACCAACTTAATAAAAGGTAAGTCAATTCAAAGGCCTGATGGCAGCAGGGAAGGAAGTGTTCTTGAACCGGTTGGTACGTGACCTCAGCCTTTTGTATCTTTTTCCTGAGGAAAGAAGGTGGAGGCAAGCATGCCTGGGGTGCATGGGGTCCTTGATTATGCTGGCTGCTTTCTCAGAGCAGTGGGAAGTACTGACAGAGTCAATGGATGGGAGGGTGGTTTGTGTAGTGGACTGGGATTCATTCACGCTCTTTTTGTAATTGTTTGCGTCTTGGGCAGGGCAGGAGCCATACTGTAATGCAACCAGAAATAATTCTCTCTATGCTGCATCTGTAAAGGCTGGCGAGAGTTTGGTGTAATTTGGACATGCCAAATTTCCTTAGAAATTCCTGAGAAAGTAGAGGCACTTGTGGGCTTTCTTAACTATGATGTCAGCATGGAGAGACCGGGGCAGGTTGTTGGTGATCTAAACACCCAGAAACTTGAAGCTCTAGACCATCCATTTCCACTTCACCCTCACTGATGTAGACAGAGGCATGCCCTCCGTTATGATTCCTGAAGTTGATGACTATCTCCTTTGTTAGGCAGGGGGCTGGGAATTTACTAACTGGAGTCAACCCACTGCACCCCTCCCTGGATAGAGGTAGGAAGATATCACAGGGTCTGCCAGGTATGCTGCTTAAAAGGCCAACTCTGGTGCTCCAGGACTGTGTCCAAGTTGTCAAAGTAACAACAAAAACCAGAAACAGTCTGCAAGCCCTCACTCCTCACACCCTCTCACCCCTCACACACCTCCCAAACCCAATCATTCCTGTATATTCTTAACATTTTCAAAGGGCATCTTACTGCTCCCTGAGGGTACAATACTCTCAAAAACGATACCTAGACTTCCCCAAATAACCCTGGCAGCGTTAAACCTTTTCCTCAAATTTCTAAAGCATGCAAATCGTTTCAATTATTGGGAATCGAAGCCAGGCCCCTGATGCTGTGAGGCAACAGTGCTAACAACTGCGCCACTGAGCTGCCCAATTAGGAAAACTAGGTCTATAAGTGTTAGTCTTACTTGTAACACACATACCTGAAAATGAATTAAAAACAACAAATCATCCAGGAGTTTCAATTCTGTTCATTCTTTGGAAATTCTTAGTGGAAAATGCAAGTCCACGGTAAGCACAGAATCAGCTGAACTGTGATGCCTTCCACAGTCAAATGCTGAGACTCATCACGAGAAGCTTGCGCATGAACAGTTACCATCTACTTGAAGTACCAGAAGCTGCAGGGTGATTGTGAATCTATATCCCAGAAGCTGTGAAACAGGGGCAGGGAGAAGCAGCCCAGATTGAAAGCAACGAAACCCCACACAGGGTTTGGTTTGATTTAATTTGATTTATTATTGTTACATGTATTAGTATACAGTGAAAAGTATTGTTTCTTGCGCGCTTTATTGACAAAGCATACCATTCATAGAGAAGGGGAGAGTGCAGAATGTAATGTTACCATCATAGCTCGGCTGTAGAGAAAGATCAACTTAGTGCGAGGTCGGTCCATTCAGAAGTCTGATGGCAGCAGGGAAGAAGAAATTGTTTTTGAGTTGGTTGGTACGTGGCCACAGACTTTTGCATCTTTTTCCTGATCAATGTGATAATGACTAGATAATCAGTTTTAGTGACCGTGGTTGAAGGATATTTATTTATTGGCATCACAAGTAGCTTACATTAACATGCAGTGAAGTTACTGTGAAAACCCCCTAGTCACCACACTCCTGTTTGGGTAAACTGAGGAAGAGTTTAGCATGGCTAATCAACCTAACCAGCACATCTTTTTGGACTGTGGGAGGAAACCCATGTGGGTATGGGGAGAAAGTACAGACTCTACACAGATACTGAGCAAAGCTGGGAATTGAACCTGGGTCTCTTGCAATGTGAGGCAGTAGTGCGAACCGCTGTGCCACCGTTCTTCCCAAGGTAGCCAAGGTGGGAGCGGGGTTGAAATCCCTGCTTTACCTCAAAATGGCGCCACTGGATTTTTTTTTGTCCACTCTGAGAGGGCAACACCCCCAACATTACAGCATTTGTTCAGTTCTGCACTGAAACCTCAGCCCAGAATCTTCACTGAGGCCCCTGGAGTGGGATTTGAATCCACAATCTCCTGACTGCAAGGTGAGAGTGCAGCCACTGAGCCAAGGTTGAAGCTGACGTGTCTTTAATATATGCGCAATTGAGGGAAAATTAAGCAGATATATGCTGTTTATCATATTCTGGCGAAATTAAGCAGATATATATATATGTGTATACACACTTTACACTGTTCACATTTATAGAAAAACAAATTGCTGACCTCTCTTCATTTTTAATTGAATGTGCATTTTAGTCCCATTTATCGTCAGCACGCTCTCAATTTCACCAGGAAGGACACCATAGACATCTCCACAACCTCAAAGTACGGCGAACCGAGGTGGACCCCCCGGTGATTTTTTTTTTCCTTCCTTCTGTCAGACAGTCAGCTTGACAACTGTGGGCTCCTAATGTTAAAAAGCTAATAACCTATTTAAAAATTTTGATAGCCTGGGGGCCACTGGCAATTATAGATTTCAATTCCTGCCACCCACTGGCTTCTTTGACAGCCTAATGTCACGGTACATAAGCACTCACAAATGTGACTTCTTAGACCACTCGTCTTTGCAATTATTTGCAGTGAAAGGCAGCCATTTTGGTTCACATGCACACAGAATAAAAAGCTATCACATCTTGACAGCACTGCTTATAGAGATGTCACCCCGGTGATATTAAAGGAAAGAGAGGACCGATCAAATCAACAGAGAATTTTACAACCAAACCATCAACGTAGTGCTCTAAGTATCTTCGTGTGTCGCCCTGGGTTGCTTTGAGAGCAGATAAATTCATTCAAGCTGTGTGATTTTTGACCTGCGACCTTTAAGAGAACCTGTTCCGTTTTAAAATAAAGCATTACAGAACACTATGCAGGAGTTTGAGATTAATGTTTAAAAGCTTTTTCTCTGTTCCAGCATCAAAGCTAAAAGGCCATTCTATGCTGCAATTAATTTTCCGATGCTTTTTCTAATCGTTCAAAGATAACGGGAAAAGTTTTCCATTATTTACTAGAAGTGCTGTCTCTGGCGAGAAAACTGGCGTGTGGTTGCTAAAGATGATGAATGGGATGGATAGGATAGAGGTGGAGAGACTCTTCCCGCTCAAAAAAGACAGTAGGACTAGGGGGCACAGCCTCAAGATAAAGGGGCGACGGTTTAGAACGGAGTTGAGGAGGAACTTCTTCACTCAAAGGGTGGTGAATCTCTGGAATTCTCTGCCCGTTGAGGTGGTGGAGGCTGCCTCGCTAAATATTTTTAAGACGCAGGTTGATGGGTTTTTGATAAGAGAGGGGATTAAGGGTTATGGGGAGAGGGCGGGAAAGTGGAACTGAGCCACGACAGATCAGCCATGATCTTATTGAATGGCGGGGCAGGCTCGAAGGGCTAGATGGCCTACTCCTGCTCCTATTTCTTATGTTCTTATGTTCTTTTCTCGCCAGATAATGCAGCACTTACAGTCAAAAAACCGGCTGCCGGCATCTCTGATGCTGTAGCACTGACGGAAGTTGGTGGTGTGGGGGGGTGGTGCTGTTAGAACTGGCAACGCCAGCTCCACAGAGATCGGGGCGTTTTTTTTATAGGGTGTCCTGAGCTATGCAAAATATAAATACTTCCCTCCCCACCACGGATATGGGGAAACCACCTTCAACATTAGCGCTGGGAAACCCCTTCACCAAAGAATGGTGGGGCGGCATGGTGGCACAGTGGTCAGTACTGCTGCCTCACCAGTGCCAGGGACCTGGATTCGATTCCCAGCTTGGGTCACTGTCTGTGTGGAGTTCGCACGTTCTCCCTGTGTCGGTGCGGCGTTCCTCCGGGTGTTTCGATTTCCTCCCACACTCCAAAGATGTGCGGGTTAAGTGGATTGGCTAGCTAAATTGTCCCTTCGTGTCACGGGGGCTAGGTAGCGTAAACACAAAGGCGTTATGGGGATAGGGCCTTGGTTGGATTGTGGTCGGTGCAGACTCGATGGGCCGAATGGCCTGCTCCTATATTGTAGGATTCTATGATCTGTGAACACCTCGCCACACACAAGCTCCGGGACAACTCCCCCCCTGCCCCACCCCAACCCAATATGTAATGGGAATCCCACCTAATGGAGGTCCCACTCAGATCCTAACTCCGTAACCTCATGTCTTTACCTCGCTAACTTCCTTGACACTAAGGGGCAATTTAACCGGAGCACCCGGAGGAAACCCACGCAGACTCAGGGAGAATGTGCAAACACCACACAGACGGTGACCGAATCTGGGCATTGAACCCGGGTTCCTTGTGCTATGAGGCAGCAGTGTTATGCACTGTGCCACCATGCCATCCACTCAGTCGCTCTGATTCAGTTTGGTGTGATTCAACCACACTTGGGAGTTTGTTTGGAGTGTGGGGAGCTTCTCATTAAATTCTCCCAAATTGTTTTTGGAGTAGTGACCTAAGAGAGCAGGATGTCCTTGTTATAGGAAGCAGATTAGGTCAGGGCACAGGGGGGTGGCAGGGGTGGGGTGGGGGTTGGGGGGGAGTGGAAAATCCCAAAGGAAGTTTTGGCTGGCATGGTCTCACCCCTTTGCTTCTCTAACTCCATGTGGCTCCAGTGCGCTCTGTACATTAGCGAGATTTGAATATGTTCATCTAGTTCATGCTCTCATTGGGTGGGAATCAGATTATGTTGGAGAGCGAGGGTGGACAGAATTCCAAAGGGGTTGTCTTCCAGGCACTGAATGAGCGACGATGCCTCCCCCGTGAATCTCCCGCCCTGTGTGACCCCAGCACGAGCACATGGGACCAGCCAATCGCCCCTAATATCTCAAAACCGCTTATCCAGCCATTGTCTTGTTACTGCGGGAGTTTGCGCATTCTCCCCGTGCTTGCATGGGTTTTCTCCGGGTGCTCCGGTTTCCTCTCACACCCCAAAGATGTGCTATTGGGCTGATTGATGTAACAAATTGTCCCTAAATTAGTCTTCCCTCAACGTGGAATGCTATAAGCATAGACAAGGGTCATGGGTGGAGGGGGGACTCATAATATTAAAATGGCGGCGCGGGCTCGTTGGGCCAAAGGGCCTGTTTCCTGGGCTGTTTTGTTCTTTGTTCTTTGCTTGTGGGACCTTTCTGTGCACAAATTGGCTGCTATATTTCATACATTACAACAGTGACTATCCTTCAAAAGTATTTCCTTGGTTGTAAAGCACTTTGTAAGTTCCCGAATTTGTGAATTGCGCAATCTAAAGGCCAGCCCTTTTTCTATTCCTTTACCTTTCCATTCTGCTGTAAGATTGTTTTTTCAAGTTTAAAGTTTATTTATAAGTGTCACAAATAGCTTACATTAACACTGCAATGAAGTGATTAGGGGAAAATCCCCTAGTCACCATATTCTAGTCGCCTAGTCTCCTCTTTGTAGTATACATAAATGACTTGGAAGAGAGCGTAGGTGGTGTGATCAGCAAGTTTGCAGATGACACCAAGATGGCAGGGTTGGCGGGTACTGAACTGGATTGTCAGGTGATACAACAGGATATAGATAGGTTGGTGCATTGGGCAGATAGGTGGCAGATGGAATTTAATCCTGACAAATGCGAGGTGATGCATTTTGGAAGGAATAATGCAGAGAGGAGCTATGTGATAAAAGGTAGACCGATTAGGAGTATAGAAATACAGAGGGACCTGGGAGTGCAGGTTCACAAATCCATGAAGGTTGCGACACAAGTGGAGAAGGTTGTTAGGAAGGCTTATGGAATGCTAGCCTTTATAGGAAGGGGTATAGAGTTTAAAAGCTGTCGTCTAATGCTTCAGTTGTATAGAACGTTGGTTAGACCGCATTTGGAGTACTGCGTCCAGTTCTGGTCACCTTACTACCGGAAGGACGTGGAGGCTCTGGAGAGGGTTCAGAGGAGGTTTACCAGGATGTTGCCTGGCACGGAGGGACTGGGGTACGAGGAAAGGTTGGAGAAACTGGGACTTTTCTCCTTGGAAAGACGGAGGTTGAGGAGGGACATGATAGAGGTATATAAGATACTGAAGGGAATAGATAGAGTCAATAGTGAGAGACTGCTCCCTAGACTGGGTACAAACACGAGAGGTCATGATTTAAGGGTGAGGGGGGAGAGGTATAATTTGGATGTGAGAAGAAGGTTCTTTACGCAGAGAGTTGTGGGGGTATGGAACGCGCTACCGAGGAGGGTGGTGGGGGCAGGAATGTTGGACTCGTTTAAAGTTCAGTTAGACAGACACATGAGTGAAACGATGATGGAGGGTTATAGTAGGGGCTATTAAATAAGGTCGGAACTTCGGGAGACACCGGAAATGCAGACTTGTAAGTTAACGTTTTTGTCTTTTTATTCCGCAGGTGGAGGTCCACCTCGTTGGCAAACGAGGGGCATGCACACGGTGGGTCGTGCGTGGGCTGCTGTTGGAGGTTCCAGGAGTGGCCTAGTACTTCGTGTCGGTGTGTGTGCTTGATCCTGGACCAGTAGACGGGCGCCGCAACAGCTCAGTGACTAGCACTGCTGGCTGTGCAGATACATGGATTTGGGCCTGTGTCTGTGGGAGTTTGCGCATTCTCCCTGTGGTTGCGTGGGTTTCCTCCGGGCGCTCCGGTTTCCTCCCACACCCCAAAGATGTGCTCTTAGGCTGATTGGTTTACCAAATTGACACTATTCTCCCCTGAATCTGGCTAAGATAGGGGTTCCACTCGCAGACACGCAGGGTAGAGTAGGTGTAGGGTGATGTGGCGGCGCGGGCTCATTGGGCCAAAGGGCCTGTTTCCCATGCTGGGTTGTTCTTTGTTTGTTTGTTCTATTCAGGTGCCTGTTCGGGTACACTGAGGGAGAATTTTGCACGGCCAATGCACTTATCCAGCACGTCCTTCAGACTGTGCGAGGCAATTGGAGTACCTAGAGGAAACCTGTGCAGACACAGCGAGAATGTGCAAACCCACCCGAACCGGGAATTGACCCCGGATCCCTGCTGTGAGGCAACACTGCTAATAACTGTATCGCTGGTGGCAAGCCTGATTAAATTGCTTCAAGTCTGGCTTTGTGTAATATGGAGTCAAAGACAAGTGCTTTCCCAATCACTGTGCAGGAGTGAGTGACCTTTCAGAGAAGCCGAAAATTTGGGATTCGCTACTGCTTTTTTCAGAGTGGATGACATTTGTAATAACATAAGTGAGTCAGGGAAATATTCGACATTGAAGCATGGGTGGAATGTTGCTCCATATTTGAACCAAGAGGGACTGAGGTTGCAAGTGAATTGTTTGCAGCATAGGGGTGGGTGTCAAGAGTCGATGATTGAGCGATGGGGAGCTCTGAAAGGCACATTGTGAAATGAGGGGAGTTACAAGGTGGCGGCCGACCCCCGGAATACACAAACTTTCTTCCAGCTGACAGGAGAGTCTGCTGTGAACAAGAGGCCACAATCACTTCGACAAGAACAAGGACAGAGCAAAGGAAAAACACAAGGGGGAAATCTCCACCGAGCAGAAGAGGGTCAAATTGTGATGAATATAATTAGTCGCAGACAATTTTGCCGGTGTTCCCATGGAAACCATGCTATTACTACTCCACCGGCAATAATCACTCCGAGCAGGTTAGGTGCCTTGGAACTGGGAGCTTTCTCAATTGTCATTAAGACCTTTGTTTGAAATAAATTACAATCTTAAGGAAGTAAATTGGCTAGAAATGGGGCCTGAATTCGTGACATAAAGATAATGGGAGATTACAAGAAGAAAACTTGGAGTGCTGAAAATCTGCAATAAACATAGGGCAGGAATTCTGATAGGACCTCTCTGCAGGCAGACTTGCGGTTCAGTGGCCACTGAGTTTCGAATGCAGCAGTAACTAAGCTGTGCCCCCGGGCTGGTTATGGAGGGAAGGGCTCATCTGAACACTTGGGCTGATTAGGTATCACTAAAGTGTCTAATTTCTCTGATCCAGGGGTGGGAGCCACTTAAATAAATGGAGATGTAATGAAAAGCCTTGGTAACTTTCAATGTTCTAATCAAGAAATTCCTTCTTACTTCAGGGCAATAAAGAAACTTTTTTAAAGGGCTCCTTTAAAATAAGAAACCTTTAAAGTAACTCTGTAGTAAATTGAGGGCCGCTTGGTGTGACTCAAAATAACGAAGGATTTATTGGCAGTGATAAATAGGTATTTATAATAACAGGGTCTGACAGAATAAACAATGTGATTATTCATCAGTCCTCCCGGGCTGCAACTGTGGGTCCTCCCCAACCCAGGACAAAACTGCTCCCACTCCATGCGGTGATTATCACAAGTTATCGCCAATGGCTTGATTAGATTGTCGTGCACCAATAATGCCAATGACTGCAGAGGCTGTTTAATTTTTATGAATGCCTTTTTCTGGTCTTCTCCCCATCTTCAACTTTGATGTTTCTTTCACAACTGGTGGAATGCGGCTCAGATGGTAGATATACTTTGTAACAATCTAGCATAATAAGTCACCACTCTGAGGAATGACTTTTCGGGTGATCTTAACAAAGCGTTCCAAATGAGTGTAAAAATGGGAGAAAATTGCGCCTTTTTTTGAGTAAGGAAGAAGTCAAATCTTACCACACTCTGCAACAAAAAACATAAAAGTCATCAGAAAGGGGAGTGGGGGGTGCCTAAGTCACCTAAAGGCTGGCTGGTAGCTGCAGAGGGGGCCATTGCGCATGTGCAGGTTTCTGTTCTCTGAGTATGCAGAGACTTGTTAGTGCCTCTGTTGCAATCAACCAGCCTCCATGGCCTAAACCCAGTCCCCCATTACTGTAGGGCCCCATGATTGAGTGCGAGACCCACATGTCCAGAATGATCATGATCCCCTCCCCAACCAGACCGATCCCACCTTGTTGGCATTGCCTGCTGTCCAGTGGGCAATGCCAGGGTGCCAGGCTGGCACTGCTGAGCTAGAACTGCCCAAGGGGCACCCCCTTTGCTTCAACCCCCTGGGGGGCTTCAATGGCCTCCGGTCCTACTGGTGAAGCCATCATATCTGTTCCCCACTGAGGGGGGAAGCATACCCGATCCTCACCAGAGAGAAACGTACCCGGAGAGGCCACAAAGGTAAGTGAGCGCACGATTCCATCCTGGGCTCGCTAATTACAATAAAATTAGAATTTAAATATTTTTAGATAATATATTCAGCCCCGCGTCCTTTTTGATCTTTCTGGCTCACTCTGCCCATTGGCCAGCAGGGTGAGAAGGTAAGGTCGTGGATTTAACTCTGATATGTTTGTTGGCTGTGGAACCTCTTTAGTGACTTTTACTTCATCTTCCAAAGATTATACACTCTTTGCATCTACCCCAAAACCCAAAACATGTAACTTCATCTGCCTGGGAGGTATCAGTCTCCCGTTTCAGCCTAACACCTGCTTCTACCTTTCATATCAATACTTCCCCCAAGTTTGATCTGTGTTCCCCAGCTGAGGCTCCTGTGATTAGAACGTTGTTGAGATAAACAACTTCATTCAGGATGTCTTGTAATCGACTTTCCATCGTACACTGGAAAATGGCACAGGCTGATAAGACTCCAAAAAGCAGGCCTGTATAGAGATATAACCCCTTGTGGGTGTTGATAGTAATCAACCTCTGTGAGTGTTCATCCAATAGGCCTGACTGAGATCTAACTTGTGTTTTAAACGTCCACCTAGTTTGAGGTAGAAGGCTTTGATTCTAGTGATAGGGTATCTGTCTATCTGAGCTCCTCTATTGACTGATAATTTATAATCCCCACAAATTCTTACAGTATGGTCCAGTTCTAGGATAGAGACTATGGGTGCAGCCTATTCAGAGAATTGAACAGGCTTTGTGATACCTTAATCATTAAGTCTTCTGAGCTCAACTTCAACTTTATGATGAAGTGTATAAGACACTGAGCGAGCCCTGAAAAATATAGGTGTTGTATCCAGACTCAGATAAATTTTGGCTTTAGCTCCCCTTATACTTCCGAGTTCATATTGGAAGACCTGGGAATATTTACATAGCAGTTCCTCAAAATTTCCATCTCGCAGGTTTAATATTTCCAACAATTTAATTTTATCTGCTTGAACCAATTACGACCCAGTAAACAAAGTCGCTGTCCTTTAATTACCAAGACAGGTAACTGTGCCATCTGGTTCTTGTAAGACTCACTGCTGCTCCTAAAATCTGCAATGTCTTGCCGGTATCGGTAGACAATATAGTTCTAGATCTTCCAATCTCAATGGTCAGAGATCTTTTTAAAGGTGATGAAATGTTTGTTCTCCTATGACCCTGGCTCCTGGATTGCTGAATGAAATTTGTGCCTAAACAGAATGATTGAAATTCGGGAGTTGAAATGATTTTTAACCAGCTCAATTACCTGGTCAAAAGACTTTGGGAGGAATTTTCCTCTTGTCAGGCTAAGTGCCAGGAAAACAGGAGTATTTCCTGCTTGTCAGGTGGCACTCATGTGCTAATGATTTGATCCCGGGGAGTCTGCTGGTTAGTCCTGCTATTCAGAGATCAGGGCCCTTTCTGAAGGGTTTCATAGAATCATAGAATCCCTACGGTGCAGAATGAGGCCATTCAGCCCATTGAATCTGCACCGACCACAATCCCACCCACTCCCTATTCCCATAAGCCCATGTATTTACTTTAGCTAGACCTTTGACACTAAAGAGCAAGTTAAAATGGCCAATCCACCTACCCCGCACACCTTTGGACTTTCCTGATCTCCCTGCTCAGAGACAGACCCACCTCCCTCCAAAAAATTTAATGTTTTTTCCCACTGACCAGGGGAGCACCACCAACCAAAGAGGGGCATCCTCTCCCCCACCCAAGCAGGGCATGAGGGTGATCCGACCTCTGACCTCCTCAGGCTCCATACTCAGAGCTCCCCCTTCCTCCTCAGACCCCCACTCAGGCCGCCTTTCCCACTTAGACACTCTTCCCTACTCAGCCCTCCTTCCTCATCAGATTCTCCACACAGGGCCCTACCCACTCAGACACCCCCAATTCAACCCCTTTCCCCCTTAGACCCCTATTCAGACCTGTCTTCAAGCCACGAGCTTTGGCAGTACAAATGTTGCACTGACCCTGGCACCCTGACACTGACAAACTCCCCTGGCATCTTGGGCTTTGGGGATGTTCAAGGAGGTAAGGCCAATGGCCATTTACCCCTCCTCTAGGGAGGAGCTGGGGGGGGTGCGGGGTCAGGGGTTGTGGGGCATGTTGGGTAAATCCCGATTGTCTCTATGCCCATTGAGAATCCCAAATTTTGGCCAATGCCCCATTCTGCGGGACATTGAAATTCCTAAGAGCTATCTGCCAAGGTTGGAGGAGGCTCCAACAGTCTTTCAATATATTGTCCCTAGTTTCCACTTCAGGGTCAAATGGTTCAGTCTTTCTAATCAAAGGCACCTTATATGCATATGTACCTTGCTTCTTTATATTTTTATATTTTTGTTCTTTATATTTTTGTTCAAACCTGCACCACCCCCCCTCGCTTCACTGTGATCCTCATCGAACAAAACTTCAAAAGTTTTTCCTCGTCGCCAGTGTAATGAATTGAAGATGACCCATTGTGGTTCAAAGATTTATTACCAATGATAAATAGATATTTATAATAATAGGGTCAGACGGAATAAACAATGTGTCTGTACAACACTCCCTCCTGATTCCAACTGAGGGTCCTCCTCAACCCAGCGTACTCGCCCTTGTACCTGATTGGCTCAGCCTTCCACCTCAACGCCCCATAGAGTTTGACCCGATCGCATAGTTCTCAGGGAACACCACTTAAAGGGGCCACCCTACCACACATCCCAACTCAGCAAAAATCCAGGCCTGATAACTGAATCTAATAAGGAACACAAGAGAAACTCCTTTCCCCAGATGTGTTATTATCTCCCTCAAGGAGTAGTGGTCGAGGTGAATAGTATCGATGCATCTGGAAAGAAGAGTTGAGTAAAAGTGGGACAAAGGGAACAGAAAGTTATAAGAACATAAGAACATAAGAAATAGGAGCAGGAGTAGGCCATCTAGCCCTTCGAGCCTGCACCGCCATTCAATAAGATCATGGCTGATCTGTCGTGGCTCAGTTCCACTTTCCGGCCCTCTCCCCATAACCCTTAATCCCCTCTCTTATCAAAAACCCATCAACCCGCTTCTTAAAAATATTTAGCGAGGCAGCCTCCACCACTTCAACGGGCAGAGAATTCCAGAGATTCACCACCCTTTGAGTGAAGAAGTTCCTCCTCAACTCCGTTCTAAACCGCACCCCCCTTTATCTTGAGGCTGTGCCCCCTAGTCCTACTGTCCTTTCTGAGCGGGAAGAGTCTCTCCACCTCTACCCTATCCATCCCATTCATCATCTTATACGTCTCAATGAGATCTCCCCTCATTCTTCTAAACTCTAACGAGTACAAGCCTAGTTTATTCAGCCTCTCCTCATAGCTCAATCCCCTCAACTCCGGCATCAGCCTAGTAAACCTCCTCTGCACTCCCTCTAAGGCCAAAATATCCTTGCATAAGTACAGCGTCCAAAACTGCACACAGTACTCCAGCTGCGGCCTCACCAATGCCCTATACAGCCGCAGCAAGACCTCCCTACTTTTATATTCAATCCCCCTCGCTATGAAGGCCAGGATCTAGATAGGCTGGGCGAATGGGCCAGGAAATGGCAAATGGAATTTAATGTTGGCAAGTGTGAGGTGGTCCACTTTGGTAGGAAGAATGGTAGGAAGGACTATTACTTACGTGGCGAAAAACTGCAGCAGGCGACGGTGCAGAGGGACCTCGGGGTCCTTGTGCATGAGTCGCAAAAACCCAGCTTGCAGGTGCAGCAGGTGGTCAGGAAGGCGAATGGGATGCTGGCCTTCATAGCGAGGGGGATTGAATATAAAAGTAGGGAGGTCTTGCTGCAGCTGTATAGGGCATTGGTGAGGCCGCAGCTGGAGTACTGTGTGCAGTTTTGGGCGCCGCACCTGCGCAAGGATATTTTGGCCCTGGAGGGAGTGCAGAGGAGGTTTACTAGGCTGATACCGGAGTTGAGGGGATTGAGCTATGAGGAGAGGCTGAATAAACTAGGCTTGTACTCGTTAGAGTTTAGAAGAATGAGGGGAGATCTCATTGAGACGTATAAGATGATGAATGGGATGGATAGGATAGAGGTGGAGAGACTCTTCCCGCTCAAAAAAGACAGTAGGACTAGGGGGCACAGCCTCAAGATAAAGGGGAGGCGGTTTAGAACGGAGTTGAGGAGGAACTTCTTCACTCAAAGGGTGGTGAATCTCTGGAATTCTCTGCCCGTTGAAGTGGTGGAGGCTGCCTCGCTAAATATTTTTAAGAAGCGGGTTGATGGGTTCTTGATAAGAGAGGGGATTAAGGGTTATGGGGAGAGGGCGGGAAAGTGGAACTGAGCCACAACAGATCAGCCATGATCTTATTGAATGGCGGGGCAGGTTCGAAGGGCTAGATGGCCTACTCCTGCTCCTATTTCTTATGTTCTTATGTTCTTATCCCATTCGCCTTCCTGACCACCTGCTGCACCTGCAAGCTGGGTTTTTGCGACTCATGCACAAGGACTCCGAGGTCCCTCTGCACCGTCGCCTGCTGCAGAGTGGGATGAAATATAGTGAGAGGCAGTTCCACAGCAATGCTACTGCCAACCTGCCACTAACCTCCCCATTGTTCCCCTCCCCTCATATCCTCCCCCGCTAGGAGCTTAACCCCAAGCCATTGCCAGTGAGGCAGGAGACCCAAAATTCATCTCCTGAAATGGTGAGCTTTCTCTGAATGTGTCACAGGCTCTGGTAGCTGGCCTAATTTATTGTAAGTAGGCCCAAGACCCCAGACCAAATGTTGACCAGTCTTGCCCCTCATGTTTGAGGTAGTGCCCTACCCAAGCAGCAATGATTCTGGTCCAGGATGAATTTTCATTCTGCTGTGTACCACATGGTCCCACCCAAACTCAGAGAATTCTCTGCTTTAGATATAATTTAATCACACAGTACACACACATATACACACACATGCATGAATACATGCACACATGCACACACATGCATGCACACACACACATCTGCTCACATATACACACACACAAGCTCACACACACACACATACACATCTGCTCACATATACACACACAGACACACATGCTCACACACATCAACATAGATACACACACAAACACGCATCTGCTCACATACATATACACACACGGATCTGCTCACATATATGCACACACGTAATGCACACATACACTACTTCTCATGTATATGTACACATATACACACACACACGCACAAACACACATGCTCATATATACACACACACACAAACATACACGCTCACACATGCTCATGTGTACACACACATAGAAATGCACACACAGAAGCACATGCACACGTCCCATAAACTCTGACATACTGTTTGTCGAGGAATCAATTCCCAAGTTCGGATTTGCATGTCTGTTAGTGGGGGCTAGTTAGCTCAGTTGGATCGATGGCTCGCATGTGCTTCAGAACACTGGCAGCAATTCCTGTTCCGGCTGACGTGGAGGTGAGACGTGCTTCCAAACCCTAACCCCGAGAGTGGACGACAATGGAAAGCCACCACGGACTAAAACTGCCAAGGAAACAGCTCAGGATGAAGCACCAGCAGACAGAAACTTCTTTTAGGCAGAACACTCATCACACAACACGACTGAATAAAAGCGCTACTTGAACGAATATACACAGTTGATGATAAATCTGCAGTTTGTGTATGTTGCTCTACCTGGAGTATTTATGTAAAAAACAATATGGAGCTAGGATAAAATGTAAATAAAAAAATACTTTCTCTCTTCAAGATTCAGAGTGAAACCATGTTCTGGAACATTCTGGTTAATCTTCAGTTACTTTGATTACTGTAAAGCCAGTGGAGGGCCATGATTATAAAATGCAGGTTTCTCAGAACATGGACAATGCAGACTGAGGCTGGATGACAGGTCTCCCCGTGGGGTCTGAGCGCTGTGTGTGCTGCACATAGCTGGACGACGCTGCTCGTGGCTATAAATGCACGTTCTTGATGAGCTCCTGCAAAGGGAAAGGAAGCTTTAATGAGTTGGCTGAACTAGCACTCCATTTAGTCATTAGGCACTGTTACAGCTTCAACAGTACATCCTTAAGAGGAGCTTCATTAAATCTGCCTTGAAGAGTCATTAAGGAGAAACATGAACAAGAGAAGTCACGCTGAAACAGGTGCAGATTGAATGGAATGGAACATGTGCTTTCACTCTCCCTAGCATTCTTTCCCAAAACAGAAGGATGTGTCCTGTACATTTGGAAGGTCAAATTGGTCTCCCTGTGTAGGCAGATCATGACATAGCAAGTAACAAATGACAAAGTCATTCATTTAGATAGCACCAGGAGAGTCTTGCGTGTTTTTGTTCAGCAATATAAAGTTTAAATTTATTTACTGTTGGCACAAGTAGGCATACGTTAACACTGCAATGAAGTGACTGTGAGAATCCCCTAGTTGCCGCACTCCAGCACCAGTTCGGGGACATGGGGGGAGAATTTAGTGTGGTCAATGCACCTAACCAGCATGTCTTTCGGACTGTGGGAGGAAACTGGAGCACCCAGAGGAAACCCACACAGACTCAAGGAGAATGCGCTGACTTTGCACAGAGAGTGACCCAAGCCTGGAATTGAACCCAGGTCTCTGGCACTGTGAGGTAGCAGTGCTAACCACTGTGCCACCGTGCCACTCAATATGGCACTGTAAATGATATTGTGCAACATTTATGGGCAGTTAGCACAGTCACACTAGTGTCCCTTCTCGGCTGTTATGGTGGATATACTATTACGCTGAGATTTGAGAGTATCTTGCCTGTGTAAAATAACCTGTTCTTCAAACGGCAAAGAAGGTAAACACTCTTACTTGAACTTACTGATGTTGTATACTCCCAGTGGGAAGCCATACTCGAAAGAAGCGTGGGTCAAATGTCAGATCAACCAAAACGTTTGAGTATCTCTGATCTCTGACCTTGCTGGGAGTGGGGGGAGGGGGGTGGAGTCAATGATTTTAGCTACGAATTTCCGGCCTGTATTTTAAAGGTTAAAATGTACGGGATTTTGTACCATTCAGCAATTTGTTTTGATAAATAACACCAGGAGATAAATTCTTGCCACCACACTGTTTTATTCTGATCCAGTGTGGCTCAGAAAAGATACCAAATTGAGTGGTTTGAGATTCCCCGTCTTACATGTTTTCTTCCCAACTTTGTGAGATAATTTAAGAGGCAGTGTATTGTCCCAAGAAAAACTCCCAAGGAAATCTGCAATGACAAATCTGCATCCAGCACATCAACTCCAAGAGTTTTACAGGATGGCGGGGAATAGGATTACATTTACATCCCGTTTCTCCCATAGTGCTTCACAGTTGGCGCAATGTTGTTGTGTTAGGGAATTTGACAGTCAATTCATGCACAGCTAGATCCCACAAGCAGCCATCAGATAAACGGACAGCTGATCTGTTTTTAGTCGTGCTTCTTGAGGAATAAATGTTGGCCAGGACGCTGAGGAGAATTCCCCTGCTCACTTTGGTGAGCTTTTCCATCTGATGGGGCACTTGGTTTAACACCTCACCTAAAAGACAGGACCTCCAGCAGTGCAGCACTCACTCAGTACTGCAGGGGTTTGTCTCCTCACATGGCGAGCTCTGGAGTGGCCTTCAGGAGGCTTTGAGCCGGGGAATTTCCGGGGAAATTGAGCCAGGGAATTACCAGGGCCATGTATGACCAATTGTCTCTCCCCTACATGTCGCTGCTGCTGGCCCACGGACAGCGCAGGAAGGGTGGAACAGGCTCGAAGGACCGACCGACCTACTCCTGCTTCTAGTTTCTATGTTTCTGTAACTCCCCCTCGTGTTGAAGGTAAAAGTAATTTGCAGCACTGAAGAGACTTTGTGGATGTAAGTAGCCTGTTGGCTGCTTTTAGCTGAAGCCTGTCCAAGGCCTGTAACTATGACAGTGAGAGAGAGTGGGGTCCGATTAATCCAATCCAATATTTTAACCCCCTCCATTCTCCCTCCTCCCCCTCACTTGTTGGGGATAGGGTGAGTCAAGATCAAGTCCAACATGTTCAATCATTTAAGGGAATTTCTCACTAATCTTCAGAATATCCGTTCCCGTATTGGCTTTCCATGGTCATCTGGTCCCAAAAGTCTAGGACCCATTGTGTTCTCAGGAGTAGTTGATTACCAAGGGGGATTACAATGGTCAGGATATCAAAAAGGTTCAGACAAAACAGAAGGGACAGTAGAGCAAACACACAAATTGACTGGCAGAGAGACAATAAGAGAATTGGGGAGGTCAGTGGTCCAGGCCCGCCCTCTGCAGCAATCGTCATGGGGCTGATGGACTATTTGATGGACCATTTGGAGTTTTATTGACCTCAGGTGTTAAATCTTGTAGTCCTGAGGCTTCTCTCTATAACAGGTTGGTGTCAGGAAACGCAGCTCTTTACTCAGGTCACACCACACTCTGAACATAAACTGCCCACTCTGGGAGGATCACAGCAGCTCACCCCACACCTGAGGTCATAGAATCATACAATCCCTACAGTGCAGAAGGAAGCTATTCGGCCTATCAAGCCTGCACTGACAATAATCCCACCCAGGCCCTTTTGCCATAACCCACATATTTACCATAACCCCACGTATTTACCCTGTTGGTCCTCCTAACACTAAGGGGTAACTTGACAATCCACTTAACCGACACATCTTGGAACAATAAGAAGCAATTTAGCTTGGCCAATCCACCTAACAGGCGCATCTTTAGACTGTGGGAGATAACCGGAGCACCTGAAGGAGAGCCACACAGACACAGAGAGAGTGTGCAAACTCCACACAGACAGTCACCCAAGGCCGGAATTGAACCTGGGTCCCTGGCACTGTGAGGCAACAGTGCTAACACTGTGCCATCATGCCACCCATCACATGATCCTTTCCTTTAAAGGTGCTACTGGTACGGTACCACTGAGCTACCAGGCGGCACGGTAGCACAGTGGTTAGCACTGCTGCTTCACAGCTCCAGTTTCCTGGGTTCGATTCCCGGCTCGGGTCACTGTCTGTGTGGAGTTTGCACATTCTCCTCGTGTCTGCGTGGGTTTCCTCCAGGTACTCTGGTTTCCTCCCACAGTCCAAAGATGTGAGGTTAGGTTGATTGGCCGTGCTAAGAAATTGCCCTTTAGTGTCCAGGGATGTGTAGTTTAGAGAGCTCAGTGGGTGTAATATGTAGGGATGTGGGGGTAGGTGGGATTGTGTTCGGTGCAGACTCGATGGGCTGAAGGGCCTCTTTCTGCACTGTAGGGTTCTATGATTCTACGCTCCAACATATATAATAACATCAGGCAGAAATTTCCAGCTTCCGGGTAGGCATAACTAGAAAATCTGATGGAAATATGGAGACAGAGAGAAGCAGAGAATGAGACAGACAGAAACATGGGCAGGTAATGGGACTGTTCATGAAGTGAGGAGTGGGTGGGAATACACTGCAGCACCAGAGTGCTATTGGTCAGGGTGACTGGAAGTAGAAGTCTGTACAACTAAGGGTGTCAGAATTGAACTGAGCAGGGAGTTGAGGGAAAGGAGAGGGAATGAATGAATTAGAGCATCTTTGAATTGAACTACGTGCAGTTAGAGAAACAGTTATCAAACTGGCAGACAGATTCGAGAAACCATCTTACTCACAGGGCAGCTCACATCAATTCTTCGGTTTAGCAATTAGGTTTGGGGAAATCAATGTGTCAGGTTTCAGCTTGCAGTTACTGGGATGTGAGTGGAATCTGGTGGGATTGCTGTGAAAATCAATGTCATCAATTGTAGTGTTAGCAGCGAAACCTCACAGACCCCAGTGCAGCCATGACCTTGCCCATGTCCTTGGACAGAAACATCAATAAGCCTTCAGGGTATGTGGTGTGATTTCTCTTTCCAGCTGCTATTTGAGCACTATCCCAAAGTCATATGTAGCATCCTAATTAAAGAGACTATCGTTCTTATAGGTGGTAAGTGAGGAATGACAGCCTTTGCTTTGGAAGAGAATGCAATTGAGTTAAATGAGCTGAACTTGCACACTTACATCTCAATTCATTTTCAGGCTCAGTTGGCACATTTGATCAATGATTTTGCACTGAAGTGCCATCTTTCACTAACTTATCTGTGTGATAATGAACTCACGTGGCATCTCAAACCAGACAAACATTATGATAAATCCCAAGTGTGGTGTGGCTTTGACTCTTAATAAGGCTCAATTGCTTCCACACAAAGGAATATCATAGTTTCCTAATCTGCAATTGCCTGAATAAACCGCTGGAAGACAGAAGTTGGAAGGTGGGTAAAAATGAATTAAGAATTTTACAGAGGGCGAGAGATGTGGGATAACTTCCCCCTCTTTTCACACCGCTCAACCGGCTGCAACAAAATGTATTTTTGAGGAGGAGTGCTTTAACCCTGTGAGGGCTGTGACTTTAAAGAATAAACACTAAAATAATCTTTCTTGTCACTTTAAATCAAAATAAAGGATACACGTTTATTTCTCACAAAACGCAAAACCTAACTGTGATAAACATTCCTTCCTTACACATGCTACTTACACATACATAAAAGAAAAGGTGATTTCTAAAGATGTAATTTTCATTTAAATTGCTTACAAGGTTAAAAAAGGGATAATTTCTTCAGATATTCCTAATGATAGTTGTTGAAACGTTGCAGACTGAAGGAGTTTCTCTTGGTTTACTGGAGACAATGTAGGCTGGAGATTTCTGTCTGTTTCAGATGAGATTGTGGCTGATCTCCTGAAATGAAAAAAATATAGGCCAGAGTTTTCTGCTGTATGTGGCAGTGTGGTTTTACAACAGCGAGGGGTTTACTCAACAGGAAACCCCACTGACACCGGCGGGACCTGAAGATTCTGCCGCTGGTCAATGGCCAGCCCCCTCCAAACCACGAAACACACAGCGTGGAAAATCCCACCCATAACCTCGTAAATAAACTCATTAGCCCCAGCTCACTACCTGAGGTAGTATTCTTTTTGCGATAAGGTCCAATCTAGGGTGAGGGATGACTTTCCCCTGGGCTTCGCATCCCAAGCTGACTCGCTTCACTGCACTGGTGGATTGATAAAATATTGGGCAGGATTTTCCAGTCCTGCCCGCTCCGAGACTGGAAATTCTTGCCTGAGGTCAATACACATTTCAATGGTTTGTCATATTGTCTGTCCCACCCACAACGAATCTTGCGGTAAGTGGAGCTGCCCATTATTTACCCCATTGTCTGACTCCAGCCAGTTTCAGTCATATGACAACTGTATCATTGGATTCCATTGTCTATACAATGGATTGGTGGCAGGTGTAATTGGAACAGAATGTATAATGAATAGAAACATCCCAACCATGAGTAGCTTGTAATTTTAATGTATTTTTAAAATTTGATTTGATTTATTATTGTCATATGTATTAGTACACAGTGAAAAGTATTTTTCCTTACGTGCTCTTCAGACAAAGCATGTCATTCATGGAGAAGGAAATAAGAGAGTCAGAATGTAGTGTTACAGTCATAGCTAGAGTGTAGAGAAAGAGCAACTTATTGCAACGTTGAAAAAACTGTTGGTAACAGGGAAGAAGCTGTTCTTGAGTTGGTTGGCACGTGACCGCAGACTTTTGTATCTTTTTCCTGACAGAAGAGGGTGAAACAGAGAATGTCCATGGTGTATGGTGTCCTTAATTATGCTGGCTGCTTTTCTGAGGCAGCGGGAAGTGTAGGCAGTGTCAATGGATGGGAGACTGGTTTGATTGATGGACTGGGCTTCTTTCATGACCCTTTGTAGTTTCTTGGATTTCCATCCTTGAGGGGCCAGCAAGTCTAATATCCATTATTACTTAAAATTTCTTCAATTGAAATGTTGAAGATGGCCATCAGCACCTGGGAAGGCCAGTTATATTTTAATGATGTTTCAGATAAAGCTCCAGACAAGAAGTTAATCCCTGTCTGTCAAAAAAGTCGCACCATTCCTCTGGTATTCACATTGTGAAGCTAAAGAGTTCATATTCCATGTTGCTTATTAAAAGTAGAGAGTTTGTCTTCCACAGTGGCAGCAGTGTGTACAATTTATAAGATGCACTGCAGGAACTCACCAAGTTCCCTTCGATAACATTTTCCAAAACCACGACTGTTGTCATCTGGAAGGACAAGGGCAGCACCACCTTCTGGAAATTTCCCTCCAAGCCACTCAACATCCTCTCTTGAAGGCATATTGCTGTTCCTTCACTGCCGCTGGGTCAAAATCCTGGAACTTCCTCCCTCAATGCACCATAAGTGCACTTCACCATATGGACTGCAGTAGTTCAAGAAGGCAGTTCTCCATCATCATCTCAAGAGCAATTTGTGAATGGCAATAAATACTGGTCTAGCCAGCAATGCCTACATCCCATAAATGAATACAAAGAAAAGGTTTTGCAGGTGCATGGTATGACTATAACAAGAATCATTTTGAAGCACAGAGGTACAGAGCAAACTTGAGCACAACAATAGAAACCAATGTTTGTATCGCATTTGTTGTTAATGAATAGGCCAATTTCATAAAATGTATTCGGCCATTGAGCCTGCACCAACAATGCTCCCATCCAGACCCTGTCCCTACAGCCCCACGTATTTACTCTATAGTCTCCCTGACACTGAGGAGCAATTTATCATGACCAACCAACCTAACCCACACATCTCTGGAGTGTGAGAGGAAACTGGAGCACCTGGAGGAAACCCACACAGACACAGGGAGAACATGCAAACTCCACACAGACAGTGACCGGAGGCTGGAATTGAACCCAGCTCTTTGGTGCTGTGTGGAAGCAGTGCTAACCACTGTATCACCATGCCACCCGCAAAGGGAAAAAACAAACTACAGATTGTAAACAGAAAATACTGGAAATACTGAGGGGTGAATCTGTGGAATGAACAACCAGGTTAACGTTTCAGGCATACATTGCCTTCTCAACCCTGCAAGATTGCCCTGAGATCCCCAGTAATTAAAGACTAATTGTCAGGGCCCTGCAGCGAGCCATTCAGGGAAGAAATCATAGGGGCATTAAAAATTACATTTATTAAAAAAAACATCTTTGAGAATGTTGTTTATCATAAAAATATCTGAGATGGGACAAAGAGTGTTTGACTGACTGCCAAGAAGCATCCAATTGTGTAATGAAGTTGCTATGCAGTGAATTGCTTTGTTAGGAATGTGAATTTGTAAAGGATGGCAGTGCCTTCCAACATCAATTAGTACAGAGTCTTTCACCTCTGCTCCAGCGGACCTCGTCCTTTGTTTCTCGCAACTAGCTCAGCAGGTAGGTTGAAGTAGGTGAGGTGGAACCTTGAAATATCTTAAGCTGTGTTGCCTGCATCTGTTCATTTACCAAGCCTGTACTTGCCTTCCTTTGCAAATCTTGTCCTACTCCTCCTCCCCCTTTCCTCATCTCTTCTGCCACGCTCCAATCCATAGATCTAACATCTCAAGGTTCAATTTGTCATGCATTCTATGGAGTTTGGAGAAGCTAGGATTGTTCCATGGAGAGAGAAGATTAAGGGGGGTTTAATAAAGGTGTTAAAATCAAAAGGGTTTAAGTAAGTAAGGAGAAATGGCCTGCTCTGCCATTCAATAGGATCATGGTTAATTCTACATTCCCCATATCCACTTTCCTGCCCTTTCCCTGTGACTCTTAATTCCCTAATGATCAAAAATCTATCTGCTTCCAGGCTCTCACATGAGGGGAAACACCCTCTTAGCATTTATCCTGTCAAGCCCCTTAAGAATCCAATAGTGTCAATGAAATTACCTCTTAGTCTTCCAAATTCTAATGAATCAAGTCTCATCCTGTTTAACCTTTCCTCATAAGATAATTCCTCCATGCCAGGAATCATCCTAATAAACGTTCTCTCAACTGCCACTGTTGAAATGACGGGTGGAATTTTCTAAATAAATGACTACATGTCATTATGCCTCCCAGGACCTGCAACATAGCTGAAATTGTTGAAAAATTTTCGGGATTGAGGTTATGCCAAATGGTAAAGAATTAAAGCAAACTCTGCCAAATGCAATATTAAAGATATCAATAATTTATATCTTTTATGTAACAGCACCTGCTAAAAGCTGCTTTTGGCATTCAGTTTTGAGAACATCGTACTCCTGGGCAGTCAAGTACACAGAAAGTATTGGGAGAATTTCCCTGGCTGTGGTTATATTAGGTTGAGTCAAGTCCACAGAAATGTGAAGGGACCCACTTGGTTTAGCAACTAGAGCCATTCCTGGGCACCAGTGTGTAAGCTTAGTGATTAGAGAGATGGCTCTCACCTTGGTCTTCTCTTCCAGTTGCAACTGGTCTTGTTTTATCAGTGGATGTGATATCTCCTGAGGTGTGAAAAGGCCCATAGGCTTAGCAACTTTCCTCAACGTAACGCTGTATTTGGTTTTCTATCTTCCCAGATTGGTGAATTGTTCTGGAATGTGCTTTTTGAAGTTAGACCTAGATTCTTGCAGAAGGTACCTCACAAGAGGTTATTGCAGAAGGTCAGGGTGCATGGAGTTGGGGGTAGGGTGTTAGCATGGATAGAGGACTGGTTGTCAAATAGGAGGCAGAGAGTGGGGGTCAATGGGTGCTATTCGGATTGGCGGATGGTGACTAGTGGAGTGCCCCAGGGGTCGGTGCTGGGGCCTCAGCTATTTACCATTTATATAGATGATCTGGAGGAGGGAACCGAGTGTAGGGTGTCGAAATTTGCTGATGACACCAAAGTTGGTGGAAAGGCAAATTGTGCGGAGGGTGGTGAGAGTCTACAGAAGGATCTAGATAGGCCGGGCGAATGGGCCAGGAAATGGCAAATGGAATTTAATGTTGGCAAGTGCGAGGTGGTCCACTTTGGTAGGAATAATGGTAGGAAGGATTATTACTTACGTGGAGAAAAACTGCAGCAGGCGACGGTGCAGAGGGACCTCGGGGTCCTTGTGCATGAGTCGCAAAAACCCAGCTTGCAGGTGCAGCAGGTGGTCAGGAAGGCGAATGGGATGCTGGCCTTCATCGCGAGGGGGATTGAATATAAAAGTAGGGAGGTCTTGCTGCGGCTGTATAGGGCATTGGTGAGGCCGCAGCTGGAGTACTGTGTGCAGTTTTGGGCGCCGTACTTACGCAAGGATATTTTGGCCTTGGAGGGAGTGCAGAGGAGGTTTACTAGGCTGATGCCAGAGTTGAGGGGATTGAGCTATGAGGAGAGGCTGAATAAATTAGGCTTGTACTCGTTAGAGTTTAGAAGAATGAGGGGAGATCTCATTGAGACGTATAAGATGATGAATGGGATGGATAGGATAGAGGTGGAGAGACTCTTCCCGCTCAGAAAGGATAGTAGGACTAGGGGGCACAGCCTCAAGATAAAGGGGGGGGCGGTTTAGAACGGAGTTGAGGAGGAACTTCTTCACTCAAAGGGTGGTGAATCTCTGGAATTCTCTGCCCGTTGAAGTGGTGGAGGCTACCTCGCTAAATATTTTTAAGACGTAGGTTGATGGGTTTTTGATAAGAGAGGGGATTAAGGGTTATGGGGAGAGGGCGGGAATGTGGAACTGAGCCACGACAGATCAGCCATGACCTTATTGAATGGCGGGGCAGGCTCGAAGGGCTAGTTGGCCTACTCCTGCTCCTATTTCTTATGTTCTTAAGAGACTGAGGTCAATATAGGCTTTCCGACTTAGAAGAGAGAATTCCCGATTCCATAGAACATATGGGGCTGGATTTTCCAGCCACACTTGCCCCAAGGCTGAAAAATCCCATCCAGGGTCAACAGACCTTTGCATGGGCCTGTCTTGCCTGCACGATTCCAGTGTGGGCGGAATGGAAAAATTCTGCCCATAATGTTTCTGGCATTCTTTCCTGTTGTACTGGAGTGCTGCTAGCAATGTTGCTTTGACCTGTAGCTTGATCCTGCCTGGATGATGTAACTGGATTGTAGTTGGGTTCAGATGTTAATAACCACGGCTCCTTGTCTGATAAGACAGTTAAACTTGCTCCTGTATTCGGTTTATCATTAGTGATGTGTTCATTGATATCAGTACCTACACTCCAGAATATGCATCTGGGTTCTATGAACTCACTACAGAAACATTGTGTCCTTGTTATTGAAATTCCTCAATTTCTGATGCTTTTGGAGTCTTGGAAATTTTTGGCATACGCACTGACAAGGTTTGAAGACATCTTAAACTTCTGTTCCTAAGATGTCTTCTTTTCTGGAACTTATATAATATTTTGTTTCATAAAATCAATGGGGGTTTTCAGAGCCGTGGTTTTTCTTATCCTCTGAGTATGGCTCCATAGGGGTCTCACTAGCTATATTGCCTCCTCCAAGATTATGTCTTCTTTGGATTGCAGTAGGTCAGATTGGGTGTCATCAGAACAACTATCTACGATGAGGCCTCAAATAAGTTCTGTTTTAAGATTGCTATATATAATCAAAGTTAGTGCTTGGTAAAGAGATCGACCAATTGAAAGGGCTTCTGGACTCTTTGCTGAATTTGGCCCTTTGAAAAATCCTGTTGGCCAGAATTTTATGTTGCTCAGGCGGGCCCTAAGCATATAAAATCAGGCAACTTAGATTCAACTCGGTCTTCTGTATTATTATTCACAACACTGGGGACTAAAGAACATGGTATTTCTGGAGACGTTTCAGAGAAATAATTCCAAGATGATAACAATTTGTCAGCATGATATTGCTAAAATGGTTCATCTTTGTTTGAACCATGTAAGAAATTGGACTTATTTTTGCTAAACCTATGGCTGGTACCCATTTCTCACTCATGGCATAATTACTTGCTAACACTTGATCTCCTTGTTGAAATGAATGTTGTTTTGCCCTCACTTTTTGTCCAGCAACTTGAAATTGTTGTTGATGCTGTACTATTTCTGGACTTTCTGGAGATAATATCAAACATAGTTCTCAATTTTCTTATTAAGGATAGTAATGCAGGTGAACTTAGAGTAGTTGTATGAGTAATGTTCCTATAACATGCCAAAAAACTATTCACACAATGTGATAACAAACCTTGCTCTCTGGAAGATTTTAAAGAATGTTTCAAGGATTGTAGAATACCATTTACTTTGAGATAATCTTCAAACTCTTGTGAAGTAAACTGTGAACCATTAGCACTAACAATCTGTTTCCACTTTTTCTTCAATCTGAGCATCTCGACCCGGCCACCAAAAATAACTAGGTGCTAATTCCTTCATGAGGGGTCTACCAGGATGTCCTTCACATAGACACCCACCTTGGACAATCAACTCAAGCTTTCTTGACACACAGGATTTCAAATCAAGATGTATACAATGCGTTTCGGCGACTATTCCTTTCAATCCATATCCATCACTGGCCATCATGGGATCATTTCTAGTGTGTCACTGAACTTGAGAAGCTGTCACAGGCAACTGATCTACTGGCGAAAAATGAGGGACGTCAGCAAAACTAGTTGGTGGCGTCTGCTCGATAGGTAAAGGTAAGTGTGATAATACATCAGTATTAGCATGGCTCTCTGTTTGACAATACTTAGTATCATAGAAGTGTGCAGATATGATCAGTGTCCATCTTTGCAATCAGCTAGCCAATTTACGTGATCCAGAAAATTAAGGCTCGATGATCAGTCAATAATGTGAAATAAGGACCATATAAACAATGATGAAATATTTGCATGCCAAAAATTATATTCAATGCTGCTTTTTCTAGCTGAGCATATTAGATTCAGTACTAGTCAGCTTACACAAAGCAAAAAATATTGGTCATTCGTCTCCAAAACACACAATATGTGAAACTATTGCTCCTACTTCATAAAGTGAAACATCACAAGCAAGCAGTAATGGTACCTTCAGATTAAAATGAGCCAATATGTCAAAATTCTGCAAAGCATATTTGACATTCTTTCATGCTTTCTCACATTCTGTTGTCCAGTCCCATGCCTGTTTCACACATAGTAAATTATGCCATGGCTTCAATAATGTAGCTATATTATGAACAAATTTGCTGTAATAATTTACTAATCTTAGAAAGGACCTCAATTACATCACATTTGTCATATGCGGTACTCCAAAAAAAATCTGTCTTTTTAGGTGGTTTATATAGTCCTTTATGATGAATAATGTGATCCAAATACTGGACTGATATCTGGAGAAAGTCAAACTTTTCTTTCTTGGTACGCAGACCATGTGCTTGAAGACATTTTAATGTTACTTGTAAATTTTTCAAGTGCTTCTGTTCACTGGACCCTATAATTAGTATATCATCCAAGTAACATTGTATACCAGAGAGACAACCTAAAATTTGATCCATTGATCTTTGGAATAAGGGTGGTGCAGGTGTCATTTCAAAAGACAATCTTTCAGAACAAAAAGGGCCTTTATGAGTAATGGCGGTAAACAATGTTTGAGATTCAGTGGCTACATTTAGCTGTAAATATGCTTGTGCAATATAAATCTTGCTGAATTTCTGCCCATCTGGTAACCCAGGAAACAAATCTTCAAATAAAGGAAGTGGATATTGATCAGCACAGAATACTGGATTTATCGTTATTTCAAAATCACCACAAATACAAACTGAACCCTCTGGCTTCATGACAGGCACAATGGGGGTAGCCCAGTCACTCTTTGTAACTGGTTCTAACACAACTTTGTTAGCAAGTCATATTAATTCTTCATTGACTGAATTGCGTATGTCAATGCCCTTTCTTTGAAACATTTTAGTTGACTATTAGGCTTTATCGTGTGTTTCACTTGAACTTCCCCTATTGAGCCAAGTGGCTCTTTGAATGCACTCTTTTACTTATCCAGAAGGTATTATAGGTCCGTTTTAGCATTGACCAGTCTGTTGACTTCACTCTAGTTCAGCTTTATCTTCTCCAGCCATGATTCCCCAAGTAGAGCTGGAAAATTACCATGGACCACATGGACAGGCAGCTCCACTATTTGTTCATTCAACAAATCTATCTTGACCATGATATCAATTTGGTATCAATTCTGATTGGCGGTTGGTAACAAGTGGAGTGCCGCAGGGATCAGTGCTGAGGCCTCAGCTATTTACCATTTATATAGATGATCTGGAGGAGGGGGCTGAGTGTAGGGTGTCGAAATTTGCTGATGACACAAAGATGAGTGGAAAAGCAAATTGTGTGGAGGGTGTGGAAAGTCTGCAGGGGGATCTAGATAGGCTGAGCGAGTGGGCGAGGACCTGGCAGATGGAGTACAATGTTAGCAAGTGTGAGGTTATCCACTTTGGCAGGAATAATAGTAGGAGGAATTACTATTTAAAGGGTGGAAAGCTGCAGCATGCTACGGTGCAGAGGGACCTGGGGGTCCTTGTGCATGAGTTGCAAAAACCCAGTCAGCAGGTGCAGCAGGTGATCAAGAAGGTGAATGGGATGCTGGCCTTTATAGCGAGGAGGATAGAATATAAAAGCAGGGAGATCTTGCTGCAACTGTACAGGGCGCTGGAGTACTGTGTGCAGTTTTGGTCGCCACACTTGCGCAAGGATATTTTGGCCTTGGAGGGAGTGCAGAGGAGGTTCACTAGGCTGATACCGGAGATGAGGGGGTTGGACTATGAAGAGAGACTAAGTAGACTGGGTCTGTACTCGTTGGAGTTTAGAAGGATAAGGGGGGATCTTATAGAGACGTATAAGATAATGAGGCGGATGGATAGGGTAGAGGTAGAGAGATTCTTCCTGCTCAGAAAGGATAGCAGGACTAGAGGGCACAGCCTCAAGATAAGGAGGAGGGGGGGTGCAGTTTAGAACAGAGTTGAGGAGGAACTTCTTCACTCAAAGGGTGGTGAATCTCTGGAATTCTCTGCCCTTTGAAGTGGTGGAGGCTACCTCGCTAAGTATATTTAAGTCATGGGTACATAGTTTTTGGTAGGCAAGGGGATTAAGGATTATGAGGAGAAAGCGGGAAAGTGGAACTGAGCCACTTCAGATCAGCCATGATCTTATTGAATGGCGGGGCAGGCTCGAAGGGCTAGATGGCCTACTCCTGCTCCTATTTCTTATGTTCCTATGTTCTTATGATGTAACCTTTTAATGGTGCTCTCTCTTCCATGAATGTCCTTAAAATCACATCAGCAGGTTTGAAAGGAAGATGTTTCAGCTTTTGTGATACAGCATCAGTATAAAACTGCATTCTAATATATTATCCACTTAACTTTGGAATCATCCAGAATCTCTGTGATTCACCCTGTATGGATAAGACATTCAGCTGGGGCTCTTCATCATATTCCTGGATATTCTCTTCTTCACAGTCATTTTGTAAATTCTTTCTGTAGAATGCAACTTGATCTTCTCCTTGAAGGTATCCAAATTCTTCTTCTGAACATTCTTCTCAAGGGAAGCTGGTCTAGCCCAACAAGTTTTTGCAATGTGACCCGTTTTGCCATAATTCTTGCATTGACTATCCTTGGTCCAGTCTTCATGCACTGAACGGCCCATTTTGGCACATCTGTGACATGCTTGTTGCTGTTTTGACATCTTGAGAGAGTTCCAAACTTGTGGATCTTTATTCCTGCACCAAACTGTGAAGCCTCTTTAGCAGCCAGGTCCAATGTGACTGCAATTTCTACTCTGTCTTTGAAGTTAAAGCATGTTCAGTAAGCAACCTTCGTTTAATAGTCCCATTTTGGAGACCACAAACTAGACAATCTCAAACAGTATTTTCTAATGACTTACAAACTTACAAAGTTGTGCCAGACTTTTTAAGATTGCCACAAACTAAGCAATGCTTTCAACTTCCACTTGATGCCATCAGTGGAACCTGAACCATTCCAGGATGATCATTGGCTTTGGAGAGTAATGCTCCTCAGAGATCTTTGTCAAGTCAGTTTTGGTTCCTCGATTTTCCAAGTTCCAGAGCAAATTGAAGGTTTTACTTCTTAGTGCACTGAGAAAAGCTGGTATGACCAACTGGTTTCCAATTTGATTTGCTTGACGAAGTACAAAAAATCCTCGGCCACCAATTCTATGGCTCATTTTCTTCATTAAAAGGACCTACAGATTGTAACTGACCTTCTTTTAAATATGTCAGATATTGTTTGGAGTTACACCCTTCTCTGATCAGAAAAAAATCCCATCTTTTAAAACCACACAGAGAACTCCTATCCTTTTTCAATCGCTTATGAGTCTCCCACTCTGGTGCGATACACCGCAACATGTGCACAGACCCTACCATTTAGAGGAGTCTACCCAATTGCTTTCCTCATAAAAAACACAATATTTACTTTCCCTTTTTTCCCTTACTTGGTACATTGGTACTTCAATCATTAATCCTGTTGTTGCTTTTTTCCAGCCTTCTAATATTCAAAGTGTGAGGCCCCTGATGTTTTCTTTTATTTAAGATATTTTCTCAATGTTCTCGACAAAACAAAATCCTAACTTGTCACCAATTTTCTTTTTGTAATGTCCTAACTATGTTAGGGGCTGTAGATTTTAAACAAAGAGAGAAAGACATGGTTTGCAAACGTAGATTCAAAGTAACAAACAACAGGTTTATTGAAAGAGACATTCTGTGCACAGAATAGAAACTGACAGCAGCCCGTGAAACATCCTAATGACATCACCATCACATCATGTGATCGACTCTTAAAGGGAGGCACAGTGGCTCAGTGGTTGGTACTGCTGCTTCACAGCACCTAGGACCAAGGTTTGATTCCAGTTTTGAGTGATTGGCTGTGTGGAGTTTGCACATTCTCCCCATGTCTGTGTGGATTTCCTCTGGGTGCCCCAGTTTCCTCCCACAGTCCAAAGATGTGCAGTTTATGTGCCTTTGCCATGCTAAATTTCCCCTTAGTGTCTAAAGATATGTATGTTAGGCGTATTTCCATGCTAAATTTCCCCTTAATGTTGAAAGATGTGTAGGTTGGGTGGATTAGCCTTGGTAAATGTAGTGGGTTATGGGGATACAGTGAAACAGAGAGCCTGGTAGGGATGCTGTTTTGGAGAGTTGGTGCAGATTTGATGGGCCGAATGTCCTGTTCTGCACAAAAGACACCGTAGTGTGACCACTAGGGGATTTTCACAGTAACTTCATTGCAGCGTTATGTAAGCCTACTTGTGACACTAATGAATAAATAAATAGAAAGGTGGCAGATTTCAGTGGGAATCTCCTAGTTAAACACAGATATGGCACATGTGGGCAGAAAGTTCTGGCCTGGACTATAACCTGGGAGGCAAGTGAAAGTGGCTTCCGTCAATGGGGGAGGCGCAGGATGGCTGACCCAGTGTGATCCTGTGATACCATAATTCTGTAAAGCAATCATGCAACCACTAAAATATATAATATTTCTTCACAACTGTGACAACTGGCTCTGTGCATGTGAGTCCTTCAAGTAGGAGGAGGGTCCTTTTGAATGGGTGGAGTTAAAGTTGAGCACAATTGGCTAACTAAAGAGACATGAGTCAGCTGGATGTCAACCATGCCCATGCCAAGATAGACAGGTGTTAGCTACTGGGTTTTCCATTGGCTGGAATGTTGAGGACTGGAGGGACAGATTCAAAGAATATGTTGACTGGGTGGATCAATGTAACTTGTTCATAGATCACCTGAGGTGTACATGATGCTGGCTGCAGACAACCCTCCACTTCCACTGGCTGTGTTCCAGCTGAGGAGTGAACAACTGGGCAGATGATTTCCAGCCCACTGTGTTTCAGCTCAATGTGATACCTGTGCAAGCATAACTAATGGCTGACAAGCACGGGAAAGAGTATCTTCAGCCATCTTGCACCTCTCCCCCCCAACCACACTACCCAGACAGAAATCACTCTCACTTGTCTCCCAGATTATAGTCCACACTGAAACATGTGCCATCTCTGTTTTTAACTAGGAGGTTCTCACTGAAATCTACCACCTTTCTATTTATTTATTTATAGTGTTACAGTAATTACATTAATGAGGTTACTGTGAAAATCCCCTAGTCGCCACACTCTGGCACCTGCTTGCATACACTAAGGGAGAATTTAGCATGGCCAATGCACCTAAACAGCACGTCTTTCGGACTATGGAAGGAAAACAGAGCACTTGGAGGAAATCTGTGCAGACACGGGGAGAACGTGCAGACTCCACACAGACAGCGACCCAAGGCTGGAATTGAACCTTGGTGCTGTGATGTAGCAGTGCTAACCACTGTGCCACTCTTTTGCAGGCAGATGTGCAAGCATGCATATCCATGCCGCTCAAAGAATGACAGTACCAGTGGGTATGAAGGCGACCAGGGTCCTGAACTTATTTCAAGTCTCCTCACAGGAATGAGCAGGGGGGATCGCCAACATCCTGCAGTGCCCCGTGCGCTGCTGTACCAGCGACGTCAACTACACACTGTACATGAAGACAAGGGTACAAATTGGGTGGCAGGGGAAGATCCAGCCAGCAGGAAAATCTGGAAACTCCCACCAAGGACTTTAAATTTAATCTATAAGAAGAAAGGACATGGGATGATAGGTGAACAGATGGAAGTACTGGACAGGATATGGGCAGGATATTGCCTTGGTGCCTAGAACTGCCAACTGTCTCTTCAAGTGTGTTTTTTCCAATAAACCAAGCTATTAGCTATGGCCCCCAAAGTGTTATTTTTTTAAAAAGAGGATCTAATCAGCACAGCTAATAAGCCTACTTGTTTTTGTATCATGAAGAAAGGGCACTAATTGTTTATTTTGACTGTATTGGAGCAGGGAGTTGGAGGGAGAGCAAATCTCAGTGACTGCAGCAGAAAGAAGTAGCCATGATTAGGAGCCTAGCTGGGAAAGTGCAGCATACCTCGAACTAATCAGTCTGTTATTGTACCTGGCACAGTGTCTCCCTACTGCAGCCTCACAATATTGCCTGCTCAGAAGCTGAGGATGAAAACGGTGCGCACTAACAGGCTGCCCTTGGTTTTATATCGTTTCAGAGAACGTTTTACATTCTCACATTGTGTTAGCACCGATCAACATGTGAAATTAATCAAATTAATTAACAAAACCGCTAAGGTCAAAACCTGGCCTAGTACTTTCTTTGTGGATGGTTACAGATATATACAGATATGATGCTAACTAATTGCCTGATCTTACACTTTGGCTTCATGAAAGACGAGACTCACAGGTTGGTTTAATTCTATTGTACTCTGCAACATAGCAATGTTGCTTTTTGCTGAAAAGTTAACTTTGAAAACGTCGCCAGATTGTCATTACTATTAAAAGAGGAATTAATAGTTTTGCAATGTTTTTCTTTTTTAATTTGGTTCATTTTGATTATCAGAGCCAACACAATGTGGGAACACAAAATACTCTCTGAAACAATATTAAACCAAGAGAAAATGGTTAGTATGCACCAGTTTCATCCTTAGATTCTGTCCAGGCAATATAGTGAGCCTGCAGTAATGAGACACTGTGATAGATACAATAAAAATTTGCCATAATGTGGATTTTTATGTTGCTATTGTGGTGGCTCAATGATAAGGTCTTGAGGTTTGTCCATTAAAAAAAAAATCTTTATTGGTAGCCTTTAACTATTTACAGTTCCAAATATGATAACTCATGGCAGTGGTCCACCATGCAGGCTATCTGTTTACAGAGTGTTGCTTCCTTGAGAATTGCATCCACTCCAGATCACCAACGCATAAGGGAAATATTCAACCCATGGAAGCTGTGCAACAAAGAGCCATAAGTCTAATCTAGGAGATATCAGTGAAGAGTGAAGAGAAAAGAATTGGAAACCTGAACTGGTACCACCCCTCCCCACCCCTGCCGAAAGGACAATCGATTTTGGGGAGATGTACAGGATCAAAAATGCTCGGGAAAAAACATGTAAAATTAAATGAAGAGGCAACAGATAATTTAGAATTGATAACAGACAGAAAGAGTGATGGAGTAACGCGTGAGATAGAATTGTAGAGGTTGAAACTCTGAGATCATGTAAGGACCCTCTGGAATGGAATTAGGTGGTCAGGAAGGCGAATGGGATGCTGGCCTTCATAGCGAGGGGGATTGAATATAAAAGTAGGGAGGTCTTGCTGCAGCTGTATAGGGCATTGGTGAGTACTGTGTGCAGTTTTGGGCGCCGCACCTGCGCAAGGATATTTTGGCCCTGGAGGGAGTGCAGAGGAGGTTTACTAGGCTGATACCGGAGTTGAGGGGATTGAGCTATGAGGAGAGGCTGAATAAACTAGGCTTGTACTCGTTAGAGTTTAGAAGAATGAGGGGAGATCTCATTGAAACGTATAAGATGATGAATGGGATGGATAGGATAGAGGTGGAGAGACTCTTCCCGCTCAAAAAAGACAGTAGGACTAGGGGGCACAGCCTCAAGATAAAGGGGAGGCGGTTTAGAACAGAGTTGAGGAGGAACTTCTTCACTCAAAGGGTGGTGAATCTCTGGAATTCTCTGCCCGTTGAAGTGGTGGAGGCTGCCTCGCTAAATATTTTTAAGAAGCGGGTTGATGGGTTCTTGATAAGAGAGGGGATTAAGGGTTATGGGGAGAGGGCGGGAAAGTGGAACTGAGCCACGACAGATCAGCCATGATCTTATTGAATGGCGGGGCAGGCTCGAAGGGCTAGATGGCCTACTCCTGCTCCTATTTCTTATGTTCTTATGTTCTTATGTACTTTGGAGTCAGAGAGAGTGAATTAGGATAGGTCAAATAGCCCTTCCCTACTGTAATTATCCTGTGATAGTAGACCAGTGGGCCTAATGTTGGTACTGGGGAAGTTGCTAGAGTCCATTATCAAGGATTTCATCGCATTTGGAAAGCAGTGGCATCATCAGGCAAAGTCAACGTGGATTTACAAAAGGCAAATCATGCTTGAGGCATCTATTGGAATTCTTTGAGGTGTCGCTAGTAGAGTTGAACAAGGAGAACTGGTGGTTATGGTTTATTTAGAATCTTAGAAGACTTTCAACAAGGTCTCACATAGCAGACTACTATGTAAAATTAAAGCATACAGGATTGTGGGATGTGTCTTGAGATGGATCAAAAGATGGTTAGCAGAATGGAAGCAAGGAGTTGGCATAAATGTTTTTTTCTGATAGACAGGCAGGGACCACTAGGCTATCACAGGGATCTGTGCTACGACCCCAGCTTTTCATATTACATATTAATGTGTTGGAAGAGGGAACTAAATGTATGAATGGCCTACCCCTGCTTCTATTTTCTCTGTTTCTATTATATCACTTGAGGGGCCAACACGCTGAAGAATATTTCGCTTGTCTATTCTTATCCCCTTTCCCAACAATCAGAAAAAATAAGTTTGCAAAACATGCTTTCATAGTGATTACTGTTCTTCAAGAATCTTATTTCAGTTTAACTTGTGAAAAATTGTTAAACTGATGAAGCAATGCCAGGCTTTTATGCTCATTTTATGTGGTAATAGTGAGCACCATAGAGAATGTATCCATTCTCAAAGGTACATTGTAGGGCCAACTGTTTGAAAAGTTAAAACCGTGGGACTAAGTTGATGAGACGAGCAACAGATCATCCCATTTTTCATGTTTAATGATTAAAAAATTGCATTTATATGGCACCTCAGGATGTTTTACAGTCATTTGTGTTCTTGCAATGTAGGAATTGGAACAGCCAATTTGGCCATAGCGAGCTCCCAAGCTGCACTCTGATAAAGACCTGTTTGTGTGATATTGATTGAGGGATAAATATTGGCCAGGACGCTGGAAGTAACTCCTTATCTTTTCTTTGGAATAGTGCTGTCAATCTGAGAGGATACACAAAACCGTTAAATCGGAAAAGTGGTGCCACTGACAATGGAACACTCCATGTGAAGCAAATCCGAGCTGGATCTGACCTTCATTTTGCTGTTTTTTTTTATTGGCTCACCTCCCTTCACTCAGTCCAGTTTTCCACTGCCATTCAATATACCCCACCACTTAAGCAAGCAGCAGACCTGGCCAATATTTTGTTATGATGTGGAGATGCTGGCTTTGGACTGGGGTAAACACAATAACAAGTCTCACAACACCAGGTTAAAGTCCAATAGGTTTATTTGATGGCAAAAGCCACTAGCTTTTGGAGCGCTGCTCCTTCGTCAGGTAAGATGAAGGAGCAGCGCTCTGAAAGCTAGTGGCTTTTGCTACCAAATAAACCTGTTGGACTTTAACCTGGTGTTGTGAGGCTTCTTACAATATTTTGTTATCTAGAGGTAGTTCCAGGCCCACCAAAATGCAGGAGGCTTCAATGCCTGACTGAATAAGACTTTATATATTGCCCAGTGCTATCTTACTTCCTAAAAATCATTTCCAAAGGTTGTTTGACCATTCCTCATGATAATATACAGCATGCTCCCGTCTAATCTAAAATCCTTTCTTCTTCTTTTTGTTGTGTTTCGTGACATAAGGGACACCTTGGTCCGATCTTTACTCTGTGAATGAGTTTTGGGTGAGTTAAAATCAGGCTCTGTCTTCCAGTTTTGACTGAAATGCCAGCTGACCTTTCTTCCTTTCAGGTACTGAGGGAGCTGCTGTCTGAACTGAGAGGACAAAGGCACCAGATCAGAAAGAAGCTGCCACCCACAGTGACGCATTTTCTATTTTTGTTTCAGTGTGGGAATAAAGGGCAGCAAAAAATTTATCACAAGAGTGGAAGAAAGGAAATCCACAGTTCTGCTTCCAAAGCGGTTTCAGCAATGCCTGTCCTTTCTGTATTTGGCGTGCGATCTGATCTGTCTCACTTGTGACCCAGTGGCAAAATTGCATGAAGCATTTTGCAAGGATGATGTTTCAATCCAATATTAATGCAGCAGAGTGGGAAAAAAAAAGCTGAACATCTGAGATTGCAAGAAGTTGTTCTCACTTTAATGACTGAGGAACAGACTGATGATTTAACAATATCAAAAAGCACCGATTAACTATTATGTAGGCACAAAGTCGGAAGTTATGGTTAATCCTTTTATATTGGGCTCCTCGCAATGTGATAGAGGTAGTGGATAACTATAGTTTGAACTAAGGGCTGCACAGTGGCACAGCGGTTAGAACTGCTCCCTCACAGACCCAGCGATGCGGGTTTAATTCCCAGCTTGGAATTGTCTGTGCAAAGTCTACACATTCTCCCCCTGCCTTCTTGGGTTTCCTCCAGTTTCCTCCCTCAGTTCAAAAGATGTGTTGCTGGGGGTGCATTGGCCATGCTAAATTCTCCTTCAGTATACGCAAACCGGTGACTAGGGGATTTTCACAGTAATTTCATTAGTGCGAGCCTACTTGTGACACTAATAAATAAACTCCATAAAGAGACTTAAACTTAAAAAGCTAAGGCACAAGCAATGAACTGTGAGTTTGATGTTGTGGATCATGAGTTCCCAAAGTTGTGTGACGCATTGGAGCTGGTAAGCGGTTGTCAGGATCATTGGAAAGTAAGGCAAGAGATGGATTTCTTTTCTGCACTATGTATGTGGGGCCTGTTTAATGGGTCGGCAACTCCTTGGGTCATGACCTCTCATGAGGTCAGATTTGCCACTGTGAGCCCTATAGGTAATCACTTCCCCACCTCCAACGCTTACCATTTTCCTGCATTCGGGTGAGCTTTGAAAGGCCTAAAAAAATCCCCATCTTGTTGGGGAGTTCAGGACCACTGGGGGAGGCTTACTGAAGAGTTGAGAATGTTCTGACGAGTTAAGTGTTTTGACAACATCAAATGTCGCTATTAGATGCTATATTGTAATGTCGATGTGTTTTAATTGCATCGATTCATCGTATGGCTCTGTCCTGAAAAAGAGGCTGAGTGTCCAATTCTCTATTCTCACTGGCAGCGGCAGCATGGTGTGTAAGACCAGAGAATTCTGGTCGGAAGTTGACCGTTTCGTTGTTTAAGCGCTGAGATGCCATTGGGAACTTTTGCATTCAAAGTTTTAGAAAAAAATTTGGGATCATTGGTGTAATAATTTGAAGTGATTCAAATGCTCAGAGCCCTTTCAAATTCTGGAAAAAACCCTTCAGCAGCATTCACTTAGAGTAGGAATTCCCAAACTGTGAGTTGCAACCACAAAGAAGTAGCACCGTGGCAGCATTTTCACTTCACAACAGTGATTCAAGAAGAAGATCCACAACACTCTTTTTCAAGGGCTACTAAGGACAGACGAGTAGAGTTAGCCTTATTAGCAACGCCAGTATCAGAGACATCCTGTTTTTGATTTTCTGTCCACTGAAATAGAATCATAGAATCCTACAGTGCAGAAAGAAGCCATTCGGCCCATCGAGTGTACACTGACAACAATCCCACCCAGATCCATCCCCGTAGCCCCGTGTATTTACATTGCTAATCCCCCTGACAATAAGGGGCAATGTATCATGACCAATCCACCTAATCTATACATCTTTGTACACTAAGGGGCAATTGAGCATGGCCAATCCACCTAACCTGCACATTAGGGAGGAAACCGGAGCACCCAGAGGAAACCCACCAAACACGCAGAGAATGTGCAAACTCCACACAGACAGTGGCCCAAGCCTGGATTCGAACCCAGGTCTCTGGAGCTGTGAAGCAGCAGTGCTAACCATTGTGTTATTGTGCCGCCTCAGTGTTTCCTATGTTACTAAGGGAGACATAAGTGTAGCCCTGGTTATCATTTCTTCTGCTTTACTCCCTTTCAGGAGGCAGCCAGTTTCCATTTAGCAGCACCTCATTGCAGTGAAGTTTTTTTTTTAAGTTTGAAGTTTATTTATTAGTGTCACAAGCAGGCTGACGTTAACACTGCAATAAAATTACTGTGAAAATCCCCTAGCACCTGTTTGGGTACACAAAAGGAGAATTTAGCATTGCCAATACATCTAACCAGCATATCCTTTGAACTGTGGGAGGAAGCCCACACAAACACACAAACTCCACACAGTCAGTGACCTGGGAATCGAACCCATTTACCTGGCACTGTAAGGCAGCAGTGCTAACCATTGTGCCACCGTGCTGCCTAATTGGGAATGGGGACTGGATAGAATGGGGGAGGATATTAGATGTGAGTCTAGGATTCTATGGGTCATTGAGTTGGAGCTCCAATGCAGCCTGCCACTGGCTCACTTTCAGCAAAGTTTCTTTAAATGAGTTACTATTCCGAGGTCATACAGCCAGCAGATTATTAAATTGTGGGTGACCTTTCTATCATTCTTCAGCTGTTGACTGTCTGTGAGAAGGCTGCTCGGGTGCTCCGGTTTTCTCCCAAAGATGTGTGGATTAGGTTGATTGGCCATGCTAAAAACTGCCCCTTAGAGGCCTGAGATACATAGATTATAAGGATTAGTGGATAAATATATAGGGATATAGGGGTAGGGCCTGGGTTGGATTGTGGTTGGTGCAGACTCGATGGGCCCAATGGCCTCTTTCTGCACTGTAGGCTTTCTATGATTCTATGAAACGGTGACACAGTATAAGTCACTGGACTAGTAATCCACAGGCTCACTCTGGGGACATGAGATCAAATACCATAATGGCAGCTGGTGGAACTTAACTTCAATGGATGAATCTGGAATTTTTAAGATCACATCGCTTTTTAGTAATAGTGATCATGAAACTATCACTAATTGTTGTAAACAAAAACCATCTAGTTCACTAGGGGCCACCTAGCCTGCTCTCCATGTGACTGTGGACTCAGCAATGTTGTTGACTCACAAATGACTGAGCAAGCTACTCAGTTCAAGGAGAATTAGAGATGGGCAATAAATATGCCACTCTTTCCAGTGACACCCATATCCCATGAAAGATAATACTCATTTTCAGGATATTGGTGTATGAAAGACATACTGGTTAGGTGCACTAGCCATACTAAATTCTCCCTCAGTGTACCCAAAAACGGTACTGGAGTGTGGCGACTAGGGGATTTTCACAGTAACTTCATTGTGGTGTTAATGTAAGCATACTTGTGACATTAATAAACAAAATTTTAAATGACAGCAAAGATGGCTATTGCCAAACCCGAGTTGCTTTTGAGAAGGCGTTGGCCTTCTTGAACTGGTTCTCCCCATGTCTGCATGGGTTTCCCCCAAATGCTCTGGTTTCCTCCTACAGTCTAAAGATGTGCAGATTAGATGGATTGGCCATGCTAAATTGCTCCTTAATGTCGCAAAATGTGTAGGTTAGAGGGAATAGCAGGATAAATATGTGGGGCTATGGGCTTAGGGCCTGGGGAGGATTGTTGTCAGTGTAGACTCAATGGGCCGAATGGTGTCTTTCTGCACTGCAGGGATTCTATGATTCTATGTACAGCACACACACAGTGTTGGTTCCTCTTCTGATTGTTATATGCAAGTGATTTTATGCATTAATAACCATCTACTCCTACAATACTATCTTCCAGTGAGATAGATTGGTTTCTGATAGATTGATATTGGTGCATGGCTAGCTGTGCTTGCTGTAACAGGCCATCCCTCGATTATTTGTTGGGAGAGCGTCTGTAACTCTTCACCTTTGATGGTCTCAGCTTTGACCTGACTCAATTTCACTGGTATTTTATTCACTAGGGGATGGGTCTTTATATCAGACCTATTTATCTTGTATTCCTCCCGTAAAGACAACTAGGATAGTACATCTGCTGTCACAATTTCTCTTCCTGGCTTGTGTGTAGAGTGAAACCATAACTTTGAAGCCTCAAGAGTAACTTCTGTGGTCTTACTGGTGTTCTTCACTGAATTTTTATTGTAGATCTGCTGTAGTGGGTGCTAATTATTCTCCACTTTTCTCCATAGTGATATGTATGGAAATTATTACGTCTATATACAGAAACTATGGGCTGCGGTTCTCCCAAAAATGCTGAATTGGTGGGAAAACTGTTCTAGATCCCGACTGTTTTGTCAGTTCAGCTTTTCACCTGAATCTCCCCATTCTGTGCACTGCAGAGGTCCCGAACATGAATATCATTAAAAAATCAGAGGGGGGGCCTATTCGCGCCAGAGTCTGACAGTTCTGGATCTCTGTGCATGCGCAGTGGACCCGATCTGTCAGACAGCCAATATGTTGGCCAGCTCGATCACTGGCCAGCCCAGGACCCCCGCGGTGCTGCCCCTCCAGCCCCACCCCAAGGCCCGATCACGGTCCCCATAGCAATTCCCAAGCCAGCTCTGACCCCCCTCATCCCGGATCACCTGATGTCCAGCCCACTCCCCAGCAGTTGCGATCCCCCCACCCCTTCACCCTGGCACAATCCCCCCCCGCTGACCCTCCCCCCGCTGACCCCCCCCCCCCAACTTCCTGGATTGGACCCCGCCCCCCGGCAGACCATCTCTACACCCCAATTGCTGCTCTCTCTCCATCCCAGACCAATCCTGTCTGCAGAGTGGCAGCAGGAACCCCCCCCACCCCCCCAACCCCACTGATTGCCTCTAGGCCCCATCCACAATAGACCCTACCCCCTTTGCACTGCCCAATGCCTGGTGGGCAGTGCCAAGGTGACCCCTGGGCATGGGCACATTGCCCCTTGGGCAGTGCTAGTGGGCACAGGCTGGCACTGCCAGGGTTCCCATGCCCAGGGCACATTATTCCTCACCACCCGATCTCCTGGGAGGCCCCCCCCTTCATTCTGGCAGAATCTCCCACTAGTTCCCGAGTGTGGGAAGCTACTCTAAACCCTGCCGGAATATAGTACTCCTGGTGGGGTGGGAGATTCAATCCTGATAATTACGTTGAAAACATATTTAAAATACATTTAAAATAGATTCAAATTACTTACCTGCCTTCCCCACAATCTCCAGCATGGTCTGACTGTTCGTCGGCTTTGGGAGATGCCATACATTCCCAGCACGTGCAAATCCCAGAACAAGACTGGCGACACGCATCTCCCACCTCAACCTGCCAGAATCGCGGCCTATCTTTCAGTGTTGGTCTCGCTGATCTCAGCTGATGTTAGAGACTTAGATGTGAATGCGAACTGCTCTCCATATTGTAAGAGGGTCACTCCTAGACCTTACGTAGAAACATCTACTTGCAGATTGACAAGTTGCTTTCTCTTGCGGCTTGACAGACAAATCTCCTTGCATATTATGGGGCGAATTTTCCTGTTCCGCCTGCCACGGGAATCGTAGTGGGTGAGGGGTGGACCTTGGGAAGGTCTGTTGCCCTTGGGTGACTTCGGGGCAAGCATGGCTGGAAATTCCCGTCCTTTCTCTCTGAGTTTGCTGAACTCCACTCATGTGAGTCAAACCAGTCATACGCAACATCCTCTCTTTTATGTACATTCATGTATACTTTTCACAATCCCAAAGGGCATCTTACCGCTCTGACAGAGTACATGACCTCTCTAAAAGATGTTCCAGGATCATATTCAAATGGATACCTTACCTTTCGAAAAGGGTACCCTGATTTCCAAATTAATCCACAAGGTTCAAACATACTCCTGACTTTTGATTTCTGAAACCTTTCTCACCAAAATTATGTACGAGTGGAGGCAGCTGCAAATGCAGCAGTTACACGAATGTGACATAAACTACTTGGAACACTCAACCTGTCAAAGAGCTGCCAAAGCTGTCAGAGAACTGTCAAGATGCTAAAGACCAGTCAAAGCAATCAAAGAGCTTTTAAACCTCAGTGACACTACCAAAGCTATCAAGGTGTTTAACTCTGCTGGGCAAAATTTTTTTTAAAAATGTGGGGCACTGAAATGAAGTGTCTGTTATTTCTGAATGTTAGCTTGAAGGCTATCTTCATAGGATTTAAGCTGCATGACTAATTTTACAATTGGACATTATTACAGCAGAGTGCCTGTTAAGTGATCATTTTTATTGACAGCCCCAAGGGGTAATAGAATTGTTTGTTTTCTCAAGAGATTAAGAATTAAGTGAAATATTTTGATTTGATAAGAGATTAGCTGAAGGAATTTTAATGTATCCTGTAAAACATCCCATGGCACAACCTGGAGAAAAACAAACGATTTCCCCTTGATGTTTTGGTTAACATTTATTCTTCAACTAAGGGAAAACCGAGGAAAATACATTGTCTGGTAATTATCAGATTGATGTTTGTGGGAACTTGTTGTGTGCACTTAATTACTTCCAAACATGCAGTTGGGACTAGCTGGGAGGACATCATAGTTGGCATGTACCAATTGGGCCAAAGGGCCTGCTTCTATGCTGTATTGCTCTATGACCGTATGGGTGCAATTTTCCTTGCCCTCACAAGAATCATAGCAGCAGGACACGGATCCTGTGAAGGTCCGTTGACCTTGGGAGGGATTTTCCAGCCTTGGGACCAGTGCAGCTGTAAAATCCTGCCCTGTGACTGTGTGTTAATAGCAACTACATTTGCTCTAAAACGCTAGGGAACTTCCTAAATTCATGGAAGGTGCCGTGTAAGTGCAACACATTTCTCATTCTTTCTTTTAGTATTGATATGACGATGGTCAGGTTGATATCAGGATCACCAATGCTATATTCCCAGACGGCTCAAGGCAGGCGTGGTTTGGAGGGAGGACGACAACATTTAGTGTCTATTCTCTAATGTAGGCTCCTTAAGGATGCAGCTCCCATGTCCCATGTTCTGTTTTATTTCTATGGACATGCTGTGGCCCAATGATGCTTCAAAGGACAACATGTTTCCTATGACCCATATCTTTAGGAAACCAGTAATTTCCATCAAACTGCATTAACTGGATATCTGCCAGTATCAGGACTACGGCAAATCTTCAATAACACTGTGAGTAAAATGCTACACCAAAGAACCATTTTTTAGAATCACAGCAGAACTGAACATATGCTGGCTTGTCCTTCCATTTCAGTTCCCACAAATGTCCATGCCTCATCTCTCTCAGGGTGGCACAGACATTATATGCAGCACTCTGGAGTCAAATCCAGGAACTCGATCTCGGAGGTGTGTTCCAATGGGAATCCTGCGCTAGAAGCTGTCTGCTTCTCTCAGTAGTTAGTTCCCTTTTGTCAACCTTCCGCCCTCATGCAAAGAACATTTCCTAATCAGCTCAAGCTGGAAACTTGAAGGCATTGCTTGGAATTCAACACGGCATGGAGCAACAGCAGGTCATCTGTGCAAAGCAGCAGAAATATCTCAGCAGAAAATGGGACATATAGTCTCATTGGTGGCCGTATCTTCAATAGTCCCATTGGTGGCCGTATCTTCAATAATCTCATTGGAGGCCGTATATTCAATAGTCCCATTGGTGGCCGTATCTTCAGTAGTCCCATTGGTGGCCGTATCTTCAATAGTCTCATTGGTGACTGTATCTTCAATAGTCTCATTGGTGGCCGTATCTTCAATAGTCTCATTGGAGGCCGTATCTTCAATAATCTCATTGGAGGCCGTATATTCAATAGTCCCATTGGTGGCCGTATCTTCAGTAGTCCCATTGGTGGCCGTATCTTCAATAGTCTCATTGGTGGCCATATCTTCAATAGTCTCATTGGTGACCGTATCTTCAATAGTCCCATTGGTGACCGTATCTTCAATAGTCTCATTGGTGGCCGTATCTTCAATAGTCCCATTGGTGGCCGTATCTTCAATAGTCTCATTGGTGGCCGTATCTTCAATAGTCTCATTGGTGGCCATATCTTCAATAGTCTCATTGGTGACCGTATCTTCAATAGTCCCATTGGTGGCCATATCTTCAATAGTCTCATTGGTGACCGTATCTTCAATAGTCCCATTGGTGACCGTATCTTCAATAGTCTCATTGGTGGCCGTATCTTCAATAGTCCCATTGGTGGCCGTATCTTCAATAGTCTCATTGGTGGCCGTATCTTCAATAGTCCCATTGGTGGCCGTATCTTCAATAGTCTCATTGGTGGCCGTATCTTCAATAGTCCCATTGGTGGCCGTATCTTCAATAGTCTCATTGGTGGCCGTATCTTCAATAGTCTCATTGGTGGCCATATCTTCAACAGTCCCATTGGAGGCCGTATCTTCAATAGTCTCATTGGTGGCCGTATCTTCAACAATCTCATTGGTGGCCGTATCTTCAATAGTCTCATTGGTGGCCGTATCTTCAATAGTCTCATTGGAGGCCGTATCTTCAATAGTCTCATTGTTGGCTGTATCTTCAATAGTCCCATTGGAGGCCTTATCTTCAACAGTCTCACTGGAGGCCGTATCTTCAATTGTCCCATTGGTGGCCGTATCTTCAATAGTCTCATTGGTGGCCGTATCTTCAATAGTCTCATTGGAGGCTGTTTCTTCAATAGTCTCATTGGTGGCCGTATCTTCAATAGTCTCATTGGTGGCCGTATCTTCAATAGTCTCATTGGAGGCCGTTTCTTCAATAGTCTCATTGGTGGCCGTAACTTCAATAGTCTCATTGGTGGCCGTATCTTCAATAGTCCCATTGGTGGCCGTATCTTCAATAGTCTCATTGGTGGCTGTATCTTCAATAGTCCCATTGGTGGCCGTATCTTCAATAGTCTCATTGGTGGCCGTATCTTCAATAGTCTCAACGATGGCCATATCTTCAATAGTCCCATTGGTGGCCGTATCTTCAATAGTCTCATTGGTGGCCGTATCTTCAATAGTCCCATTGGTGGCCGTATCTTCAATAGTCTCATTGGTGGCTGTATCTTCAATAGTCCCATTGGTGGCCGTATCTTCAATAGTCTCATTGGTGGCCGTATCTTCAATAGTCTCAACGATGGCCATATCTTCAATAGTCCCATTGGTGGCCGTATCTTCAATAGTCTCATTGGTGGCCGTATCTTCAATAGTCCCATTGGTGGCCGTATCTTCAATAGTCTCATTGGTGGCCGTATCTTCAATAGTCTCAACGATGGCCGTATCTTCAATAGTCCCATTGGTGGCCGTATCTTCAATAGTCCCATTGGTGGCCGTATCTTCAATAGTCTCATTGGTGGCCGTATCTTCAATAGTCTCAACGATGGCCGTATCTTCACAGTCTCATTGGTGGCCGTATCTTCAGTAGTCCCATTGGTGGCCGTATCTTCAATAGTCCCATTGGTGGCCGTATCTTCAATAGTCTCAACGATGGCCGTATCTTCAATAGTCCCATTGGTGGCCGTATCTTCAATAGTCTCATTGGTGGCCGTATCTTCAATAGTCTCAACGATGGCCGTATCTTCAATAGTCCCATTGGTGGCCGTATCTTCAATAGTCTCATTGGTGGCCGTATCTTCAATAGTCTCATTGGTGGCCGTATCTTCAATAGTCCCATTGGTGGCCGTATCTTCAATAGTCTCATTGGTGGCCGTATCTTCAATAGTCCCATTGGTGGCCGTATCTTCAATAGTCTCATTGGTGGCCGTATCTTCAATAGTCCCATTGGTGGCCGTATCTTCAATAGTCTCAATGATGGCCGTATCTTCAACAGTCTCAATGATTGCTCTGCCTTCAATGGTCTCATTGGTGGCCGTATCTTCAACAGTATCAATGATGGCCGTGCCTTCAATAGTCCCACTGGTGGCCAAGTCTTCAATGGTCTCATTTGTAGCCACGCTGGTAACAGTCTCATTGTTGGCTTCCAACAACCAACATGCCCTTCAAACCACTTGGAAAATCCCTAATGATTTCCGAAAAGTCAGTATTAGCCTCTAATTTTCACTTAATCTAGTGCAGCCACTGTGATACTGCAAATTTATGGTTGCCCTGCCCATTCCATTTTCCCTTCTCTATGTTTTATCTTTTTTGTCACAGTTAACAATTTTTCATCCTTCCCGTTCAAAGATGCCCTCATTCACCTGTTTGACTGCAGTGATTGCACCCTCTCACTCCCAAAATCCCCGCACCCCGTCAAATAAATTGGAAAGTAATACTGGGTCACTAGTCAGAGAAATTTGCTCAGTCCTAGCAGAATAAATAGATTATCCATTCTGGTTTAATTGTAGGTAGCTGCGGTATGCTACTTTTGCCTGTTTTGCTCTGCTAATTCCCAGTCTTTGAGAATATGTCAATAATGAACCTGAATGGTAAAAGGCTGAAGTGCAGGAGAGACAGGAATAAACAGACTGGATTCAAGTAGTTTGCTGTAAAGACATTCACATTTTTTGGAGCATTATAAGCGTTCAAGGACATTTCTTTACAAAGGGAGAAAAGAACTTTGAAAAGTTCCATCACACTAGTTGGCGACGGCTGGCATGACTATTCTTCCTGTCTCTAAAGATGTTTTCATGAAGGGAAACACATGAAAGGATAGAATTTTCTAACTAACTAGTCATCTTTTCGAAGAAAACCGGCCTTCAAGAATAATGCCAGTGCGTAGGGCATGCTTGTGAAAAAATAATAATATGTGCTCTTTATTTCTCCTTGTTAAAGAGGAAAGGGGGCTTGTTCCCTGGCAACACTCCTCAGCACCTCGAGATGGATAAGAATGTGCTGCTGCCCTTAGGGGGAGACAAGCTGCTGTCAGAATCACGATGAGGCTGAACAGAAATCTCTCCCTTCAGGACAGCTACTAGATTTGTGAGCCCGAGGGGTGGACCTCTGTGTGGTGAGTTGATAAGTGACTAACTCAAACTGGTGGCAGACATACCCGTTTATTAAAAAAAAACTTTAAATTTGAGGATTTGGAGTCGAAAGCCAGTTTGCACGGCAGTTCCTCCAATAAGGCAGGAGGTGGGTTTCATGTGTGTATCGAGTTGCGGGGGAGGGGAGGAATAATCAGGCCAAGTATATTCATCCAAAACAGGGTCAGGTAGTTTTGTCCCTGTAAAATCATAGAATCCCTACAGTGCAGAATGAGACTATTTGGCTCATCAAGCCTGCACCGTCAACAATCTCACCCAGGCCCTATCTCTGCATATTTACCTCGCTAATTACCCTGACACAAAGGGGCAATTTACCATGGCCAATCTATCTAACTTGCACATCTTTGGAGTACAGGAGGAAACTGGAGACCCAGAGGAAACCCACGCAGACACGGGGAGAATGTGCAAACTCTGCAGACACTGGTCTGAGGCTTGAATTGAACCTGGGCCCTTGGCACTGTGAGGCAGTAGTGCTAACCACTGTGCCACCGTGCTGTCCATTAGGAAATCTGGGAAGAGAGAGGGAAGAAAAAAATGCTTTTAATAAACTGATGTATGCTTCTCTTGGGAAAATAGAACGTGGGAAATTTCTTCCTGATGCCCAGGCATCCTGCCCTACATACACACACACACATATCGTCACACAGTTTCACACACACACACACACACACACACACACACACACACACACACATACACACACAGTCTCTTACACACACACATACACATGCACGCACGCACATACAGTCTCACACACACAGTCACACACACACACATGCACATACGGTCTCACTCACACACAGTCTCACACACACAATCTCACACACACACACACAGCCTTTCACACACACACACATACACATACATGCACGCACATACAGCTCACACACACACAGTCTCACACACACGCATGCAAATATGGTCTCACACACACACACAGTCTCACACACACAATCTCACACACACACACACACACACACACACACACACACACACACACACACACAGTCTCACACACACAATCTCACACACACACAATCTCACACACACACGCACACTCACACACATGTACATACTGACATCATCACAAGCACATATAGGCCATGATTCTCCCATCCTGTTGCACTAAAAAATTAACACAGTGGGCCGAGAGAATCATGTGTCGACCGACTCATGGGATTCCCACGAGCGTTCGTGCTGTGCTCAGCGCTGGATTTCCAGTGGCATCCGTGCAATGCTGGAAATCAGCTGGGAGCTGGGGTCAGCATTTAAATAGTATGCATTTAAATGCTAGCGGCCCGGGACTGAATTCTCTGGGCACGCTGGCATCTCTCACTCCGCCAGAGTATTTCACTCCAGTGGCGATTACAATTGGTCCCCCCTAATGGAGAGCTAGTGGCCTGACCCTGCTGGAGTGAAAGGGGGTTAATTGGGGCTGTCGGGGGGGTGGGGTGGTGGGGGTGTGATATCCCCTGGGCATGGGCACCCTGGAAGTGCCAGCCTGTGCCTCCTGGCACTTCCCATAGAGCAAAGTGCCCATGTCCAGGGGACACCTTGGCACAGCCTCTCCGGCATGGGGTGGTGCCAAGGAGGTGGGGCATATGGTGGTGGAGCTAAGGGGGTGATGGAGAGGTGGGGGGTCCCTCTGCCATTCTGCTAGTGGGATCGATGGGGGCAGGAGGGAGGCCAGAGATTGGGGTGGGCTGTGGGGAAGGAGGTCTGCAGGGGGCATCTATTGGGGGGGGGTCTGCACTGTGGGAAGTGTTGGGGGGGATTGGCACTGTGGTGAGGGAAGCTGGAGATTGGAGTGGTCCTGATCGAGACGGACTGAAGGCTGGCCTGGGAACAGTCCGGGGGAAGGCGGGGGAGCACGATCGGGCTGTGGAGGGGCTGTGCGGGCAGCACTGCAGGGGTCCCAGGCTGGCCAGTGATTGAGCTGTCCAGCAAACAAGAGGCTGACAGTTTGGAGCCACTGCGCATGCGCAGAGACCCGTTGGTTTCAGCCTCCTGAGTGGGAATAGGCTGATATCCATGCTGGTAGCCTCTGCAGTGCGCAGAATGTGTGAGAATCTAGTGTGAACACCCACTGAAAAAGCCAACTTGAATTATTCCAGTTTTTCCAGGAATTCAACACTATAATTTTTTGGGAGAATTCCAGCCATATTTTCCCGCGCTTATTTTAATGCTTTTTGTGAGACCTTATGATGCTCAAATTGAAATCCATATTGCCTATGGTATAGTGGTAACTAGGCTTCAAAAGTACTCTAATGCTTGTAAAGCTCTTTGGCATGTCTTGAGGGTGTGAACGGCACTATATAAGTGCGAGTCTACTTTCTTCGAGAGGTTTCAGTAACCAAACTCACCAATGGAGTTTCATTTCAAGTTGGGAAAATAGCCCACTAACATTCAACTGTTAAAGGCAATTAATAATGAACTTTATAAGGACTAGTCCGCTGAACAAACCTTTGGACTCAATATTGCTGTTGCACTGAAATTGTGACCTGTAACTTTTAGAATCATAGAATCATAGAAACCCTACAGTGCAGAAAGAGGCCCATCGACCCATCGAGTCTGCACCGACCACAAACCACCCAGGCTCTACCCCCATATCCCTACATATTTTCCTGCTAATCCCTCTAACCTATGCATCTCAGGACACTAAGGGGCAATTTCTTAGCATGGCCAATCAACCTAACTTGTACATCTTTGGACTGTGGGAGGAAACCCACGCAGACACGAGGAGAATGTGCAAACTCCACACATTCAGTGACCCGAGCCGGGAATCGAACCCAGGTCCCTGGAGCTGTGAAGCAGCAGTGCTTGCGTGTGCGCGGGGAACGGCAAACAGTTGCTGGTCAGGCCACACTGGAAACCGATGGGAAGGCAGGTAAGTCCTTTAAGTCCTTTTTGTATGTATTTGAAATATTTTATTACTTCATTATCGGGACTTTTCAGGTCCTAATTGAATCTCCCACCCTGGCAGGAGTTCTTTATTCCAGTGGGGTTCAGCCTAGCTCCCCATTTTCGGGGAACTAGTGGGAGACCCTGCCGGAATGAAGTGGGGGGGTAATTGGGAACACCCAGGGGGTCGTGTGACACGAGGGGTGGTGCCCCCCTGAGCAGCGACACCCTGGCAATATTAGCCTATGCCCCCAGCACTGGCCAAGGGGCAAAGTGCCCATGCCCAGGGGGCACCTTGGCACTGCCCATTGGGCATTGGGCAGTGCCAAGGGGGCGGGACTTAATGTGGGTAGGGGCAATCATTGGAGGTGGGGGGCCCGCTGCCACTCTGCAGACAGGATCGGTCAGGGCTGGAGGGAGGGCAGCGATTGGGGTGGGCTGGAGGGGAGGGTGGTCTGCCGGAGGGGGCCTGTCTCTGGGGCTTCTGACCCCGGGGGAGAGTTGGCGGAGGTGTGCCGGGCTGAGGGGATGGGGGGGATTGCTACTGCTGGGGGGAAGGGCTATGTATCAGAGCGCTCTGGGACGGCGGAGGGGGGGGTCAGGTCTAGCCTGGTAATTGTTATGGGGGCTGCAATCGGGCTGCTAGGGGGGTGGGGGCACCTGGAGGGGCAGCACTGTGGGCGTCCCGGGCTAGCCAATGATCGAGCTGGCTAGCAAATGGGGAGACTGACAGATGGAGACCATTGTGCATAAGCAGAGTTCCGGAGCTGTCAGACTCTGCGTAAATAGGCCTGCCCTCCTGGATTTTTAATGAGATGGGACCTCTGCAATGCACAGAGTGCAGAGAATCCGATGAGAAGCTGAACTGACAGAACAGTTGGGATTTAGAACGGGCTTCCCACCAACTCAGCACTTCTGGGAGAATTGTGGCCAAGGTATGTACACGTAATATCAGCTGAGGATTCTTAAAAACAGCAAACTGCTTAGGAGAGAAACAGAGACACAGGATGCTCTATAGGGAAATTACATTCTGTTACATTCAGGCTAAAACTAATGGACAGATTTATTTATAATTAGGATAATTATAAGGAACCAATTTTGCAACACTTCTGTTACACATTATATAATGTATTACAACAAGAAGTGTCTGATATTTTTGACTTGGTCTTCAATGGGTACATTGGGTGAGATTTTATGAACTTGCTCGTCCCAAACTGTTAAAATCTCACCCAAAGTCAACAGACCTTTCTATGGTCTGCCCCCTCGCCCGCTCCGATTCCCATGGCAAGCAGAACAGGAAAGTTCGTCCCATTATGTTTGAAATTAATTTTGCACCAAGCTTGTGTAAGTCACTTTGTGCCTGAGACTGTGCGAAGCAGGGAACTAAAGGGGACCGGGGGCTGGACCTGGGGGAGAACGGTGCAGTGGTGGTGGTCACAGCGCTATTCAAATGTCAAATATTTTCCCTAACTTTGATGTTAAAGTGGCTCATTTGCTGATCAAACAAATTCTGTTTAGCATTCAGACAATTAAAATATTAATCATTTCCAACAGTTAAGTGGGTAAGGTGTAAGCAGTAGATTCATCTCCATCTGATGGTCTGTTTGATTTTGGCACCTGGCTCCTCTTCTAACAAAGCTCCCTTGATGGTACAGTCAATTGAGATAATTAATTTTCATCTGTCTCTCCCAGTGTGATTGTCTTGACTTGGAATCTGGCACGACTTGGATTCAAAAATGAAAGCTCCATTACCCTTCAAAGGACCAATAATTTGATTAGCACCTAGAACAATTTCTACATTCTGTTAATATACAGATCAAAAAAAGCCTACCTGCAGGCTTTGGATTACACCCTAACTTAAACACATTTCCCTGTATATCATTGATCATATAAAACTATAGTAGGGAAATGAACCAAGTTGTCACATTATGGATAGTTTCTTCATGTGTATTTGACATGGTAAGCTATGGTCTTGCTGGTGGCCTTGTCTTTCTCATCTCCCGAGGTCTTTGGAACAGTACAGCTGGTTGGTGGCCATATTTAAATAAACCCATGAACTGGCGCAAATGAAAGGCATGACTTACTGAATGACTTATCCTATTGCGCTGTAGCAAATATTCAATGCAGTACAACTCCGTAATAGCCAGCATGCATTGGATGGCCATTAGGAAGATTGTTGTCATGCTTTAATAAATATATTCTTATATGCTTTTTTTTCCAGCGCTCTGATCTGTAACCAGGTCATTTATTAAAAAGGACAATAGAGTCATTTTTAATCGGTTCATCTTGGTGGTCATTTAGCGGAGTGGATTTCCCATCCACTGTAGAACATGCTCATTTTGTCATTCCATTGATTTCAGACAATCTGTTCTATTAGAGAACCTCCCAAAGTGCCAAGCTGAAAATGACCTAGATGCCTGTGTGAAAACAGACTTGCCAAAACTTGTTTTCACGTGAGAAGGAGGAAGAACCTGAAGAAATGTGAGCAAAAGATTCTTCTTCAGCTGATGGATGGTTTGATTTGTAGCTACATCAGCTTGTGCTCTATTGCATTGCCATAGCTAATAGCCCTTCCTGCCACAAGACTTGCAGAATTTCTGGAACGCTGGGCATTTCCTTGGTACTTGCAAAAGGCCACATCTTCCACATGTCTTGCTAGGTTTGGGTGTTCAAGTGACTGCATCAACAATTGGAGTTGTATTTGGGACCCGTGAAGATCCATTTTGTATTCACCTCCATCCTTAAATAGCTCTACCATGCTTTACATTTGGGCTTGTCCAGCAGATCTTTCACCAATGCATCCATGGGAGTGGATGCAATCACCAACTCAACAATTCTGCCAGCTAGCTCTGTGTTTGAAATTACAATACACAATCTTTCCACTGTGACAAAGTGGTCAATGAATTCTCTAGGCCGTTGTTGAAATGATATGAGCTCTAATCGATAAATAAAGGGGTGGCACGGTGGCACAGTGGTTAGCAGCACTGCCTCACAGCGCCAGGGACCCACGTTCAACTCCTGGCTTGGGCCTGTGTAGAATTTGCACATTCTCCCTTCGTCTGCGTGGGTTTCGTCTGGATGCTCTGGTTTCCTCCCACACTCTAAAAATTAGTGGGTTAGGTGAATTGACCATACTAAATTGCCATTTAGTGTCAGGGGACTAGTTAGTCCAGCTGTATGGGGATAGGACCTGGGTGGGATTGTGGTCAGTGCAGATTCGATGGGCTGAATGGCCTCCTTCTACACTATAGGGATTCTATGATAAAGAAGTTGGGCCTAATTTTGAACATCTGTTTCTTTTGAGGGTCCTTTAGTCTTTTCCTATTAATTCTGACATGTTCAGCCTGTGTAGATCATTATTCCCAATTGCTCGGCAAATTTTTATGGCTGGCTTGTCTGGTTCAGGCATACCTGAATCGGGAAACCATGGTTGGAATTCTCCAGCCGTTCACTCCTTAGCACCACTGTCAGTGAGCGTGGAGAATTTGGTGCCCAACCAAATGTGTGTTCATTGCAGTGGGCCTCAACCGGGATCTTGGGTTCATGTCACACTATCTATAACCTCCACGACTTGCCTGGGCTTGCAAAATCTCACTAACTGTCCTGGCCGGAGACTATACACATCTCTTTAACCTGTGCTTAACCTCTCTCCACTCACATTGTCTGTACTTTTAAGACTTGATTACCTGTAAAGACTCACATTCCAACCATTAACTTGTAAATTGAGTTTATGTCTGTATATGCCTTGTTTGTGAACACAAGTCATCACTCACCTGATGAAGGAGTGAGACTCCAAAAGCTTGTGCTGCCAAATAAACCTGTTGGACTTTAACCTGGTGCTGTGAGACTTCTCACTGCAGCGGGATCAGAGAATTCCACCGCTGAGAACAGCTGGGGATTCCTGCCCGAATTCTCTGTGTGCTATTTAAACAGATAGTAGGTGTATTGGCCATGCTAAATTCTCCTTCAGTGTCCCCAAACAGGCGCCAGATTATGGTAACAAGGGGATTTTCACAATAACTTCATTGCAATGTTTATGTAAGCATACTTGTGACACTAATAAATAAACTTAAAACTAAAACTTAAGCATTTTGGATTCCGATAGTAGGTCAGCTGCTTTCTAAATCAAACTGACAAATTTTGTGGACAATCTGACAATATCCCTTCAAAATTCCTTCTTCTGTAGTACCTGGGATGAATGTCACTGTAGCTGCATTTGTGTGATGTGTTCACAAAGATGAATTGTGGCAGGAACACACCCAACACCTTTGCTTTTTATTCAGTTTATTGTTTTGCTATTCCTGAAGCCACCCATTATAATCGCAACCTTCTCTGACCCAATTTTTATTATGGCTTTTTTTTTTGTGCTTGACTGTCCCTCACTTGCCATCCCACACCCCGTCCACTCGCCTTTCCCGATTGCGTTAACCTATCGACACGCTGTCCCACTCACTGAACTGGCAAGCCACAAGCTGCAACCTCACAATTAGGGATTGGTCTGCTTACCAGCTCTTTACTTGGGCACCAAAGCTTTGTGCCCAGGTAAAGAGCTGGGTTGCCAAAGCTTTTCTTCACTGTGACTATGTTGGGTTTTCATCATTCCCCGATGCTGTGACTTTGTTATGGTCTGACCTAAATTTCGCTGGTCTTCTCCTGCCAAGTTACATAATCTAAGGCTATTCATCATGTTATATCGGTATTTAATCTTGCTGCCTGATCACAGATGATCACCATATCATGTTTTTATAATGATATAATACCTGAAGTTTATTTATTGCACAAGATAAAAGGCATCAATTGCTCATAACAGATTGGGTAAATACATTGTGGTTTCATTTATTAAGACAAGGCACATGAGAACAGCTATATATTTAGTTATAAAGCTTAAAGGCATCAAAGCTGTGTGTCTGTGAACTGCTCAAAGCAAAAGTGAAGCTAAGACTGGATGATATGCTACGTTTCTCTTCTAGTTATGTCCTGCTGATATCTCTTAAAGGCATATTACAACAGTGCCATTGGAAGGGGCAGGGAGCAGAAATTTGGCATTTCCTCAAAGGAATGGAGGGAAGTTTAAAAAGAGAATAAAATGTTGCTGGAATTCTCTGGCTGTTCATATTGGTGGGATCCTCTGGCCCTCACTGGCAATGCACTCTTGTGTCATGGATCCAATGGATTTTCTGGTGGCATGGGGTGGTTTCAATGGGAATTCCCATTGTTGCGGCGGGACCAGAAGATCACGCCACCAACAAAAGGTGCATTGCCTCACATTACCGCGAAAAATGTTGAGGGGAGGCCAAAGAATCTCACTCCATATCTTAGACCAATTTCACACATCAGCCATCAGTCTCAGAGCAATATTTTCACAATGGGTTAATAGCATGTGACTGGTCTGCCCTCTTATCAGAGGTGAGAAACTGTACAAGGAAACCAAATAAACAGAAGGGGTGCAAAATCTCAAGGTACCCACCACAACAAAAAGAGACTGGGATGTAAGTTCCTGTTTGGGCCTCCTTTCTTTGACTGGGAACCCGCACACCAAGGTCTTCTTCCACAAGATTGGATGTCTCTCTTGGCTTTCAGTTGCTGGCTGGGGGGTTTGCCTGGTTTCTGTTGCCACTGATTTTTCGGGCTTGATGAGTACTTAATTAAATCTGCTCGTCTTAGTGAGCGCAAAATTCACACACATTCAACGCATGAAAGCTCTCGTTGGTAAATAAATTTTGCATTGGACACAAATCTATTGTCAAAACACAATTAAGGTAGGTCTTTGCACTAAGATCTCATACATATGACACAGTAAGCAATGATTTGGGACATAGTGATGTACTGCAAGCTCAGTCAATCACTTGGTAGACATTCTTAGTAATAATTTATTTTCACGTTATAGCAAATCAGTAACTTACACTGAAATTTGCTTTGGATATAACACAAACTGAAGTTCGCCAACTCAGTTAAGCATCCCTGTAGCTGCCATCAGTCTGCAGTTTGGTTGTATTTTTGCATTCCCAAAGTTGTACTTCAATTCCCTTTGACCTTCATAGCAGTTCTACACAATTTGATAACATAACTGTCAAAGTAGATTGGCAGAGGACTTCCTTTAACGTTCCTTTCATTTTATCCTCTTTTACATTCATCAGTTTGATCACATTTTTACAGAATTGCAAAAGGTTTCATCTGCCTAGATTCTCTGCCATCCATTCCAGAATTCTGAAATGAATAACATGGATTTTACCCTGCATGATCTGATCACTCCAGAATTCAGGAATCGGGAGAAATTCGAGTGAAACGATCGCAACTAGTATTTCAGAATACTTTTAAAAGGGCAAAGCTTTGGTGTTTCCTAGGCTGAGATTGTGTCCTGGATACCAACAATGAGGTAAACATGATCGGAAACATTTTTGGCATGGGTTCTGCCGAGGGTTTCAGAGTGCATTAATCAGAGCTAGGAGCACTGATGCTTCATTTTTAAAGCCTGGTGCTCAGAAACAGCCACCTACACTTTTTTTATTCGTTCGTGGGACATGGGCATTGCCGGCTGGCCAGCATTTGTCGCTCATCTCTAGTTGCCCGAGGGCAGTTGAAAGTCAACCACATTGCTGTGGCTCTGGAATCACATGTAGAGTAGACCAGGCAGTTTTCCTTCCCTAAAGGGCATTAGTGAACCAGATGGGTTTTTCCTACAATGGTTTCATGGTCATCAGTAGATTCTTAAGCCAATTTTTTTTAATTGAATTCAAATCCCACAATCTGCGGTGGCAGGATTCGAAACCGGGTCCCCAGAGTATTGACTGAGTTAATAGTCCAGTGATAATACCACGAGGCAATCACCTCCACAATGAAGAAATGTCCATTGACCTCATGTATAATTACGGACATGGTAGCAAAGATTACTAGCAGATAGGAGACAGCGGGAAGTGCTTTGATTGCATTCCTATGCTAACCTTGGCTCCAATTCGTATTCGCAGATAACTTTTGAGTACAAGAGGTAAGACACATACCTTACACAGTTGACTGGCTGCACTTTCTCACTGTTACAAAAGGGAGGACAGCATTATGTTGCTATTATTGAAAAAAAAATCATTCTGGTAAATATTTCCAGCTTACATTATATCACAAAAAGCATCGTTGCCAAGTTTTGATTAAGTATCCAGGTGCTGTTTGTGTAACAGAAATCACTGTGACCTGTGGAGAGGCTTTTATCACATAAGATTCTGGCTGATTCTGCACCAAAGGAGAGCTATTTATGTGTAACAGGGCATGGTTAGTGAGCAAGAAAAGGCAATGAACCACTAATACAAAAAACCTTGGCACAAAGATAATGTGAGGAAACTCCGATTATCCTGGACAGGTACAAGTATATGATGTGCTCCTTTATTGGAATTACATTTTATCCTTTTGCAGACAACTTCCATCATGTCTTAACAGACCACAGGGTCGATTTTGACTGCGTGACGGGCTGAGGCAAATCAGCAGTCCTGAGTTCCACAGGGACCACACACTGGAGTTTCAGTTGGCTTGCTGTCATTGCGTGTACCACAATGACATTCCTCTATCAATATCTAAACACTTCTAAAGACATTTCTATCAAATGCAGTTTTGCAAATGTTCAAGATACTGCTACGGGTGCTGCGATTATTATGTAGTAGGATGTTTTTCCACCTACATGTGCTTTTCATCCAATCAGAGAATCATTATAGTGCAGAAAGAGGCCATTTGGCCCATCGAGCATGCATCGACAACAATCTCACCCAGGCCCTATCCCCGTAAGTCACATATTTATCCTGCTAATCCTGACATTAAGGGGTAATTTAGCATGGCCAATCAACCTAACCCACACATCTTTGGGGTGTGGGAGGAAACTGGAACCCATGCAGACACAAGGAGAAAGTACAAGCTCCATACAGACAGTGACCTGAGGCCAGAATTGAACCCATGTCCCAGGTGCTGTGGAGCAACAATGCCACTGTGCTGCTTTGGTGCTTTCATGTTGTTCAGTGCTATCCTCTGTAATAAATCTTCAGAGGCAGAAGTCCTTTCACCAAAACCCCTTTATTTCTAAACTCTTAACAGCAGTACACAGAGTGTTGGCAGTCTATCTCTGGGGAGGTGTCAGAGGAACGGATATTCCTGGTTAAATACAAGGCAAAGACTCCCTGATCGGCCCATCAATTGGATCCTTAAATCAGGGAGTTCATACTCCAATAGGCCAACCTCAATGGCCTGATTGAAGTCATTACACCCTCTTAGCTCAGCACTACCCAACATGCATACATTCCTGAGGTGGACAAATTGGAGGCATTGAGCTAACTATAGGATCTGATTGAAATCTAATCTCTACCCACCCCCTCACCCCCCACCTTCCCCCTTGGCTGTATGACCCAGCTCCACAGCAGGACATTCTGCTCTTTAGAAGAAGTTCCCCTTCACTTCAATCAAAGCTGATCATCAGGCATGGGATAATCTCCATTCTTCCCTCTCTTATAAGTAATAGGTAATCTCAGGGCTGTTGTGACGGTCATCAAATGAGTTGTATATAACACAGAGACATCGATCTTCTTAGTCACTGCAGTGGAAAGAGAGCAGACCCTACAGATATAATCAAGGAGGGACAGCAAATGTCACCAGCTGCGTAGTCCTTTGTTGCCCAGTCAGAGTTACTCCTTGCTGGTCTCCAGCCACAAATCTCTTTCTCACTGGCCATAGCTGGTATAAGCTTCAACAAGTTGATACAGAGGGGAAGACATAGGAGGCCAATTGCAATCCAAATATCCAACTGGACAGTGGTGCCTTCAGCCTAAAGGCCGTGAACGACAGATTTCTAAGCTGTCCTCTTCTGTTCCAACAATATCACACTTGGTGCTGTGCTCATGTTCCGGTGTAGGGAGTGATGTTCATCCTTGGCTAACAACAAAAGAAAAGAAAAGCTGGGAATGCTGGAAATTCAAAGGGAAAATGCTGGAAATTTTCAGTAGGTCAGGAAGGAGAGCGAAAAAGAGTCAAAGTTTCAGGTTGATGACTTTGCACTGACCTAAAACATTGGGCAGAATGTTAACAAATCCACTGAGGTCTGGACGTAGGGAGGAAATGCGTGAGTGGCTGGTTCCACCCCTAAATAGTGAGCTGTTGCTGGGATAAGTCAGGATGGTTGCCCACCCCACACAGCCCTCTGCCCAACTGGAGGGCCAGGAGTGCCACCAGGGGCTGAGGCAAACAAGAGTTCTGTTGCCTTCAGGGGATAGGCTGAATGTGAAGGAAAATGAAGGAAAATGTTCAAGTGTGTGAGGGGAAAACACTTCGAAGGAAATTGTTGAGACTTTTGTGTACCTTCAATTCACCTGGCCCTGTCTTTGCTGCAAAAATCGTTCTCCTTCAGGCTGGCGCTGGGAGGACTCCTCCATTCAGCTGGTCACCTCTCCATGCAGCCAGGGATCACTCCGCCATTGACAAAATGGCAACTGCCTGGTAAAATGGCTCCTCATCGGACTTTTAGATATTTAAATTAGTTTTGGACATTTGTTGCATGGGGCTTGTCCAATCCCTTTCCTGTTGTCAATAAAATTGGATTGAATTGATTTATTATTGTTACATATATTGGGATACAGTAAAAAGTATAGTTTCTTATGAGCTGTTACAGACAAAACGTACTGTTCATAGAGTACACAAGGGAGAAGGAAAGGACTCCCTGATTTGGACCTGGAGCTGACCCAATACCATTCCCATGATTTTACATGCTCCACCCCAGCCCCATCCCCACCCCCACTCACCAACCCCACTCAACACCTTGTTCCCATCTCATTCGAGGTGATAGAATTCTGTCCATCAACTCTGCTTCTCTCTCCAAAGATGCTGCCTGGCCTGTTGAGCGCATCCATTATTTTCTGTTTTTTATTTTGTCCTTGTGTGGTCACAGGAGACGCCCTCTGCTCTGCTATTTGCTAGATTACTGCTAGTTCTATCCTCCCTCTTAGCACGGTCTCGTGAAATTCCTCACGCAGGTGACAAATTGTCATGAGCGTGTGAACACACAGTTCATTTGTTTTTGGCTTCCATCCCAGCTTTTATTGGCATAATTAGTGCAGTGTGCGTATGATGTGACTGCTAGGTAATTTAGCACAAATCAACCCCTTTAAATGTTTCTTAACAAGACCTTAACCAGGGAAAATAAAACTGAACACCAATGTGTTTTCACAGACACAACAATCATGCACATGAGGAACTTCATAAGAGTGGTAAAACATGAGGCAAAAGTAAACAAATGGCACAGACACAAATTGTGAACAGTTAACCATTCACCCAATGTGTGCACCATCCCTGATAAAGGGAAGAATTTTTTGCCCCTAATTGATCATTAAACTAACTGGAAAGTATAACAAGAAGTTAATTAGTAAGGGTCAAGCCCACAATTTTGTAATAATTGCACGGTGTAGGGGGAGCCCCAGACTGATCATCACAAAGCAGTTTGAACCTAAGGGCGACTGTTTCTATTAATATGAAGATTAGTGAAGTTTGCCTCCATTGGTCAGAATTATACTGGCCTATAAGAGTGAAGTAGGTGACCAGATGTCAGCAGGGGGTTGGCAGGGCAGGGCAGGGCAGGGCACAATGGCGGGGGGGAAGTGGGGGAGGGGGCAGAAGGAATCAGATCCTAAAATTGGCTCAAACTCTCCAGTTTGTCCATCTCAGAAATAGATCCATGTGGGATAGTACTGAGCCAAGAGAAGTCACGGATGGGTAGGGTGGCACTGCGACCAGGTCTACTGAACAAGATGAGAGCACCTGGGTGGCACGGTGGCACAGTGGTTAGCACTGCTGCTTCACAGAACCAGGGACAGGGTGGGGCCATTAGCTAGTGAGTGGGAGTTGGCTTAGGGGAGGGGGTTAGCTGTAGGTACTGGGATAGGACAGGCTTGCACAGAAGTCAAATGTAATGATGTTACTTACAAATTTTATGAGAAATGAAGAAATAAATGACAGGCTTCTCAGTAAGAAGTGGTCGGACATAAACTGAGGTACTTTAGAAGGTAACTAACTGGAATTTAGAAGCTGCTTTTATTTTGTTGCATCGCCTTTTTTTGCGTGCCCCCTTTAAGAAGATGCCCCTTTTACTTGGTCACTCAGTTTACTTCATTTAGTTTATGTAGTTTAACTCAAAAGATTTGCCTATTTTGTGGGCTCATGTGCCTTCAAATCCCAGCTGGTTAAAGGATGTGACAAAAGCTGAGGGTTCAGTGTTACCTCTGCCAGCCAGCCACACTGATAGGGAAAGGATTATCATTGACCAGAAACTGAGCTGGAGCTGCCATCTCAACACTGTGGTTACTAGAGCAGGTTGGAGATTTGGAATGCTGTAGAGAGTAACTCACCTCCTGACTCCCCAAAGCCCGTCTATCATCTACAAAGTACTAGTCAAGAGTTTGAAGGAATACTCTCCACTTGTCTGGATGAGTGCAGCTCCAACAACAATCAAGAAACTCAACGCCATCCAGCACAAAGCAGCCCGCTTGATTGGCACCCTGTCCACCACCTTCTACATTCACTCCCTCTGCCATCGATGCACAGTGGCAGCTCCGTGTACCATCTACAAGATGCACTGCAGCAACTCACTAATGCTGCTTAGGCAGCACCATTCAAACTTGTGATTCCTACCGCCTACAAAAGTAAGGGCACCAGATGCATGGGAACATCACCATTTGAAAGTTCCCCTCCAAGCCACACACCGTGCTGACTTGGAAATAAATTACCACTTCTTCACTGCTGCTGGGTCAAAATCCTGGCCATGCTAAATTCTCTCTCAGTGTACCAAACAGTCGCTGGAGTGTGGCGACTAGGGGCTTTTCACAGTAACTTTACTGCAGTGTTAATGTAAGCACGCTTGTGACACTAATGAATAAACTTTAAAACAAGTGCAGTTCCACTAGCTATTCCCTTGATTCTCACTGTATTCCAGTAGGTGCCATGTTGATGAAAACTTCAGAGGCAAGTAGTAGCCTAGGGTTCAGCCTGGGTCTAGCCTGCCACAGTTGGCCGACTGTTGGTCTTAGCTGTTACAGCCTCCAGCATCAGTGAAGTGCTCTCCAGCGTGTGACCCTGGACCTGACCACAAGCACATACCCACTAACGTGAGGGAATCTGCATTAGCGGAGATTGCAGAGAGTGAGCTGCAGAAGGGGATGATGTATTATTCTCTGAGGACCCCCTTCCTCCTCCTTTTCAGAGATGGGCAGATGACCCCAGCTCCCTGCAGCTGAGCACGATTAGTGAAAACCTGAGAGAGAAAACATTTAGGGTTTCATATCTCCTCAACCTCACCATACCTGATGTGGAAAGCCATGTGTTCAATGTCTTAAGTGTTGCCTAGACCCACCCTATTACTTCTGCACTTGTTCACTCCCTCTCTTGGGTTGACACTCCTGTTTTGCCATTGATAATGGCCCAGCTCCCCTCTGACCCAGGCACTTCCAGGGCTTCCTTCTTTTCCAGGCTTAGAATTCAATGCTCTAGGTGGCCTGCACCAGCCCTGGCTATTCTTGATTATAGTGTGACTGTTTCTCATCAAAGTAGAAGATTGGACAGTGTTGGGTTCCCCACCAAGGCTGCAGGGCTCTTATGCAAGTGGTAGTCATTTGGCCCATGATGAGGGCACGGGAAAACCTCCTCTATAGCTCTACTCTTTATGGATATTGCAGGGGGTCAGCAAAGACAGATAACGGCCTCTCACTGGGGCACAGTCATGGTGCATCATCCTTGCCAACACTAGGGTAGCCATTCTACATGAGCACTGTCTCATGTTGCCATATTGAAGTTACGAAGAAGACAATGGTATGGAAGACTGACGTGGTGGAGTAAAGGAGGCCTTTGACCATTTTTGACCATTCTGGTTTGGGAATGAGAGCAAGGGGTTGTGGACTGGATGTGTGCATGTGACCCCATGGCTGCTGACCACCTCTGCAATCTCCATCCAGGCTTGCTTAGTAAGGCTGGAGCAGGATCTCTCAAATTGCCCTTGCTGTCTGGAGGAGATGTTGCAATATGGCTCTGTTAAACAATGGGGCCACCCAGGCTCTTCCCAGCCTCCCTCTCCACGTCTGGTGCTCTGTGAAGATTTCCAAGGGCCTTCAACTCTAGTCCAGTGGTGTTGGGATTTTGCTGAGCAGGATTGCTGATGCAATCTTTAACAGCAAGGCAGCAGCGCATTCGGGGCATGCTGCCAGAATGCGCCTTTGAGTCAGCTGATGCCAAAATTGAGGTCTTGTTGCCCGCCACGACTCACTAACTGGATGAACCTCCACCTCCATGTGAAACCATCCTGCAACACATAGTGTGCCAACCAGAGCACATCATACCTTCAGTGGGAGTGAGTGTCAGGACCCCACATGCATTGTTCCATGTGAACTGTGTCTAATCAGCACTGGAGAACTAAACCTGCAGGTTTCTGCTTTAACAACTTCTGAGCAAGTGCAAATGATGCTAACTGGCAATTAGGAACAAGTTGTGCTAAATCCAGATTTTCAAACAGAGAGTTTGAGCTCCCAATCTCCCAGCCCCCTCTAACTAGAGCCTCCTGAACCCCAATCTCCCAGCTCCCTCCAGCCTGAACCCCAATTTCCCAGCCCCCTCTAACCAGAGCCTCCTGAACCCCAATCTCCCAGCCCCCTCCAGCCAGAGCTTTCTGACCGCCAATCTCCCAGCCCCCTCTAACCAGAGCCTCCTGAACCCCAATCTCCCATCCCCCTCTAACCAGAGCCTCCTGAACCCCAACCTCCCAGCCCCCTCCAGCCTGAACCCCAATCTCCCAGCCCCCTCCAGCCAGAGCTTTCTGACCGCCAATCTCCCATACCCCTCTAACCAGAGCCTCCTGAACCCCAATCTCCCAGCCCCCTCCAGCCTGAACCCCAATCTCCCATCCCCCTCTAACCAGAGCCTCCTGAACCCCAATCTCCCAGCCCCCCCTAACCAGAGCCTCCTGACCTCCAATCTCCCATCCCCCTCTAACCAGAGCCTCCTGACCCCCAATCTCCCAGCCCCCTCTAACCAGAGCCTCCTGAACCCCAATCTCCCATCCCCCTCTAACCAGAGCCTCCTGACCCCCAATCTCCCAGCCCCCTCTAACCAGAGCCTCCGGACACCCAATCTCCCAGCCCCCTCTAACCAGAGCCTCCTGAACCCCAATCTCCCAGCCCCCTCTAACCAGAGCCTCTTGAACCCCAATCTCCCAGCCCCCTCCAGCCTGAACCCCAATCTCCCAGCCCCCTCTAACCAGAGCCTCCTGAACCCCAATCTCCCATCCCCCTCTAACCAGAGCCTCCTGAACCCCAATCTCCCATCCCCCTCTAACCAGAGCCTCTGGACACCCAATTTCCCAGCCCCCTCCAGCCAGAGCTTTCTGAACCCCAATCTCCCAGCCCCCTCCAGCCAGAACCCCCAATCCCCCAATCTCCCAGCCCCCTCCAGCCAGAACCCCCAATCCCCCAATCTCCCAGCCCCCTCCAGCCTGAACCCCAATCTCCCAGCCCCCTCTAACCAGAGCCTCCTGACCCCCAATCTCCCAGCCCCCTCTAACCAGAGCCTCCTGACCCCCAATCTCCCAGCCCCCCCTAACCAGAGCCTCCTGACCCCCAATCTCCCAGCCCCCCCTAACCAGAGCCTCCTGACCCCCAATCTCCCAGCCCCCCCTAACCAGAGCCTCCTGACCCCCAATCTCCCAGCCCCCGCTAACCAGAGCCTCCTGACCCCCAATCTCCCAGCCCCCCTGTAACCAGAGCCTCCTGAACCCCAATCTCCCATCCCCCTCTAACCAGAGCCTCCTGAACCCCAATCTCCCATCCCCCTCTAACCAGAGCCTCTGGACACCCAATTTCCCAGCCCCCTCCAGCCAGAGCTTTCTGAACCCCAATCTCCCAGCCCCCTCCAGCCAGAACCCCCAATCCCCCAATCTCCCAGCCCCCTCCAGCCAGAACCCCCAATCCCCCAATCTCCCAGCCCCCTCCAGCCTGAACCCCAATCTCCCAGCCCCCTCTAACCAGAGCCTCCTGACCCCCAATCTCCCAGCCCCCTCTAACCAGAGCCTCCTGACCCCCAATCTCCCAGCCCCCCCTAACCAGAGCCTCCTGACCCCCAATCTCCCAGCCCCCCCTAACCAGAGCCTCCTGACCCCCAATCTCCCAGCCCCCCCTAACCAGAGCCTCCTGACCCCCAATCTCCCAGCCCCCGCTAACCAGAGCCTCCTGACCCCCAATCTCCCAGCCCCCCTGTAACCAGAGCCTCCTGAACCCCAATCTCCCAGCCCCCCCTAACCAGAGCCTCCTGAACCCCAATCTCCCAGCCCCCTGTAACCAGAGCCTCCTGACCCCCAATCTCCCAGCCCCCTGTAACCAGAGCCTCCTGAACCCCAATCTCCCAGCCCCCTGTAACCAGAGCCTCCTGACCTCCAATCTCCCAGCCCCCCCTAACCAGAGCCTCCTGACCCCCAATCTCCCAGCCCCCCTGTAACCAGAGCCTCCTGACCTCCAATCTCCCAGCCCCCCTGTAACCAGAGCCTCCTGACCTCCAATCTCCCAGCCCCCCCTAACCAGAGCCTCCTGACCTCCAATCTCCCAGCCCCCCCTAACCAGAGCCTCCTGACCTCCAATCTCCCAGCCCCCTGTAACCAGAGCCTCCTGACCTCCAATCTCCCAGTCCCCTCCAGCCAGAACCCCCAATCCCCCAATTTCCCAGCCCCCTCTAACCAGAGCCTCCTGAACCCCAATCTCCCAGTCCCCTCCAGCCAGAACCCCCAATCCCCCTATTTCCCAGCCCCCTCTAACCAGAGCCTCCTGAACCCCAATCTCCCAGCCCCCCCTAACCAGAGCCTCCGGACACCCAATCTCCCAGCCCCCCTAACCAGAGCCTCCTGACCTCCAATCTCCCAGCACCCCCTAACCAGAGCCTCCTGACCTCCAATCTCCCAGCCCCCTCTAACCAGAGCCTCCTGAACCCCAATCTCCCATCCCCCTCTAACCAGAGCCTCCTGACCCCCAATCTCCCAGCCCCCTCTAACCAGAGCCTCCGGACACCCAATCTCCCAGCCCCCTCTAACCAGAGCCTCCTGAACCCCAATCTCCCAGCCCCCTCTAACCAGAGCCTCTTGAACCCCAATCTCCCAGCCCCCTCCAGCCTGAACCCCAATCTCCCAGCCCCCTCTAACCAGAGCCTCCTGAACCCCAATCTCCCATCCCCCTCTAACCAGAGCCTCCTGAACCCCAATCTCCCATCCCCCTCTAACCAGAGCCTCTGGACACCCAATTTCCCAGCCCCCTCCAGCCAGAGCTTTCTGAACCCCAATCTCCCAGCCCCCTCCAGCCAGAACCCCCAATCCCCCAATCTCCCAGCCCCCTCCAGCCAGAACCCCCAATCCCCCAATCTCCCAGCCCCCTCCAGCCTGAACCCCAATCTCCCAGCCCCCTCTAACCAGAGCCTCCTGACCCCCAATATCCCAGCCCCCTCTAACCAGAGCCTCCTGACCCCCAATCTCCCAGCCCCCCCTAACCAGAGCCTCCTGACCCCCAATCTCCCAGCCCCCCCTAACCAGAGCCTCCTGACCCCCAATCTCCCAGCCCCCCCTAACCAGAGCCTCCTGACCCCCAATCTCCCAGCCCCCGCTAACCAGAGCCTCCTGACCCCCAATCTCCCAGCCCCCCCGTAACCAGAGCCTCCTGAACCCCAATCTCCCAGCCCCCCCTAACCAGAGCCTCCTGAACCCCAATCTCCCAGCCCCCTGTAACCAGAGCCTCCTGACCCCCAATCTCCCAGCCCCCTGTAACCAAAGCCTCCTGACCTCCAATCTCCCAGCCCCCCCTAACCAGAGCCTCCTGACCCCCAATCTCCCAGCCCCCCTGTAACCAGAGCCTCCTGACCTCCAATCTCCCAGCCCCCCTGTAACCAGAGCCTCCTGACCTCCAATCTCCCAGCCCCCCCTAACCAGAGCCTCCTGACCTCCAATCTCCCAGCCCCCCCTAACCAGAGCCTCCTGACCTCCAATCTCCCAGCCCCCTGTAACCAGAGCCTCCTGACCTCCAATCTCCCAGTCCCCTCCAGCCAGAACCCCCAATCCCCCAATTTCCCAGCCCCCTCTAACCAGAGCCTCCTGAACCCCAATCTCCCAGTCCCCTCCAGCCAGAACCCCCAATCCCCCTATTTCCCAGCCCCCTCTAACCAGAGCCTCCTGAACCCCAATCTCCCAGCCCCCCCTAACCAGAGCCTCCGGACACCCAATCTCCCAGCCCCCCTAACCAGAGCCTCCTGACCCCCAATCTCCCAGCCCCCCTGTAACCAGAGCCTCCTGACCTCCAATCTCCCAGCCCCCCTGTAACCAGAGCCTCCTGACCTCCAATCTCCCAGCACCCCCTAACCAGAGCCTCCTGACCTCCAATCTCCCAGCCCCCTCTAACCAGAGCCTCCTGACCTCCAATCTCCCAGCCCCCTGTAACCAGAGCCTCCTGACCTCCAATCTCCCAGCACCCCCTAACCAGAGCCTCCTGACCTCCAATCTCCCAGCCCCCTCTAACCAGAGCCTCCTGACCTCCAATCTCCCAGCCCCCTGTAACCAGAGCCTCCTGACCTCCAATCTCCCAGTCCCCTCCAGCCAGAACCCCCAATCCCCCAATTTCCCAGCCCCCTCTAACCAGAGCCTCCTGAACCCCAATCTCCCAGTCCCCTCCAGCCAGAACCCCCAATCCCCCTATTTCCCAGCCCTCTCTAACCAGAGCCTCCTGAACCCCAATCTCCCAGCCCCCCCTAACCAGAGCCTCCGGACACCCAATCTCCCAGCCCCCCTAACCAGAGCCTCCTGACCCCCAATCTCCCAGCCCCCTGTAACCAGAGCCTCCGGACACCCAATCTCCCAGCCCCCCCTAACCAGGGCCTCCTGAACCCCAATCTCCCAGCCCCCTGTAACCAGAGCCTCCTGACCCCCAATCTCCCAGCCCCCCCTAACCAGAGCCTCCTGACCTCCAATATCCCAGTCCCCTCCAGCAAGAAACCCCAATCCCCCAATTTCCCAGCCCCCTCTAACCAGAGCCCCCAGTCCCTCAATTTCCCAGCCCTCTCCAGTCAGTACCCCCTGAACCCCAAATTCCCAGCCTCCTCCAGTCACACCCCCTGACCCATAGTCTCCCTGTCTCCCTAAGCAGAACCCTCAACCCCCAATCTCCCAGCCTCTTCCAGCTAGCACCATCTGACCCCTAATCTCCCGGCTTGTCTGCCCACGATCCCCAATCTTCTGCGCATTCACGAGAACTCCCAATTTTAGGTCACAACCCCTTCATTCGGATGAGAACAAGTGGAAATACGTACGAGACCACTTCCAAAATGTCATCCCTGTGACCCAGTTAACACGTCCGTCAGTGGAAACTGGTGGGTGTAGAAGAGGAACGTAGTTTGAAGACGTCAATTGGCAATGCTACCAAGACACTAGGAATCCTGGTCCAGTCAAAGAGGATGACAGTCACAGTGTTCGAAACAGCCACGTATCCATGGCAAGCCATCAGTTGTGACCTAGAATTTAGTTAAGAAGTAATATCACAGCATTTCACACAGAGCTGTAATTGTTTATTCAGGACTGGGCTGTGGGAGAACAGTTGCCTCCAATAGCTGTGCTCCCAGCTTGGATCTTAAATTATCAGTTTGTTTTGCGTCCAGCACTTTTCTATTTCCCATTAAATGTTGAACAAAGACTGAAGAGAGCCCAAAGTTTATTTGCTGTTTAAACTATGGACTTAGCTCATAGCTCCACATATGGCAAAGCAAATCTTGTCAGCTGTTGTTCTTGTGTCTTCATATCCCTGTAGCTGTTGCCAGGGGAACCTCTTGATACATTCACAGACTGGCTCCTTCACATGGTACTTGTTTATTGTTTTCATAGCTCTTGGGGAACTTTGAACCAAGAGCTCATTTTTTTTTAAACAGGGTAATCGCCTTAGAATTTAAAAAAATGTTAATGGTCTTCAAAATTTCTGCTCTTTGGGAAGAAAATTTAGTGATTGAAAATCAGTGCACAAACCATGAGGTAATTATTTCTATTCCAAGGTAAAATATATAACATTAAAAAAAACAACTATTTCTCCTGGGCTTGACATCTGAAGATGGTCTTTCTCCATAGAGAAATTATCAGGAAGAAGAGGTAAAATCTCCAGCTGCAGGAATTTTTTGCCAAAGTTAATGGAAGTTTTAAATCGTTCACGACTTTTTACAACCCATCCCTGCCACGATATGGCCAACGAAATCTGCCCTAGGTCACAGAAACCAAATACATTGTCTTCAGATTCCCGCTACTCTCCCGCTAAGGAATACAGCAGGGCCTGTTTCTCCGTGAGCTGTGATCTTACCAAAAAATTCACCAATGTGAAAATGGGGGAGAATCATGCCAACTGTTTGGGCGAGCTCCCTGTCACAATTGTACGGCACTTAGAAAAAAAAGCCCAGATGTGATTCTCACCAGTAGGGGAGTGGGCGGAGTCTATTCTCGCCAGGAAGCCAGCTGCTGAGCTCAAGGGGCTCTTTTGCGCAGGTGCCCCTATCTCCCAGTATGCAATGTACAAGTGTACACAGTGCACTGGGAGATCTCTGGTCACTGCCTTTATGGGCATGCAGGCATTTTCGCCAGTGAAACAGGGCAAGTAAGATGGCAAGAAGGAAAAAAAGACGCAAACCCGATTTTCCACCTCTTGCCCGATCCTCCTGGTAGGAGGGTAACTCTTGTGCCCAAAACTATCTCAGATCACAGGACCTGATGGGAATCAGGTAGCAAACTAAAGAAGGTCACAACTTAGGTTTGTGGCCACTGATGAGATCCTTGGGCCTGGAGGCCTACTAATTTCTCTCCAGTCATGTGAAGGCCCCACAACTGCCAGTCCTTCAGTCTCCAAATGGACATTTTAAGTGTTCACCTTTAGTATATCAGAAAAGCATGTACAATTGGCAGTGGGCTTGCTGTGAATGAAAATCTACCTCTAAAGGAAGCAAGTGCCAAAATAATCTTCCTCAGAATGGGATGTTCACTCGATAGAACTGTCCCCTTGGTTTTTAAACCAGGTACCAAGACAAAGTCAATTTTTCTTTATCTGTTCATTTCAATGGTTTACCATGCAGTGTTAGCATTGGACAAACATTAGTTGCCCTGTATGAACAGCACAAGGCTTGTTTAACCATGAAAATAACTAGGCTGACATGGTGGCACAGTGGTTGGCACTACTGCTTCACAGCGCCAAGGACTTGGGTTCAATTCTGACCTTAGGTGACTGTCTGTGTGGAGTTTGCATATTCTCCGTGTACTTGTGTGGATTTCCTCTGGGTGCTCCGGTTTCCTCCCACAGTTCAAAAATGTGCTGGTTAGGTGGATTGCCTATGTAAATTGCCCCTTAGTGTCCCAAGATGTATAGGTTAGATGAATTAGCCATAGTAAATGTGTGGAGTTTCGGGATTGGGTGGAGGAGAGGGCCTGGGTAAGATACTTTGTCAGAGAGTCAGTGCAGACTTAATGGGCCAACTGACCCCCTGCTGCACTGTAGAGATTCTATGAGTTATTTCATAATTACTGCGGGGTGCCAACTCACTGACAAATCACATATGTCAAAGAAGATTAACTAATTGTGAAGTATGTTGAGAAAGAATCACCAAATATTTAATTTAACAGCAGTATCCTCTTGATCAGTGTCTCCATCCAGTGTTGGCCATAGTTTGGAGAGTGGCCTTCTGCACAGATATTACAAATAAATGAAGTATGCAGGAAATGTAATGAGCTTACAGATCTTGATAGGGATCTGTTGTAATACATCCCCAGGCCTAACAAAGCATTCCTTCAAGATGCCAATGGCATGTACCATAGGATGCCTGGTAACTACATTTCTCAACTGTATAGGCAAATATGATCTGTTAGTCTCTGCGGTTAGTGTAGGAGTGTCATTATCCAGGACTAAGGCAGGTAGCATCGGCCTTCAAAGAACATGAAGCCTGCTTTTGATTTCAAATAGTCCATTACTTCCTTTAGTCAGAAGGTGTAGAAAAGTCACCCATTGTGATTATTCTTTTGGCCTTTGTGGTGGATTCCTTTGCCTACGTACATTACTTCATTGAATTCCATTGGCAATATTGTGTTTGTGAAGCTCAATGTCAGGGGTTTGTGGAGGGACAGGGAGCAGGGGGCAGAAGGGGGGGTGGGGGTCAGTAATTGTAAGGGCAGGTGCATTTGAATTTGATTTCCTGTAAATATTTGGGTAATAGGAGCTGCAAAATTCACAAGAATTTGTGAATCTTTTCATTCATGGGCTATGCGCAACACAGGCTAGGCTAACATTTATTGCCCATCCTTCATTGGCCTTGAGATGGTGGTGGTGAGCTGCCTTCTTGAACCACTACAGTCCATGTAGTGTAAGTGCTGTTAGGGAATGAGTTCCAGGATTTTGACCCAATCACAGCAAAGCAATTGTGATATATTTCCATGTTAGGCTGATGAGTGACTTGGGCAGGGGAACTCCTGGAGAGTGGTATCCCCATTTGGAAAGCAACTGCTTTAGTACTTGAAGAGTTGTGAATGGTGCTGAATATCCCCACTTTTGACATTGTCATTGATGAAGCAGCTGAAGATGATTGGGCCTAGGACCCTATCCTGAGGAACTCCTGCCGTGATATCCTGAAGCTGAGATGATTGACCTCCAACCATTGACAACCATCTTACTTTGTGCTAGGCATGGCTTCAACCAGTCGAGATATTTCCCCTGATTCCCATTAGCTCCAGTTTTGTTAGGGCTCCTCAATGCTTCATTAGATCAAATGCTGCTTTGATGTCCAGGACAGTCCCTCTCATTTAACCTCTGGAGTTCAGCTCTGTTGTCCATGATGAGATCAGAAGCTGAGTGATCCTGGTGGAACCCAAGCTGAGTGTCCATGAGTAGGTTACTGCTGTCTGCTTGAAAGCACTACTGGTGACCTCTTCCATCACGGTACTGATGATCAAGAGTAGACTGATAGAGTGGAATTAGCTGTGTTGGATTTATCTTGCTTTTTATGTACAGGGCATATGTGGGTAATATTCCACTTTACTGGGTAGGTGCCAGTATTGTAGCAGAGCTGGAACAGCTTGGCTGGTGGAGCAGCAAGTTCTGGAGCACAAGCCTTCAGGACTATTGCTGAAGTTACACCCGGACCCCTAGCCTTTTCCGTATCCAGTGCCGAGAGCTGTTTTTTGGTATCACATAGACTGAATTGAATTGGCTGGAGACTGGCATCTCCTTTGCTGGGGAGCTCTGAAGGAGGCTGAGATAGATCATTCACTTGTCACTTCTGGCTGAAGATTGTTGCAAACGCTTCAGCCTTATCTTTTGCACTAATGTGCTGTGCTGCTCCATCATTGAGGATGGGGATATTTGTGGAGCCTCCTCTTCCAGTGAGTTGTTTAATTGTCCACCACCATTCATGGCTGGATGAATGGTATCCTCAATGTGAAGATCGGATTTTGTCTCCACAAGGACTGTGCAGTGGTCATTCCTACCAATAAGTCATGGACAGACGCATCTGTGGCAAACAGCTTGTTGAGGATGAGGTCAAGTATGTTTTTCCCTTTTTTTGGGGTTCCCTCGCCATCATCTAGATCAGCAGCTATGTACTTTAGGACATGGCTAGATCCATCTGTAATGGTGATACTATATCACTCTTGGTGATTGACATTGAAATCCTCCAAACAAAATATGTTCTATGCCTTTGCCACGCTCAGTGCTTCCTCCAAGAAGTGTTCAGTATGGGGGAGTATTTCTTCATCAGCTAAGGAGAGGGCGTCATTAGAAGGAGGTTTCCTTGCACACTTTTGACCTGATACCATGAGACTTGATGGGGAAAAGAACCCAGAATTTTCCTACATATGATTTCATATCCAGAATGTTTTTCCAATGGGAAGGATACTCCAACTACAGATATTTATATTTTAATAATTATTCAGGAACATGAGTTCATTACAAACATCACCTAACCTCCTGGACTCCATCTTGGGTTAAGTTAATTTGTTCATATGCCATGTAATTCTATTTTCTTTAAGAGTAAAAATGTCCATCATTCTCATATGCTTATGTGCATATGACATGAGCCTGTTACCTGTATAAAATAAATACATATCGTCATTTCAAACTCCACATCGAAGCCATCTAATTCTTTAATAACCTCTTTGAGCTGTCAATCAAGCTGTGAACTTCAGAATGTCCCCCACCCACCTCACCCCACTATAGCTTGTGGAAAGTAGCCAAATAATCTTAATGATATAATGCTAGTTCTTGGGGAAATGTCAACAAACAGATGTTGTTATTGGTAGAATGGAGCTTTTCAAACTCTCACTGACACCAGCAGGCTGTTTTTTTTTAAAGGGTTAGGGATCTGAGTATCTTTGTGTCACAATTTTTCCACAGACATTATCTGCCCTTCAATTCCTTGAGCACTTGCATCTATTCTAAAAAGCAGGTTATTCCTGTACAGCAGGTTTAGGCCCTTGCAGTAGTGAAAATGGGTCTGTTGTACTCAGCACTGAGCAGGCATGGAATCATTGTCTGCTCCTCAACACCAGTTTAGCTTTTGATTTCTCCATTCTACCATTGGCTGTCTTTCAGTCATTATGCCTGTTCCCTGGAGAACCCTCTCCATAAGTATCTCCATATTATTATCTCCTTCCCTAATTCCAAAAGCCTCCTTTGATCATGGTTTTCTTTCTTGTTCATAGAATCCCTATAATACAGAAGGAAGCCATTCGGCCCATCGAGAGTGCACCAACCACAATTCCACCCAGGCCCTATACCTTTAACCCCACATATTAGCCCTGCTAATCCTCTGACACTAGGGTCAATTTAGCATGGCCAATAATCTAACCCACACATCTTTGGAGTGTGGGGGAAACTGGAGCAACCAGAGGAAACCCATGGAGACAATGTGCAAACTCCACACAGATAACGACCCAAGACCGGAATTGAACCCAGGTCCCTGGCACTGTGAGGCAGCAGTGCTAACCACTGTGCCACCGTACCTGGTGTTTTAAGTGTTGCTGGCTAGGTTGGCATTTCTTGCCTTTTCCTGAGAAGTTGGTGGTGAGCTGCTGCAATCCATGTGGTCTAAGTATATCCAAGAGTGGGATTTTCCCATCCCAACTGCTACAGGAATCTTGGCAGGCCAGGGCGGACCATGGAAAGTTCGGTTGACCTTGGGCGGGAATTTGCGGCATTAGGGCAAGCGTGGCCAGAAAATCCCACTCACAGGGTATTTTTCTGTAGCATTTTGATTCTGAGTGCATGTCTTATTCCTAACATCATTTTATTGATAGAATGGCAACTGAATTGAGGGTGATTCCTCTGAAATGGGCATAGGTGCTAAGTGGCCACAATGTTAGGACAATCCCGTGACAGACTGGTACTGTGATAATTCAGCCAAATGCCAGATTCCCGTCACCAAGCACCCTTTATTGTGTACCAAGAAAGAGACTGCTCCCGCAGCTCATCACTAGGTAGTTCAACACCTCGGGACCTACAACAATGGCCCAGACGAAGTAACAGGTTTGAAAGCCCCTGCTGAATGTTTCCTATGAGGCAAACCGCCACATGCTCAGTAAGGAAGCCCGTACACCACAAAGCCCATGAGGAAATCTATCGATGATTCTGTGTGACCTTCATGGCTATCATAATAAAAACCCTTGAATTATGTAGGTAACTTGGAGGTTTACATGAAGCTGGCTTATTTAAAGATCGTTGCATTAAAGAAGAACTGCCTCTCATAAAGTCTCTTTCAACACACTATCCTAGTGTTAGGAACAGTGGCACAGTGGTTAGCATTATTGCCTCACAATGACAGGGGCCCAGGTCCAATTCCCAGCTTGGGTCACAGTCTGTGTGGAGTCTAAACATTTTCCCCGTGTCTGTGTGTGTTTCCTCCGGGTGCTCTGGTTTCCTCCCACACCCCAGGGATGTGCAGGTTAGGTTGATTTGCCATGCTAAATTGCCCCATAGTGTCAGGGGGACTAGCAGGGTAAATATATAGGGTTAAAGGGATTGGGCCTTGTGCAGACCTGGTGGGCTGAATGGCCTCCTTCTACACTGCAGGGATCCTATGGATTCTAACAAAGGTTGGAAGTTGTGACCTGACTGAGATGCTGCAACTTATTGCATCGAATCATTGAAAGGTAACAGCACAGAAGGAGACCGTTTGACCCACTGTGCCTGTGGCTACTTCTTTTACTAAAGGCTGCTGCAGTCTGTGCTGCGTTCAGTACAGTACATGCTGCGACTCACACTCCCCGTGTGCCAGCCAGTGTGGCGGACTCCCGAGAGTGTCGCACAATGGACTGTCTCGAGGACTCAGCCTGCTCGAACTTCCTAACCTGCAATGCCTCTCTTGGCCCAATATGAAAAGAAGGTAGACCGACAAAAGTTGTCAAACCGTAACAGTTTCCTTAACCTGGATACAGACTAAATGCACCATAAATGATAGGGCAGAATAAAAATATTAGATAGGGTGGCAGTGATGAGCATGCAGATGTGCTCAGCCCATTTGTTGCTTTATGTTTTATCCGTGATTCTCATCCTCTGTTACCAATTCTATTTAAGGCCCTCTTGAACTGATGAACAGCTTCACTTCCACATATGTACTTCTGCAAGCTTTTGTCATTCTGTTTTTTCAGTGCCTTTGATCTGATTTTTCTCCCTGGACTTCTTTATTCCCCTTCATATTGTTTCCATTTCTTTGTGGAGCCTTTCCTTGTAAAGTGTGGGAAAGATGATGGGAAGCGAGTGGTGCCGAGGCTTTAGAAAGCTTGTTGACAGCTCCCAAACATTAACAGCGGATTACAGCTGGAGATTGTCTCCGGAAAGCACAGGTCTTAATCATCTCTGAGGCTTATTCACCTCGCTCTTTTCATTGTGGGCTTACACGGTAGCATTTTCGTCTGCGCGTCGGAAGGTTGTGGGTTCAACATGCACTCGAGGGAGCGAGCAAACAATCTGGGCTTATGTTTCATTATGATCTTGAGGGAGTGTTTCATCCTTCAGATGTGATGCAATGTTGGGCCTTGACTGCTTGTTCGGGTGGATCCCTCAGCGATATTTGGAAGTGAGCTGGGATTTGTTGGCCGGAATCTTACGGCTGTTCATGCCGACGGGATTTTCCCATCCCGCTGCAGTGATGGGGATTTGGCTGGATGCCTCCGACCTCACTGCAGCGGGATCGTGGCATGAACGGCTGGTAAGATTACGCCCACTGTGTTCCGCATTGTCTCCTCAAATCTCACAGAAATCAACTGCTACTGAGACCTTTGTGATTGTCTCTGCTTGGCTTGCTAACCGACCATTGATGAAGCCTTTCCGGCAGGAGTTTCACCCAATTGGTGTTAGAGTCTTTTTTTTTCATCCATTTGAGAGACGTGGGCTTCACTGGCTGGCCCAGCATTTATCGCCCATCTCTAATTTCCATTGAGAAGATCATGAGGTGGAACACCGATGTTGAACTGGGGTGGGCACAGTAAGAAGTCTCACAACACCAGGTTAAAGTCCAACAAGTCTATTTGGAATCATGAGCTTTTGGAGCTCCTTCATCAGCTGCTCCTTCATCACTCACCTGATGAAGGACCAGTGCTCCGAAAGCTCATGTTTCCAAATAAACTTGTTGGACTTTAACCTGGTGTTGTGAGACTTCTTACTGTGCCATTGAGAAGGTGGTAGTGAGCTTCCTTCTTGAACAACTGCAGTCCATGTGGTGTCGGTATACCCACAGTGCTGTTAAGAAGAGAGTTCCAAGGTTTTGACCCAGTTATGGTAAAGGAATGGTGAAATATTTCCAAGTCAGAATGGTGATTAACCTGGGGGGAAACTTCCAGGTTGTGGTGTTCCATATATCTGCTGCTACACTTGTCCTTCTACATGGTAGCAGTTGTGAATTTGGAAGGTGCTGCCTAAGGAGCCTTGGTAAGTTCCTGCAGTGCATTTTGTGGATGGTACGCTCTTCTGTGCATCAATGGTGAGGGGGTGAATGTTTCTGGATGGGTGCCAAGCAAGTGGACTGTTTTGTTCTGGATGGTGTCAAGCTTCTTGAGTGTTGTTGGAGCTGCACTCATTCCAGGCAAGTGGAGAATATTGGCCTCCTTTCTGCACTGCAGGCATTTTATGATTCCGTAATTCTATGAACTCTTTGCTGGCAACAGCACATTGTGATTCTTGGAACTTCTTGCCAGGCTTTCAGCCAGGACAGGCCTACTGCTCCAGTAGGATGTCAGATTTGCATCTGATCCCAGTCATCCATGATTTCAAATTGTAACTCTTGAAGAGAAAGATTATCCAATTGGTATTGGATGCTCTGACAGTATTTAGAAAATATGCAAAATCAACTGAAACTGATAAGCAGACTGTTCTCTTCACTTCTTAGTGAGTCATAGAATCCTACCATGCAGAAGGAGGCCATTCGGCCCATTGAGTTTGCACTGACCACAATACCACCCAGGCCCTATCCCTATAAGCCCAAGCATTTACCATAGTTAACCCCCCTGACACTAAGGGGCAATTTACCATGCCCAATCCATCTAAGCCGCACATCTTTGAACTGTAGGAGGAAACCCAGAGGAAACCCATGCATTCACGGGGAGAATGTGCAAACTTCACACAGGTAGTGACCCAAGCCAGGATTTGAACCCGGGCCCCTGACGCTGTGAGTCAGCAGTGCTAGCTACTGTGTCACCGTGCCACCCAATTCACCCGTGCTTACCAATAACTGAAGATAGGGACGTCAGAACAAGAGAAGAATATTTAGCCCCATGAGCCTTTCCTATTATTCAATGGGATCATGGCTGATCTGTGAGATAACTCTCTATGTCTGCCATTGTCTCACGGCCTTTAATACTTTTGGTTAACAAACATTATCCATCTCAGATTTAAAATTAACAATTCTCCTGGCACCAGTTGCTGTATGTGGAAGAAAATTATAAACCTTTCCTATGCTTTGCTTATGGAAGTTTTTCCCTTACTTCATTCCTGACAGGCCTTGCCCTAATTTCCAGGCAATGCCCCCGGGCCTAAGCTCCCAAAACAGCGGAAAAGGTTTCTCTCCACCCCATCTGTTTCCCTTAATATCTTGAAAAATTAGATCAAATCATTCCTTAATCTTCAAAATCCAGGGAATGCAATCCTAGTTTAAGCCATCTTTCCTTGTAGTCTAACCCTTGAAGTCCAGGTATCATTCTGATAAACCAATGTTGCACTCTCTGCAAGACCAATGTGACCTTCCTAAAGTGTGGCGCCATGAATTGTTCACAGTACTCCAGGTGAGCTCCAACCAGAATTTTGTGTATTGATTAAAATTTCTATGCCCTCATGATATGGGTGGCACATTGGCACAGTGGCTGGCACTGCAGCCTCTCAGTGCCAGAGACCTGGGTTTGATCCCCGCCTTGTCTGTGCGGTGTCTGCATGTTCTTCATGTGTCTGCGTGGGTTTCTTCTGGGTGCTCCGATTTCGTCCCATAGTCTGAAAGATGCGCTGGTTAGTTGGATTGACCATGCTAAATTTTCCCCTGGTCTCATGGGGATTACAGGGTAAATACATAGAGTTACAGGGATAAGGCCTGGTTGGGATGGTTGTCTGTGTAGACTCAATGGGCTAAATGGCCTCCTTCAGTACTGTAGGGATTCTATGATTCTAGTTTGCTAGGTATAAAGGCCTTCATTCAATTAACCTTTTAAAATTATTTTCTGTACCTATCCATTACATTTTAATTATTAATGTACATGCATCAAAAAATCTTTTGAACCTTCACTTTAGCTTTTCCCCATTTAGCAAGCCCTTTGCTCCAGCCCTTTTGGGTTCAGAACGGATGATTTTACACTTGTCTACATTGAAATCCAGTTGCTACTGCTTTGTCTAATCACTTAATCTATCAATATCTCTTTGTAACATATCTTTGTAATTGCTTTCAGTGCCACTGCCATTCGCAAATTTAGTTTTTCTGCTCTCTATCTCATCATCTGGACTAGTAATCCAGAGATAAACACAAAACGCAATGAGTCATCTAGACTCGAAATGCTCACTCTATTTTCTCTCCACAAATGGGACTGGATGGTGTTGAACTTCTTGAGTGTTGTTGGAGTTGCATGCATCCAGGCAAGTGGGGAGTATTCCATCACACTCCTGAATTGTGTTTTGCAGACAGTGTGTGACTGTCAATTGGGATTAGTTTAGTGGTTTTAAAAAAAAGGCTACATGGACAAGTTGAGCTGAAGGGCTTGTTTCCATGCTGTAAACCTCTATGACTTTTATATATATATAAGACTAATGCGATCAAACCTGCTGAGATTTTCCAGTATTTTTCTGTTTTGTTGTAGTAATCCAAAGACCCAGACTAATGCTCTGGAGACCTGGGTTCGAATCTCGCTGTGCCAGATGGTGAAATTTGAATTCAGTAAAAAATTCTCAATTAAAAGTCTGATGGTGACCATGAAACCACTGTCGATTGTCATAAAAACCCATCTGGTTCGCTGATGTCCTTTAGGGAAAGAAAAATGCCTCTTTACCTGGTCTGGCCTACTTGTGACACAGCAATGTGATTGATTCTTAAATGCCCTCAGGATTGGCAAAAATGCTGATCCAGCCTGCGATGCCTACCTCCCATGAATGAATAAAAAAGACTAAGGGAGTCATTGTACAACTATTATTACATTTCATATTTTTATTGGCTGTTATTGACCATGCAACACTCATGAAATAAATTTTAGAAAAGAACAGAAATTTTATAAATCCTTAATGGTGAAATATGAAACTTGAAATGATCTATTCAGCATTTCAACTGCTGAATTACGGCAAGATTTCTTGAATATTGTTGTTGTATGTTTCGTATCAATCCAAAGGATTAGTTGCTCCATTAATTCAGTCATCTTATCTCGCACGGAATTTTAACACAGCTCTCCTTAAGCCACCTCGCTAATTTCTCCTAAAAATAGTTCTGAGCTCCCTTTATCTCAGACATTATTGTTTTCCTGTTTGCAGGGTCCCAAACGCTGCTGAAGTGAAGCATAGGTTTCACGCTGCAGCTGTTAGGAGGGTTCAGTCTTATTATGTGAACCACACTAAAGACACAAGAAAGATGCAATGGCTACTTGTATCTCCAGTCATTCACATACTGCCAAGGCCTATTGAGCAGAAGACGGATATCATTAAGTATATTGTGTAATGCCACAGACTAACAAGAGAGGAAACTATGGGAAAGGTCGAAAGGACATTTCACTTGAGTGGAGACTACCTCTCAGACCTGCTTCAAATATGTCCCCCTGGATGGTATTTGTAAGATTGGAGCCCAGAGCAATTACTTGGAGCCATCCTTACACATTTACTGAACATTATTGTTTGGATTTGCAGCTTGGCAGATAAGGTGCAGACTGCAGATCTGAATGGTCAAATCCCCTTGAGTGTTCCAGGCTCAGACTTCTTAGAAGTATCTGAAGAATAGTGAATAAAGAAGATAAATTACCTACCCTTGTAAGGTATGCTCTTTGAATGATATTTTCTTCTGCATGTCAAGTACCCACCCTTCTAACTGTGACCGCTTTACCTAATATAAGCTTCTATTAGACTTAGTATTTCCATTATTTGCCAGTTTAGACCATTTACATTGTACTTGAGCAACAGGAGAATGATCCCCAATGCATTCAATGAGCCATTCCAGGTGGAGGCCAGCTTGATAGAGAGCCAGCCTGCCACACATTGTTATAATTTGATAGAGAAACAGTTATGGAGATATGTAGATAGAAAAAGGGCAAAGCACGTATTAAAGGATTATAGCTCTGAGACTGTCAGTCTTTCGAAAGTACGTCTGCCCAGCACCAACGGTTCATGCTTGTGTAAGGGTCAATTGGTGTGAGTTAGTGATCAAGACAAGATGATTAATCTTGTACATGGCACAGTGGCACCGTGATTAGCACTGCTGTCTCACAGTGCCAGGGACCCAGGTTCAATTCTGGCGTCGGGTCACGGTCTGTGTGGAGTTTGCACTTTCTCCCTGTTTCTGCGTGGGTTTCCTCCGGGTGCTCCGGTTTCCTTCCACAGTCCAAAGATGTGCAGGTTATGTTGATTGACCATGCTAAGTTGACCCTAATATCAGGGGATTAGCAAGGTAAATGTGTGGGGTTTTGGGAATAGGGCCTGGGTGGGATTGTAGTCAGTTCAGATTTGAAAGGCTGAATAGCCTCCTTTTGTACTGAGGGGATTCTATGATTGGGGAGGGTCTAAGAGAGAATGTAAGATGAGAAATGTAATTATAACTATATATAACTGAAACAAATGGTGAGAAATGCACGGTTAGCACTGCTGCCTCACAGTGCCAGGCTCAAATCTGACCTTGAGTGACTGTGTGGAGTTCCTCTCCGAGTTTGCATGTATTTCCTTTGGGTGCTTCGGCTTCCTCCCACAATCCAAAGATTTGCGAGTTAGGTGGATTGGCCATGCTAAATTTCCCCTTAGCATCCCAGGATGCGTAGGTTAGATAGATTAGCCATGCCAAATGTATGGGGCGACAGGTATAGGGCAGAGGGTCTATGTAGGATACACTGCCAGAGAGTTGGTTCAGACTTGATGGGCTGAATGGCCTCTTCTGCACTGTAGGAATTCTATGATGATTCTCTGATGAAATGAAAAAGAGGGTGAGCGAAGGATTGCTTTAGTAAAAATGGGAAAATTGCAAAACTTTGTATTTACTGTGAGACCTGAGAATTAATCAGTGAAGATTTATAACAAAACTCAAAGCACTAATGGAAGACTGTGGAATGATTTATTTGATCAGAAATCAGTGCTAGATCCATTTTGCAAAGACAACAGTGGAGAATTTGAAGAGGAAAATTTAGACCCAAACGATGGAGATTCAGAGGGCTGATGCAAGCGAGCAGAAAATGTGAAAATGATATTTTACTGCATGATAGTCTTCAGTAAGTCAAGAAGAGCAAAAGTTTGCAGTAGCAGACTGGGAGAGGAGCAGATAGGTAAGAAAACATTAGGCAAAATGAGATCAGGGTGAGACATCTGTGATGTATAGCTCACGTCACCTTGCAGCATTTTTGATGTATGTCTTCAAGTGGATGCAAGGCTCCCAAGAAAGAGAGCAGTACATGGAAAGAGGCAGGAATGAAATCATACCCTTCACATTGTTCTATGGTTAATGGGGGTCATTAATGAGCAATATGCGCCTCCATCTCCCCGAACAGTAATTACTGCATGCTGAATGCGAAGGCCTCTTCCTCCAACTTAATCACTCTGATACCAACAAATCTATTCCATCAGTTGGCTGATGCCATCTAGGAGATATTAACTGGCCCTCCATTCACACAATTTTGTCACAAGAGAAATTTGTGTGCAATGTCTGTGGGACAGAGTGATGGATGGTCCATCCAGATAGCAGAGATCGACGGGAAGCAAGCACTGGAGTGCTAGGGTGCTACTTGGTCTAACGGTGGAAGATGACGAGATTAGAAGGAGAGTGTGTTAGAAGATGTACTCCCACACAATGACAATGGCATTCTTCTGATGCAGAAGACAATCAATACCTTTCTCTTTCTAATTACAAGGGGATGATGTTCACCTTTTCTTGGCCTCTAGCCTCCTTTCTTCTAGCTTCATTGGAACAAACTGGCAGGATAGAGGACGAAGATGGTGCTGATGAGGAGGAGGAATGGGAACACGAGAGAACATAAGAACATCAGGAGCCATAAGAGGAGTAGGCCAGTCAGCCCTTCAAGCCTGTTCCACCATTCACTAAGATCATGGCTGATCTACCTCAGCTACACTGTCCCACAAAATCCCCATGTCCTTTGATTCTATCAATCTCTGATTTGAATATACTCAACAACTAAACATTCACGGCTGTCTGGAGCAGAGAACTCCAAAGGAACTTTGATGGAAAAGTTCTCCTCTAAATCCCAAATGGCTGGCTCCTTGTTCTGAGACTGTGACTCAGTTTTAGACTCTCCAGCCAGGGGAAACTTCCTCCCAGCATGTACCCTATAGCCTGTTAAGAACTGGATACGTTTCAATGAGATTGCCTCCCATTTTTGAGAATATAGATAGGCTTATTCTGCTCGATTTCTCCACATAGGACAATGTCCTCACTCCGGGAAACAGTCTGAGAAAGGTCATCACATTCCCTCAAAGACAAATATCTCCTCCTTAGGCAAGGGGAGAAAATCTACACCAGGTGTCGTCTTACCAAAATCTATGGGTGGCACAGTGGTTAGCACTGCTGCCTCACAGCGCCAGGAACCCTGGTCTGATTCCCAGCTTGGGTCACTGACTGTGCAGAGTCTGCATGATCTCCCTGTGTCTGCATGGGTTTCCTCTGGGAGCCCCAGTTTCCTCCAAAAGACATGCTGGCTAGGTGCATTGACCATACTAAATTCTCCCTCAGTGTACCCAAACAGGTGCCAGAGTGGCGACCAGGGGATTTTCATAGTAACTTAATTGCAGTGTTATGACACTAATAAATAAACTTTAATTGCATTAAGACATTTTAACTTTTATCTCCAATCCCTTTCTAGTTGAATGCTAACACATCATTTGCTTTCCTAATTGTCTGATGTACCCACACATTTACATTCAGTGATTCATATACAAGACCACCCTGGTCCCTCAGAATACTTACCTGAATCAGCAGTTTGCAATGGGGCTTAACCCTCCTGTGCATGTGCCAGCCAGAAAACGGCCGCAGATACCCAAGATATCATATTGGCCATGATAAATTGTCCATTAGTGTGGGGGGTTAATAGTGTAAATATATGGAGTTATAGGGATAGGGCCTAGGTGGGATTATTGTCAGAGCAGGCTCGATGGATTGAATGGCCTCCTTCTACGCTGTGGAGATTCTAAGATTCTAAGTTCACATTTCCCAGTGTTGTGGCTGGAATTTTGCAACCCCCTCCCACTGGTGAAATCTTCCAATCACCTTGAAGTTAATCAACACTTGAATGGCTCTCTGCATCTGTTATTGGGGATCCCACCATATTAGGGCAGAAAACTCCAGCTTATATTTTATCTGCCATGCATTCACTTAACGTAAGCCCTTTTGCAGCCTCTTTGTACCCTCTCACAGCCCAATTTCCCACCCAATCTTGTGCATCTCAATTAGATCTCCCCTCATCCTTCTAAACTCTATTCTAAACTCTTAGTATAGACCTAAACTACCCCATCTCTCTTCATAAGTCAAACCCCTCATCTCTGGAATCAATGGACCTCCTCTGAATCACCTCCAATGCAACAATATCCATCCTCAAAAGGACCAAAACTGCACGCAATGGTCTAAGTGCGGTCTCACTAATGCTTTTTATAGTTAACAGTAATACTTCACTACTTCTATATTTTATTCCTTTAGCAATAAGTGTCAAGATTTCATTTGCCTTTGTTATTACCTACTTTACATGAATACTATTCTTCTGTAATTTGTGCACAAGAACACTCAGATCTCTCTGCACTGAAGCACTATGAAGTTTTTCTCCATTTAGATAATAATTTAACTTTGTATTTTTCCTATCAAAATAGATAACCTCACACTTATCCATGTTAAACTCCCTCTGCCAAATTTTGTCCCATTTACTTAACCTATCCATATCCATTTGTAAGTTTCTAAGTCATTAGTATAGATCATAAATAAGTGAGGCCTGAGCACTGATCATTGCCATATCCCACTAGTTGCAGCCTGCCAACCTGAAAATGTCAGATGGGCAAATGACCCTTCTATACTGAGAGCTGGGCTCCAGGATCTTTGTCCACGCTGTAGGTCTCAGTTCCTACAGCCACAGGACACCTACTCTTATCCCCAGTATCCCAGGCAAGGGAAGGGGAAGATTGCTCATTGCCATCACCCAGTGTGGATGCCAATGTGGTGGATCTCATCTGAAACTGGACTGTTATTTACTAAGCAGAATGAGGTACCAAAGGGAAGATTCTCACACAGTGAAGAAAGAAAGAACCATAGCACCTGAGAAAAGTTGTGGTGTCGAAAGTTGCCATTCAGCCCATCATGTTGCACCAGCCTAAAAAAGAGCAAAGAAAATCTAGCCCCCCATTTAAATCCCATTTTCCAGACCTGGTCCATAGCCTTGTAGGTTTCAGCACTTTAGATGTTGAAGTTGAATTTCTACCATTAATCGGAAATTCTTTCTACTTGATGGAGCCGATGATGATGTTCAGGAAGCGTGTGTTGTGATAAAGGCCACACATAAGTTCTAGGAGCACAGTGCTGTCCCATTTTCACATCATTTGCATTGGCTGCTTTCATATAGTGTCTGTCGAGGCTCAGCTGGTAACACTCCTCTCTCTGAGTCACAGCGTTCAAGTCCCATTCCACATCTTGAGTGTAAAAATCAAAACTGGCACAACAGAAGGAGCATTGAGCTGTTGGAGATGCTATCTATTGAAAAGAATGTTAAGCCAAGACCCCATCTATCTGCTAAAAGATCCCATGGCATTATTATTGAAGAAGAGCAGGGAGTTATCCCTGGTATCCTGGCCAATATTTATCCCTCAACAATGATCTCACAAATATTATCTGGTCATTCTCACATTGCTGTTCGTGGGATCTTGCTCTGCATATATTGGCTTCTGTTTTTCCTACAATATAATGGAGATTACACTTCAAATATACTTTTATATTCACTCATTGGACATGGATGTTATTGACATTTATTGCCCAACCCGAGGTGCCTTTGAATTGATTGGCTTGTTAGGTCATTTCAGAGGGCATGCTGTGGCTCTGGAGTCATATGTAAGCCAGACCAGGTAAAGATGGCTGATTTTCTTCCCGAGAGGACATTAGTGAACCAGATGGGTGTTTCCGACAATCAACAATAATTTCATGGTCATCAGTGGATTCTTAATTCCAGACTTTTTTTATTTGAATAATATTGAATTCAAATTCATCCACCATGGTGGGATTCATACCTGGGTCCCCGGAAATTGAATTGAGTTTCTGGATTAATAGTCTCGTGATAATATAACTAGAACATCACCTCCCCTCCTCAGCTGTAAAGTACTTTGAGACACCTGCTGGGTTGTGAAATAAATACAAATCTTTCTTCTTTCCCCCTCACACTAATCCAAAGAACTATTTCAGTGACAAATAAGAGCCAACATTGGGCCACCCAGTTTTAGCTCCAAAGATACAGCTCCATATCCCAAGCAAATTGCCATGATAGGAAGTACACAGCATCAGAAGCAGCCAACCATCTCTTGTAATACTGGCCGATCAATGGGTGAAACCACTTTGCAAATGGACCTATATGGCAGGATGTGTGGGTGTGACGTGTATCAATTGTGCGTTTGCCTAGTGCTTGGGGCCATGTGTAGAAGATGACATTAGGCAAGCAATGCATGGCACTGGCAGCTTCTGGGAGCGGGGAGAGAAGTATGTAAGTTTGTAAAGACCATTGCGAAGTGGTGGCCACAGGCAACGGACATGTTGGGCATGCAAATAGAAAAATGAGTTTCAAATCTGAAGTTTATTTATTAATGCCACAAGTAGGCTTACATTAACACCACAATGAAGTTACTGCCTCATGCCACCTTCTGCACATGACCACACTCCAGCGCCAGTTCAGATGCACTGAGGGAGAATTTAGCGTGGCCAACGCACCTAACCAGCTTGTCTTTTGGACTGTGGGAGAAAACCAGAGCACCTGGAGGAAAACCACGCAGACATAGGGAGAATGTGCAGACTCCATACAGACAGTGACCCAAACCGGGAATCAATCCCGGATCCCTGGCACTATGAGGTAGCAGTGTTAACCACTGTGCCACCGTGCCACCCTTTCCAGAGAAGAGTCACGACAATGTCCCCTTTTCTTTGCAGTAGAAGAAGGCATATAACAACTATGAGGCCTTACTGGCATTCCTGGCATGACTCACTCACAATATTTTCCCCATGAGCTTGGTGAAAAATGGAGTGAGCAATGTGTAATCACAGCAAATTGCCTAGTTTACAAGTTGTTCCTTAATTAATCTTAAAAAAATACTGTGGCCAGGCTTATGATTTTGGTGTCTAGGCAGCACCTTCTGTATGGCATGATGCTGTCATTTTTCTAATCGACGTAAATGAAACAATCATATGACATTGATGGGTAAAACAATATTTGAAGATTAGACATCATGTTAATTGGAAGTATGACAGGCACGTGACTGATTTTTACACTGCTGTTGCTGTGGACTATGTTTGAGAGATGGGACTACTATGACACATCCTGCATCGAGGTGGTAGCAATTGACAGCAATTCAAGTTATTCTTTTGCCTGGCGGGACACCATAAAATGCTGCCCGTTAAACTCAACTTATTTGAAAATCTGAACCACTGGATGCTTCTAAATAGCTGTTATAAAGACATTTGTGTTATCCAGCTATGAGTTCTTTTCCTATAGATATATAAAAATGTGTTAATGATAAGATACAGTAAGTTCCAGAAAACTAGCTAACCTATCTTTTGGTTATTAACTAATACTTTGATTTTGATTTGATTTGATTTGATCTATTATTGTCACATGTATTAGTATACAGTGAAAAGTATTGCTTCTTGCGCACAGACAAAACATACTGTTCACAAAGAAAGAAAGGAGAGGTTGCAGAATGTAGTGTTACAGTCTTAGCTAGAGTGTAGAGAAAGATCAACTTCATATAAGGCAGGTCTATTCAAAAGTCTGATGGCAGCAGGGAAGAAGCTGTTCTTGAGTCGGTTGGTAAGCGGCCTCAGACTTTTGTATCTTTTACCCAACAGAAGAAGGTGGAAGACAGTATGTCCGGGGTGCGTAGGGTCCTTGATTATGCTAGCTACTTTTCTGAGGCAGCAGGAAGTGTAACAGAGTCAGTGGGTGGGAGGCTGGTTTGCTTGATGGACTGGGCTTTGTTCACGATTCTTCGTAGTTCCTTGCGCTCTTAGACAGAGCAGGAGCCATACCAAACTGTGATACAACCAGAAAGAATGCTTTTTTATGGTGCATATATAAAAGTTGCTGAGAGTCATAGCAGACATGCCAAATTTCCTTTATGGACTTTTCTCATGAAAATTTTAAATACATATTTCAAAATCATGATTACATTCATAAATAGAAAATAGAAGAAGGCCACCTGGTCCTTCAAGCTTGCTTCGCTATTCATTATGATGTGGAGATGCTGGCGTTGGACTGGGGTGGACACAGTAAGAAGTCTCAGGGCAGCATGGTGGCACAGTGTTTAGCATGCTGCCTCACAATACCAGAGACCTGGGTTCAATTCCTGGCTTCGGTCACTGTCTGTGTGGAGTTTGCACATTCTCCCCACATTTGCGTTAATTTCCTCCAAGTGCTCTGGTTTCCTCCCACAGTCTGAAAGACATGCTGGTTAGCTACATTGGTCATGCTAAATTCGCCCTCAGTGTACCTGAACAGGCACCGAAGTGTGGCAACCTGGGGATTTTCACAGTGGCTTCATTACAGTGTTATTGGAAGCTTACTTGTGACACTATTAAATAACCTTAAACACCATGTTAACGTCCAACAGGTTTATTTAGAATCATGGGCTTTTGGAGCGTACAGAAGGAGCAGCACTCTGAAAGCTCTTGATTCCAAATAAATCTGTGGGACTTTAATCTGGTGTTGTAAGACTTCTTACTGCACCATTCATTATGATCATGGCTGATTATCAAATTCAATATCCTGATCTCCTCATTCCCCCTTATCCCTATAGCCTAAGAGTAGATTTAGCTTATTATAGAATTCACACATAAGTGCTACCACACGCAATATTCCTTTTCAGAATTATAAATGTCACAAAATTTTACTAAGTAAGCATTTGAATTACATGCTTTAAGCCATAAATATATAAAAAACAGGAGAAAATATATAGCATGCAACATTTTATCCAAGCCTCATTTGGAATGTTGAATATTACCAGTTCTTCATTTAATTTTTGCATGAATTATCCCAGGATTTCCAATCCTGATGTGATTTATAATGTATTTACACAATATTGTTCTCATTTCTCCCCCAGTGGATTCGAGCAGGGATGCTAAGAGTGATGTTTTGTTGCTAAATAACATCTTTCTGAGCACTGGCAAGCTACTCTACTGGGAGAGGCCCTGAGAACAATACCTGTAAACAGATGTTAAAAAACAAACACGTTTCTCATTAGCTGATTTTTTTTTTCTCCAGATTTAACTTTTCATAACTATCCTCCTGTCCACATTTGCAGTGTCACAATAGACCAGGAATTCATCCGAGTACACACAAATCGCAGGTTAAGGTCCAGCATGTTTTTATAACTCCCAGAGCTCTGGAGTTGCAATGAACAAAAATCACGGTGGAAAGAAAATAGATGAAATAAGGTAATTACCTTATTCTGGTTCTTGACCTGTGCTGTAGATAGCTCACCATGTACTCAGACACTACACACACCTCTTCCCCAGCTGTATGCCGCACCAGGACTCCTGGGTCCTCACATACTGCCCGCATCCTTGTTCCAGATATTTGAGTTTGCTTAGAGTATAACTTAAAAAAAAATCCCATCTGTATAAAACTAGCAAACAAAACAAAAATGGCCACAAGGCCTTCATGGATCCTTCAAGAGTTCTGCCATCCTTTGCGTCTTCTCTGTCACCTGTTTTGTTCAGGAAATATTGGACTCTGAAATGTATCCAAGAAGGTGACTTGAGGTTTGGTTTTAATGCACTGTGGTATTTAAATGAAGGTATGACTTCCTTTGGTCTGTATAGGCCTGCTGCAAAACCTAGCAGAAAAATAGAAATCAATGGCTCTGGGTCAGTGCTCATGGACTCATTGTACTTACACCTCTTTGGCCGTAGCAACCAGAAATATCCACCATAAAGAACCAGATTTTCATGGAATCCAACTGACTCCGGAGACCGTTAAAAATGGCAAGTTGAACCCAGCTGCGGAAATCCTACCCGCATTTCACACAGATCCCATTTTTTCCAACAGTGAGAAGAGAAGCTGAGGATGAGTCACACAAGCAGGAAACCTGGACTTAACACGGTCATTTGGGGACCATGATATTAAACAGAAGGCATAAATTCTCTTGAAGGGTAGATAAAGTTTGTTTGGTTGTCATAGTCTGAAGTGATTTAAATCCTAAGCCCTTTAAAATTAAAAAAAAAGCTGTCAGTTAAAGTTAAAAGTCGACGCCTGTTGCTGAGGTGCATTAATTGACAGGCCATGTGGTGTAATGATGAGAAAAAAAAACAGCTACCTGTGTCAGCAGTTTTAATAGTTCTTTCTGATGGCATTTCCTAACAGTTGTTATTATAGCTGTGCCCACTATGAATGCTTGATTGAATTTCAAAAGCTCAAAAATCACATTCCTGCAGAGGACTGAGTTAATAGTTTGATTGACAGTTTTGAGAGGCTATTAAACAGATTGACTGTCTGTGATGTGGTTAATGAATAGATGTTTGTTTGTTTTTTATAATTGATTGACCCCTTGAGAGATTAGAATCAAGTGTGTAATGAGAACTCATAGATTGTTAGAAGTTAATTATTTCTAATTTCCACAAGGCTCCTGAGATCTTCCCATAATGAATATTGGGTGAATGGCTCTGGAGGTGACATAAGGGATATAGGGATATGGGTGGAATAGAGGTATGAGGGGGTATGAAGGAGCATGGAAGTGACTTTGATGTTATGGGGTGGGATTGAGTGGTAAGGGCTAGAAGGCCCAACGGTCTTTTATGTAACTGACAGAAACCTCCAAGAACTGAGGCTGGCCTTTTAACCAGCCTGCCCTGGCACTCAACCACCTCTGAACTGTCTCTGGAGGTAGCACGCCCGGCTTGAACACATCTCTGTTTTCCCTAATGGAAAATATGGCCATTGGGGGTCCAGTTAAAAGAAATGAGATTGCTGAGTCAAGTATTTTTCTAAGTCATGTTTCATTGGCAAAACTCCAGCTCAAAGACTCTGACATTCCTGACTTCCACCATTCTGACATCAAAGGTAAAACGGAAGGAAGAAATGGTGCAATGTGAGCAGAGGGGTTCAGTATCGTAGTCCATTCCTGTTTTGGAGTTTTCTACTCCTGCTACCAAAAGAACTGGCAAAGACAAAGAAAGAATCTGATTGCAAAGTCTATCTCCTTAACACCCAATTGTCAAAGCTTAGGGCCCCGTTTTGGCTCCAAAAATGCTGCCTATAGCACGTGCACACACTTCTGGTCCTGGTGGCCATTTTGGTGAGAGCAATAGATTGTGTTGGGTTGTAGTCAGAAATGAGCAGAGGAGTAGACAAATTGCAGCATCTGTCAGCGTGTAACACTGATTTGATGCCAGTGCTGCTATTTTAGAATTCAATATTTTAATAGCAGCTGTTAACTGCACACAAGTTCCTCAGAAAAGAAGAAACCTCACCAATGCAATTTAAAGTGATCATTGACTGTTCACAGGTTAGTTGCTAACTGATTCTTATTGGTTGTTGCCATGATTGTAGGAGTGTTTGGTGGCTTCTAGAGTAAGTTACTAAAGTTTACAGGGGATCATGTGGTTGATGCTGACTTCAATGCTTCTTCACAAACTATTTGTTCTCAGACATGGGTTCAGTAGTATGCGACACTACCTTGGGCTATAGCATGAGGGGAAAGGAATGAGTAGATGTGGAACAGAGCAAGACAATCTGTTGGAAGAGTGGGGAGGGGAGTGGGGAATGGACTCCCAACAGGAGGCCATATCCACCCAGGGTGCTCAGGGAGAAATTCTCGTTCCTGAATCTCAGCCAGGAACAGTATATCAGATATCTGCATCCTCAGGTTATGATCCCTTGTTCTGCCTACTCTCACCATCTAGGGACCCAGCACTGATCCCTGCAGTACCCCACTAATCACCGCCTGCCACTTGGAAAAAGACCCTTTATTCTTACTCTGTCTGCTAACCAGTTTTCTATCCATCTCAATACACTACCCCCCAGTCGCTTCGTTGCTGGTAATGTGTTTGAAAGTCATTGGGGGTGGGGAGAGGGGGCGCTATTTGGGCTTATTCTTGTTGGAGATCATTGGCTGGCACTTGCATAGCACAAAGGTCACCTGCCACATGCTTGAATATTGCCCATATTTGCTCGTTATCTGAAGCAAATGTGGAATATACTAATACATGTGACAAGAATTCGTAAACATCAACAACATCTTCCTGGCTTGGGTCACTGTCTGTGTGGAGTGTACACATTCTCCATGTGTTGTGTGGGTTTCCTCCGGGTGCTCCAGTTTCCTCCCACAGCCCAAAAGACGTGCTGGTTAGATGCATTGGCCATGCTAAATTCTCCCTCAATGTACCCAAACAGTCACCGGAGTGTGGCAACTAGGGGATTTTCACAGTCACTTCATTGCAGTGTTAATGGAAGCCTATTTGTGACACTAATAAATAAACTTAAAAATGAAGTATCGCTGCTTTTTAACCAAATATTGCCATGCAGTGATGAGTAAGGTTAAAGGATAATTTTCAAGGTAAGTCAAACTGAACTCCTTTCATTTGCATTGCTTACAATATTGATTTCCTCAGACCATGAAGGCCTGCAATTTTGTTAACAACTTGTTCATCCTATCCCACGGTTAGTGTTGACCCACAAGTAGTGGATTGTGGTCAAAACCCACAGTGGCAAACATAGAGATGGAAAATGTTGGGGTGGGGGAATATTCATCTGTAACTTTGCCTCCTGGGAATATGTCCCTGGAATTCAGGGATTTGCCAGTTCCTCACTCGCAATAATTCTCCATCCATTAAAATTATTAATAACTTTTGGGATTTCAGACACAAATTTGTGATTCAACAGCACCTCTCTCCATCTGACCATCTAGAAGGATGAGAACTTCAATGTCCCTGGAACACCATCATACCATCCTGATTTGAGATATGCTCCTTTATCATTGCTGAGGCAATTTCCTGAAACTCTCCACCCGAAAACATTGTAGGATTAAAATCACCTAAAATTTAGCCTGCACTACGCAATAAACATGGTCCTATCAGCCTTGCTGCACCTGAAGAACAGAGACAAGACCCAGCTCTTGAATGTTTGTATTGGGAGTACTAAAAGGGTACAGTGGTTAACCCTGCTGCCTCACAGTGTGAGGGACCTGGGTTCGATTCCTGGCTTGGGTCACTGTCTGTGTGGAGTGTGCACGTGTTGTGTGGGTTTCCTCCAGGTGCTCCGGTTTCCTCCCACAGTCCAAAAGACGTGCTGGTTAGATGCATTGGCCATGCTAAATTCTCCCTTGGTGTACCCGAACAGGCGCCGGAGTGTGGCAAATAGGGGATTTTCACAGTCAATTCATTGCAGTGTTAATGGAAGCCTACTTGTGACACTAATAAATAAACTTAAAAGTGAACTATTACTGCTTTTTAACCAAATATTGCCATGCAGTGATGAGTAAGGTTAAGTTGCTAGGAGTTCCATAGCCTCAGTTAAAATAAATGTTCCTGTGTTTGTTTATTTTAGAAGAAAGGTGGAGATAAAGACAGTGCATTGCTCTTTGTTTCATACATCTGGCAAAAGCAGAATTTTAATTTAGCGACAAATAGAGAAAAATGGACCGGTATTTCACACGGATAAAATGGAAGTTATCCCGTTTTACCAGAATTCAATGCTCATAGCTAAGACGACCCGTTCTGTTTTAATCCTTGTGCGTGTTGAGTTTTAATGCTATCACATTGCTACAATGTTTTGTGCCTTTACTTTAATAGAAAACAAAATCAATGAGGTAGAAGGCACAAGACTGCACAAATGCACAATGATAGAGAAACAAAAGAAAAAGCCAGAGACATCTAATTTGGAGCTAGTAGGATTGTTTTCAACCCCACAGAATGCTCCGATTAATGTAGGAAAAGGCAGGTCTGTTTCCCTCGGGATCTCTGAGCTGATGCACAGTGTTTGTAACTGCCAACGGCCCCCATAGAATTTTTGTGCAAAAACTTATATCCTGCATCTTATCCCTGTGAGACATAGTTACTACATAGTCATTATTTATACTCATCTACTGGAACATCTGGTCCTTGTCTAACATTTAATTTCCACACCATTACAGTCAAACAATGCATTTACATCAATAGGTAATGGAATGCATTCTCAGGGAAAACAGAGCGAGCAATTTATTATCCTCATTTACGATGGCCTACAGCAGGAATTGTCGATCTTAATTCTATAACAGGCTCTAAGCAATGAACTTCTTTGCACCTTGCAAACCTTAACATGTTTCCCACATCACCTTATATCCTGAATACTGAATATAAATATCCTGAGTTGTAATACTGTATTTCAGCATTAGAATGTGGAAGGTTATCCAAGTGGGTTAAACGTGATTTTTTTCGGTGGCCTTGTTGAGAAAATAAATATTGCCAAAGATCCAAGTGGAGTTTTTTTTTAAAACACCTTTAACCCATAAAAAAGGGCTGTATTATGATATTCAACAGTGCCTACATGCTGCGGCTCAGTTAGTATCATTCTTGCCTCTGGCTACAAGTCTGACTCTGGAGACTTGGGCATGTAATCAAGACTGGTCAATAATTCCCTATCAAGAATGCTGTCGGATGAGACATTAGGCCGAAACCTGTTTGCTGTTTTGGGTGGATAAAATGATTCCATGACACTATTTCAAAAAACAGTGGAAGAATTCTCCCTGATGACCTGGCCAATATTTATCTCTCCATCTACCCCACTAAAATTGATGATCTGGCCATTTATCTCATTCATATTTCTGGAAGCTGGCTGTGTGCAAATTGATTGCTCTATTTCCAGAACTATAACAGTGACCACTTTATTCGTTGTAAAATACTTTGGGAATTCTGTGGTCATGAAGGAAGATATACGAGTCATACGGTGTAGAAATGGCCCTTCAGCCCATCAAGTCTGCACCGACAATAATTACCATTGAAGTTACACTAATCCCATTTTCCATACTTGTCCCAAATCCTTGAATATGATATTTCAAGTGCTCATCAAAATATTTTTTTAAAGGCTGTAAGGTGTCTGGCCTCCACTACCTACCCATGCAGTGCACTCCAGATTCCCACCACCTGAGTGGAGCTTTTTTGCTCAAATGTCCTCTGAATTTCCTATCTCTTTCCCTAAAACTATGTCCCTTCCTGATTAACTCCTCAACCAAGGGGAACTGTCCATCCACTTCATAATCTTATACACCTCAATCATATCTTCCCTTTTCCATCTCTGCTCTAAAGAAAACAAGTAAGAAGTCTCACAACACCAGGTTAAAGTCCAACCAGTTTATTTGATAGTAAATCCACAAGCTTTCGGAAATGTTGTTCCTTCGTCAAGCATGTGGAAAGTTCTTTCTCTGTTTACCACAGAGCAATGCCGGCATCTCCATATCTAAAGAAAACAATCCAAGCCTGTCCAGTCTCTCCTTATAGCTCAAATGCTACATCCCAGGTAATATTCTGGTGAACCTTCTCTGTACCCTTTCTAGTACTATCACATCCTTCCTGTAGTGAGGCGATTCCTTAACTATCCTTTTCACCTGCTCTGCTGCCTTCAGGGATCTGTGAAGAATTACCCCAAGATCTCTCTGTTCTTCTGAGCTATCCAGTGTCCTGCCATTTATTAAATATTCCTTCATTTTGTTTCTCCTTCTTCTCCGTAATAATATATTTCTCTTTTGCTTTGTCTCTCTCTTTGATTTACCACACATTCCCAGGTGTGATCCTTTAATCACATTATTTAGTTTAAAATTCTCTCCACGACCCTAGTGATGCAAGTCCCCATTTGAAAAATTGAAGAATAGATGAAATAGGGGGACACCACATGGACAATAAACACCAGCACAAACTGATTTGGCAGAAGGGTTTGTTGCTTTGTTGTATATTTTAATATAATTCTGATGTATAATTAATGGAGTGTTGCAGGATCAGTTCCAGGTCCGCAATTCTTCACAATTTAAATTGTGGCACAGTGGTTGGTACTGTTTCCTGGGTTTAACAGGGCCAATGAGGTTGGCCTCTTGGAGTATGAGCTCCCTGATTGAGGTAAGGATTGTCCGCCCAATCAAGGAGTCTCATCTTTATATATATTGAGGCGTGTCAAAGGCACTCTAAATTCTGACTTTGTCAGGTTAGAATTCTAGCCTGCATATCAGCTGTGGTTATAGTTACATAGATTTGTACTCTATGCACTTGTCATTGAGGAACATTGAGTTGCAAAAGCTTGTCCTATGTTGGAGACTGAACCAAGACTTAGAGAGATGGACCCACAAATGACTCATCAAAACTAACAAGATACAGTAAACTGATGAGGCCACAGTAAGATCTGTAGTCAATAATCAAAGTGGAAATAGCTAATCATTTAGAAAAGCTGAATATTATCAAAATTAGTCAACATGGTTTTATGAAAACTAAATCAAATTTGCTTAGATTCTTTGAGGATGTAATATGGAGAATAGACGGAGGGAAATCTGTAGATGTAGTGTGTTTAGATTTCCAAAACGCTTTTGATAAGGTGCCTCATAATGTTGCATAAATAAAAACCCCTGGAATGGGAGGAAGTGTGATAGCATGGATTGAAAACTGGCTGTCACAGAGATCTGGGATAAATGGGTCCTTTTCAGAATAGCAAGTTTTAATTAATAGAGTGTTGCAGGGATCTGTTCCAGGTCCGCAATTGTTCACAATTTAAATTGTGGCACAGTGGTTAGCACTGTTTCCAGCCCTGGGTGATTCTCTGTGTAGAGTTTGCACATTCTCCCCATGTCTGCTTGGGTTTCCTTTGGGTGGTCTGGTTTCCTCCCACAGTCCGATGATGTGCAGGTTAGATGAATTGGCCATGCTAAATTGCCCCTTAATGTTCTAAGAGCTTAAGGTTAGAGGCATTAATAAAGTAAGTGCGTGGGGTTACAGGGATAGGGTGGAAGTTAGGCCTAGGCAAGATGCTTTGTCGGAAAGTTGGTGTCGACTCAATGGGCTGAATGGCCTCCTTCTGCACTCTAGGTATTCTATGAAGGAACAGAATGGAAGGTTTCCAAATTTGCCAGTGATACAAAGATAGGAAGAAGGGCAGGTTGTAATGAGGATATCGCGATTCTGCAATGGGATATAGATAGATTGAGCAAATGGGTGAAAACCTGACAAATGGAGTTTAATGTGGGGAACTGTGAGGTCATGCACTTTGGTGGGAGGAATCAAAAGGCAGATTATCTAAATGGAGGGAGACTGCAGGTGAGTGAAATATAGAAGGATCTGGGTGTTCTAGTGCATGAATCACAAAAAGTTGGCAGGCAGGTCCAACAAGTAGTTAAAAGGGAAATGGCATTTTGGTCTTTATTACAAAGGGATTTGAGTTCCAAAATAGGGAGATTTTGAAGCAATTGTACAGAGTATTGATGAGGCCTTACCTGGAATACTGTGGGCAGTTTTTGTCCCCTTATCTAAAAAGTGACTTTGTAACATTGGAGGCAGTCAACAGGAGATTCACCAGGCTAATTTCCTGGTATGAGAGGGTTGTCTTATCAAGACAGGCTAAATAGCTGGTTCTGTATCTCTTGGAGTTCAGAGGTGTGAGGGGTGACCTTATCCAAACATATAAAATTCTGATGGGGCTTGACGGGACGGATAATGAAATGTTTTCACCAGTGGGAGAGTCTCGAATAAAAGGACATAGCTACAAGATAAAGGACTGGTCATTTAAAATTGAGCTGTGTAGAAATTTCTTCTCTCAAAAAGTGGTGAATCTCTGGAATTCTCTGCCCCAAGGGGTGGTGGATCATTAGATATATTTAAAGTGGAGGTGGATAAATATTTGATAGATTGGTCGAATAGAGGGCTATGGGGAAATGACGTAGAAAAGGATTTGAGGCAAGCATAGATCAGCCATGATCACATTGAATGGCAGGGCAGTGTTGAAGGGCTTGGTGGTCACTCTTGCTTCCATTTGTTGTGTTCTTGTGTAAAGGAAGAAAGGAGCAAGCTAGGAGTAAGCTATAATAGATATGGATACTGTACTGGGATCAAAAAATACGGAATGTCTCGTCAAAAAGATTTTTCTTTTGTTCAGCTAGCTTCCGTTAACAAGTATCTGTGTCAAAACTGCACAGAAGGAGCAGTGGGATACTGAGAATCTAAATTTTGAGACTAGCGTGAAAAAACACATCATTAAAGTATTTATCATTCTGATGATCTCAAGTCAAGTCAATGATGCTTGGCAAAAGCAAACTGTTAGGATTGTAGCTCGTTAATGGATAATTTTCACATCCAACTGACCAGGCAGCAGTTTCTGTAAATGGGCTATTGGTGCGATTTTCTGACTGCATTCGCCCCAAAACCAGAAAATCCCATCTGAGATCAACAGAATTTTGCATGCCTCCCCCCGCCCTCCCTAACTTGCTATCATTCCCGTGGCAGGCAGGACAGGAAAGGACCCCCTTATGTCTTCTAAAATTTGAAATTGGCTGTAATTCTCCCATCCCACTGTGCTACGTTATCTTGCATCAGCCGATTTGTGGGTTACGCACATCTTTCCCTTGCCCTGATAGTGTCTCCCAGTGCCGGATTTCCCGCGGCATCGGCTCCACGCCAGAGATTGGCGGGGGGGTCACCAAGACCATTTAAATGGTTATTTAAATATAATTTAAATTCATTAGCAGGCCTGGGAGTGAAGTCTCCAGGCCTGCCAGGATCTGCACACCCTCCCCCGCATCTCCCCCCCAACCCACCCACCCACCCCCCGCCAGACTAATTCACTCCAGCAGTGGTTACAGTAGTTCCTCACTAACAGGACAAGCAGCCCGTCCTCGCTGGAGTGAAGGGGGCCAATTGGGGCCCCCAGGATGGTCGGAAGGTGAGTGGGTGCCTCCTGGGCATTGGCACCTTGGCAGTGCCAGCCTGGGTCACCTGGCACTGCCCAAGGGGCAAAGTGCCAAAGTGCAGAGGGCACCTTGGCGCTGCCCACCAGGCACGGGGCAGTGCCAAGGAGGTGGGTCCAGTGGGGTGGTGCCTGATGGCACGGGGCCTGGTGGGGCATTCGGTGGAGGTGGGGGTGGGGTGTTCTTGCTGCCATTCTGCAGTCAGGATCGATGGAGAAGGAGGGAGGCCAGTAACCGGGGTGGGCTGAGAGGGGAGGGGGGATGGCGGTGGGGCTGGGGGGAGGTCAGCCCGCTGGGGATGTTGGGACTGTGGTGGTGAGGGAGGTCAGCACTTTTGGGGTGGGGAGCTGAGCACTGAGACGAGGGTGTTCAGGGCTAACCTGGGAATGGTTGGGGGGGCCAGCAATCAGTATGTGGGGGTTGGGGGGGCCTGCAGAAGATGCAGGAGTCACGTGGCTGGCCAGCGATCTAACTGGCCAGCAATCAGGGGGCTGGCAAACAGGGGGGCCGCTGCACATACACCAATCTTGGCACTGGCAGATTGGGACATGTGAGAAGACTCACCTAATGAAGGGGCAGTGCTTTGAAAGCTAGTGGCGTTTGCTACCAAATAAACCTGTTGGACTTTAACCTGGTGTTTTGAGACTTCTTACTGGGCTTACCCCAGTCCAATGTCGGCATCTCCACATCAAATTGGCACATGCTCAGTAGCCCGTTCAGCGCTGTGCTGCCAGTCTCCTGGGCAGGAATAGGCCCCTCCCAATGATTTATAATGATATTCACGTGAGTGACCTCTGCAGTGCTAAGAGTGTGTGAGATTCTTCTCTGAACTCTCACTGAAAAAGCAAACGTGAACTACTCCAGTTTTCACACAAATTCGACGCGTAGAGATTTTTTGGGTAGAATTTGGGTCATTATCTTTATTTCTGCCCATTAGGAGACTGTAGCGGTCAAGCTTAACAACTAACAATGATTGTGGCTAATTGCACATTGGATGTTTTTTAGGATTCTGGCCGTGTCTTCGGCCTGTTGATTGGTATTGAACCAGATTTGCGCAAGCTGAAACAACCAGTCCAATTTATTTGGATTTAAATAACATGCAGAAGTGAAGATGTTAGGGGATGATTTTCAAAGGCAAGGCATACCCCGCCTGTGACAAGCATTAATTTAGTTGGTCCTTTGTTAAGTGCAGTCAAAAGCAGGGCCAGGATTTGCAGGAACAATGATAACATCTGGACGGCATTGAGGGGACTAGAAACACAAAAGCAGAGATGTACTGCTGAGGCTTTATAAGGCTCTGGTCAGACCACATTTGGAGTATTGTGAGCAATTTTGTGCCCCATATCTAAGAAAGGATTGTTGGTCCCAGAGAGGGTCCAGAGGAGGTTCACGTGAATAATCCCGGGAATGGGAACCTTGATGTATGAGGAGTGTTTGAGGACTTGATGTTGGTTAGAAGGATTGGGGGGGAGGTGGGGATCTCAATGAAACTTACAGAATATTGAAAGATCTGGATAAAGTGGATGTGGGGTAGAGGTTTTTATTAGTGGGAAAGATTAGCATCTGAGGGGACAGCCTCAGGATAATGAGACGACCCTTTAGAACTGAGATGAAGAAGAATTTCTTCAGCCAGAGGGCGGTGATTCTGTGGAATTCATTACCACAGAAGGCCGTGGAAGTCAGGTCATTAAGTGTATTTAAGACTGAGATAGATAGGTTCTTGATCAATAAGGGGATCAAATGTTAGGGGGAAAAGGGGTGAGAAACTTATCAGCCGTAATCGAATGGCAGAGCATTCTTGATGGGCCGAATGGCCTAATACTGCTCCTATATCTTATGGACACATAGCCCAGTTAATGCAGAAATTGGTCACCAGATCAAAATGCGGAAGAGTTTATCTTGCGAATTGTAAATTGTCACAAGTTGCTGGCCACTCCACTGAGACATGAAATAAAACCCAGAACAAACCAAACAGCTGTGATAAGTTCTGATGAAAAGTCATTAATATAAAACATTGGGCTGGATTTTCATATCCCAATGGAGATGCAAATTGGCTCATTGGCTGACCTTAGGCTTGAATTATTGATGTCACATTAGATATGCAGCATTACGAGAATTCCCAGCCCCACAAACTCAACATCTGTATAAGTGTCTCCAAAGGTCAGACTTGTGGTTGGTGGGGCTGGGCTGTGATAAGAGTCAGGGTGGGCGACACCAGAGGATCTGTGAGGTGGCATTGGGCCCAGCATGGATTGGGCGATTCAGGCAAATATACAAAGCAGCTGACCATCTGAAAGACACAGTTGTGAGGCAGGAAGTTCATGGTGAAGAGTCAGAGAATCAGGGGGTGTTACAGGTGAGTGGGAATTCTGCAACTGGTGGTAAATCCCTCGGGAAAAAAACTGTCATTGTTGCTGCCTATTCATTGTGTACTGTACTGAGGTATATAAAACATGGTGCGCCTTCATAAGTCACAGTCATAGAGACGGTAACCTGCAGCAATGTAATTAACTATGATACCTCAGCGGATGAATAATGAACTGAGCCATGATCATTAGCCCATCCACTTGCCTTCTTGCCACCATCAGTTCCAACACTGTTGATCCCTGACCAGGTCCCCCACATCTGCACACTGTTTTGTTTTAGAAATTTGGCAGTTAATGAAGTCAACAGTAAACTTGAGATGAAAACAAAAATAATACACAAATAACAAGATTAGCAGGCATTAGAGTGTCACTGAGGTGCAATTTGCCCAGTAACGAGGGATTTGGGAGCTGAATCCACAGGGTGGGATATAAAGCAGCTGAACAGTATAACCACTAGCACCTCTTTGGCAAAGCAGGCTAGTTTTCCATCCAACAGCCAGACATGTCAAAATTTTCAGATAGGCCAGGACATTAGTTACAGCTTTAATGCAGCTGAGTGCTGCTGCTGGAATATACTAGGTTCCCTGATGACCCCTGGAAAGAACCTGAGGCACAAAAATCGAGAGCCACAGTTCGCCTTGCAGCCACAGAACATTAGGATCAATAGAGTGTGGCTTGCATTGTTGCTGGGCTATTTCATGGCTTAACCTTAGTCACTTTTGGCAGTGGTTTTCCATCATAGTGAGAAATGACATCTGAGGTCAGTACATCCTTCCCACAAGTTATCCTACCTCTTCTTTTCTTCCTTCCTCGTGTGCATGGCATTGCCTTTTCCTCCTGCCATCCTTCAAGACCCTGCCTGCTCATATTGTCATGCTTCTATAGTGCTTATATGCAAGGGTGCTATACACATCTTGTCTCTTCCTTGGCACAAAATGCAATGCCTCACTCTCAAGCATAGGTTCGTGCTGTCACCTGGTTGCATGAGTCAGTAGGGGCAAACAAAATTGCCATGCCAAGTCCAGCAGCCTGGGGAAAGAGAGGCTCTCTGGGACTGTGAAAATCCAGGCCTGAGTTCTGTTTTGCTGAAAAAAAATTCCAGTGTTTTCCTGACCCTATTCACAGGTTGGAATGGCCTTGATGCAAAATGCACACAAATCTCTTCTGAAGTCAACGTCTGCACTGTGAGGACCAAGGAAAATTGTATTTCCTTCCACACATTATATTAATCTGCTAGTGTGATCTTGTAAATCCTAAAATAATATACCTCCTTAGGGAGTTTGTAACCACTGCTGAGGAGTTGGGCCATTCTGAAGGGTCAATTTAACATATTTTGACACCCTCAGATATCATTGTTAGATGCTGTATTGTAATATAGATGTATTTTTAATGCATTGATTCATCATAGGTCTCTGTTCTGAAAAGATAAATTAACTATCATGTTGACCGTTATTGTATAAGTGTTGGCTTGCATTACACTGCTTTTTCCATTGGAGAAAGTGCTACATTGCATGCAAAATATGCAAATCTGCTGACAACTTTTCTTATCATCTTTCATACTGGGATTTAAATGTACAGACAGCTTTGATGATGAAAAATATCTCTGTTTTTGAAAAGTAAAAATACTTCTAATCATCTGTTTCCCTCCATTGATTGATTGACATTCTGCATTGAAATGGAGAGGACACCATCTGTTCTTTCAATTTCAGACTCATGCAATTTCACTAATCTTTTGATAGCTGTGGCCATTATGAATGCTTGCCTGAGTTCAGAAAATGATGGTGATCAGCTCTGGTGACACAACTATCCAGGAGAAAGACTGATAGTTTTCCGAAGTTGTAATAATATTCTCTGCTTTTGATGTGGCTACAGAGCTGCATGGTTGTTTGATTTCAAAACCTAATGGCCATTTAAAGGATTAACACATTTTTTTCAATAGCAGAAGTGTAAATGAGAGCTTTATTACATTTTTATGGGTTTAAATTCTTTACACCTGCATTTAAAATAATTCCCATTATTATTGCATGGCTGTAAATAATGGATAATGGGTGAGTGGCGATCGAGGACACAGGATAGACAAGATGGGATGGAGTATCTGAGGATTCCTCTGGGGCATCTGAGTTGGGCTTTTTCATCCAAGATGGAGACAAGCCACCTAATCAACTCACCTCTGCACCCACACTCCATCACAGCAAATAAACTATACTGCGAACTCGAGCCTGCATGAGAAAACAAAAATACCAGGAGTCACGTGTGTGTGACAAGCGTGTAATTTGGAAGTCGCAAACATGTGCAAGTTGCTTTTTCCCGAACCCATTTGAAAATCCAGGCTAATAACTGTTTCTGCACACAATGGTGCCTAGTGAGTTTTTTTTCCCCAGCATTTTCTGATTTGATTTTAAACTATTCCCTTGATTTGGCAAATTCCATTCATTCTGCTTTGTAGCAATTGTCCATAAAAAATGTAGCGAAAATCATTTTTCCATTTCTTACAGCTTGATGTATATGTGTCAAAAAGTTCGAATGACAGCTTCCTTTCTTGTTTGTGATTGTACCCGGGCAACGTTGTAAAATAACAATCAATCACTCACTGCTGGCTTAAAGGATTAAATTTTAAAGCAGTTTCACAATTGTAACATAAAACACACGCCATCAGCCAATAATAACACAACCAGTTGCACATTACATGGCGACAGAAATTCTGCTCCTATCAGACTAATTTAAAATGATTTGTTTTAAATTCCCATAATTGTGCAGTATGTACTGAAATATTCTGTCATGTCAGGCTGCCATCAGTAATTTGTGTTTTGGCAGAGTATTGTTTAAGAAAAAAATAAATAATGTAAAACATTTGCGCTTTTTTTAAACAAAACAACACACTATTTCTGAACGATTCAACATTGTGCTCCTTCGAACAACACATGCAATGTCTTTGATGAAAATCCAAATATAATATTGTAAATGATCAGGTCTGGAGTGCTGAAATAAAACAGGAGACAATGTTGGAAACTGGAGGTTATCGTGAGCTCTGCATGTCTCTGTTCGCATAACTGCGCATAGACTGTATCCCCAGTAGATGATGCTATCTCCTATCAAAATCTGGGGTATGGTGGTTATCGTACTAGGTTAGTAATCTAGTAGACCTTGGTTAATAAACCAGGAAACATGAATTCAAAACTGTAGCAGTTTGAGAACTTGGGTTTAGTTGAAAAACAAATTGAAGGGATTTTCTCCTCCCCAGCCGTCACAGGAATCGTAGGAAGCTGATGTGGGGGGTGGACCATGCAAAGGGTCTATTGATCTTGGGCAGGATTTCCAGTTTTGGGGCGGGCGCGGTTGGAAAATCCTACCCATTGTGTTTGAGGTGGTTCAAAGGAGGTTTACTAAATTGATACCGGGAAGGAATGGGTTGTCTTAGAGGAAAGGATGGACAGACCTTTGCTTGGCTTGCTTCCACTGAAGTTTAGAAGAGTGAGGAGTGACTTGATTGAAGTCTATAAGGGTTTGAATGATCTGGACAAGGCGAACATGGAAAGGATGTTCCTCTTGTGGGTGCATACAGAACAAGGGGGTGCTGTTTAAAATGAGAGGTTCCCCTTGGAGGTCAAAGATGAGGAGCATTTTTATCTCTCGGAGGGTTATGCAACTTAAAAACTCTCTGTCTCAGAAGGCAGTGGAGGCAGCGTCACTGAATATTTTTAAGGCAGAAGTATCAAGATTTTGCTGGGCAAGGGAATCAAAGGTTATGGGGGTTGGATGGGGAATGTGAAATTCAAAACACAAACAGATCTCACTGAACGGTGGAGCAGACTCAAGGGGCCGACTGGTCTACTTTTGTTCCTATTTCATATGTTCACAGCTCTGTTTGCGTATCTGTTTCAGTCAAAAATGGCCTTGGAGTTGTCAGATTGTTGTAAAAATCTAAAGGACACAGTAATCCCCTTTAGGGAAAGAAACTTGCGGATACATCTGACCCCTATCCCTCACCAACACGGTTGACTTTAAACTCAAGGTGAGACTTAACTGACAGTTGTTCAAGATGTCACCATCTTCTTGGCAAACATGCACGGCCAATAAATTCCAACCTTGCCTGCAACATGCACACGCTGAGAATGAACTTCTAAAAATTGTCCATTTCTCACTGATAACAAATCCTTTGAAAAATCTGTGCGGTGACCCCAAACCCCTGCATCATGTCCATGCCGTTAGTTTGGCACATGACCTGTTGGCAGGATGCTCTTTGCTTGTTGATCCGCCACTTCTCCTCATAACAGTGGACTCCCCCCCCTCAAGCCTCAAATAGAGGGCAGTAATCCGGTGGCTCCATATTGACCATGAGCGACATGGTTGCGAGATCCCCTTCAGGCTTCTCTCGCACAGATTCTCAGGTTTCACACAACATACAGAACTTCCAACTGGTTTTAACTCTTTGAAACACAACTGGCATTTACGTCGCACCTTTAACACTGTAATCCCAGGGTGATTCACAGGAGCATTATTAGACACGATTTAACATCAAACTAAAGATGTGAACATTAGAACGGAGCTTGGACAAAGAGATAGGTTTTTAGGAAGAACACGAAAGAGGGGGAAAAAGTGCAGAGGAGTCGGTGATCGCCACCATGTTCTTTTCCAATAAGTGCAAACATTTCATTATCCAGCATCACGTTATATTTGTGACTGTTAATTTGGAATGGCAGCAGCTCTATTTGGATAACAAGTTGAGGGTCACTTGTATTGCCCATTATGTATCTTGGGTATGGAAGGCAGTTGGTAAACATTCTAATATTGTGCCTTGGAAAGGTTTTTACAAAGATTCTTTTGTTTCTTAGACAGTTCCTTCCTTGCATTGAACTTGGCTAAGAGCATTTTTTCACTCAAAGAGATTGGATCATCATATCTTATGCAACAATAAATGATATAAGTTCACACTTGTTTGAGTGTTCATTCCTGTTTGAGTCACGGGATGGAATATTCCGGCTGCTCTCACCTCAAGACCGGAAGTCCCACTCAAGGTTCTATGTTGGGTGGTGCAGGAATCAAATATTAGAGTCACAGAGTCATAGAATTCTACACCACTGAAAGAGGCCCTTCTGCCCATCATGTCTTCACTGGCCATCAAGGACCTATCTATTATAATCACATTTTCTGGCATATGGTCTGTAGCCTTGTAAGTTATGACATTTCAAGTGCTTATCCAAATGTTTCTTAAATGTTGTGAGTGCTTCCAGCTCTACCGCCCTTTCAGGTAGTGAGTTCCAGATTCCCATCACCCTCTGGATGAAGAAATTGTACCTCAAATCCCCTCTAAACCTTCTGCTCAGAGCTCATGGATCCAGGGAAATTTGGCAAATTAGATCCAAAATTGGTCTAATGGCAGGAGGCAGAGGGTAGTGGTCGAAGGTTGTTTTTGTGACTGGAAGCCTCAACTAACACACATTGATCCAAAGAGCAGTGAGACTGGTGCCACACTCTTCACTTACACAGATGACGGAAAGTAACTTTCTCAAGAAAGAAACACTTAGGGTAGAAGTTTAAGGATGGTGAGTGATTGGTGCTTCCCATCCTGAGAGCTGGTGCCTATCACTCAGTCATCAACCCTCAAACCTCACTGCCATTTAACACCCCATCTCTGAGGGGGCCTTCAGAGTGAGAGTCCCCCCTACTTTCCGCCCAAAATGATGAAATGTAGAAATATCTGTTTCCCACTCTACCCACACCCACCAACCTAAAAATTGAGGCTAGGTGGGATGAGGTCAATAAGCAGCCACCTAAGAAGGGTCTTAGCATTGCTGCCTAACAGTGCTTTGGGACCTAGGTTCAATTCCAGCCTAGGGTGACTGTGTGGAGTTTGCACATTCTCCCCGAGTATGCTTGGGTTTCTTCTGGGTGCTCTGGTTTCCTCCCACACTCTAAAGATGTGCAGTTCAGGGTTGATAAACCATTTAAAAATTCCCCTTCTGGCCTCCTTCTGCACTGTAGGTTTTCTGTGATTCTGTGATTAATGGGTGAATTGGTAAGTTTCCTGCCTGCAGCTTTGTCCATCCAAGTATGAAATTGCTTGGTTTCGGCAGGTGGGTTCTTGGGGGGAATCCCGTCTATTCCATTTTACCCTCTCTGCATCCTCACCCCCGTCCCAACTCAGAACTTGCCTTGAGGGCAATTTAAAATTCTGCCCTTACATTCATGTGGCACCTTTTCTGTCCTCAGGGCATCCCAAAGTGCATGTCAGGCCAGGAAGTACTTTTGAAGCACAGTCACTGTTATAATGTAGGAAACAAGATAGCCAATTGGCGCACAGAAAGCTCTCACAAACAGTAATGTAATCATCTATTCAGTGATGCTAGTTGAGAGATAAACATTCAGCCAGACTCAAGGAAATCTCCCCTGCTCTCTTTTTGTTTCAGTTAGTGTTGTCAGATCTTTTGCATGAGATGGCAATTCTCAGCTGGAAGGTGGCATTGCCCCATAGGCTGGAGCGCCAATCTTTGTAGTGGAACTTAAGTTGGTGATTTAGTGGCAAGAGTGTTACTACAGAGCCATGACTGACTCCAACATTGTTATGATGACTGCTTCTTGAGCAAGAATGGTAATGACCTTGAAGAAAGCTTCAAAGGGTATGGGTGTATATTTAGGTGGCATCCTTAGAATGGTTGCAGTAAGATAATTTCTCTTCAGGGCATAGGGAATGAATTATATAGGAGCTACAACATGGAAACAGCTCATTTAGCCCAACCAGTTCATAATGTTTTTTCCATATGAGCGATCCCATGGTGCAAACGCTGCCACCATGCAAAACCTTATTCAAACACTCATTTAACATTTTGTAGGGAAGGATTCTATGAATTTGAATGGGGCTAAATTTCTTTGGGCTTGCCTCACTCCTTTATAGGAACTTCAGCAGATGTTTGGAGAAATTCTATTGACGTACCAAAATTTTAATTAGTTTTGGAAACAGTGTAAAATGTCTAAATTGTCTTGATTTGTCTTTATATAAATTTATTTCTGTAATCGATCCAGTTTTGGAGTTAGCCTGAAATGTATTGGACCCACCTGCTACACCCATCCCATCCCCAAACTGTTGAAGAGGTCAAAAATGCACTATAAGAATCCCATATGTTAACTAATATGTTACTCAGTAATATAAGGGGAAATTGTTCAATTTTAGACATGCACTCTTGTTTAGAAAATGTAAGTTTCAGCTCATCGGTAAAAGTTTATTTGTTAGTGTCACAAGTAGACTGACATTACCACCGGAGTGAAGTTACTGTGAAAATTCCCTAGTTGCCACACTCCAGCACCTGTCCAGGTACACTGAGGGAGAAATTAGCTTGACCAATGCACGTAGCCAGCTTGTCTTTCGGACTGTGGGAGGAAAACCAGAGCACCGGAGGAAACACACGTAGACACGGGAAGAATGTGCAAACCCCACAGACAGTGACCCAAGCCGGGAAGCGAACCTGCATCCCTGGCACTGTAATGTGGTATTATCTCGAGAAGCTGCATTTTAACTCAAAGAGGTCAATTTTAAGGCTAGGCGCAAAATAGATGGTCAACAGGCCTGTTCATTATCACCACTGTAAGCAACAATGAGGCCATTTTGTACCATGTCTACCACAAAACTGCAGTTCAGGCTCTAGGTGATGCATAGGATGTCAAGTTACACATTACACTGGGCTTCCAGCCTTAAACAGTTGGATGTTTCAGCCACCCATCTCTGAATCCCCATTTGAGCTGGCAGCAGCCAGATTGCCAGGATGAAGTAGCCCAATGCCATTTTCAGGCCACAACCATCCCAATTCCATCTTGTGGATGCATTTCAACTGGGTATCAAGGAGAGTTGGGAGAGAATTCAATCATAAGATAGGCAAAGATGCAGTTGGATCTAGATGGTGGCTCTTCACGAATTTACCTAAAACCCAGGTGTGTGTTAGAAGCCAGTAAATCTTTTAACATTTTTGTTTTCAATGGTTATTCAGAGGTTAATTCAGAAAAAAGGATTGTTTTTCAAGTTTCAAATTACAGAAGTGGTCAGATCGAGCCTATTGTCTGTATTTGAAAGGGAGTCAGCTACATTGACCTACTTTTTGCAGCTAAAGAATTATCCCGAAGAGTGTGACTGAATCCTTCTATCTTATAACATGTAACACATTTACGTCTGGAGCATTAGTTTGGATTGATGTCAGACAGATTCGGACATTTATTCCATTTTTTGAGCTGTGATAGGTGAAAGCCAAGTATTTTGTATCCATTTCCCATCTAAAATTCACCCCATTGCTGGGCGATACATTTTCATTGATGTCTGTGCTTCTACAATGATAAAGTTGTTTACTAAATCAAGGAATTTCCCGACATTTCATAAGAATTTAGGGTAATAAGACTTATCCTTTATATGGTTTTGTAGGAGGGGGCAATCTTACCAGAATTTGGCAAAGTGTTGGTTCCAGAGAGAAAAATGGAGTAAATCGTGCCAATGTCTCTGGCAAAATTTCATACCAGATCTTGAGCCTCATTGACAAAACTTTCATGGCCACAAGAGTAACTGCAAGGACCTCCCTCTGATTCACCCACCAGCGCTCCACTCAATCGCACCAATCACTGGGGAGCTACATATAAACCGCTCCCCCCGCCCTCTCCAGCACCTGTTCCACAGCGACTGTAGAGGACGGCAGCCAGGAATCATGCACCGTATTTCTCAGAGGGAGCCACCAGACATGGAGGTCATGAGCTGAGCCATGGTGCAGATATCTCCTACCATGGAGTGCATGTCCCAAACCAAGGCTTCCACTGCGGATTCTAATCTCGCAGTGTTGGCCTCAGTGCGCTGAAGTGACAACACCATCTCCTTAAACAGACGGCAGTGGGATTCCTCCAGTCAGCCTTCATATTCATGTTAATATGTATTCAATTAACTCAAGATAACCTGCTGATTTTATTCAGATTAGCAAAGACAAAACAGCTAAACTACTATTTGTCCAGACCACGGATTGTCAGCAAAGCATCCTTCACTTGTCTTATTCACCTTCTCTCCAGATTGGATTGTATTCAAAAGCCTGTGTTTTGTTATCTCGTGTAGCCTTCAGGTATAATCTCTTGCTGTTTCCTTCACCGGCAGTGGCAATGGTTTATGACAGTGTACGACATAATGAAAGAAAACTTTTTGCAATCTCAATATCATTCTTATCACTGGCATTTTATCTGTTATGCAGATACAGACAGGCCTAGGTCTGTGGCTCATGTAGCTTTCAGAGAGGTTGGAGGATTTATGTATGGGATATTCCATGAACAGGAATTATTGTCAATTCATTAACTATTGCAAGGCTACAGTAATGTATAGATATGTCAATTTTACTTAATTCCGAAGAGCATTAAAGTTACTGGGTGGGATTTTGTCTTCTCACTTAGAATCATAGAATCCCTACAGTGCAGAAGGAGGCCATTCAGCCCATCAAGTCTGCATGCACCACAATCCCACCCAGGCCCTTTCTGGTAAACCCACATATTAACCCTACTAATCTCCTAATACCACGGTCAATTTAACTGGCCAATCAACCTAACCCATGCATCTTTGGACTGTGAGAAGAAACCGGAGAACCCAGAAGAAACCCACACAGACACGAGAAGAATGTACAAACTCCTCACAGACTGTGACCCGAAGCTGGAATTGAACCTGGATCCCTAGCACTGTGAGGCAGTGCTAACCACCGTGCCATCGTGCCGCCCACTTGAATGACCTTTAATCCTAGAATTTAGCATAAATTTACCCTTTAAGATTAAAGAAAAATCTGCATGTACTTCATGCCTTAGCACATTTCCCCTAGGTGTTGAAAAGCAAGACACATCATATTAATTATTTCAGTTGTATTATTTTTTCCTTTCTTGGAAGCAATCATTTGTTGCTGGGCTTTGGTTGTGTTGCCAGTTACCTTCCATGATCTATTTGACCTTCACAGCACATTATGCTGTCTTCCTTCAGTCCATTTTTCCAATAAGGTTCACTGGATATTGTTTAGAAGCAAATTACTGCAGATGCTGGAATCTGAAAGCAAAACAGGAAATGCTGGAAAATCTCAGCAGGTCTGGCAACACCTGTAGGGAGAGAAAAGAGCTGAAGTTTTGAATCTAGATGACCCTTTGTCAAACTGGCAATGAGTTCAACATTGGATAAAAGCAAATTACTGCTGGAATCTGAAACCAAAACAGGAAATGCTAGAAAATCTTAGCAGGTCTGGCAGCATCTGTAAGGAGAGAAAAGAGCTGATGTTTCGAGTCCAGATAACTCTTTTGGTTTCACTGGACATTGTTGCTGACTCTGAACAGGCTAAAATGAGCCAATTTGCCACAGATTGGTGACTTAACTGAAGATTTCCTTAATCTATCTGGTTCTGCTACCTCTGCCTTGAAATTTTACGGTAAATTATAACTAATGATGCTATGCACTTTCCAGGCAGATGGTGGGGTTTGTTCAGGTGAAACATAAATAACAGAAAAGTTGTGACTTGGCCGGTTCTTGTCTGTCCATTATCACTCAGAATGTGTAGACCTGTGAGGGAATTCAGCACTAAATACAGATCCACGCATCAAGTCACAGCACTTGTCTTCTAACAAGTGGTATTCAATGATTGCGACCTTGAGTTCTTGAGGTGGCACAGTGGTTAGCACTGCTGCCTCACAGCACCAGGAACCCAGGTTCAATTCTAGCTTTGGGTGACTGTCTGTATGGAATCTGCACATTCTCCCCATATCTGCATGGGTTTCCTCCGAGTGCTCCGGTTTCCTCCCACAGTCTGAGAGATGTGCAGGTTAGGTAAATAGGCCATGCTAGATTGTGCCTTAGTGTACCAGAATGTAGGTTAGGGGGATTAGTAAATATGTGGGGTTATGGGGATAGGGCAGAGGGTGGATCTGGGTGAGATGCTCTGTCAGATGGGCTAAATGGCCTCTTTCTGCACTGTAGGGATTCTATGATTCTACTGATGAAGCTTACATAGTGATCTCCCACTGGAAACATAAGGTGAGATTTTACTGGTCCCTAGAAAGCAGTTTAGAAGGGATAAGAAGGCGACTAGCTTCATGGTAGCTCCAAGGTTTTTTTATTCCCTTGTGTACTGTTTCGACTAAGGCATAATTAAATTGAGCACTGGAAACCTCCATCCTGGGATTCCCCAGTGCCGTTGCAGTGAATGGAGTTTTGGTTGAGAGTCAAGTTCTCCATTTTCACCAGTTGCGGGGCGGATACGGACAAAGGTCGGAGAATGCCACCCACATGTTTAAGGTGATTATTGGATTTGTTTGGGTGGATATGGTAAGCAACTGGAGCAAAAGGGCATAAACTAAGAAACGTAGAGCTAGGATGTAGAGGGGAGATTGCAGGAAATACTTCTTCACACAAAAGACTGTGGAAGTCGGGAAGCCTCTCCCACAAAAATCTATTCAGGCTGGATCAATTGATAGATTTTTGTTAGTTAAATGATCCGAGAACACACTGTGAAAATTCCTGCTCCTGAATTGATGAGGATAATGTTTAAATGGTCACCACCAGGGGAATGGCATGCACATCTACAGAACTCCAACAGTCAGAAATCCATCAATCCGAAACACAACTATCAGAAACTCAACAATCGGAAATCCAACAGCCGGAAATCCAACCATCGGAAAACCAACAGTCGGAAAACCAACAATCAGAAACCCATTAATTAGAAACCCAACAATCAGAAATCCAGCAAGTGGAAATCCAACAATCAGAAATCCAACAAACAGAAACCCAGCAATCAGAAATCCAACAATCAGAAACCCAACAATTAGGAATCCAACAATCAGAAATCCAACAGTCAGAAACCCAACAATCAGGAATCCAACAGTCAGAAATCCAACAATCAGAAACACCAACAATCAGAAATCCATCAATCAGAAATGCAACAATCAGAAATCCAACCATCAGAAACCCATCAATCAGAAATCCAACCATCAGAAACCCATCAGTCAGAAATCTAATAGTCAGATATAGAGCAGTGCAAAGTCCAACAAAATTAACAGTAAAAAAGTCTACCTGTCAATTCATACTTTTACAACATAGCCAGAATTTTCAAATGGTTTTCATGATAATTTAGGTAAAATATATTTATAATGTAACATAAAAACATTCAAATAAAAATGCATTTCATGAAATATCAATAAAAAATTTGCACATAGGATTTTCTCATGCCAGCCTAAAGTACCAGCTTGTGGTACAAGATTTAGTTGAATATCTGGTGACCTGGATCTCTTGCCTTATTTCCTAATTTGATTTGATTTGATTTGATTTATTATTGCCACATGTACTGGAAACAAAAGTATTGTTTACTACACGCTGCACACAAAATATACCATTGGTAGACAACACTGGGGAGAAGGAAAGGATAGGGTGCAGAATATAGTGTTACGGTCATACCTAGAGTGTAGAGAAAGATCAGCTTAATATATAGTAGGTCCATTCAAAAATCTGCTGGTGGCAGGGAAGAAGCTGTTCTTGAGTCGGTTGGTACATGACCTCAGACTATTGTATCTTTTTTCTGGCAGAAGAAAATGAAAGAGAGTATGTCTGGGGCGCGTGAGGTCCTTGATTATGATGGCTGTTTTGCCGAGGCAACGGGAAGTGTAAATAAAGTCAATGGATGGGAGGTTGGTTTGTGTGCTGGACTGGGCTTCATTCACAACTCTTTGAAGTTTCTTACAGGCTGGTCAGAGTAGGAGCCATACCAAGCTGTGATACATAATCTGTAAAGGTTGGTGAGAGTAGTAGTGGACATGCTGAATTTCCCTAGCCTCCTGAGAAAGTTGAGGCGATGGTGGGCTTTCTTGACTATTGCATTGGCATGGAGGCTCTAGGACAGGGTGTTAGTGATCTGGACATCTAGAAACTTGAAGCTTTTGGCCACTACATCACTGTTGATGCAGACAGGGGCAAATCCTCCACTACACTTCTAGAGTCGATGCCTATCTCCTTTCTATTACTGACGGTGAGGGAGAAATTATTGTCGTCGCACCCTGACACCAGATTCTCTATCTCTTTCTTTTACTCTGTCTCATCATTGTTTGAGATGCGACCCACTATGGTGGTGTCATCAGCAAACTTGAAAAAGTAGTTGGAGCAGAATTTGGCAATGCAGTCATAAGTGTATAAGGAGTATAATTAGGGGCTGAGGACACAGCCTTGCAGGGCACTGGTGTTGAGGATAATTGTGAAAGAGGTATCATTGCCTAGGATCCAGCTGCAGAGGTAGGGGTCTAGGACCTGGTTGCAGAGGGAGGAGCGAGACCTACACCACGGAGTTTGGAGATGGGTTTTGTTGATATACTGGTGTTGAATGCTGAGCTGTAATCAATACTAGGAGTCTGACATAGTGCCCTTGTTACCCAGGTGTTCCAGGGTTGAGTGCAGGAACAGTGTGGACCTGTTGCTGTGGTAGGCGAACTGTGATGGATCCAGACAATCTGAAAGGCCTGAATTGATCTGTGCCATGACTAACCTTTTAATGATGGATGTCAGAGCCACCGAGCGGTAGTCATTAAGGCACGCTGGTTGTACTGGGATGATGGTTGTCTTCTTGAATCAGGTAGGGACCTCAGGTCAGTGTAAAAAGAGTGCTTATTCTAATTCTTATCCTAGCTCTTATTCATTGGTTCCCTCCTGGCACAAATAGTCCCACAGGCCACAAAATATAGTATTTCTTAACATTCTATCTTTTTGTTTATGTATGTTTTTTGTATTATAAAGACATTGTAGGTGATTTACCAAATGCAATATTGTCCTTTAGTAGGGAAAAGGAGAAGAACCATACCACAAGGCCTCCCTGAATCGAATCTGTGTCCCAGTTTTAATCCACACTGAACACATTTCCTCTCAATGAATGTGCCTCATTTTGTTTGAATTGGTTGTTTCATTCAGTCTCAGTTTGATTGCTCATCAGTAGCATGATGCCGATTGAATCAAACATTCATGCTGTTTTTCTTCTTCACAGTGAATTTTCTACCGACCATTAACTCCACTGATTTATGCCTTACTGGAATCAAGATTTGTTTGAATGTCAAACTTGACACTGAAAATCATGGGAATCCACCTCTTTCAAGGTCTGCTATTGACAGTCACCATTTAGCTATGCTAACAACTCAACAACAGCACTAAACCTGTCAAAGATATGGCACCAATTCGAGGACACTAGTTGCCTTGCCAGAAAGCTGTAATGGCTGCTGTAATGCATGTATAATGAGGTCAATTCAATTAAATATAAACCACAAATCCACATGTTTCAGGCAAACAGCATGGACAGTCATCTCTGGCACAAAGCAAACATTGTTCTCCTTAATGCTGAGAGAGCCAAGGAGAGATTTAGTGGAGGTGTTAAGATGTTGAGAAGTTTGTTTAGTAGTGAGAGAAACAGGAAAGCCTGACACTTATATAAGAATTTCACAACTTTAGGACATCTTAAGGTGCTTTGCAGAAATGAAGTGCTTCATTTTTGAAGTGTGGTCACTGTGATGATATAGGAAAGACTGAACTTATTTGGCACACAGCAAACTCCCACAAAGAGCAAGGAGATAATATGCCAGACAAACCCTTTTTGTGATGTTGGCCAGGGATAATTCCTCTGTGCTTCTTTGAAATAGAGCCACAGGAATCTTTTAAATCCCCCTGGCAGAGCAGATAGGGCCTTGGTTTAATTTTTCATCTAGAAGACAGCATCTCCAACAATGCAGCTCTCCCTCAGTATCACACTGATGTGTCAGTGTAGATTATTCGGTGCTGATCGCTGGAATGGGATTTGAACTCACAACCAAATGATTCAGAAGCAAGAGTGCTACCATCAAAGCCACAATTGGATGGGAGAAATTGCTTCCACTGGGCAGGAGGACTATTATACCCAGGGGATACTGATTTAAGAACAAGAAGGGTGATGAGGGGAACTTCTTAAATCCATCAATATGCTGTAAATAAGAATGCGCTACTTGAAAGGGTTGTGGAAGCAGATTCAATTATAATTTTCACAAGGAGTTTGGACATTTATCTGAAACGAAAGGGGGAAAAACAGCGGAGTGTGACAAATTGGATAGCGCTTACAACGAGCTGACGTGTGTGTTGTACGGTTCCAAGAGCTGGATTTTAGGTTGGTGATGCATTAGAAGCAAATGTGGGAGAATCCAGTCATACAGGGCAATCTGGAAGTCAGTACAGTGTATCTCTCAGTGGGGTTAACATCTGATTTCTGTGCCAAGTGCTCATCCAGGTACTTTTTAAAAGATGTGAGGCAACCCAATTCTACCACCCTCCTAGACAGCGCATTCCAGACCCTCAACACTCTCTGGGTAAGAAATGTTTTTCTCCAAATCCCCCCTAAACCTCCTGCCCCTCAACCTGAACCTCCCCTCATGATCAACCCTTCAACTAAGGGGAACAGCTGCTCCTAATCCACTCTGTCCATGCCCCTCATAAGCTTATACACCTCGATCAAGTCGCCCCTTAGTCTTCTCTGTTCCAATGAAAACAACACAAGCCGATCCAACTCTGAGGCCTGTCAAAGGATCATCTAGACTCAAAACGCTGGCTCGATTCTCCCTCCACAGATGCTGTCAGATCTGCTGAGATTTTCCAACATTTTTCTGGGGTTTTTTTCAGATTCCAGCATCTGGAGTAATTTGCACTTATCACAAGCCTATCCAACCTCACTTCATAACTTAACTGTTCCATCGCAGGCGGCATCCTGGTGAATCTCCCCTGCACCCCCTCCAGTGCACAATCAGGGACATAGTGATCACGTCAAACATTTGTAGCTTGGCCGAACACATTCATGTCTGCCCTTGACCACAGGAGGGCTGTGTTAACCCTCTGGAGGTGAGCAGTCCCGCTGAGAATGCACCCTAACAGGATTCAGGCTGACCATGCACCAGCTCAGATACTCAGGCTTCATGTGTGGAGATTTGCGTTTTCACCTTTAGCGCAGCGGAAGTAAGCAAGTCCAGATGGTGGAGACAGGGAGAGCTGTGAAGAAGAGGCAGCTCATATTAGCTGTTCTGAATTAGCGCCAAACACTGCACACCCTTGACGGAAAGGATAATTCAGAAGCAGCGGAAGAGAATGTCTGATCTGCTGGCAGGCATTGCGCTTACACTGCCCAGCTTTGTATCAAGATTAAAGGAATGCGTTCCAAGCATGGTGCTGCAGGCCTTTTTAATGCTCTCTGCCCGGGGAACGAGAGGCCACCAGTGAGGAGCATCAAATGCGACAATCAAATGGCAGCAGGCAGGCCGTCAGCCATGGCTTACACACCATGAACTCCACTTTAACTAGAGTGATTGATACCCTAGTCCTGACTATTCATCACCACACTGATCTGCAGCAAACCTTTTGCCAGCTTGCTGGCACGCAAACATGACTGGGCCAGGAGAATGGCGATGGTGGATTGGGCACATTGTCATGGGTTCCTGAATTAAAATGCATACACTTGTCCCACATTGTTGCCCCCCACCCCTTGCACACCCCTAGTTAATACCCACATGTTGCCTTCTGTTCATTAACTGAGCCTGCCCTGGCACAGGTGCAGCTGGAGAGACCTTTGCCGACATCTCGGGGGCTCCCAAAGTCCAGAAGATGTTGGCCAAGAGCGTCTTAACAGTCGGAGCAGGGAACTGAGCAGCCCTCTTTAATCTCTGTTGAAGCCATCAGGGTTATATCATGTACCTCTGCTAAGAATAGGAGGAATAAAGATCTATGTTGCACGGAGGGGGGCATGTGCCATCAGACCTTTGAATGGACCTACCTTATATTAAATTGATCTTTCACTACACCCGAACTATCATAGAATCATAGAATTCATACTGTGCAGAAGGAGGCCATTTGGCCCATCAAGTCTGCACCAATCACAACCCCATCCAGGCAATATTCCTGCAACCTCACAGAATTAACCCTCTAATCCCCTGACACTAGAGTCAATTTAGCATGGTTAATCAAACTAAGCCGCACACCTTTGGACTGTGGAAGGAAATCGGAGCACTCGGAAGAAACCCACGCAGACACGGGGAGAATGTGCAAACTCCACACAGGCAGTGACCCGAGGCTGGAATCGAGCCTGGATCCCTGGCACTGTGAGGCAACAGTGCTAATCCCTGTGCCACTGTGCCGCCCGCCCCATGACTGCAACACTACATTCTGCACCCTCTCCTTTCCTTCCCTATGAACGATATGCTTTGTCTGAACAGTGCAACTGTATACTAATACATGTGACAATAATAAATCAAATTTTTAAAAAGCCACATTTTAAGTGGTTAACCCTTTTCCCTGACAAGCCAGCTGGTAAGCTCTGTTTCAAAGTCGAAGGAGATCAAGGATTGCCACAGGCTGGAAGCACCATGGTGGCTGTCTGGGAATCCTGGACAAACCTGAATAAACATCTTTCCGTGGTTACGCTCCAGCTGCCTATTACTGCAGTGGAAGCCCTCATACTTGTTAGATACCTTTTGGGTGAATCATAAGTGCCTTAACTGCCTCACAATTAATGATGCCTGGCAAGTGGGGAAAAGCCAACCGGAGATACAAAGCAGGGCACCCACTCATTTTGACTGTTGTCTTTGTGGGCAAAGTTCACACAATTGCCATCCCTGGTAAACAAACTATCAGTCACTGCTTTATGTATTAGTGTTGCTGCTGACTGCACATTCTCTCTGACAGTTCCCTCTTAAGGATCCAGAATTAAAGAGGTTGAGGACAGCTTTGACATTGACAGCTAATGGTAAAGTATAGCCAATGAGTCGATCCCACAGCAGGCCTTGTTCCAGTAGGCTGCAAATGTCTGACACCACTTGATGTGCCACCATGTGAGACTGATGTTTGAGGAAGCTTGTTCTCTGGCCTGTAGACCCTCTCTGCTGCTCCTCTCTGTCCTGTAGTGCCGTAGCTCTCTCAGGAGTAGGTTGTCGGTGCTCTTGCTACTGCCATTGCAGCTGGTGATCTTAGCCATGATCTGAGGTATAACTGGCATCCATTTTAGATCAGAGTTCCAACGTGCAGACTAGGCCTCGAATCCTAAAAAGGACATACGAAACCTTCAACAAAGCCTCCTTTTCACACGAATACCCCGAGCAAACCCTTTCACAGTAACAGATATGAAAGAGGTTGTGAGTAAAATATATTTATCATCATTTTTCACAGATGTGGCTATAGCCCCTCAATTAGTTTTGTCTTTTCATCTTGCTTTCACTAGCGAACTCCAGGAAGTCTGGAAAGCCCATGGAATCAAAGTTAACCCCTTACTAATATTGCTTCAATAGAACAATTAAAATGAACATTAAAACCACACAGGAGTTAAGTGTAGGAGTTGGCAGAGTGGAGTCAATTTCCTGATATCACCTCTCAACAACACCCAAACAGATGACTCGGCCAAGTTAAAGTCTCTCTGCGGGAGGCAGTGGTGTAGTGATATTGTCGCTGGACACTAATCCAGGGACCCAGGGTAATGCTCTGGGGACCTGGGTTCAAATCCCACCATGGCAGATGGTGAAATCTGAATTCAATAAAAACCTGGAATTAAGAATCTATTGATGACCATGAAACCATTGTTGGTTGTCCGGCAAATCCATCTGGTTCACTAATGCCCTTTAGGGAAAGAAATCTGCTGTCCTTATCTGGTCTGGCCTACATGTGACTCCAGACCCACAGCAGTGTGGTTGGCTCTCTCAGGGATGGGCAATAAATGATGGTCCTGCCAGTGACGTCCACATCCGATGAATAAATTTTTAAAAATCCTATGTTTATCAGATTATTCTTCACAAACAAAAATGCAAAAACAAAACTGTGCATATGTGATTTTCACATATTCCACTACTATTAGTGGAAATAGAGTTTGTTAGATTTGTGTTTCAGTAAAATGAGATCTGTACGTCTTGTACATTTGATAATTAACATATAGGTGATATTTTACCATTTTTAGTCTAAATGCCAGTCAGGCATGGAACTGAGGGAGTTCCAGATCATTTTTTGGATTTGTTTTTAGGTCCCCCCCATACGCATTCTGGCTTAACCCACCCGAAAGCCTGCAGAGGGAGGTAGTGCGCATGTGCAGGGCTCTGTTGCTGCACATGCACATCAGCAGGAGCAGGAGTCTGACAGGCAAAGAGAGAGCTGACAGGCCCCTGATAGTGCAGGCAGCCAGAAGCAGCTCCCCGCCCGCCACTGCAATCGTGGGGGCCCGCAGCCTGAGATAAACTCCCCCACTGACCAGACCGATCATGGACCTCCTCCCTCCTCACCGATTGCTGCAGAGCGGCAGCGAGCCCCCTCTCCCTCCCTCCCCCCACCGATCATGGCCCCGCTGCCCTGCCCCCAACGATCACTGCAGAGTGGCAGTGGGCCCTCTACCCTCATTAAATCCCCACTGACCCCCTTCCCATTAGCCCCATCCCCACTGGCTGCCTCCTCCCATTGGTCTCACCCCCACTGGTCCCACCCCCATTGGCCCTGCCCCCTGGCACTGCCCAGGTGCCAGACTGGCATCACCCAGGTGCCAAGTTGGCACTGCCAGTCAGGCACAGCCTCCCTGGAGGGGGGCCTCAATGACCACCGGTTCCACTGACGGGGCCAAGTTGACTGTTCCCCGTTCATGGGGAGCATGTGTACTCCTTGCCGGTGAGAACCTTTCCTGGTGAGGTTGTAAAGGGATGGGGGGGGGTGTGTGTGAGGGGTGAGCCTGGACAATTGAGCACTCTGCTCGTTAATGAGATTGAAATGTTTAATTAAATAAATTAACTTGCCTCTAACCCATTTCCAGTGATAGGCTGACTGTGCCAGAAAGCCTATTGTCGTAAAATGGCGCTGGTCGCATAAACTGGCGCCAATTGCGTTAACTATTTTACGCCCCGCTTTATGACCTGGAGTTTATTTTTCATGGGATGTGCGCATGGTTAGCGATGCTAGCATTTATTTCCCTTCTCTAATTGCCCTCGTGCCTTTGATGTCAAGTAATATTAATGTTGAAATTGTAGGAGTTAAACCCAGAGAAGGCAAATGATATTCGCTGCCAGGTCTGGGTGGGCAAACAAATCAACCAATGGATGGACAATGTCGGTGGTACAGCTACTCACCAGGCTGGGGGTATAACGGCGATGTGCTAATGGGAGGGAGTCAGAGCAGCAGAGAATTAAACACCCTGAGGACTAGGCTGTTCCATAGCATAATCATCTGCTTCCAAAGAACCAGGGGATTAATTGTCCTTTGCATTTCCAGCCTTCTCGCTGCTTGTAGCTAATTCTACCTCAATACCGATCGAATTAGTTGTCTTGTCGAATTGTACTGTAATCAATAAATCTCATTAGACAATGGAATTACTCTATGTACTGGAAATAACGTGGACACAAAACATACATAATGGTGTCACAGAGTTATCCTTTAATCCTGACGTATAGAGTGATCATTTCCCCTCCTATCCAGAAATAACTTCTATATGCACATTCTCATTTTTGAAAAAAATCATTCAGGTGAAGTGGAATTTGCCATGCCAGCATTCATTAATTGCCCTTGGAAAGGTGATGGTTCCTGAACCGCTGCAGTCCATGTGGTGTAGGTATGCCCGCAGTGCTGTTAGGGAGTTCCAGGATTTTGACCTAGCGACAGTGAATGAACAGCGATATATTTCTAAATCGAAATGGTGAGTGGTTTGGAGGGAAACTTGCAAGTGTTCCCATCTGTCTGCTGCCCTTGTCCTTCTAGATGGAGCGGACTGACCTCTGACAGCCACAATCATCTTCCTTGACTCCAAGGAGACATTTCCCCCTGAGTCCCATTGACTCCAGTTATACAAGGGCCCCTCAATGCCACGCTTGGCTAAATGCTGTCCTGATGTCAAGGGCAGTCACTCTGGAGATCAGCTCTTTTGCCCAGGTTTGAACCAAGATTGTAATGAGGTCGGGAGCTGAGTGGCTCTGGTGGAACCCAAACTGAGTGATAGTAAACAGGTTATTACTGAGTAAGTGCTGCCTCGTGTCATGGGGATTAGCAGGGTAAATACATGGGGTTACAGGGATAGGGCCTGGATGGGTTTGTTGTCAATGTGGACTCGATGGGCCAAATGGCCTCCTTCTGCACTGTAGGGATTTTATGAACTTGTGGGGCCAAGAAAAATACCTGGACACTGTTGTTTATCTATCATCCAAATTAATTTCTATGAAGTTGTGGTGACAATTTAAAGAATAATTGGAACACCTTGTTCCTTTTCTTATACAGACCTGCCAACTCATTCTCATTTGGAGGATTACACCTTCATACCTGAACTGTCAGCCGCCCTTTTTAATAACCAATACGCTTATCTGGTTACTTGCCTTGCTGGCCATATTTCCAATCAATCAGAACAAATGAAAGATTTGTGACAATCCAAAGCTTCTGAGAGCCTGGAGCAACCTTTGCATTCTCAATTGGTTACACCTCACGCCTTCAGCACTTGGCTGTCTCTGCACCCTTGCAACACGTTCCTGACAGTGCTGTGTGTCACAAATATTATGACTGTGTATCTGAGCTTAAAAGACATCTGCAATACGATCTGCAATATGATATAGGCTGCTAAATTGATTAAACTGAGCATGATGGTTTCAAGTTTTACATTCCTAACATACAACTCCTGCCAAGAACCTTTATGTGATGTCAACTTCGCTGTTTTGGAAAATTAACTGACTTGTTCCCTGAGTTTGGTGCATTTGTATTATTTGATGAGATATGTTCAGATTGGTACAAGAAATGTCCTGGCAAATATTTGCATAACTGAGGAGTGAGTGAGGTTTATAAATGAGGAGTGAGTGAGGTTTATAAATGAGGAGTGAGTGAGGTTTATAAATGAGGAGTGAGTGAGGTTTATCAGTGGGGAGTGAATGAGGTTTGTAAATGAGGAGTGAGTGAGGTTTGTAAATGAGGAGTGAGTGAGGTTTGTAAATGAGGAGTGAGTGAGGTTTATAAATGAGGAGTGAGTGAGGTTTATCAGTGGGGAGTGAATGAGGTTTGTAAATGAGGAGTGAGTGAGGTTTATAAATGAGGAGTGAGTGAGGTTTGTAAATGAGGAGTGAGTGAGGTTTATCAGTGGGGAGTGAGTGAGATTTGTATCTGAGGAGTGAGTGAGGTTTGTAAATGAGGAGTGAATGAGGTTTGTAAATGAGGAGTGAGTGAGGATGGTAAATGAGGAGTGAGTGAGGTTTATCAGTGGGGAGTGAGTGAGGTTTGTAACTGAGGAGTGAGTGAGGTTTATCAGTGAAGAGCTGAGTGAGGTTTAAAAGTGAGGAGGTGAGTGATATTTGCAAGCAATTCAGTACTGGAGTGAACATTTGTTCACTGCTTTGGGCAGCATGGTGGCACAGTGGCTAGCACTGTTGCCTCACAGCGCTAGGGACCCAGGTTTGATTCCCAGCTTGGATCATTGTTTGTGCCGAGTTTTCTCCGCATGTCTGTGTGGATTTTCTCGGGGACTCCAGTTTCCTCCCACACTCCAAAAATGTGCAGACTCGTTGGATTGGCTATGCCAGATTGAAGTCCAAACAGGTTTATTTGTAGCAAACACCGCAAGCTTTCGGGACAGCCTGTCCCTTCGTCAGGTAGCTGGGATTTCAAAGGGACAGGTTGTCCCGAAAGTTTGCGGTGTTTGCTACAAATAAACCTGTTTGGATTTTAAACTGGTGTTGTGGGATTTCTTTGTGTTTTACCTCAGTCCAACGCCGGCATCTCCACATTATGCCAAATTGCCCAGTAATGCCAGGGGAATTAGTGGGGTAAATATGTGGGGTTAATGGGACAAGACTTGGGTGGGATTGTTGTCGGTACAGGTTCTTTGGGCCGAATGACCTCCTTTTTCACTGTAGGGGTTCAGTTCAGATACAGAGAATCGATTGAGACCAATTTGTGCATGTGTAACAAGTGGATGGATGGCTAGAGCATTTCCTATGTAAGTGACGGCAGAGGAGCCAGATTGTAATGTCTTTCCTCCAATGTGAGTAACTAAATGAATTTTTGTACTGGCACATCCCTGTAATTTCGGGTAGTAATGTCAGCGGCTGCTCTGGCATTAGCAGCCTCCTCCTTGTGATCAGATGCAGCGTTCTGAGTGGCTTCTTCCTCCTGCACCTCTAACCCTTCACTTCTGCACCATGCTGTATACAACACATTTATCCCGGCGATCCTCACTGGTGAGTCCTGAAGAGCAACTCAGACCTGTTCAGGCACTTAAAGCATAACATGGGCAGGCTGGTGGCTTATCTGGTTATCTTACAGTTCACATTTTACCGCTCCTGGTGTTGATCAATAGCAGGCACCCACTAAGGTTAGTACAGATGTGAACACATCAGGGATCTTGGGTTCCCACAGTATGAACACAGCATGGCAGCTCCAAGGTAATATAGCTCAGATCTGCATAAGAAACTATTTTGAGCCAGCAGCAAAATGATAGAATCAAATCCTCTACGATTAACAGATACTCCTGTTTGACTGAGGTGTGCACAGGTTGGCACTAATATACAATCAATGGCACCCTGTGTCTATGGGAAGTCAGCCAGAGATTCTTAAATGAGTGCCAACTCATCCTGGCTATCATGATCAGATGGAATGTTTATGTACCTCCCAGCCTTGGCAAAATATCCATCCATGGCCTGACTCACCCATTCATGTGCAGCCAACAGCAAGACCCTTGCTGTGTCTTCATTGGTACCTTAGAAGGAACCAGGAGCGAAGAAACTGGGGGCACCTTCTTCAATTGATTTACATGGTTGCTGTTTGATTTACAGGCATATGGTCACCAGGTCCAACGGCTAAATATGCCTCTTGGAGTCTGTGACCAGACATGGCAACCTCAACCTTTGAAGCACTTCTCCTTTGCGATGTCCAGGATGTTGAGTTCCTGTGGACCTTGTAAGGTGCAATATCTGTTGCTTCCTCCTCTGCTGTTCAGCTACCTCTGCAGTACATCCTTCCTGCTGATAATCCTTATTCTCTTTCTCTTTAAACACGAGTCAAGAGCAACCTTGACTCACCCAACACAAGCTTCTCTGTCTGAACAACTGACAACTCGCCCAACGATCCTCTGACTCAAATACTTTCATCTAATCATTGCACAGAGAAAACAAGAAGAAGGTGAGGTGATGGCCTCATGGTATTATCACTAGACTGCTAATCCAGAAACTCAGCTAATGTTCTGGGGACTGGGGTTCGAATCCCACCATGGCAGATTGTGGAATTTGAATTCAACTTAAAAAATATCTGGAATTAATAATCTACTGATGACCATGAAACAACTGTTGATTGTCCATCTGGTTCACTAATGTCCTTTAGGGAAGGAAATCTGCTGTCCTTACCTGGTCTGGCCTCCATGTAACTCTCATCAATGTGATTGATTCTCAACTGCCCTAGCAAGTAAAAAGACAGCACACCACCACCATCTCAAGGGCAACCAGGGATGGCTGCGATGCCCAATTTCCGCAACACCCAATTCCCACGGATGAATTAAAAAACTGAAGAAGTAGCGTGAGAACTGAACATTTATTTAGCTATTGCCTCCTGATCTTTAACCATCCTGTTAAAGTACCATAAAACCTTGCTTTAATCTCTCTATAAGTCCCAACACATGGGAAATGCTTGCAGTAGCCATTAATATTGAACTAAACTTGAGGCAGCACGGTGGCACAGTAGTTAGCACTGCTGTCTCACAGTGCCAGGGACCTGGGTTCGATTCCCGGCTTGCTGTACAAAGTCTGCACGTTCTCCCTGTGTCTGCATGGGTTTCCTCCGGCTGCTCCGGTTTCCTCCCACAGTCTGAAAGACGTGCTGGTTAGGTACATTGGCCATGCTAAATTCTCCCTCAGTGTACCCAAACAGGCGCTGGAGTGTGGCAACTAAGGGATTTTCACGGTAACTTCATTGCAGCATTAATGGAAGCCTACTTGTGACACTAATAAATAAACAACATAATAAATTGCAGTGTATAAGCCTGATTTAAATATGTTAATGATGGACTCACCATTTCACGGAGGATAATAGAATGTTTGATGCCAGTCCACAAAGAAACAGCAGTGGGCACGTACATGGCAGGTTAGTGTTGTGCATTTGTTACGACAATCCAAATTCCACTTGACCCCCTCTCATTCATCGTATGATTGGGGAAGCAGTTATAGTTTGATGTCGAGCTCAATAATCCATTCAAAGCCTTCAACTGACAGTGTAGATGGTCATGATGCCACCAGGAATGGATCTGTCAGGACAGTGTGCGGTCAACGGTCTGACTTGGATAGACACAGTCACAAATTGATCCTCATGTCATCTTTGTAGCATGAGTGGTCATCTTTTCCCCAGCCTGTCCTCAAGCGGTTGAAGCTTATCCAGGTTCTCTGAGTCTTTAATTCAATGTGATGATTGTGCGCAGGGTTGCACGTACCAGCGGAAAGGTAAATAGGAAACTGAAGATCTCAGGAAAGCCTATGCAGCAGCATTTCCTGAGAAGAGGATCAATTTTTGGAAATTAAGGTGTTAATCATTTCCTAACACTTATATGGGCCAGGTGTGAACAAAGATTTCTGGGTGGCCCGATCTGACAACAGTTGGGAAATACAATGCCATCTGTGCAATGAAAATGGAATCTGTCTATGAAATATCTCCTGAGCTTCAGAGTCTATAATTGGATTAACTTAACATGCAAGGCTCACTAGGGCTTTGAACCAGATGCACAGTCGGTGGGAACCATTACCATCTTCCGGGGAAGCTTCAACACTTGCTGAATTTGACACAATGTGAGGATGATATCTATGTAAAAAATGTATGTATCATGGGTAAACTGCCTGAAGTTTGTCACGGATGCACCATTATGATGCCTAACGGTCCATGATGTCCTGCGGAGATTGGAACGAGCATTTAGCTCCTGAATGCCCATGCTGCTATAGATCCTGAAATAAACAACCCAAAAGAGCCAAATGCTTCCCTCTTATCCGTGACTACCTGAATAAGATTTGTGTTTTCTAACAGCACATTTTCAATAAATAAAGAGAGATGGAGATTGCATATCTTTCTCGTATCTTTACTAGTGTCACAAGTAGGCTTACGTTAACACTGCAATGAAGTTACTGTGAAAATCCCCGAGTTGCACACTCCAGTGCTTGTTTGGGTACACTGAGGGCGAATTTAGCATGGCCAATGCACCAAACCAGCATGTCTTACAGACGGTGGGAGGAAACCTGAGGAAATCCACACAGTCACGAGGAGATGGTGCAGACTCCGCACAGACAGTGACCCAAGTTGGGAATCAAACCTAGGTTCCTGGTGCTGTGAGGCAGCAGTGCTAATCACTGTGCCATCATTCATTACACAGCCTGACAAAAGATTATACAAAAACAATAGTGATGAGTGATGCTGATACTGTAACAGTTCAAATTCATATAGTACCCCACTAACAGGAACATAGCAATGTTACAAAGAGAAAAAAACATTTATATCAGAAGACAGGACTTAAGAGAATGAGTAGACCACGCAGACCTTTGAGCCCGTACCACCATTCAATAGGATCATGGCTAATCTGGTTGTGGTCTACATTCCACTTCCCTGTCTGCCTCCCATTACTCTTAACTCCCTTATCAATCAAAAATCTATTAAAAATTTGACCCAGCTCTCACTGCTTTCTGGGGAAGAGAATTCCACAGACGCTCAGAGAAAAAATGTCTTCTCATCTTGGTCTTAAAAGGGAGACCTCTTATTCTTAAAGTATATCCCCTAGTTTTAGTCTCCCCCATGAGTGAAACATCCTCTTGGTTTCCACCCTCAGTCCACCATTAATACGTGAGGGAATTTAGAAATAATGGGCTATGTGGGTGTCAAGAGTATAACCTCATCCTATTTTCCAAGGTTTCAATAAGGTCATCTCTCAATCTTCTGAACTCCAGAGGATACAGGCCCAAATTTCTTCATAAGATAAGCCCTCCATCTGGGGAATAAGTGAAGTGAACCTTCTCTAAATTGCTTCCAATCCAATGATATCCTTTTCCAAGAAATGAGAGCAGAACTGTACACTATATTCCTGAAGTAGTTTCGCCAAGTCCCCATACAGCTGCAGCAAAACATCCCCACTTTTATATTCCATTCTGCATTCCTATTTGTTTGCTGTACCTGCATGCTAACCTTTTAGTGATTCATGTACCAGGACACCCATATCCCCCTATAGCACTCAGTTCTGCAATTGTGCTCCATTTAAAGAATATTCTGCGGTCTGAATTTTACCCATGGCGGGAATGCACGGCAGATGAGATCAGAAGCAGCTGCGTTTTTCTCTTCTGCCCAAGACTGACCAAGAGGCACAGCCTCACGAGGCACAGGAAGTGATTTTCACAGGTAAATTCAGTTGTTTTCCTCAATGCAATGTTTTGTTTTGATGAAATGGTGTCAACTGTTTACATTTTTTGTCTTTGATTGCATCTACCTTATAAAGATGAATTGAGATTTTGTACCAATGTCCTGTGTGTTATGTTTTCCATTGGTGTTTGTCTTACCAGATTCTTCCTCTGGAGGTGAGTGCCTCTGCCTCAGAGTCCTCCTGGTCCAACGGGTCCCCCCTTTGAAAGAGCAAGTTTATGCAGAGCACAGCAGACCATGATGATGAGTGGCAGTCACTCTGACGGATATTGTAGAGCATCCCCGAGCAGTCCTGGCATTGGAAACTCATTTTTAGCAGACCATTTGTCTTCTCCACTGTTGAACTTATGGAGTCACGATAGTTGTTACATATTTCCTCTGCCTCTGTCCTTGGATGCCTGATTGGCACCATCATCCATCTTTACAAGGGATACCCCTTGTCACTCAGAAAACATCCCTGGAGGTGAGCTGGAACCACGAACATCTTAAGATTTGTGAGTGTCTCAGTGTGTAGGCATTGTAGGAGCTGCCAGGGAACCTTGAACAAACTTGCAGAATCTGGCTCCTGTGTTCACACACAATTTGAATGTTCATGAAGTGATTCCCCTTCCGATTGACAAAGGTGCCCGGCTGGCCAGCTGGTGCCCTGAAGGCTTCGTGGGTGCAGTCTATAACACCCTAGATGTGGGGGGACCCAGCAATAGCTGCAAAGCTTCTGTCCCACTCAGCTTGGCTGGCTTGGTCCATCCTGAAATGAATGAATGTGTGGGCCCAACTGGACAAAGCATCTGTCACCAGCTTGCTGTAGCTATGCACAGCTGATTGGGAGACTCCGCAAAGATCACCCACTGACCCCTGGAGAGATCCAGAAACATAAACCGTAAGGGTGACAGTGATCCTAAGAACCACAGGCATTGGGTATCCACCCATTTAGTTGGAATCTATCTCTGGCCCAATCATCTGGTAGATGGTTTTGATTTGATTTGACTTATTATTGTCAGATGTAGTAACATACAGTGAAAAGTGTTGTTTCTTGCACACTATACAGACAAAACAAACCGTTCTTAGAGAAGGAAATGAGAGAGTGCAGAATGTAGTGTTACAGTCGTAGCTGGGGTGTAGAGAAAAATCAACTTAATGCAAGGTAAGTCCATTCAAAAGTCTGACAGTAGCTTTTTCCTGACGGAAGAAGATGGAAGAGAGAATGTCTGGGATGCATGGGGTCCTTAATTATTCTACTTTGCCGAGGCAGCGAGAAGTATAGACAGAGTCAATAGATGGGAGGTTGGTTTGCATGATGGGTTGGGCGACATTCAAGACCTTTTGTAGTTTCTTGTGATCTTGGGCAGAGCAGGAGACATACCAAGTGTGATAAACCAGAAAGAATGCTTTCAATGGTGCATCTGTAACCTTTTGTGATGGTTTGACTTCAAAGACGGAGGCCCCTGCTACGCTGGACCTCAACCATGTCCAGGTAGTTGCACTGATGCCTGTATATCCCGGCAACTGAATTGTGACACCTCCTGTGGGCCCATCCACTTTGACCTCCCTGCTGGTGGTGGAGCCTCTCCCCTGAGGTGATAATTGTGTCCACGCAGCCGTACGTCCCCCTCAGAGGAGGTATTCCAGCTGAGAAATCATTGTCAATCTGCTGATATGCAAATGGGGCTGACCCTTGCACTGTAGGTAAAATGATGCTGAAATATCCTGCAAAGTGCAGGGAATATGCAGAAACCTCACACGATAGCACTGGAAATGGTCACAAATCTCTAGTTTCTCCCCACACCAAACTCTCACTAACTCCTACCAACTCATAAGAACATACAGATAAAGAACAGGAGTAGGCCACTCAGCCCTTTGAGACTGTTCTGCCATTCAATAAGATCATGACTGATGTGATTGTAACTTCTACCCCACATTGCTGCCTCCCTTGATAACATTTCACCCCCTAGCTTATCAAGAATCTATCCAGCTCTGCCTTAAAAATATTCAAAGGCTCCACTTCCTCTGCCTTTTGAGGAAGAGAATTCCAGAGACTCATGACCCTCTGAGAGAAGCAATTTCTCGTCATCTCTGTCTTAAATGAGCGACCTCTTATTTTTAAAAGTGACGTCTAGTTCTAGATTCTCCAATATGAGGAAACATTCTCTCCATGACCACTCTGTCAATACCCCACAGGATCTGAAAGGTTCAAAGGTAGATAGGTTCCTGATAGACAAGGGAATTAAGGGTTACGGGGAGAAAGCAGGAAAGTGGAACTGATCCACTTCAGGTCAGCCGTGATCTTATTGAATGGTGGGGCAGGCTCGAAAGGCTAGATGGCCTACTCCTGCTCCTATTTCTTATGTTCTTGTAAAGGTTTCATAAAATCATAGAATCCCTACAGTGCAGAAGGAGGTCATTTAGCCCATCAAGTTTGCACTGACAACAATCCCACCCAGGTCACATCCTCATCACTCCACGTATTTAGCCTGCTCATCCACCTGACACTAAAGAACAATTGAATATAGCCTACCGATCTAATTCGCACATCTTTGGAGTGTGGGAGGAAACCAGAGCACCTACACAGACACAGGGAGAGTGTGCAAACTCCACACAGACAGTGACCAGAGCTGAACCCAGGTCCCTGGGTCTGTGAGGCAGCAATACTAATAGTGTGTAATTGTGCTGTATAGGCCAAGTCGCCTCTTACTCTTCCAAACTCCGTCTGCCTTTGCTGCTGCCTCCTTTCATTCCTCCGTTGGATGACAAGTGGGCAAAAACAGGTTGGTTGTCTGTCTGTATTGTCCATGGGGTGATGGGGATAGAGCCTGGGTGGGATTGATACCTAAAAATGGCATGGGTAGTGTAAGGTTCAAGTCAGTTGGACCTTCAATCCATCTAACCAGTTGTTTGATTGCTGGCGGGTCACATCGGACTCCCGCTCGCAGAATGAATTATTGGGCGAGTGTGGGATGACAGCAACACATAATGTCTTCTCGCGTGATTCTGTGTGCTTCCAAATAGGGCACGCCCCTCCACCCTACTTTCAAAGTAAAATTCTGACCTGCTTTTCTATTCTTCTTGCCAAAGAGGAGTTCATATTTCCCCATGTTATGCTCATTTGCCAACTTTTGTCCACTCATTTTACCTGTCCATGTTGCTTTGCAGACTCTCTAATTCCTCCTGACAACTTACTGTCTGACCTATCTTGGTGTCATCATAAGTTTTAGTTGCCATAGATTCAGTACCTTCACCCAACTCACTGATACAGGTTGTAAAAGATTGAGGATCCAGCACTGATCTCCATTGCAGTCTATGAGTTACAGTGTACCAACCTGGGAAAGGCCCATTTCACCTTGCCCTCTATTTTTCCATCATTCAGGTCACTTTAACCAGCATCCCCAGACCCATTCTCCTGCATCACCACCAACTACCGCTTATCCCCTGACTGGATCACTTCCCCGCCTTGAAAAAAGAAGCAGTTCCTTTCTCTGCTAGTGGAGGTAAATGAACTCATCAAAGTTTTTACAAGCGTTCCTTTTAAATTAACGTTTATAGGAACAGTGCCTCGTACCTAGTGCCGAGTACAATTGCCTGAAGGGTTGCCTTTGAGATTTGCGGGGGAAAAATTCTGTAAACTGCTCCAAGCTGCCCATATGGAGTTCAACTCCTCAGTGACAGAAAATGAATACATGCTTTCAAATAACGAAGACAGGTTTTCAAAGCAGTTTCAGTGATTTTTCCTGACTCAGTCTGGAGAAGAAGTACTTAATGAGTCGTAAACAGATCACGATACTCCCCATATCTCAGTGGGCCTCTGATAAGAATGGAGCTGTGAGTTATTGGAGGTGGTCTGTAAAAGTGGAGCCAGGCTTCAGTACTGACGTGCTGGGAATGATCGGCACAAAAAAAAAGTGATTCCTTCTGACACATTGGTCAGTCAGAAGTGGTTTTTCTCTTCCTCTGGTAGAAGAAAGTCTTAGTCTCTCTGCATTCATCTGAAGAGTTCTATTTTCTCTACTCTTCTGTAAGACTCATGATCTCATCATTGAGACCTCTAAAGAAACCATATTACAACATTGCCACCTTTCCAAGTCCTCTCTTTTTGCTTACCCTTTGCTTCAATATACAGCTTAAAAGTTACCCTTCTTTCTGCAAAAAATAACATTTGGTCTCTTTAGCTGGAAGAATTTTGCCCGTACGTTTTTTTTTCCTGCCACACCAATTAGAGTTAGCTAAAACATTCTTCTTTCCCCTCCAGCTTTTGTATGGCAACCTCTCCGGTTTGAAATTTAACATGCTCCATTGAGTCAGTACTTTTTGGAATATGGTTCTTCTCGTCATCCTCAATCACTGATTTTGCTTCCTGACTTCAAGTGTGTCTGTTCATTTGTTTTGTCTTTGTTAAGGTCAATTTATCCACTGAAAGTAGTCAGACAATACTCCATCCAAGGCTCTGACAACTAATATCTCTCTGGTTAGGTCATCTTTCAAGATGCCATATTCACAATTCCCTGCAAGTTTATACAGATCATGTATCAATACATTCCACTTGTCATTGGGTACACTTGTTAAATTTAACCCACTTGACAATGGTATTCTTTCGTAAATTGAAGTGGACATAATGGGCAGAATTTTCCCATCCTGCCCGCCACGGGAATCATAGCCAGTGGAGCAGGAAGGGTGGGGTAGTGTGGCCATCCATGCAAAGGTTTGTTGACCTTGGGAAGGATTTTCAACTTTTGGAGCGAGCATGACTGGAAAATCCTGCCCAATATTTTTATTGCTGTATCATATGGAGCATTTTGTTTGTCAATCCCTTGCCTGACTAGGATATCATCTGCGCAGTCACCTATTGTGTATAATAGTGTAGTGACCTGCTCACTGGTCAGCTTCCCAATGAAACATGCTATGGTATAATATCAAGCAAATATTCAGCACTAATTCAGTCATGCTTTTGCATGGTTGACACCTGTGACTTCAGTAAGAAGTCTGACAACACCAGGTTTAAGTCCAACCGATTTATTTGATAGTAAACTCACAAGCTTTCGAGGGTTCCCTCTTCACCTGACGAATTCTACGCCCTCTGTACATTTTATACCAAACATAGCCCAGTTAATATTGGAGCAACATTAGAGCAATGGAGAGTTTGGTGAGCAGCAGGCTACAAAGCAAGAATGGAACAAGCTTCTGAGAGATTTAAGTGCAAGAATGAGAATATTACATTTGGAAGCTGAAGAACAAGTGATTTAGGAAAGTTCAAAGCAATCAATGTTAAATTTTGAAGTTTATTTATTAGTGTCACAAGTAGGCTCACATTAACACTGCAATGAAGTTACTGTGAAAATCCCCTAGTCGCCACACTCCGGTGCCTGTGGGGTACACTGAGGGAGAATTTAATATGGCCAATGCACCTAACCTGCATGTCTTTCAGACTGTGGGAGGAAATCCATGCTGACGTAGTGAGAATGTGCAGACAATGACCCAAGCTGGGAACTGAACCTGGGTCCCTGGTACTGTTAACTACTGTGCCAAATGTATTGTGGATTTAGAGTACACTTCTAAAATACAATCCACAAATGGTTGTACCAATCTCTGAATACCAATGGATTAGTTAGTACCACCACAGTGCTGGTAGTAAAAATATTTTGAATTTTTTTTATTCACTCACGGGACATCGGAGTCACTGGCTGGCCAGCATTAAACTCATAGAATCCTGCAGTGCAGAAGAAGGCCATTGGGCCTATCAGGTCTGCACCAACAACCCAAGCCCTATCTCCATAGCCCATGTATTTACCCTACCTAGTCCCGCTGACACTAAGGGGCAACTTAGCATGGCCAATCCACCTAACCTGCACATCTTTGCACTGTGGGAGGAAACTGGAGGAAACCCATCTAGACACAGGGAGAATGTGCAGATTCCACACAGACAGTGATCCAAATCAAACCTGGGTCCCTGGCGCTGTGAGGCAGTAATGATAACCACTGTGCCACCATGCTACCTTAATTTATTGTCCATCCCTTGTTGCCCCTGGAGGGAAGTTGAGAGTCAACCACATTGCTGTGGCTCTGGAGTGAAATGTAGGCCAGACCAAGTAAAGATGGCAGATTTCCTTATATGGACAAAAAAAAATGGACAAAAGAATGTGTGCCACAAGGCACCAAGGATATAAGCTACATGGGAGGATTCAAGTGAATCAACATAGAGATGGTGGTGCTATGGATACCGTGTTAATGGTCAAACTGATTGACATATGGAAAAGCACATGTTTTATGACTCACTGCATGATAAAGTGCATGACTACAGTAATTAAGGGAGGCCTAATCAAAACTGTTTGTCAGTTCAGCAGAACACCATCAGAAGACTCAGAAGAAGCAGCAACAGATGGCCTGAGATTGTAGAAAAGCAGCGAACCCATGTCCCCAGAAACTCAACTAATATTCTGGGGACCAAGGTTCGAATCCCACCATGGCAGATGGTGGAATTTGAATTTGAAAAAAATCTGGAGTTAAGAATCTACTGATGACCATGAAACCATTGTTGATCATCGGAAAAACCCATCTGGTTCACTGATGTCCTTTAGGGAAGGAAATTTGCCACCCTTACCTGGTCTGGCCTACATGTGTCTCCAGAGCCTGAGAATGCATTGGAAATTGAATTTCCCTGTTCTACTGACTGCAAAGATGAACATAAATTTCGTAAAATTACTTCAAAAATAGTTCTCAGTGTAACGCTGCTGCCATGGATGATCAGTCAATGAAGCAAAGCAAGAGGAACAGATCCCAGTCCGGGCCTACGATTGGGGTGAGGGTATGATTGTAAGGCTGGAGGATGGGTGGTTGTGATCTCACTCATGTGACATCCCTGTGTTAGTTAGACTTCAGCATCAAACATATTAGAAATAGCTAATAACAGCATCTGGAAAGTTCAAGCAATAATGTTTCCATCTGCAGTGCCTCGGGCTGGATGGTTACATCATGTTGCTCACACAATTGGCACGCTGTAGCTTACAAAGCTGTGCTACTAGTGGAGCTCCGAATCCTTATTTAATTACTGAGGTTGCAAATACTTCCACCAGAGCTTTTTCTCTGAATATGTGTCATCGAATTGAATGGGTAGACCTTTGGTAATTAAAACCTTATCGTTAAGGATGCCGCAGATGTGAAGGAGACATCTTGTAGAAGGCTGTTCTGCTGCAGAGGAATCTAAATGAAAGAAGGACTTGCATTTGTATAGCACCTTTCCCCAACCCAGGGTGTCTCACTGTGCCTCGTGACCAATGAGGTGTAGTCGCTGTTACAGGAACGTAGGAATTAGGAGGAGATATAGGCAATTCACCCTTTGAGCCTGCTCCACCATTCAAACAGATTGTGGCTGACCTCTCGGCCTTTTGGCTAAGATGAAGTGTAGTGTGGACATGCTGCACTTGGTTGAAGTCATTAGGTTACATTTCAGCTTCATTTGAAGCAATTTTTTCAAGTGGCATCTCAGCCTTTTGGCTAAGATGCAAATGAGATTAAACCTTGGAGGAGGAGCTATGCCTACTCCAATCATCTTGGATCATGTAGATCAAGCCCAAGACAGGAGGTGAGAGGCCTGTCTTGTCAGCTTGGATTGGGAATGTCCCAACTTGTTGGGACTCTGAATTGGATTTAATTTGACTTGATTGGATTGGAATAAAGTTTTAAAAAAAAGATTGTGGCTGATCTCTCCCTGGTCTCAAAGCTATCTCCACACTTGTTCCCCTTATCCCTTTTCTTAACTAGAAATATATCCAACTCCTTCATGAAGCCGTTTAAAGATTCAGACTCCATCCACCACACTATGGGTTCCACAAATTCACCACCCTCAACGAGAAGTAGTTCCTCCTCACCTCAGTTTTAAAATCTATCACTTCTCAACCTATCCTGTGACCTCTTATTCTAGATTGCCCCATAAGAGGTAACAATTGGGGGTGGGATTTTACGGCCTTGCTCATCCCAAAACCACAAAATCCCACCTGAGGTCAATGGAACTTCCCATTGTCCGCCCCTCGCCCACTCTGAAAGACAATGGAAACTCTCTGGTCAAACTGGGTTGTTTACCAGACAAAGCTCAAGCCTGAGATCAATGGAGATTCCCATTGTCCGCCCCTCGCCCGCTCCGATTTCTGTGGTGGGTGGGGTGGTAAAATCCCAGCCTTGGTCTACATTTTCCTTATCAAACCCTTTAAAAATGTTATATACCTTGATCAGATCCCTTCTCATCCTGAACTCCAGCAAGTACGAGCCCAAACTGTTTCATCTCTCCTCATACGTCTGCCACTTCATCCCCAGAATCAATCCAGTAAATTAATCTGGTTATAATGCAGAAAAACCAACAGTCAATTCATACGAGCAAAATTCAACCAGCAGCCGTGAAATAATGACCTGTCTGCTCCAGGAATCATTGCCGGTGGATTAAATATTGGTCAGGACTCCAGCAAGAACTGAGTTGAGAGGGCAAATGGGGACTTGGTTTAAATTCTCTGGTACAAAATTCAGATAGGTTGTGTCTGTTTTTATTTTTTTAAGAATAACCTCACTGAAACGACTACCAACCACAACCACAACTTCAACCCCAGAGCCCAACCAAGGGCCACACAATGGCAGTTACCGTGAAGGGGGCAGCAGCCATGAGATTTCATGCATTGGCCTCCTTCTGGGTTGCTGTTGGAGACATTTGCAACATTTCGCATCCTCTACTGCATAAGGGAGGTTACAGATCCACTGATTTGAAGAAAGCTGACTGCATTTCATTCTCCCTTGCCAGACAGCAGCAGCTTTGTGAGGATTACAGTCTCCCCTGTGGTGCAGAGTGTCGTTGACTGCACACTCAACTCTTTGCGGCCGCTGTATGTCAACGCAGAGCTTGTACGCCAACAGGAAGGAATGTTGCTCCATCAATTTCCAGCTGTTGTGTGACCAGATGCTGTGAATCGTGCATGTTAACACCTGGTGTTCTGGCAGCAGTTACGACTCCTTTATTCTTCGGCTCTCCGCCGCACACTCTGCATTTGGGCCACCAGAACAAACCAAAGGACGGCTATTGGATGGACATAACTCCACTTACAAACTGGCACTGGCCCATAAGAAGTGATAGAGCACACCATTGAGGTGCTGAAACAATGCGCTCACTGCTTGCTCTATCCAGGAGGAGCCGGGCAGTAGTCAGTGGAAGAACTGACAAGATTCACGATGATCTATACTGCACACCTCACCACCTTGCCATTATAAGGGCACAGCCCTTTGCCTCCAATTCTCTGACAAGCAGCTGATGAGTATAATAAAGGTTTACCAGGCTGATCCCTGGAATGGCAGGTCTGTCACATGAGGAGATACTAAGTCAGCAAGGATTATATTCACTGGTGTTTAGAAGAGTGAGAGGGGACCTCATAGAAACTTATAAAATTCTAACAGGGTTAAAACAGGGTAGATTTAGAAAGACTGTTCCCGATGGTGTGGGGAGTCCAGAACTAGGGGGTCATACCTTGAGGATAAGGGGTAAACCTTTTAGAATGGAGATGAGAAAAATTTCTTCATCCCTGGGGTGGTGAATTTGTGGAATTCACTCCCACAGAATGTAGTTGAGGCCAAAACGTTATCTGATTTCAAGAAATAATTAGATATAGTTCAGGGGGCTAAAGGGATCAAGGGGAATGGGGGGGGGGGTGTTGGAGGCGGGATCAGGATACTGAATTTGATGATCAGCCATGATCGTTATGACTGGCAGAGCAGGCTCGAAGGGCCAAATGGCCTACTCCTGCTTCTAGTTTCAATGTTTCTCAGATTCGCAGGAGGAGGAAGATGAAGGGGGAAGACAACCTGAGCAGCCACATTTCTGACCAGGCTTTTCATGAGCAACTCAGCTGTGTATGACAGCAGTAAATACAGGCTCAGTTCCCATTCACGACTCCATCATCTGCCCCCCCTCCCCACCCCTCTGTCACAGACCATCAAGACAAAGCAATAATTTAAATTAAATACTCTAAACCAAGTACATAAATCAATGTGTACCCAAACAGACCACGTAAGATGGTGGATTGCAAGAGCATGCTGGGATAAATGGACAAGCACTGAAACAGACAGGCTGCAGTCTCAAAAGAAATTGGACAGAGATAAACAGGCTGCAACTCCGATTACGGAATACACAGAAAATCAGCCATCCCAAAGACAATGGAAACCCTCTGGTCAAACTGGGTTGTTTACCTGACAAAGGGGAGCCTTAATCCTTTATTTGGGGGGGGAGGTACGTAGCCTACATGCCTCCAGAACTTACAGGCATGGCTGCTTGGTATACGCAGTAAGAAGTCTCACAACACCAGGTTAAAGTCCAACAGGTTTATTTGATAGTAATCCCACAAGCTTTCGGAAACGGTTTTCCTTCGTCAGGTGAAGTCCCCAGTCCAACGCCGGCATCTCTACATCATGCTTGGTACACACCCAGAGATTGGCACGGCAGCACCTGATTGGACTCTATCAGAGTGATCAGGTCCTGATCGAAAAGGGCACAAAACCAATGAGGTATAAAGGGTGCTGCACAACAGAAGAATCTTTCTCTCCCTCTCCCAACAAACGATCAACAACAACAGAGACCATCACCAGCAACGACCAGCCACTCCACCCAAGGAAGGAAGGGAGACCAGAGCCAGAGTATCAGACCAGACTGAAGGATCAGACTACACAGAGAACTACAGAGACCAACATGCAGGTAAAGGCCAATATCTGCCTGGGTACTTGTCAGTCACACAAAAGTTAAGTCAAGGTCTAGTATTGGACTTAAGAACATAAGAACATAAGAAATAGGAGCAGGAGTAGGCCATCTAGCCCTTTGAGCCTGCCCCGCCATTCAATAAGATCATGGCTGATCTGAAGTGGCTCAGTTCCACTTTCCCACTTTCTCCCCATAACCCTTAATCCCCTTGCCTACCAAAAACCCGCATCTTAAATATATTTAGCGAGGTAGCCTCCACCACTTCAACGGACAGAGAATTCCAGAGATTCACCACCCTTTGAGTGAAGAAGTTCCTCCTCAACTCTGTTCTAAACTGCGCCCCCCCTTATCTTGAGACTTGAACTTTAGTATTCTGTAAGACAATTTAGTATTGATAGTGTGAGTGATTAATAATTGCGTGTGAATAAATATCATTGTACTAACGAGTAGTCTACTTGCAATTCTTTGTCCACCTTTTATGAGTTAAAACAGACAGTGCAGCAGGCACAACAACAAATGCATCCATATTTCACACAGATATTAACCTGTGAATTCCCTTATTGTTTTTGCCTATCCGAGCACACCCACACAATGCTGTGCAGTGCTGGTAGTATGTCTAGTGAAAGGCTGCTGTCTTTGAGCTGAGCAGACCGCAGATCGCCTTTCAGGAGGATCTCGAGAAACTCGAGCCCCAGAAAGCCGAACTTTGTATTACACCATCTTAGAATGGGTAGAAGCAGTCTGGATTGCCTGGCTGACAGGCAGTGTGAAGGACACTGGGCAACTGACAGCGGTGAGACGCTGATTGCTATCATCATGAGAGGGGGCAACAGGTTTATGCTCCACTGAGTCACTGCCAGTCGCCGCTGGGTACCACTACAGACAACCTATTAAGCTGGAGTTCTGTGACCTCATTATAAGCCTCTTTAAATATTGGTATTACAGCTATGATAGTGGCAGGCTGAGCATGCCTGGCGACAGTCTCAGTGCGTCTGGAGACAGTCAGAGTGCATCTGGCGACAGTCCGAGTGTGTCTGGCGACAGTCCGAGTGTGTCTGGTTACAGTCTGAGTGTGTCTGGCGACAGTCCAAGTGTGTCTGGCGACAATCCGAGTGTGTCTGGTTACAGTCTGAATGTGTCTGGTGACAGAGTGAGTGTGTCTGGTTACAGTCTGAGTGTGTCTGGCGACAGTCCGAGTGTGTCTGGCGACAATCCGAGTGTGTCTGGTTACAGTCTGAATGTGTCTGGTGACAGAGTGAGTGTGTCTGGTTACAGTCTGAGTGTGTCTGGCGACAGTCCGAGTGTGTCTGGTTACAGTCTGAGTGTGTCTGGCGACAGTCCGAGTGTGTCTGGCGACAGTCCGAGTGTGTCTGGTTACAGTCCGAATGTGTCTGGCGACAGTCCAAGTGTGTCTGGCGACAGTCCGAGTGTGTCTGGCGACAGTCCGAGTGTGTCTGGCGACAGTCCGAGTGTGTCTGGCGACAGTCCGAGTGTGTCTGGTTACAGTCCGAATGTGTCTGGCGACAGTCCGAATGTGTCTGGTTACAGTCCGAATGTGTCTGGCGACAGTCCGAGTGTGTCTGGTTACAGTCCGAATGTGTCTGGCGACAGTCCAAGTGTGTCTGGCGACAGTCCGAGTGTGTCTGGCGACAGTCCGAGTGTGTCTGGCGACAGTCCAAGTGTGTCTGGCGACAGTCCGAGTGTGTCTGGCGACAGTCCGAGTGTGTCTGGTTACAGTCCGAATGTGTCTGGCGACAGTCCAAGTGTGTCTGGTTACAGTCTGAGTGTGTCTGGCGACAGTCCGAGTGTGTCTGGCGACAGTCCGAGCGTGTCTGGTTACAGTCTCAGTGTGTCTGGCGACAGTCCGAGTGTGTCTGGTTACAGTCTGAGTGTGTCTGATTACAGTCTGAGTGTGTCTGGTTACAGTCTGAGTGTGTCTGGTTACAGTCCGAGTGTGTCTGGCGACAGTCCGAGTGTGTCTGGTTACAGTCTGAGTGTGTCTGATTACAGTCTGAGTGTGTCTGGTTACAGTCTGAGTGTGTCTGGTTACAGTCTCAGTGTGTCTGGCGACAGTCCGAGTGTGTCTGGTTACAGTCTGAGTGTGTCTGATTACAGTCTGAGTGTGTCTGGTTACAGTCTGAGTGTGTCTGGTTACAGTCCGAGTGTGTCTGGCGACAGTCCGAGTGTGTCTGGCGACAGTCTGAGTGTGTCTGGTTACAGTATGAGTGTGTCTGGTTACAGTCTGAGTGTGTCTGGCGACAGTCCGAGTGTGTCTGGCGACAGTCTGAGTGTGTCTGGCGACAGTCTGAGCTTCCATTGCAGCACCCAGATGTTGGGTGGTTTCTGTTTGTGTTATAGTGAAAGGAGACATTGAACGTCATGGGTGGTCAGCATCTTCTCATGGAAATGGCCACCAATTCCACGCTGGAGAGAATGGACTTCAAACTCTGCAGAATTCTCTGTGCCAAGTTGGTGCCGGGCTCCCCCATGCTACTATGTCACTGCACTCAAGCTCTCTGGCAGATTTCTCAATGTGCCATACATTCCATTGTGCATATCTGTCATTCTTCTTCTGTAAACCATCCTATCGAGGTGCTTATCTGAGTCCTCTGCAGCAGAACTCATGAATATCTGTTCCCTCCTGCACAGTATGTGCTCCTACCCCACCAGCACGACCTTTGGGCACAGTCTCACCACAGTAATGGCATTTCCTCATTATCAGTGCTTGTTTCTCTTCCACTACCTCATTAGCAGCAGATAGTTCTTGGATGAGTCAAAGGAGAAAGGTACTCAGGTAGGATTGCGGTGAGGGGGAGCAAGAGGTGCATGCACACATCATTTGCAATATGTAAGACCAAATAGCGTGATACAGGAGAGGTTAATTTTATGTGAGAAGGGGGATTGATCATGAAAATCAATGGTTTCTGTCCTGTCTCTGAGTACAGCCGCAGTCATCGCCACTGCTGATTGTGAGCACCAACTCCCCTGTGGGGGTAAGGACATGTTCCATGCCTGCGCCTGCAGATTAACTCTTGTTGCCTCTAGTTGTGTCCACTTTGTCCTGCAAGAGAGAGGGAAGTGTCTCCATGAATGTGGTGCAATGTGTTTAGGGGATGTGACTGTCATGTTTGAATAGGTGGCTGTATGTGCAATCTGGGAGGTATAGACATGAGGCTTGCAACAGTACTAGGTGTATGGGGATGACATTAATCACGTATACATTATTTAAAACCACCACCCCTTCCAGCCACAATTCATATCCTCTTCAGACTTGAACTCATCCTAGCCTCTCATTACATTGATTTAACATTACATTAAATCATTATTGTCACATGTGTTAATATAGGGTGAAAAATACTGTTTCTTGCATGCTGTACAGACAAAGCATACCGTTCATAGAGGAGGAAGGGAAAGAGAGTAGAATGTAATGTTAGAGTCATAGCTAGGGTGTAGAGAGAGCTCAACATAATGTGAGGTAGGTCTATTCAAAAGTCTGATGGTAGCATAAGAGCAGAATATAAGAATATAAGAACTAGGAACAGGAGTAGACCATCTGGCCCGTCAAACATGCTCTGCCATTCAGTAAGATCATGACTCATGTTTTTGTGAACTCAGCTCCTCCTGCTCACCATAACCTTTAATTCCTTTACCGTTCAAAAATCTATCTATCCTTGCCTTAAAATCATTTAATGAGATGGCCTCAACTGCTTCACTGGGCAGGGAAATCCACAGATTCACAATCCTTTGGGTGAAGAAGTTTCTCCTCAGCTCAGTCCTAAATCTGCTCCCCCTTACTTTGAGGCTATGTCCCCCTCATTTTAGTTTCACCTGCCAGTGGAAACAACTTCTCTGCTTCTACCTTGTGCTTGAATAATGAATTCCGATGAGTATAGCCCCAGTCTACTCAGTCTCTCCTCATAAGCCAATCCTCTTAACTTCAGATCAACCTTGTGAATCTCTTCTGCACCCCCTCCAGTGCCAGTATATCCTTTCTCAAATAAGGAGACCAAAACTATACACAGTACTCCAGGTGTGGCCTCACCAGCACCTTATACAGCTGCAACATAATTTTGAGGTTTTTAAATTCCATCCCTTTAGCAATGAGGACACAATTCCATTTACCTTCTTAATTACCTGCTGTACCTGCAAACCAACCCCTTGAGATTCTTGCACAAGGACACACAAGTCCTGTGCAGGAGCATTTTACCATTTAAATAATAGTCCATTTTGCTGTTATTCCTACAAAAATGGATGACTTCACATTTATTAACATCATACTCCATCTGCCAGGCCCTTGCCCACTCACTTAGACTATCTATATCCCTTTGCAGACTTTCAGCATCCTCTGCACACTTTGTCTCAGATGCCCAGAGATCTATCCTCCTCCATCAGATCACGGTTTAGCTGAACAGGTAGTGGTGTGGGAATTGAGGAGTCAGACCCTTTGTCCAAATTGCAGCATTTCTGCTCCGTTCCATCCTTACCCTTTACCCTTACAGTTACCTGTCTGCTAGGTAGCCCAGGCTGCTCAAGCCTGCTGAGATAGTATAGCTTGAGGTCGGGCTATCATAGCCCACAACATCACAAGGGCATCGCAGGAGGACACCTGAACTGTCATCTTCAGATCCTCAACAGTCATCAACCTCACATGCTATTACTAGGAAAGTTGAAATATCGAATTAATCCAAGAGCTTGTATAGAATGGTTGTTAAAGGTAAGCATCAATTCAATATTTATGACCTCTGTTTGTGGCATGCTTATTGCTTGCTTCTATTGTAGTGACAGAGTGATTATTAAAATGGATTAGAGTCGCAGTTGATGATTTTTTGCATTGTGATCTTCATGGGGAAGGAGTTGAAATGATTTGAGTGCGGATGGTAAAATTTTCCAATGGATTCTTGGTAGTTACAACATGTGGTAGCAGTGTTCCAAGATCTGATGGTGGAGGGCATGTCTGAAAAGCAGCCTCCAATTAGATAGCAGTGGACATTCCTCCTCGGGGTGGGCTATCTACCTGGAATCTTCTGGTGTTCTATCTTCATGTTATTCAATCATTTCCTCCTTCTCACCTGCTTCCTCCTCTTGTAGCTCTGGATTTGATCCTCAGATGGTCCAACTCAGTCATCCATAATTTTGGAGTGTGTGGTAAGTCAAAACACATTTGGAGCCCCATTCTCCTGCCTTTTCCCCATAACCCGCCAGCCTGTACGCTCTCTCCTGTAGTAAGTAGTGTTGCTTAGTTTGGCCACCACCTCACATTCCCTTTCTGGACCAAAATCTTCTGCTGCTTCATCAATGACCTTCCCTTTATCATAAGGCCAGAAGTGGAGATGTTTGCTAATAATTACACAGTGTTCAGTTCCATTAACAACTCCTCAGGTGCTGAAGTAGACTGTCCCTCATTCAACAAGACCTGGACAACATTCAGCCTTGACTTCATAAATGGCAAGTAACATTTGCACCTAACAATTAAGTTGCAGGCAATGACCGTCTGCAACAGGAATCTAACCACTTCCCCTTGACATTCAATGATATTACCATTGCAGAATCCTCCACTATCAACATCTGGGGGTTACCATTGACCAGAAACTGAACTGGACCCAGCCTTATAAATACAGTGGTTACAACAGCTGGTCGGAGGCTGGGAAAGTCGCAATGCATAACTCATCTCCTGACTCCCCAAAGTCTGGCCAGCAACTACAAGGCACAAATGAGAAGTGTGATGAAATTCACTCCACTTGCCTGAACAAGAATGGCTCCAACAGAATCTCGACCCTCCAATCAGGACGAACAAACCACTCGATTGGCACCCCAGCTACCAACTTCAATATTTGCTCAAACATTGATGGACAGTGGCTGATGTGTGTAACATCTACAAATACAATTCAGCACCTGCCAAAAACCTGTGACATCTACTGCTAAAAAGAACAACGGCTGCTGGCATGGAAATACCGCCAACAGTAAATTATTCCTCCAAGCCATAGCACACATCATTGGGTCAAAATCTTGGATCTGCCTCCCTAACAGCACTGAGGATGTGCCAACCCCACACAGACTGTGGCGGGTTCAGGCGGTTCACCACAACCCTCTGGAGAATTTCTACAGCCAGAGAGCGGTGAAGCTGTGGAACTCTTTGCCACAGAAGGTGGTGGAGGCCAGGTCATTGAGTGTCTTTAAGACAGAGGTAGATAGGTTCTTGATTAATAAGGGGATCAGGAGTTATGGGGAAAAGGCAGGAGGATGGGGATGAGAAAAAAAATCAGCTAGGATTGAATGGTGGAGTGGACCCAATGGGCCGAGTGGCCTAATTCTACTCCTATGTCTTATGGTAATGAGGAACGGGTCATGGATGCTGCTCTTGACAACAACACTTGCTTATTGCAAACAAACTTTTAAAAAGAGAAAAGTTCATAAAGGCATTGGAAGTACCAGAAATCGGTTGAATCTGAAATAAAAGTGGTGTTGAATCTGCGCATTGAAACACAGCAGGACATCTTTTTTCAATTTGGAGGGCTAACTGTTGGTCTCCATGTACACCCTGAGGAGTTCACATACAGTTTAAATTATTGGTTACAAATCTTGTTTTTCCCACAAAGTAGTTATAAAGTGCTTTTGCTTTCCCCCCAGAGCTTCACTACCAGATGCATTTCTCACTGTACAGTTTTCTTCCAGCTTCAGTCTGTGCTGAATTGCCTCTCTCTTTATTGCGACCCAAATCATGAACTTCATTGATTAAGTACCAGTTCCGCTAGTGAAATAAATAATGAAGTATAGATTGCAACCATTCCAAGTTTGAAGCTTTCCTTTCCTCAGAATTCTAAGATATCACTATCAGAAAGTGATACATTTACAAATGTCTCCTCTTCCACAGAACTTCAAATCCATATATTTGGGGAATGAAGAAATCCCCATCTAATGCCAAGGCAGTCAATCATTCCACAGGCAAGATAATCAACCTCAGTACAAAAACATCTTTCTTCATCTCTTCTGGACATGCTACAAAAAAAGTAATCTCATAAATCTCTGTAATAAAAGCCCTGAAAATTACTTATCCTTATTTCTTGCTCATTACTGTAAATTATACTCTACTTTTGGGAGAGGGATGATTTTAACAAAGTTATCTATGAATGTGAGTTGAGCACTTCTATTAAAAACAGAAAATCCTGCCTGAGGTCAATGGACCGTTATATGGTCCACCCTTCCCACAATCCCCGTGGCGGGCAGCACAGGATGATTCCGCTCATAGAATCCCTACAGTGCAAAAGGAGGCCTGCACGGACAACAATCCCACCCAGGCCCTATCTCCATAACTCCACATATTGACCCTGCTTGCCCCCTTGACACTATGGGGCAATTTAACATGGCCAATCAACCCACCCGCACATTTTTGGAATGTGGGAGGAAACAGGGGAAACACAGAAGAAATCCACCAGACGCGGGGAGAAAGTGCACGTAACGAGGCAACTTAACTTGGCCAATCAATCTAACTACGCACATCTTTGGAATGTAGAAGGAAACAGGGGAAACACAGAAGAAATCCACCAGACACGAGGAGAAAGTGCACATGACGAGGCAAATTAACTTGGCCAATCAATCTAACCACGCACATCTTTGGAATGTGGGAGGAAGCAGGAATACGCAGAGGAAACCCACGCAGACAACGTCAAACTCTACACAGACAGTCAGCCAAGGCGGGTCCCTGGCGTTGTGAGGCATGATGTGGGGATGCCGGCATTGGACTGGGGTAAGCACAGTAAGAAATCTCACAATGCCAGGTTAAAGTCCAACAGGTTTATTTGGTAGCATCAGCTTTCAGAGCACTGCTTGTAGAGACTTGGTATCTGTGTCGATACGCGCGATCTTCTTGGAGCTCCTCTCCATTTGGAGTCGGCAGTTTGCAGCGTCAATGGTAGCCGTGATGTGGAGATGCTGGCGTTGGTAAACACAGTAAGAAGTCGCATAACACCAGGTTAAAGTCCAACAGGCTTATGTGGTAGCATGAGCCACAAGCTTTCAGAGTGCTGGAAAGCAGCCATGCTAACCACTGTGCCATTCCTGAAAAAAATTATCTTAAAATGTTTCATTCAGTTAATCATGTCTCTCGACTTAAACGACTGGGACTGAGCATTCAACAAAAATTATTAGAAACAATTTTGATGCTATTTTGTTTTACCCAAATGGATGTAAAACAGTTTGTCCTTGGCAAATCAAATCATTATATCGAGTATATGAATGGGGCCCAGAGACGGCAACACTAACAAAAGGGGCTGAATTTTCCCATCCCGCCAGCCACAGGAATCATAGCGGGCAGGACAGGACCATTGTAAGGTCCATCGACTTCAAACGGGGTTTCCTGGTCTTGGGGCAAGCCTGGCTGGAAAATTCTGCCCAAGGTGCTGTTGGAAAGAAAATATATCTCGCTAAAATCCGGTTTTAATAAGCAAATATAGCTTCCAGAGCGCTTTCCAATATCTGTATTGCACAGACTGTTCAGAATGTTTGACTGGGTCCTGGGAACTTACACTGTTCTGTACAGGAATGTAATTGCGGCCAAGCAGCTCACTGACTAGAATGCAAAGGCTGCATGTGTGTTTGTTTGGGCAGTTAGCAACAATATGACATGAATGTTTCTTTTAAAAATGGAAGCCAGATGGCGTCCATGTTTTGTTTGAATCAGTCCTCTGCGGTTGTTTTCGCACCTCTCGCTTTTCACTGTTAGGACAGATTACCAATTGGTGCTCTGGTATTAATTAGTAGGCTGCTGAGGGAGGAGGAGCAAGGTCAGGGGTTCAAGATTGGTTCAATGGGAGATCAAGTTGGGAAGAGATGAGTTGGGTTCAAAGTGGTAATGTTGGAACTAACTAAATCAATATCGGGGAAGGTATTCTCGCAAATTGGCAAAGAAACAATATTAGAAAAAAATACAAAGCAAGAGAGAGGGCAAGGGAAATTACAGTCCTCACAAAGATACAAAGGGCAGGATTTTCCAGCCACGCTCACCTCAAAACTGGAAAATCCCACCCACGGACCTTTGCATGGTCCGTGTCCCGCCTGCTACAACTCCGTGGTAGGCAGGACGGGAGAATTCCACCCAGATAGCTTGAAATGGTCAGTGTGCATCAGAAGGAGGATATTGGAGCTAATGGCAGAAGGTTTCTGATCATTCACACCAGCAGGATTTTCTCCATCCCACTGCAGTGAATGGAGATTTGGCTAAGCGCCAAACTCTCCATCCTCAGTTGTAGCAGCAGCAGGGCATGAATGGCTGGGAAATTCCAGGCCAACATTTCAGGTGAAGAGTGTCATTTTCTCAATGGAACACTAAAAATAAATTCAGTGATCCTGTACTCTCAGAGGTCAAAGGATCAAGGGTCACATCAAGACAAGGGTCAATTCTTTTGGTGTAATTCCAGGAATTAGGGATTCTCCACCACTGTCTGTCTCTCTCTAATTCGGATGATCTTGTTAAGCATTCACAGTATTTTCTATTGCTCTTTGATATTTTATTTAATGTTGTTGATGATGTCAGCATTTATTGCCCATCCTTAAATGCCGTTAATAAACTGGTAGTGAGCGACCTTCTTGAACAGTCCATGTTGTGTAAGAATTCTACAGTCAGAATGATGTGCAGATAGGAGGGGAAATTCCAGGTTGTGACTTTTCCATGTAGCTGCTGCCCTTGTTTTTCTAGCTGGGAGAGGTCACAGCCACGGAAGCCTTGACAAGTTGCTGCAGATGGTTCACACTGCTATTCAAATGCACCAGTAGTGAAAGGATCAAATGTTTAAGGAGATGGGGTCCATGTCATGTGGCTGCTTTGTCCTGGACGATGTTGTTCTTTGGTGTATTGGAGCAAAAATATAGAGAATATTCCATCACACTCATAACTTGTCCTTGTAGATTGTGTACTGGCTTTGGGGAATCAGTGGGCAGTGTTCATAACTTCTGACTTTCTCTTGTAACAGAGTAAGAAGTCTGACAACACCAGGTTTAAGTCCAACCGATTTATTTGATAGTAAACTCACAAGCTTGTGAGTTTACTATCAAATAAATTGGTTGGACTTAAACCTGGTGTTGTCAGACTTCTTACTGCGTTTACCCCACTCCAACGCCAGCATCTCCACATCATTTCTCTTGTAGCCACAGTAATTATAAAGAGTCATAGAGATTTACAGCATGGAAATAAGCCTTTCAACCCAACTTGTCCATGCCACCCTTTTTTTAAACCCCTATTCCCAATTGCCTGCATTTGGCCCATATCCCTCAATACCCATCATACCCATGTGACGATCTAAATGTTTTTTAAAAGATAAAATTGTTCCCACCTCTACTACTACCTCTGGCAGTTTGTTCCAGACACTCACCATCCCCTGTATGAAAAAATTGCCCCTCTGGATACTTTTGTGTCTCTCCCCTCTCACCTTAAACCTATGCCTCTAGTTTTAGACTCCCCTACCTTTGGGAAAAGATATTGACTATTTTGTCTATGCTCGTCATTACTTTATAGACCTCTATAAGGTCCAGAGAAAAAAGTCCCTGTCTATCCAGCCTCTCCTTATAACTCAATTCACCAAGTCCCAGTAGCATCCTAGTAAATCTTTTCTGCACTCTTTGTGTGGTCTGGTTAGATTTCTGCTCAGTGGTGACTCTCCCAACCCCATACATCAATGATTCTGTGATGGTAATGCTGCTGAATGTCAAAGGGAGGTGGTTAGCTTGTTAGCTTCTTTCTTGGAAGAGATGGCCATTGCCTAGCACTTGTGTGGCATGAATGTTAAATACTACTTAACCATTCCAAGCCTGAATGTCAGCCAGGTCTTGCTTATCTGAGGAGTTGCTGTTGAAATTGAACACCGTACAAGCATCGGCAAACATTCTCACTTCTAATCCAATGATAGGAGGCAAGTCATTGCTGAAGCAGCTGAAGATGGTTGTATCTTGGACTTTGCCCTTAGGATTTCCTGCAGTGATATCCTGCATCTGAGATGTTTGGCCCCCAACAAGCACAACCAAAATACTTTATGCCAGCTATGACTCCACATAGCTGAGATTTCCCACCTCTGGAATTCAGCTCTTTAGTCCACATTTGGACCAGGGTTGTAATAAGGTCAGAAGCCAAGTAGTCCTGTTGGAATCTAAACTGAGCACCAGTGAGTAATTTATTTGTAAATATCACTTGAAAGCACAATCCACAACACTTTCCAACACTTTACTGATTGATGATTGTGAGCAGATGATTGGTGTGTTAATTGGCTGGATTGGGTTTGTCCTGGGCGCAGGACATAACTAGGCAATTTTCCAATTTGTTGGATAGGTGCCTCTGTTGCAGCTGCATTGGAACAGGTTAGCTGTGGGAGCAGCTCATTCAAGAGTACAGGCCTCAATATTTCAGCCAGAGTGTTGTCAGAGCCCTAGCCTTTGCTTTATCCAATGCATTCAACCATTTCTTGAATTGTGTTGATTGAAAGTGGGCTCAGGAGCAGGAAGAGATGATGCGCTTGCTGCTTCTGACCGAAGAAGGTGGCAAACACTACAGTGCCTTGCCTTGCCTTTTGCACTCAGGTACCAGACACTGTCATCATTGAGAATGGGAATATTTGTGGAATTCCCTCTTCTAGTTAGTTGTTTAATTGTCCACTGCCATTAATGGGCACATCTAGCTCTTCTATAGTATGCTGCTTCTGTTGTTCATGTAGTCCTGTGTTGTAGCTTCACTAGGCTGGCACCTCATTTTTAAGTATACCTGGTACTGGTCCAGGCATGTTCCTACACTTCTCAATGAATCAGGGTTGATGCCTTGGTTGATAGGAGAGGGGATTAAGGGTTATGGGGAGAGGGCGGGAAAGTGGAACTGAGCAGCGACAGATCAGCCATGATCTTATTGAATGGCGGGGCAGGCTCGAAGGGCTGGATGGCCTACTCCTGCTCCTATTTCTTATGTTCTTATGTTCTTATGATGGTTATGGTATAGCGAGGAATAAATCAAAACATGAGATTACAGATCGTGTTGAAGTATTATCCTGTTACTACCAGTAGCCTGCAGTGCTTCATGCATGCCCAGTTTTGAGCCAATACTGATTCAATGCCATTGAGCAAGGTGATGATGCCATCCTTAGTGTGAAGATGAGAATCCAACTCCATAAGACCACTGGGGTGATCGTTTCCACCAATCCTGTCATGGATAGATGCATGTGTGATAAATAGGCCAATGATGATGAGTTCAAGTACGTTTTTCCTTCATGTTGGTTCCCTCCTCACCTGCTACCAACCTAACCTGGAAGCTATGTCCTTTTAGAACTTGGTCAGTAGTAGTGTTGCTATCAATCCACTCTTGGTGATGGAGATTGATGTGCTCTATTAAATTCAGTATCCTTGCTACCCTCAGCATTTCTTCCAAGTGACATGCAACATGAAGGAGCAGTGAGGAAGGATGGAAGATAATAATCAGCAGGAGATTTCCTGACCTATGTTAGACCCGCCATGATGAGACATCATGGGGTTTATAGTCAATATTGAGGGCTTCCAGAAGTATCCCATCCTAACACTGCACCAGTGTGCCATCATATCTGAGGGTCAGTCTTTTAGTGATACAGGGCATCCCTAGTGGTGGTGAAGAAGTCTGGGACATTGGGTGAAGGGTTTGATTTAATTTATTATTGTCACATGTATGAATATACACCAAGAAGTATTGTCTTGTGTGCTATACAGACAAAGCATACCATATATAGGAAAGGGTGCAGAATGTAGTGTTACAGCCATAGCTAAGGTGTGGCGTTGTTTAAGAGCTCGAGTAGAGTTTTAAAAGCATAGAACAAGGGTGAAAGATAAAATTAGGGGTTATGCTGGGGACAGCTCACAAGAAGTCGCCACAGTCTGGCACCATTTTGAATCTAACTCAAGGCAGCATTCCCAATTTTTGTCCAATCCGCAGATGTTAGTGAGGAGGGCAGGGTGTGAGCTTATCGCTTCAGCTGCCTAGTTCGATGCTGGGTGATCCATCCACTTTTATTCCATTTCTCTATAGGGGTTGGATATAAATGAGTGGCTTGCCAGGACATAGCAGAGGGCAGTTAATAGTCAACCACATTTCTGTGAGCCAGGAAACACGTCTAGGCCAGACGGGATGAGATTTCCTTCCCTAAAGGGCATTAGTGAACCAGATGTGTTTTTATAATCGACCAGTGGTTGCATGGTCAACATGACTGAGAGCAGCTTTTTATTCCCGATTTATATAATTAATTGAGTTTAAATTCCTCAGCCTTCATGGTGGGATTTGGATTTGTATCTTGGGAGCTTTAGTCCAGGCCTTTGGATTATTAGCTCAGCAACAGGACCACTAGGCTACTGTGAGGCTGATGTTTTTGATTATTAAAATGATAAAAAATCATTTTTCACATGCTATTTTGGGTTTATTGCTGATGATGGACCTCACTTCTCAATGGGACCAAATAAAGACTCTGGTTAGTTTACACTGGATTTATAAATATGAGCAACTAATTTGATTATTCACAGTAACTTGAAAACAAGGTGAAGGACACAAAGAATGCTTATCTTTGCAACCTATTAGTTAATTTAAATTTCCAATTCTCTTTCCACACTGGTTCGTAAGTTTACAGTTTATTTATTAGTGTCACAAGTACGCCTACATTGACACTGCAATGAAGTTATTGTGAAAATCCCCCAGTCACCACACTCCGCCGCCTGTTTGGGTACACTGAGGGAGAATTTGGCTTGGCCAGTGCACCTAACCATCACTTCTTTCAGACTGTGGGAGGAAACTGGAGCACCCAGAAAAAACCCACCCAGACTCCGCACAGGCAGTATCCCAAGCCGTGAGTTGAACCTGGATCCTTGGCACTGTGAGGCATCGGTGCTAACCACTATGCCACCACAGGCAGATGGTTGACTATTTCCATAGTGAGTACTTTCAGAACAGGTCTCTTGTCCAGTGATCCCAAATAGTAAATCGTGATTGATTGGTCGATCCTGGAGTCTCAAAGTCGAGTGGCAGTGACCATCAAATTGCACCAAAAATCCATGGAACTTCGGTTTCCAGTGATAACGAGTGAATCAGCTCATTGGCTGCAGAACCAGGCCAGAAATGGACGGAACTCAGGCTGCTCATGATGATGAGCAAATCAGCTCATTGGCTGCCAAATTACAGACTCCAAAATATGGAGTAAGGGCGGGATGAAAACAAAATAATGAACGAGGAGTGAGTGATATCCAAGAGGGTAGAAACCTACTACTTCCATCAAGAATGGCTCAGTGAATTTCCTTTCACAATGTCAAAGGCAAGACCACTTATCTCACTTGTGACCAGAGTGTAGCCTTGAGTAAAAGGGGGATTTTGAATCATCGTAGAATAGAATCCTTAAGTGCAGAAGGAGGCCATTCGGCCCATCGAGTTTGCACAACCACAATCTAGCCCTGGTCCTATCCCTGTAACCCATGCATTTATCCTAGTTAGTCCCCCTGTCACTAAGGGACAATTTAACATTGCCAATCCACCTAACCTGCACATCTTTGGACTGTGAGATAAGTGCGCTTAAAATTTAAGAACTAAGTGGAATAATGAAAACCTACAAATATTTAGCATAAAGGTTTACAAGTTTAAAAGGTTTTAGGCGGAAGCATAAAATGATTTAAAAAAATACACAGCAGCAGTAATTGTAGCAACAATAATAGTAGCAACATACATTTGATATATTATCCATATTTTCCCAATGAATTTAACAGGGCAACGGTCATAAAACAGTGATCAGCCAAACAGTGCATCATCTTCTATTTATATAGAAAGATCATAGAATATGAAGATCATAGAAATCCTACAGTACAGAAAGAGGCCATTTGAGTCTGCACCGACCACAATCCCTTCCAGGCCCTACCCGCGTACATATTTTATCCACTAATCCTCTAACCTATGCATCTATGGTCAATTTAGCATGGCCAATCAACCTGACCTGCACATCTTTGGACTGTGGGAGGAAACCAGAGCACCCGGAGGAAACCCACGCAGACATGAAGAGAATGTGCAAAATCCACACAGACATTGACCGGAGCCGGAAATTGAACCCAGGTCCCCGGAACTGTGAAGCAGCAATGCTAACCACTGTGCTACCGTGCTGCCCCACTTGATGATTCAATATGACTACATGACTCAATATAACTATTATTCACAAAACAGTATCAGAATACAAAGTATTAAATGTTCATAAAACAAAAGGATGAGCTTTTGGAAATTATCTTTAATACATTTTATCTAAAACCAACTTGAATTAATATTTGGCCAACAATACAAAGCAGTCTGTATTTGCAATTATCGTTCGTGTGCAGAATGTCCTGAGTCAGTGCTGAGATGGACAGAGTTCATGCCCAAACATCCTCTGTTCTTCCAAACTTATAAATCAAGCTGTTAAAAAATATTAATGCATTCTGAAAGAACACAGCCAGGCCTGGATACACATTGACCTTAGGCACAACATATGCCCCAAATAAGATCCACATGGAAGCTGTGAGAGATCCAAACATTAGCATGAAGCCGATTAAAAAGCCAGATTTGTGCATCTGTTCTTCCCAGGCAGCCATCACTGTATCCATCCCCTCGGACTTGTCCATTTGACACAACATTTATCATGAGAAAAACTATGGTTGACATGACTACACACGTCTGAAAAGCAAGATTCATTTCTCCATTTTTTGAGTAAACCACTGCAGCATCTATAATTATCCACCAACCAGTAAAGAACAAGACTCCGGCAACTATCGAAGCAACAGTATTTCTGCTTTCTCCCCAGTCAATACATTCTGGCCAGCGGAAATTGTCCAGGAATCCTGCCATCCTAAAGCTGCCGATGGGATCGTGCTCCTTCACTGGACCTCACTTTGACCTTCACTTGCTTTTCACTGGATTTTGGCTTCTTCAATCTGGTTCCCACCCTCTCACAGGCCAGCCTGTGATGCCATTTTGGAATGGCATCAATAGACAATGCATGCAAAATTTCCCTTCAAACAACACCTTTCAGACAAAGAAAGGTGGGGAGTTAAAGAGAATGTTGCAAGCTCAACAGTCGTAGAACCCTACAGTGCAGAAGGAGGCCCTTCGAGTCTGCACCGAACACAATCCCACCCAGGCCCTACCCCCATACATGTTACCCACTAATCCCTCTAACTTACACATCCCTGGACACTAAGGGGCAATTTCTTATCATGACCAATCAACCTAACTCGCACATCTTTGGACTGTGGGAGGAAACTGGAGTACCCGGAGGAAACCTATGCAGACACGAGGAGAATGTGCAAACTCCACACAGACAGTGACCCGAGCCAGGAATCAATCCCAGGACCCTGGAGCTGTGAAGCAGCAGTGCTAACCGCTGTGCTACCGTGCCGCCCCTAAGTCACTCTTCAAAACCTGTGGCTGAAGGCAAGGCTAGCAAAGAGGCATCTTTTCGCATAGGTATCATCTAGGAAAACATAAGACAATGTTCACCGATGGCCAAATTGTCAAGGAGGCTATTATGGTTGCTGCCAACGTTTTGTTCAAAAACTTTAAAAACAAAGACGAAATGATGACAGCCATCAACAGCGTGTCGCTTGGCGCTTTAACATAGCCAGAAGGGTGGAATTGTTCTCCAAGGATGTGTCTCAGCAAATACATCAGGCTGTGACTGTTTCTCACTGCAGTTTGAGTCAGTAGGCATGACAGATATGGTCCAGCTGATTGACGTGCAAACAAAAACATTCAAAGATGCAAAAACGAAGAAGAACTTCCTCACTCTTTTGCCACTCAGAGGACAAGAGAGGAAAATGTCTACAACAAATTTTAAAAGGTATGTGACTGAGAAAAGCATTACAATCAGGAAACTGGTTTCAATCACAACTGATGGTGCACTGTCAATTCTGGATGTCAGTGCAGCCTTTGTTGCACTTTGCGGAAATGATCCTGAATTCCCCTTCTTTGTCAATGACCATTGACTTATCCACCAACAGGCGTTAGCAAGTAAGATTCTTGACTTTTCTCATCATGACAACTCAACATTTGTGCCAGCGCTCTGCAACATCGCATGTTCATATCCTGACTTGAGCCTGATGCTACCTACAGTGATCTAATCCTTCATGCAGGTGTGAGGTAGTGGTTAAGTTGAGGAAAAGTTCTCCAGAGATTTTTAGATCTGCTCCCTGAAATTGTCTTAAATCAAGAAATGAGGAGTACAGCGAGCTGTCAGGTAATGTGTGGTTCCGAGATTTGTCTTTTCTTATGGACATAAGTGCAAAATTCAATGAGCTGAATTGTGAACTGCAGAGGAGGGACAGGGACTTGTCACATGATCAGTGTAGTGACTGTGGTCAAACTGAAACTGGGCCTTTGGTCCTCCCAGTTAAAGAACAAAATTTCTCAGCACTTCACAAATCTTAGAAAAAATCTAACACCAGATCTGAGGGATCCTGTGTATGTGTAGCACTGTTTTTTTTCAGTCTATGCAAATGCTTCATTTTAAGATATTTCTGCCTATGCACAATTACATTTTAATGCTAGATGATAGGTGTTAACTAACTCTGCTAAGCTTAAAGAGTGTAGCTAGCTTGACTACATGCAAAATCAGAAGGCATGCTGGCTAAGCTAAAATTGACTGCTCATGTTATTTGCTTGCATTATATATCCTTCAAGAATGCATACGAGGATTGTTTTTCTAGACAGAGGCAGCCTGTGAAAAGCCCTTCCAATAACAAGATGAGGACTAAAATATAGTCTGCATTTTAATGATTCAAGTTGAATTCAGTTCAAGGGCCTGGCTGAGAAGTCAGTCTCGAACTTTGCTTTTCTTTTCTTCTGTCATGTAAATTTTTTAAAGTTATTTTCAATAAAAGAAAACCATTTTAAAACTCATACCTAGTGCTGTGCCCTTGTCTGTCCAAATGAATGAATGGACCTAACAAGGTCAAACAATTCTGTCACCACCTGAAAAAGAAATTCAACAGACAATTTCAAGAGTTAGACAAGATGGAACAAATCATTATATTTGTCTCAAATAATTTTCTTCAAGCGGACATTGGAAAACTGACAGCAAAATTTCAGCAGGTGTTCGAACAAAGCAGTGGACTTGACATGGAAATAATCACCATGCAAAATTACATAAGCTAGGTCAAGGGACAAAGACTTTTGGTGCGCTCAAGGTCAAGGCCTACTTTAGCTCCACATTTCTCTGTGAGGAGGCTTTTCCCCAGAAAATCATCAAATCCATGTATCGCACTGGTCTCTCAGATACCTGACTGGACTGTATGAGACTGGCCATCTTAAACTATGACCCAGGCTTCACAGCACTCAGTGTGGAAGCACAGGTATCATACTTGGAATAGATCAGTTTTATGCACAAGCACATTCCAGGGTGGGGGGAAGTGGTGGTGGTTTAGTAAAGTTACTACCTTTGCACACTCGGGTAGATCTCCTTCATGTTCACACCTGGCTGAACCTTTTGGGAAACTCCACCGACATGAGGTCATGTTGATGAAGTACGAAAATCTAGTGAGGAAGTATAATAGTGAGGAAGCATAATTTGGTGAGGGAATGTTTAACTAAATTTACTGAAATATATTGTAACCACATACTTGCCTATTATGGGCATGAACCTGATCATGTCGCTGGCGAGAGGTGGCAGGAATAACGAATCTCACTTTCTGGGTTTCGCTGGATCTTGAGCCCCCACCAGCGATCTCACGAATGGAGACTGTGGCTCAAGATCCCGCCTGCAATTTCAGCATTTTGAAATGTAATATCGCCTCTGTCACATACCTACAATTCTCATCAATAATAGTTTCTGAAATATAGCATTGTCTGTATATATCTTATATATTTGTGCATACTTCCTGTTGTCTCCGCTGGTCACTCAGCATTTAGAATGGAAATCCTGTATATAAACAGTTGCCCGTAACAGCATTACTGCAAACAGATGGTGCTGTGGAACAATGTTTTGGTGTGTCATCATTAGTTATAAAATGGTTACATCTATCAACTGACTGGACAATGGAATGGGAAATTTATTTATATTTAAAGAACTCTAATCAAGCATTGACTTCCAATGATCAGCAGAAACTATTTTACTCTTCAAACTGGTTTACTTCACAGCTCCCACTGATGAATCCTTTAATAGCCCTTCCGCTCTGAAACACTGCCAACTCTTTAGTTGGCACCTGTTGATAACGTCCATTTCTTGGTTTCGTTCCAAATGAGTCAAAGCAACAGATGCTTCCATTGGCCTGTTCTAAGACAAGTAATAAGCTATTCAGATATGCTCTAATTAGTTTTCTAAATTCTGAAGTGCCAAATACTACAAATGATTCATTTGTATCTACATTGATGTTTGTAGGTGATTAAAGACTAATTGTCTTGTGTGAAATGCTGCAATGCTATTGTAAGAACGGATGTGACACTACGTTTAAACATTTCAAATTATGCTGCACGGATATGAGTTTAAATCAAATACATTTCTGTGCACCGATGTAACAAAAAGTTGAAACATTAACTCCTGCTTTAAAAATCAGAAAATTTCACATGAATTCATTAACCATGTTTATGCAGATATTCATGCACTGTGTCTTCAAATCCATTGTGAATTGAGGACTGCTTATTGTAATACTGAGTTAACAAGGTTGTGCTTATCAGCTTTACAGAGCAAATTGGATAGTTGGATTTGAACACAAGACAATAATGCAGTAAAGTGGACTCAGTTAGTTATGGAGTCTGTGAGAGTGAAGGCAAAAATATTTATTAATTTTTGGTTCCCTCAAATTAGATTATTTCAATGAAAGTATGATCGAGTATCTTTAGACATTAGAGAAGTGTTTCAGTCTTTGTGCAACCGCACAGCAGAGGCAATGTTATTAACAGTGAAAGATTAGTAACGGTGGTATCTTGAATAGAAAAAAAAGCGTTAAATATGTTGTCACCAATATGTATTTATAGTGAATAAAATCCAGTTCCACATGAAGCAATAATCTCTAAATGTTCAGACGGAATCTTGAATCATTGAAAGTGAAGATCAGTCAGGTTGTTGTCTCAAAATCCTGAGAAAATATTGAAATCTTGATCACTTAGATATTGTGTGTTTTACTTTCCTCCTATATTTTGGAGATTCGCTGTCTTCTGAGGTAACATAGGCAATTGCACTCCTAGGCCCAACCATAGTCAACTACTTCATCAGTGATCTTCCCTCCATCACCAGATCCACAAGTGGGGATGAACGTTCAACACCATTCATAATGCCTCAGATACTGAAGCGGTCAATGTCTCGAACTTGATTTATTATTGCCACATATATTGATATACAGTGAAAAGTATTGTTTCTTGTGCTAAATAAAGCATACCCTCCATACGGTGTAGAGGGTAGAAAAGGAGAAAGTGCAGAATATAGTGTTACAGTCATATCTATGGTGTAGAGAAAGATCAGTTTAACATATGATAGGTCCATTCAAAAGCAGGGAAGAAACTGTTCTTGAGTTGGTTGGTATGTGACCTCAGACTTCTGTATCCTCTTCCGTTTGGAGCGTGGGGCCCTTGATTATGCTGGTTGCTTTTCCAAGGCAGCAGGAAGTTGTAAATGCAGCAAGACATGAATAATATCCAGGCTTGGGCTGTCAAATAACAAGTATTGTTTGCGCCCCTTAAGTAATAGGCAATGACCATCTCCAATGAAAGAGAATCCAATCATCTCCCCTCGACAATCAATGGCATTAACATTGATGAATTTCCTACTATCAACACCAGGGGACGATTAACATTGGCCAGAAACTGAACTAGGCTAGGCATATGAATGTATGTCTACAAGAGGAGGATTAGGGGCTGGGAATTCTCTGGTGAGTGGCTGGGAATTCTGCAGTGAATAACTCACCAGTTGTCTCCCCACAGCTTGTCCATTATACAAGGCAGGAGTCAGGAATGTAATGGATTATTCTACATTTGCCTGATTGAGTACAGCTCCAAAAAGACTCCAGAAGCTCAACAACATTCAGAGGAAAAAGCAATCTGCATGATTGGCACCCATCAACAATCACCCCCTGCACTAGTACCAATTGTCACAGCAGCGTTTACCATTTACAAGATGCACTGCAGTAACTCATGTAGGCTCCTTTGACAACCTCTCCAAAATCTGCAATCTTTACCACCTAGAAGTACAAGGGCAGCAGATGTATGGGAAGATCATCACTTGCATATTCCCCTCAAAGCCACGCACCATCCTGAATTGGAACTAGATCACCGTTCCTTCTCTATCACAGGAAAATATTGAGATCTTGGTCACTTAGATATTGTGTATGTTATTTTTCTCCTATATTCTGGAGACTCACTGCCTTCCAAGGTAGCATAGGTGACTGCACTCCTAGGCCCAACAGTAATCAACTACATCATCAAAGATCTTCCCTCCATCATCAGATCCAAAAGTGGGGATGAATGTTCAACACCATTCATAACACCTCAGATAATAAAGCGGTCGATGTCCCAAATTTGGTTTATTATTGTTACATATGTTGATATACAATGAGAAGTATTGTTTCTTGCCCTATACAGACAAAGCACACTGTTCAAACAATATTTAGGGCAGAAGGAAAGGAGAGGGTGCAGAATATAGTGTTACAATCATAACTAGGGTGTAGAGAAAGACCAGTTTAACATATGGTAGATCCATTCAAAAGTCTGATGGCAGCTGGGAAGAAGCTGTTCTTGAATCGGTTGGTTAGTGACATCAGACTTCTGTATCCTGGAAAATCTTGGGACTCATTTCCTCACAGCACTGTTGGTGTATTTACACTGGAGGGACTGCAGCAGTTCAAGAAGACAACTTACTGCAATTATGGATGGGCATTAGCCAGCAATGCCCACATCCCATGAAATAACTTTTGAAATGTACTTTTGAAGTGCATTCAATTGCAGGCGTATATTGCAAGCATACAGAAGGATAAATGGCAAAGGACATTCCAGTCTTTGAAGTCCACCCAGTCCTGTGTGCTGCAGATGTGTCTGCCATAAACCCTTAACTTAACCACTCAATTTCTAGGAATTGGCAAAACAATTTGAATAGACCTACCTTGTATTGAGTTGATCTTTCTCTACGTCCTAGCTATGACTGTAACTTACATTCTGCAACCTCTCCTTTCCTTCTCCCCTGTGTACTATGAACCGTATGCTTTGTCTGTATAATGGCAAGAAACAATATTTTTGATAGAATATTAATACATGTGACAATAATAAATTGAATCAAAGCACAAGGAATTAAACCTAAAACCAAGTTAAGAATACAACATGGAAATTTTTCTCTAACCTCTTCAGGCAATCTCGTAAATTCCAAGGTGTTTGAGTATAATATCTTGGAAAGAGTTGTGTTCTCCAAGTGGAGTAACTGAAGAAGTATTTATTAACAGGAATAACTACACACAAAGAGTACAAAAGATGTTATTGATTACTGTGACACCAATCTCCAGACTGCCTGGGAGAGGCTGCACTCAGCCCTGGGATTCATGCACTTGTGATGCATTTGGCCAATTAGGCTGACTCTCTGGAACCTTGCCTCTCAAAGGGGCTAACTACAATGTGGAGTACCTCCTTGAATCCTTCTATTACCATTAATAAATTTAGTGATAATGAACTTTCTCATCAAGAACACATGCTGATTTTCAGGTTTATGTTCAAGATATTGAATGAGTGGTGCACCCACCAGTCAGGAAACGAGTGAAAATCCCATGTAGCAGCCTTGTGGAGTGCCTAATGCTATTAATGAGTAATCAAGCAGTTACCTAGGCAGGGTTGGACCTCCTGAAGTTCAAACCCTGTCAACTGCTGGGCAATCAGAGGCATACAGCTCTCCAGGCCTGTGCAGCACTGGGAGCAATGGACAGGGCTGGTAAAACACTCAGGCCTATCTTCACCGTCCTATCAGATCCCCAGTTGGAAGGAGTGTGAATAAGATGGGGTTTCGGGGAAGGGTTCGCAGTTGAAGGGGGTGTGAGGGAGTCAGAAGCAAGGGTTGGCTTTCAGAGACTCCCACATCATGTCTCATATCTCCACCCTGGAGTGGGCACAGACTGCCTGAGAATGATGAACTTCTCCTTAACTAGGCAAGCACAAGACGGCAGTTTCCCCAGATGGTAAGTTCTCTGCTCACTGCTTGTTGAATACCAGTGGTGGGGGATGCAGGGGATAAGGCCCTCAAGTGGCCCATAAGTAGCTGCTTAAGCTCCTCGATAGGCCTCTGGATGGGAAGAACACGCTCCACCCTTCCCACCCTGAGTTTGACGAGGGAGAGAAGGGAAGGGAGTACAGTGCCCTCCTTGTACTCACATGCCCAATCAAACAGCCATCCCTGCCTCTTGAGTTCACCTCCAGGGGACATTAAATTCCACCCATTCTTTCCGCTCCTGGATCACTGCTCACTCCTGTAAGTAGACCTTATGTTTCCCATGATGTTGAGTGTACCCTGGTTAATGTTATCTAGTGTAACCCAGTTATCATTATGTAGGACAATGTAAGTGTGGAGTGACTGTTGTAATATTGTATGATCTCCATGTGCATTCTCTTCCCTTTTACAGAAGGAAAGGGTGAATAATGTTTAATCAGGACAAAGTATGGCTGAGAACAAACAGGTTCATTTTACAGGAAATGTATGAATGAACAGAATACAGTTTTCCACAATGCTTGATGAAAAATAGCTAGGATGAAAATGTACAGATTGTTAAAGAATAGATCAGAAACTCCAAGACATTTTATGAGGTTAGCCTAGAACCTAACTTTTACATTTGATTTTGGCATTGGAGGGCACATAAGATGTTTTATTCCAGATATGATTCAAGTGACCCACTAGGAAGCTTCTATAAAAGCAAACTTTATTTAAGAATACAGTTGGAATATAACAATAAAAAGCATTGCTTTTACCAATTAAATACTTAACCATGACAAAGTACAATTCTTAACAGCTAGCTATCTGTATTGTTCCAATTTAGCAGTATCCCCATAGATATAAATCCCTGCTTTAGAATTAGTTAGCACAGAAAACCAAACCTGTTTATGTGGCTACTCGATTTCTGGCCTTTTAACCACCCTGGAGATTGATCCACATAGATACGTGTCTCCTAATTCTCATGCAGCAATTTCCAGCGTTCTATCTCCAGACAGTAGAATCTCAGAGAAAAAGGCTTATTTCTTGGCATATTCCAGCCTCTGCCTCAACCGACCAAGAGTACAGAGAAAGCAATTTCTTTCTAAAGATCCCAAACAGCACACTGCCTTGAGTTCTCTGTGAAAGCCTAGCTGTACCAAATCATATGACCTTACCTGTCAATCAGCCTAATCAAGCTTTACGCTGCAGTATCCTAGAGAAAAACACAAAATAACAAACCTATTTTAGTTCATATTTAAACAAACATTGTAGCATTAAGCTGCTGCAGAAACAATACAATACAGACAGAACAGCTCTGATTAAAATGGAAGGGCCTTGTAAACACATTCAGCACAGAAAGATGACTAAAATACATTTCCTAAAGGCACAGTATCATTACAAGACATTAAGCCAACTTTCATGCTAAGCTATCTCAAGTTTAATCGGTTCAGCAGTGTTTTTAAAATGCAAACCAATTTCTGCAACTGCCTGTGAATCTTACAGTTCAGGTGACATCTCTGAGAAAATATACCACCCCATTTGGTCAAGGTTTATCTTCCACATAATAGTTGATATCTGAGCTAACTAAATTTAGGCTACTTTTAATACTTCAGGAAACCTTCACAAGCCACACTGGACAACTATGAGAGTAACAAGCCATCAATATTGAACTGAGACAATTCTGATAGACTAATGGCAGAAATCAATGATATTTGATGAAAAACCAATCACAATTGAGGGGGGAGGGGATTTCCCTAATAACCAGCGAGAATGGAGAACTTGGCACTCGGCCAAATCTCCATTCACAGCAGCGGGACTGGAGAATCCCAACCGTGGACGAGGTCAGAAAATCCTGGCCAATAACAATTGCTGTTTAAACCAAAAGCAACATGATCTCAAACTGTTTCTCAAAGTAATGATTTTAAAAAATGGACGCTCAGCCAGGAAGGGATTGACCCAGGTTTTTTCTGCTACCATTAAAGTTACGACATTTGAAGTCAACTCATGCTAAGCCTCCTGCAACTATTTAACAATCTCCGTAGCCTGGATTTTACCTTTATTCACACTAAATAAATCCAAAGGCAGTTCTAAGAAATCCCCAGCAGTCCCGCAAAAATGACATCATCCAGCAGGCTAAGCAGCCAATTACATTGAAACTCAGATAACCAACCAGGGCATATAATGCATTGATCTTTTTTCCTCTACTTTTTGATTTCATTATTGACAGCAAAATAAAGACTGAAGTATTCATTTGGGATTCATTCCCTCGGAGTTTGCACATAGTTAATGTGGAAATCCAAATGCCACGATCAGGAATTTCCCACTGCTGGACAGGGCGCACTTTTGAAGTCCTACAGATGGAATCATAGAAATCCCTCGCATTAACATGAAATTGCACTGTTACACTATTGATCTCAATGCAAAAGCCTTGCAAATAATTATACCTTGTTCAATAAGGTGCAACTGGGCCTTTTAATGGTGTATTTGGTCTTAAACAACCTCTCTGGCCCTGGAACACCTAATTCTATGGCCAGAATTTTACCACCCTGCCTGCCCCAGAAATTGGAGGAGGCAGACATTGGGAAGGTCCGTTGACTTTGGTGGGATTTTATAGTTTCTGGTCAAGCAAGACCATGAAATCCCACCCCCAATTTGTGTAATGCCAAATTTTTCCATAACAATAAAAGAACCTGGACACTGAAGCAGTGGTGACAAACCTAAAAATATTTTAAAAATCTGTGGATTCTTTTAACATAATGGAAATATTTGACATTGTCCCTGGCATCCAGCACTGCTGCACGTTCTCTGATCTTCCATCCAGGTACCTGACCCTGCGCCTCCTCCTGATGTCTGGACTGCACCTCGCCACTACCAGTATCCAACACACCCATTCTCCTCTAATGTCCAACCTAAGTTTCCGCAGTCAGGTAAGACAGGCACAGAAGAATTTTTGTGCAGGTACGGTGTGGCAATCCAACATTGAAGGCCATTCCAACTATGTTACACTCCATTGTTTCAATGGCGAGAGACCAGCTACTATGCAGGAACAAGGGGTGAGAGGGTGTCCATGCGGACTAAAAGCTCATGTAGAGGTACAAAAGGTAATCAAAAAAGGCTAATGAATGAACTGGATCACAGAAGGGAGGAAGCTATGATTCAGTTGTGCAGAGCCTTCAGAACCCATTGGGAGCAAGCTATTCAGCTTCAGGCACTGTAACTCTGGAAAGGTATTGTGGCCTCCGAGGAAGGGGAGCTCAGATTTCCTAACACAATACTAGGCGAGTCAAAGAGTTATGTTTTGAGGATAGGTTGACTTGTGTTCCTTCAAATTTGCAAGGCTGTGCTGATTGAATCAAGTTCTTAATGATGATAAAATGATTCTATAGGTTAGATACATAAAATTTATTCCTTCTGGCGGGGGAACAAGGTAGCACAATCCTAAAATTAGAGCCAAACTATTTAATAGTAAAATGAGTAATTACTTCTTCACACAAATGAACTCTCTTACCAAAAGGCTATAGATGTCGGGTCAACCAGAATTTTTAAGACTGTGATTTTTACTAGCTAAAGGTACAATGGAATATGGAACAATGCCAGGTAAACACAGTTGAGCTATAGATTGCCATAATCTAATAGAATGGTGGAAGAGACTCAAGGGGCTGAATTAAATATTTGTGTTGCTTCCCTTTTGGAATAACATTGATGGTCCATAAATTCATGGTCAGAAGGGTAGTTCAAACTTGACCAAAAAACTAAACCAAAGACATTCCATCCCTTACCCTCCAAACACAGTTCATGCCGGTTCATATCCCCACCATTTTTATTCATCCATGGGACATGGGCTGACCAGCATCCATTGTCCATCCCTAGTTGCCCTTGGACTGCAGTTGAGAGTTAAGCACATTGTTGTGGCTCTGGAGTCCCATCTAGGCCAGACCAGGTAAGGATGGTAAATTTCCTTCCCTAGAGGACATGAGCGAATGAGATGGGAATTCTGGCAATCAATAATGGTTTCTTGATCATCAGTAGATTCTTAATTCCAGTTTTTTTTTCATTGAATTCAAATTCTACCAGCTGCCATGGTGGAATTTGAACCCAATCCAAGCTTTGCTCTTCTACCCATCCACGTGTCCCCTTACGCTCCTTATGCCTAGCATTTCCATGGAACAGGTAACCAGTCAAACTCCACTTCCTGCATCTGTCAGCCAATACACTTTCTTCTTCCTTTCTTCTCCCAGTGTCTCACTTGCTCTCACGCACATTATCTAGCTTTCTCTTGCTGTATCTCTTATACAAACATACACACCCTCTCTCTCACTCACACGTGCTCTCCCACGCTCTCTGTATGTCTTTCACACACACACACACACACACACACACACACACACACACACACACACACACACACACACACACACGTCCCTCGCACGCGCTCTCTCTCTCGCTCCCCTTCCCTGACTTAACACTGACAGGTTTTTATCTCCTTCTTTAGTGCCTTTCTTCATGTAGGCAGGATTTTGAGTAACCACAGTGACGTAATCGGAAGGTGGATGACTTGGTCCATTGTGGCCACAATTCACTGAGACCTAATTAGTTCAGCAAGTTTTGCCTTGGGCTTTGCTGTTTATTATAATAGGGCACGATAATGAGTGAAACAGTACAAATATTAATGTTTCATAATGCTAAATAGTTTGGCTATTGTTCTTTTTGTTCTGTGGTCAAAATTCTTTCTGCAGTCAGTTCAGGCCAGTTAAATTGTCTACAGATTTAAATAGTTTGGAAACATAATGGCTTTCTACACAACAGGTCTGTCAGTTTAACATAGGTGTTCAGAAAGCTTAGAAATAATGAATCAGGCCAAAAATAACAGACATCAAGATAAATTTAAGGATGTCTGCACAGCTCTGTTAAAGGCAAATCACAAGATCATAAGATAGAGGAGCAGAATTAGGCCATTTGGCCCATCAAGTCTGCTCCAACATTCAATCACGGATAATATGATTCGCATCCCCATTCTCCTGCCTTCTCCCTGTAACTCTTGATCTGCTGATTGGTCAAGAACCTATCCATCTCTGTCTTAAAGACACTCAATAATCTGGCCTCCACAGCCCTCTGTGACAATGAGTTCCATAGATTCACCATCCTCTGGCTGAAGAAATTCCTCCTCATCTCCATTCTAAAGGAGCTCCTTTCACTAAGGTTGTGCCTTTGCATTCTAGTCTTTCCCACTAGTGGAAACATCCTTTCCAAATCATGTTTAACTAACTTGCTTGAATTTTTTTGATGAGGTAACAGAGTGTTCATGAGGATAGTGCGGTTGATATGGTGTACATGGACTTCCGTAAGACATTTAATAAAGTGCCGCAAAACAGGCTTGACAAAAGAAACAAGCCTTTGAAGTAAAAGGACAGCAACAGTATGGATAGGAACTTGGCTGTGTGACAGTATAAGAGCAGTTGTAAACATCTGTTTTTCAGACGGGAGGGAGGTTTACAGTAGGGTTTCCCAGATAGTGACTGCTTTATTAATATATCTTAATGACTTGCTAATTGGTTGTACTGGGAACAGCTTCAACATTTGCAGTTGGCACAAGCCTTGCAAAGTACTGCGAACCATGAGGAGGATAGTGTTAGACTTCACAAGGACAGAGCCAAGTTGACAGATTGCGGAGACAAGTGGTGGATGTAATTTGATGCACAGAAGTGAAAAGTGATTAGTTTTGGTGGGAGATCTTGGAGAGGTAATTCGAAATAAAGAGTACAGTTTTAAAGGGGGTGCAGCTGCAGAGGGACCTGAGAGCATATGTCACAAATTATTGAAGAAAGTAGCAAAGGTTGAAAGGACAGTTAATAGTACATGTGGAATCTTGGGATTTAGGAAATTATAGTGAACCTTTATGAATTACTGGTTCTACCTCAACTGGAGTACTGTGTCCACACTTTGTTGTGGATATGAAGGAAGAGGGTGCAGAAAAGATTCATAAGAATGGTTCCAGGAATAAAGCACTGATGTGGACTGACTGAAGAGGCTGTTCGCCTTGGAGAAGAGAAGATTGAGAGATGATTTGATAGAGCTATTCAACGTTGTGAGCATTCTGGACAGAGTAGATAAAGAGAAAGCTCCCAGTGATGGCAGTCGCAAGAACCAGAAAAATACAATTTAAACTGATTGGCAAAAGCATTAACAGAAACATGAGGAAAATCTTTTTTGTGGAGCAAACGGTTAGTGAATGAAATGCACTATTTGGGAGTGAGTTGGATGCAGAGTGAATCAAGGTCTTCAAGAAAGTTGGATGGTAATATGAAAGAAAAACATTCAGGGCTGTGGGGGGAAAATGCAGGGGAATGGAGATAAGAGAGATGTCTTTGCAGAGATGGCATAGACACAACTGATCAAATGGCCTGCTTTCTGTATTGTTACCATTCTGTCAGGGAGGCGATGGTCTAGTGATATTATCACTAGACTATTAATCCAGAAATTCAGCTCATGTTTTGGGGACCCAGGTTCGAATTCCCCCCAGGCAGATGGTGGAATTTGAATTCAATAAAAAAAATGTGGAATTAAGGATCTAATAATGGCCATGAAACTATTGTCAATTGTTGGAAAAATGCATGGGGTTCACTTGAGGGAAGGAAATTCCTGGACAAATATGAAGTCATGCATTTTGGAAGGTCTGACACAGATAGGAAATACACAGTAAATGGCAGAACCCTTAAGAGTATTGATAGGCAGAGGGATCTAGGTGTATAGGTATACAAGTCACTGAAACACAGGTGGAGGAGGTAGTCAAGAAGACATATGACATTCTTGCCTTCATTCACTGGGGTATTGAGTTTAAAAATTAGTAAGTCATGTTGCAGCTTTATAGAATCTTAGTTAGGTCGCACTCGGAATATAGCGTTCAATTCTGGCCGCAATATTACTAGAAAGAAGTGGAGGCTTTGGAGAGGATACAGGAAAGATTTACCAGGAAGTTGCCTGGTATGGAGGGCATTAGCTATGAGGAGAGGTTGGAGAAACTTGGCTTGTTCTCACTAGAATGACGGAGATTGTGGGGTGACCCGATAGAAGTCTACAAGATTACAATGAGCTTTGACAGAGTGGATAGTCAGGCGCTGTTTTCCAGGGTGGAAGACTCATTTATTAGGGGGCATAGGTTTAAGGTACGAGGGGCAAGGTTTAAAGGAGATCTACAAGTTTTTTACACAGAGGGTGGTGTGTGCCTGGAACTCACAACCGGGGGAGGTAGTAGAAGCAGATACAATAGTGAGTTTTAAGAAGCGTCTGGACAAATACATGAATAGGATGAGAATAGAGGGATGTGGTCCTTAGAAGGGTGGGGGGTGTTTAATTCAGTTGGGCAGCTGGTGTAAGCTTGGAGGGCCAAATGGCCTGTTCCTGTGCTGTAACTTCCTTTGTTTTTTGAAATCTACTGTCCTTACCTGGTCTGGCCTACATGTGGCTCCAGGGCCACAGCAATGTGGGTGAGTTCCAACTGCCCTCCAAGGATGACTAGGGATGGGCAATAAATGCTGGCCAGCCATGTCCCATGAATCACTAAAATAAATTACATCCTTACACCCCATTAGATATATTGATGACCATGAAACCATTTTCGATTGTTGTAAAAATCCATCTAGTTCACTAATTTCCTTTAGGGATGGAAACCTGTCACCCCTATGTGGTATGGTCTACCTGTGACCCCAGAGCCACAGCAATGCAACTCGGCAACTCGGACATGCCCATGTCTCACAAATGAATAAAAAAAAATTATAGTCTCTAATGTCTCTATATCTTTTTTATAATATGGTTACCCTGAACTGCAGCAGTGTGATCTAACCAGGGTTTGATACAGGGTTGGTATAACTTCCCTCTTTAATTTTATTCCTGTAAAATAAAGTTTAATGTTTGACTGCTTTAGTTTTGCTATACTTTAATGCAATCTTTAATGATTGCTGTAAATGTACTCTAAGATCCCTTTGTTACACAGAAATATAGCAGCAGGAGGAAGCCATTTGGCCCTTTGAGCCTGCTTCACCATTCATCATGGTCATGGCTGATCATTCAACTCAGTAGCCTAATCCTGCTTTCTCCCCTAACCTTTGATCCCATTCATCCCAAGTATTATATCTAGCTGCCTCTTGAATACATTCACCGTTTTGGCATCAACTACTTCTTGTGGTAATGAATTCCACAGGCTCACCACTCTTTGGTGAAGAAATGTCTCCTCGTCTCTGTCCTAAATGGTCTACCCCGAATCCTCCACTGCAACTAAACTCTCACCTTCTAAGGAATAAATGACTTCCCAATTCTTCCTAGCAAAATGTACTACCTCACATTCCTCGGTATCACAGTTCATTTGCCAATTATTTGCCCAATTTCACTTGCCTATCAGTTACCCAGTTGGACAGTACTACAGTAGCTCTATCTCCAATTGCCAGGCCTTTCATCCTATACTTTTAAAAGAAACAAAAGATCGCAGATGCTATAAAGTTGAAATCAAATTATAATAATCATGAGGCCAGGCAGCGCCTTGCAGGGAGAAACAGACATCTCAGTCAATAAATTTAATGTTGTTGCAACTGTTTTTGTCTGCTTCTCAATTTGTTGTGAGTTTAGCTATTTAACTGTAATATATTTAAAAAGTACAAGTTTAAAATGGATATTGAAGTATCTCAACCCATCATTATCCAATTATTCCCAGCCCTGTAACTGTAATTGCTTCCCCTGTAGACTACTGCCTTGATTCTCCATTTGCAATGCTTCCTGCCGTCAAACTGTGCCTATCATTATGGTCTAATCATGCAGCACTCCCTCAGTTACATACTGTCAGCAGCTCTCGCTTCTCCAGAGTAGAGTCTGATCCAGTGGCCTTCTGCCTGCACTAACTCAAGACTGACACCAGAAACAATGTCTCAAGGCTCCGTTTCTTGGCCAAGAAGTTACTCATTGAAGTTGTCGGCAACTTCAGCAGCCAATTTGTGTATGATGAGGTCCCACAGTCAGCAAATGAGATAATTGACTTGATAAGTTTGCCGTAGTGTTGACTGAAGGAGGAATGTTGATTAAGAAACTGAAAAACTCCCTTGTTCGTTGGGTCTGTCACATCCAACAGATCTGATAAGATATGGCCTTTGTTCAATAGCTCTCCCAAAAGACGCCACTTCCAATAACGCCACTCTCCTTCAGAACTGCACTGTGTTACTGTGAATAGAGCCAACCTAATTCCATTACTTCCCCGGATGTGTAATTAGTGTTGCCCATGTGTTATATTCTCACAGTACTCACAAGCCGCAACACTCCTTTCATAGATAGCAAAATACTCCTGATCAGATCACTCACCCTTATCAATGTGATTTAATGGTATTAGTTTGTCATAAATTGCACTCCATTAATAACAATCCAATCTCAGCAATAGCAAATAAAACAGTAAATAGCAAATTCAAATTGATAAATTACAAAGCTTCAGCCTATTTATTGAACTACACAGAAAACAGTTGGAAGTACTATCCATGGGATTACACATCCCAAAACTGAGATGTTACTGAGAAACCACTCTAGGCCTTTTCCAGTGGGTTATGACATGTCTTTTAGAGATATCTTTCTGCCTTGTTGCTTTATTGCAGTGTATGTTTGTCGATGGTGCTCATAACAAAGCACTGGGGCCGTGCACTGCTCAATTCTCCTGAGTCTTTAGTCCTTAAGACATGTGCTATTCTCTATATATCTAGGGAGCTATCGTAGACCTTCAGCAATGAGGGAGAGAGAGGGTGGGATTTTCCAGCCTCACTCATCCAGAAACCGGAAAGTCCCACCCAAGGGTCAACGGACCTTTTCATGGTCCACCCCTCACCCACTCTGACTCCCATGGTGGGCAGGATGGTGAAATTTTCACCAGAATGTCCTCAGCAAAATACTTGTATGTAACTGGCCCCTGCGTTACCATATTGTTAACCTTTCCTAAGTTGATGTTTCATGATGTGGATGTGCCCCTATTTCAGCTTACCTGCTGTTGAAACACTCACCGATACCCTTGGATTCACTGATCTATACTGGCATCAAGGTTTGATTTGATTTATTATTGTCACATGTATTACTTGACAGCAAAAAGTATTGTTTCTTCCATGCTATACATACCATTCAAAGAGAAGGAAAGGACAGGGTGTAGAATGTCGTGTTACAGTCATAGCTAGAGTGTAGAAATGATCAGCTTAATATGAGGTAGGTTCATTCAAAAGTCTGATGGCAGCAGGGAAGAAGCTGTGCTTGAGTCAGTCGGCATGTAACCTTAAAATTTTGTATCGTTGTCCTGACGGAAGGTGAATTAGAGAATGTCCAAGGTGCTAGGTCCTTAATTATGCTGGCTGCTTTTCCAAGGCAGACAGAGTCAATGGGTGGGAGGCTGGTTTGTGTGATAGACTGGGCTACATTCATGACCCTTAGTAGTTTCTTGCAGTCTTAGTCAGAGCAGGAGCCATACCAAACTGTGATACATCTGGAAGGATGCTTTCTATGGTGCATCTGTAAAAGTAACTAATGTTTCAACTTTAAAATCCTCATACTTGTTTCCAAATCCTCCAAAATTCCCCCTCCCTTTATATTATCTCTTCCAGCCCAACAACACCCTAAGATATCTACTCTGCTCTATTTCAGGCCTTAACAACCATCCCCAACTTTAATCACTTTATCATTGATGGGTGGACCTGCAGCTGTATATCCCTAAGTTCTGGAATTTTTTTCCCTAACCTTGCTGCCACCCAACATCACTTTCTTCCTCTCAGACTTTCTTTTAAACTTACTTCTGTGACTGAGCCTTAAGTCATCTACCTTAATATTTCCTCACATGGTTTGACATTTTGTTTTAGAAGATCTGCTGTGAAGTGCCTTATGACCTTATTATTAATTATTATTGTTATATAAATACAAGTTGTTGCTCTTTGTTAACTCTAGGATTGAATACTCCAACGCACTTTTGGCTGGCCTCCCATCTTCTTCCCTCCATAAATTGGAAGTCCAGTTTCTAACTAGCCCCAAATCCCATTCCCCCATCACCTCTGTACTTAACTGTAACTTCCAGTTAAGTAGCTCCAGAATTTTTAAATTTTTCTCCTTGATTTCAAAATCCTCGGGACCTCAGCACTCATTATTTCTGTGTTCTCTCCCGTCCTACAAATATCGGCAAGCCCTCCAGTTCTGGCTTCTTCAGCATCTCCATTGTGATATAACTGGGGTGGTACTGCTGCCTCACAGTGCCAGGGACCCGGGTTCAATTCCCAGCTTGGATCACTATCTGTTTGGAGTCTGCACATTCTCCCCATGTCTGTGTGTGTTTCCTTTGGGTGCTCTGGTTTCCTCCCACACTCCAGAAATGTGCAGGTTAAGTGGATTGGCAATGCTAAATTTCCCCTTAGTGTCCCAAAATGTGTAAATTAGGGGGATTAGCAGTGCTAAATTGCCCCCTTTATGTCCCAAAATGTGTAGATTAAGGAGATTAGTGGGGTAAATATGTGGAGTTATGGTGAAAGGGCCTGGGTAAGATACTGAGTCGGTGCAGGCTTGATGGACCGAATGGCCTCCTTCTGCACTGTAGGGATCCTATGATAATTGATACAACCACAGACGCAGAACTTCGAAATTAATCCAATCATTTGGATAAGGCTGAAAATTGTCTGTAATTGTATAAAGTTCAATGTTCCAACACATATTGCTGTGTTATCTTGGAATTAATGCTGTTGGCCTCACTTTGCCTTTCAATATCTTGTACAAAGTTCCCTTTCTCAGATGCCTCTTTTCGAGGTTAGGCAACTCCAGTCGCTGTACTAAACTGATACGGATGTGGGTAAAGATGTCAAAGAGGTAGGGGTCAGCACTCATTTCTGGTACAACAATCGCAGCAGCTTTCTAAAGTTCATGTACAGCACTCTTTATCTTCACTGAACACGTTTTTAGATCAATACAGTGTCTTCTTTGTAGGAAATGTAAATGAAAATGAATGTATGGTGCATTAACTACCTTGGGCCTTAAAGATCCCTCAAATATTAATAATCCAAAATTCATACAGTGAAACTTTGTATTTAAGGGCCAAAATGATGAACAGTACAAACCTCCAGCCTTATAAACTACACTGGAGTCATAGAGGTTTACAGCATGAAAACAGGCCCTTCGGCCCAACTCATCCATGCTGACATTTTTTTTACGCAGAAATTTTTTTTTGGCAGAAAATATGTTCTGTACCAAAGCAGTAGCTGTGCTGATATTCCTCCGTTTGCTGAAATGTACTCCGTATATTTCATAAAAAGTTATCAAAACCATCAAAATGAAATCTAGCTGTCCACAGTTGGAAAGCTTTGCAAAATAAAAACGTAAAGACACTGAGCCAAATTTAGCGGGCCCGTGCACCGTGGGTGCAAATCCCATTAAAAGCCACAAGGGGGCCATAAAAGGATTTGCGCTGGTGAGACCTCAGTTTGAGACTGCCCCGATCCCACTGGTGGCGTGGTCAGGTATGCATTTAAATTTTAGTTAAACAGCTTTAGTCCATAGCATGCAACCCCATTGAATTCCCCGCCCCCTCCTCTCCCCTCCCCCTCCACCCCCATCTTGGCGCCATGTCATGCCAGTGGCAATCACAACTGGTTTTCGAAAACAGAAGCCAGTTCAGATCACCGTGCCAGAGGCACGGGAGTTGAGTGTAGTCTTTGGGTGGTGAGGGACATGGGAGGGCACTGCCACCCAGTGCTAGTGGAAAGGTGGGGGGGGGGTGGGGGGTCACCCTGATGCTCACATGATGTGGCGGGGGGAAGAGGGGGTTTCCCGATCTTTGAGTGATAGGGTATCACCCATCTGCATGCGAGGTTTGGGGGTGCTCCCCTTGTTTGCTGGAGATCCCATGTCCGTGGGGATGGGGGTTGTTTCTGATGTCCATGGGGGTGGAAGGGGGGATATTGATGGCCAGGTTAGAGAAGGGACAAGGGAAGGACCTTTAACTTTGAAATTGTGGTGCCCTGACCAGCTTTGCCACTGTGTTTAGCTCTCCCTCCCCACTGCCCCACCCCTAGCTAGCTGCACAATCCTCGCCAGCACTTTGAAAATGTTGATCTATCGGGCGAGAAAAGGTGGATGTGAAACCAATCAGCTTCACAATTTGTGAATGCTGAAGTCTGATTGGCCATGCTAAATTGCCACTTCCTCTGAACCAATCAACCTGACCCACACAGCTTTGAAGTGTGGGAGGAAACTGGTGCACCCGGAGGAAACCCACATAGACACGGGGAGAATGTGCAAATTCTCCACAGACAGTGACACCAATACCTCTACTTTCTCAGAAGACTAAGGAAATTGGGTTACGACTCTCACCAACTTTTACAGATGCACTGTAGAAAGCATCACAGTTTTCCATTGCTCCTGCTCTGCCCAAGACTGCAAGAAACTACAAAAGGTCATGAATGTAGCCCAATCCATCGCAAAAACCAGCCTCCCATCCATCGACTCAGTCTACACTTCACGCTGTCTCGGCAAACCAGCCAGCATAATTAAAGAGCCCACTCACCCCGGACATTCTCTCTTCCACCTTCTTCCTTCGGGAAAAAAATACAAAAGTCTGAGGTCACATGCCAACCGACTCAAGGACATCTTCTTCCCTGCTGCTGTCAGACTTCTGAATGGGCCTACCTCATATTAAGTTAATCTTTCTCTACACCCTAGCTATGACTGTAACACTACATTCTGCACCCTCTCCTTTCCTTCTCTATGAATGGTATCCTTTGTCTGTATAGCGTGCAAGAAACAATATTTTCACTGTATGTTAATACATGTGACAATAATAAATCAAATCAAACCCAAGCTGGGAAGCGAATCCAGCTCCCCGGCACTGTGATGCAGCAGTGCTAACCACTGTGCCACCGTGCTGCCCTTTCCTTGTGATGCACTGCTTTCCTGCTCTAACTGGAAAGCAAAACGACTTAGCCTTTTTCCCCCATTTTCAAGATTTTTATATCTGGTAAAGAGAAAATGTCAAAAAGAAATGTAATATCCAGATTGTTTCTCTCCAGGGTTGCATACAACAGTGTCCTGGAAGTTGATCTTCAATTCCTTGAGTTTCCAGTCCGATTCTGGAGGGTTTGTTCTTTCCTTGTCCCTTTCTTTTCTTGGCCCTCCATATGATTATTAACTGTTAAGTCTCTAATTTCTTCCTGTTCTGATGGAAGGTCATAGACCCAAAACGTTAACTCTGTTCCTGTCTCCACAGTTACTGCCAGAGCCATTGAGTATTTCCTGCAATTTCTACTTTTATTCCTTGTTCTCCTGACTTTAGTTGTATCCACTTGTATATTAAAACAGTTTGCTTGAAGCAAGAATTCTACATTTCTCAAAATAGACATGATCACTGGAAACCTCTGACCCTTGTCTGCGGCTGGGATTCTCCAGCCCTGCTACAGTGAATGAAGTTTTGGCTGAGTGCCAAATTCTCCATTTTCACTGACATCGGTGTGAGAATGAATGAGGATTGGAGAACCCTGCCTGATTATATTTATGCAGTGCGGAAAGAGTTTTTCAGAGTTTTACAATGAGTAAGGAGATTTTATGGTTAAATATTTGACATCCACCATCAGTGGCACTGCATGGGACTACTGCCTTTAGGGATATACAGCTGGCAAATCTTATTCATTTGTTCATGAATACATTGCCATGAAGTGATTGACATCACTGTGCTCCAAGTGTCATAGTCATAGAGGTTTACAGCATGAAAACAGGCCCTTCGGCCCAACTTGTCCATGCTATTCCTTTGTTTCTAACCACTAAGCTAATCCCAATTGCCTGTGTTTGGCCCATGTCTCTCTATACCCACCTTACCCATCTAACTGTCTAAATGCTTTTTAAAAGACCAAAATTGTACCTGCCTCTACTATCACTTTTGGAAGCCTGTTCCAGACACTTACCATCCTCTGTGCGAAAAAAATTGCCCCTCTAGATCCTTTTGTATCTCTCCCCTTTCACCTTAAACCTATGCCTTCTAGTTTTAGACTTCTTTACCTTTGGGAAAAGATATTGACTATCTAGCTGATCTATGGCCCTCATTATTTTATAGACTTCTTTAAGATAAGCCTCCTAACACCCCAAGGGGAAAAATGTCCCAGTTTATCCAGCCTCTCCTTATACCTCAAACCATCAAGCCCCAATAGCATTCCAATGCCCAGAGTTGTCAATGAGACACAATAATCTGGGCCCCTCATGCTCCCTCCAAATAAAAGGTATTCTCAGCAGTTTTTCAGGAAAAAGGACCCACTTTCACTGTAATGTTTGCCTGGTATATAAAGGGTCAAGGGATTCAACCAAACAACTTCATCTAAATACAAGGGATGCTAAAATACATACAAACATCCTGGTTGTAAAGAAAAGTTGGTTTCCTGCGAAATAGTAACTGGATATGCTATCTATTTACTCCAGTTAAACGTGGGAATCATTGAGAGATTTGTAACCAGAATGGAATTAAGCAGTAGTGGCGAGAATAGGCATATATGGTTTTTGTTAGGTTCTGCCTGAACCTCTGGCATTTGGATAGTTTTGCCATTCTCCCAAGGACTCATGCTTGAAATATTTCAGAAAGATGAAACAGATGAGGCAGCACCACCTAAGTAAACAATAGTCCAGGCAGAAGTTGATGTAAGACAAGGATCTAGCCCAACCCATAGAGCCAGTAAGTCTAGACTCCAGATGTGGATTCGTAGCCTCGTTGAGTTCAGAACTCGGCTTGGTAAATATCGCAACCAGATGTCATTGATTCAGCTACAAATCCTGGATGTGGTGACAGAAAGGCTGCTGTTAATAATTTTCAGCTTTATGGAGGAAGGTTTAAGGAGCGTTGTAAAAGCAACACATCATAGGCAAGATCCTTATGATGATTTTCAAGTTAATACATTGCAGTCTATCATGTCCAGTTGCTGGGCTAAGAGGCAAGAGGGAAAAAGATAACTCGTCACAGTAGATCGCAGATAATTAACACAAATCATAAAGCTGGAACCCAGATCCGGTATGACTCAGTGCAGAGGAATAGGCTGAAATGAGGTGTTTCTGAAGGCAGCAACTTTTCACACAGTAACAAGCTTGTTAAGCTCAGGTTCTAACTACACAGGACACAAGAGATTACTAAAGATAGAATGAGATGGAACTTTGCAGTGAAAAATAAATAGCACGCATAATGGGCTCACAAGAGTATTAAACCTGAACTGCGCTAGTACAGCACTGTTAACACATCATGGAGCGTTGTCATACAAAGTTGGATAACAAACAAGTCAAAGGCTGGAATTTTCTAGTCCTGCCTGCAGAGAATCCAGAAGTCAATGGATCCTTGGCTGGTCCATCAGATTTTCCACCTCTCCTGCAGCAATTCCCACCACAGGAAAATCCCATCCAGAAAGACATTAAGACAGGTGACCGTTGGCAATGGCGGCTGTCCCCTCACCTAAGGATGACGCTACTCAGGATTGCGAGTTTCTGCCATGGGACTTCATATGACCCAATAGGCTGATTTATCAACCTGAAGATCTTTGGGAAAATGAGGTTAAGATTGCGCAGGAGGTAACGTGATCGGGAGTACAGGATTTTCTTCCTTTTCTTCATCATTAAAGTTTGACGATCAATTAGTTGTCACCATTTTGAATGATTGGTAGCATGTTCTACCCAGCCATTCAGGTCAATGCTGTCATGCTCCAAGGAGGCATTCAGGGTCTCTTTGAAACATTTTCTTTGTCCTCGCCTGGAATATTGGGCAATTGAGAGAACAAGATCTGGCGTGGGAGTCAGCTTTCAGCCATCTGAACCCAGTGGTCAGCCCATAGAAATTGATTTTTCGGAAGTTTTGTCTGCTTTCAAGAAGAAGTTTCCCCCTCCACCCCCTCCCATTTGAATCAGGAAGATGCAGTGGATGATGGAATTTCTTCCGTCCTCTTGTATGTTGGACAAGTCGCACAGGTGACCACAAATTTGAGAAAAATGATAGATTTTAGAATATCATAGAATCCCTACAGTATAGAAAGAGGCCTGTTGGCCCATCAAGCCTGCAACAACAACAATCCCACCCTATCCCCACAACCCCTTGTATCTATCCTATTAATCCCCTTGACATTAGGGGGTAATTTAGCATGGCCAATCAACCTAACCTGCACATCTTTGAACTGTAGGAGGAAACCTACGCAGACACAGGGAGAATGTGTAAACTCCACACAGACAGTGAGACGAGACATTGAACACAGATTCCTGGTGCAATGAGGCAGCAGTGCTAACCGCTGTGCCACCAAACCATCCATTTTAGGAGTGTCTTAATGAAGGAGAGGGATGGAAGATTAAGGTGGGAATTCCAGGATTTAGATCCCAGGCTGTTAAAGGTAAATAATCAGTGATGGAAATTGGGGATCCACAATTGGAGGAATGCAGTCCAGAATTGGAAGAGTGCAGAAAATCTGGAGGGTTGCATTGTGGCAGAAGGTTACAGAGATGGCCAGTGTTTGAAAAAAATGGAGCAATATTCAAGTAGTTACAGCACAGAATTGTAAGGAGGGAAAGAGATGTTTCTGGCTCATCATAATCACTCCAGAAACCTTCACATTGACACTGATGACTCAGAAAAGTATCATCCTTCATAGTAGTTATGGACAGGATAAGAACAGATGGAGAGGCTAGACTGGAAAGATGATCATTATTGAAAGTTAGTAAGTCATCTATGACTCTATGACTCTATCTAGGATGAGCCATGTCCTAGGTTTCTGAGAGAAGCAATAGAGGCATTAATTACAAGCTTCCAATCCTCACTGGATGCAGAAGTATGGCAGCACTGGACATTTGCTCAGAAACCAAGAAACTATGGGTCAAGCCAACCTAACATTATGGTGGGAAAGTTATTGGAAAGGAACAAAAAAAACTTCCATTTGGGGAGGTATGGATTACTCAGAGAGTCAGAATGGATTTGTCAAAGTCATGACCGACTAATCAATTGAATTTGTTGATGAGGAAACAGGCTGATCAAGGTGATGTAGATGGTTTATGTTGGAAATTCAGGGGGCATCTGGCAAAGTGCCACACATGAAGCTTGTTAAACAGATGGATGCCAAGGGAATTAATGGGAAAATGATGGTATAGATACACAGTTGGTTCAGAAAGTTGACTTAGGGAGCTGTGGAAGATTTTCAGTCGAGGAGCTGTTTTGCAGTTTTAGGTCCATTATGCTTACCAATTTATATAAAGGACGTGGGTGGCACAGTGATTAGCACTGCTGTCTCATGGTGCCAGGGACCCAGGTTCGATTCATGGCTTAGGTCACTGTCTGTGTGGATTTGCACGTTCTCCCCGTGTCTGTGTTGGTTTCTTCTGGATGCTCCAGTTTCCTCCCTCAGTTCAAAAAGGCACGCTGGTTAGGTACATTGGCCATGCTAAATTCCCCCTCAGTGTACCCAAACAGATGCTGGACTAAAAGATTTTCACAGTACCTTCATTGCAGTGTTAATGTCAGCCCACTTGTGACACCAATAAATAAAATTTAAACTTGGTGTAGGGAACAGTATTATGAATTTTGCATATGATACAAAACTTGTAAAAGTTTGATAAATGCTGAGGATGGTTTAGGCTTCAGGATGACAGTGATATGACGGTGAAATGAGCAGAAGCATGGCAGATGGAGTTCAATGCAAATAAGTGTGAAGTGTGCACTTAGGAAGGACAAATATGGAAGGATAGTGCATTAAAATGTCACATTGTCAAAGAGGGTAGATGAACAGAGAGAATTCGATGTCCATGTACACATATCCTTAAAGGTGATGAACAAAGATGATCAGGTTGTTAAAAAACATATGGATTTCTTGTGTTTATCAGTAGAGGAACAGAATACAAAAGTAAAGAGATCATATTAGAGCTTTATAAATCACTGGTTAGACCTGAGTTGAGTATTGTGGATCACTCTGGGTACTATCATTTGGGAAAGACGAAAGAAAGGGTACAAAGGAGATTCTCCAGGATCTCACTGTAGGGATGAATGACTTCTTCATGGGGCAGAGAAGATAAGTGATAACCAAGTAGTGATCTTCTAGATAATGAGAGGTTTAGATAGGTTAGACAGAGCAAAACTATTCCATCTGGACATTAACCAGAGTTCATAGCTTTGAAATTATTCACAAAATAGATGGAGGGAAGACAAGGAAAAATGCTTTCACTCAGAGTGTTGCTGGGGTTTGGAACATTCTACCTGAAAAGGTGATGAAGTTAATTCCACAATTAAATTTAAGAGGGAGTTAGACTGGATGAGGATGTTTACACATTTTTGAAATAAAGGAGGGTAAGGCTAAGCATGGCTTCTCTTTCTAAGAGCCAGACCAGACAGTGGACTAATTGGCCTTTTCCTTGTGCTATATTTCTACAATCTTATGCCTGAAGACTATAAAAAGATAGTTAATTACAAAAGTACACTTGTTCTGTGACACAAATCTCAGATATCATTGTTCTGAAATATTTACTGTAATTTAATGTAGGCAAGGAGCAGAGAATCAAAAGCTCCAGGTTAGGAAAGATTTGGTGTCAAAAGTCTACGATTTGCTGATTTTTTAAAAAAATTCAGTCTTGGGTGTGGGAAATATTGGGAAGTCCAGCATTTATCACCCATCTCTAGTTGCCCTTGAGTTAGTTATGATGGGCCGTCATCTTGAATCACTGGAATCCATAAATTAAGGTAATCCCACAGAGTTGTTCTCTGAAAGAAAAGCACCAAATTGAATTTGTATCAGTAAATCGGGCATTCTGTATACAGTACTTTCCGCTGCGGTTCAAGTACAGTGGATCACTAATGACTTTCCCTTCACCATAAGATCAAAAATAGGGATGTTAACTGATGATTGCACAATCAATACCATTTTCAACTCCTCAGATACTGAAGCAATCCATATCCATATGCAGCAAGATATGTAACATTAAGACAGATAAGTGGCACATATGCCAGACAAGTGATTGACATGAACTATTTCCAACAAGAGAGAATCTAATCATCTCTCCTTGACGCTCATGGAAATTACCATGGCTGAATTCCCCCACTACCAACATCCTGGGAGTTACCATTGACCAGAAACTGAACTGGACCAGCCATACAAATACTGTAACTGTAAGAGCAAGATGTTCTGTCCTCTACATTTAGCAGTTGAAAAGTCCAACGGGGCTGCTGGCATCTGAGCCTGAATTCCCACGATGTGTTACCACTGCCCAAAGCCCTAAGACAGGAGTGTACACTCAGAGACAAAAACACCAATAATATGAAGAACCAGAGCTGATTTCGTGGTAAATGTTGACCTAGTCAAATAGTGTCAGGAGATCATTTACATCCATTTGAATGGTTAGACAGGACCCCAACTTGAAAAGTTCAGTCAGACGTAGTGGCACAAACCCTCAGTATTACACCAAAAACATCAACATAAACCCTTCGCTCAAACCACCGTACTAAAGCTTGAATCACAACTGCTTCTGTTCTTATATTGAATCACAACTAGTCTGACGTGGAGATTAGAGTGATATCATTGAGCCAAAGTTGACACTCACACAATAGCTATTATCTATCACTAAATAGTGCATTGTAAGGATTGTTAAGGTTTGTTATAAGGGTGCAATTTATTTTGGGCTGTCGCACAGAGGGGCACTCGTGAGTCAGTAGCCCCGTTTACACTCCAGAATGAACTTGAGCCCCACACCTTCCTCTAAATAGGATGAAAGTAACTTATGTCAAAGACGCCACCAACACAGGGGCCTCTGAAATAATTCACTAAATGTGTATGCACAATGATTCAATTGCAGCAGAGTAAATGCACATGTCGCCCTGCTGAACGGTGTCTAAAATAATTATAGTTATTAATAAAAGCTTGTCAAGGATAACACTGGATAAATAAATTTAAAACACCACAGAAGGAAAATGAGTGATAAGCTTGTGTGAATTATAAACAATTTGCTATTTTTAGCTATCCTCGGGAACAGTGTGTGTGACTGTTGGTGCCTAACAGGCAAAATGCATTAAACATGCGAGAACAGAGCCAATGTCAGGATGGTGCCGGAGGTGGCCATTCAGCCCATTTGTATAAAAATCCAGTTAGTCCCATCTTCCCTAAAAAGATAATCAAAAAATGATAGGGCGACACGGTGGCACAGTTGTTAGCACTGCTGCCTCGCAATGCCAGAGACCCGGGTTCAATTCTGGCCTGTCTATGTGGAGTTTGCACATTCTCCCCGTGTCTACATGGGTTTCCTCTGGGTGCTTCGGTTTCCTCCCATACTGCAAAGATGTGCAGGTTAATCTCAGTGATATTAGTAGGGTAAATATGTGGGGTGATGGGGACAGAGCCTGGATAGGATTATCATCAGTGTAGCCTTGATAGTGTGAACGGCCTCCTTCTGCACCGTACAGATTCTATGAATTCACAATGCTGAAATACCAAAAAGTGGCATCATGCAATCAAGACCTAGCTGAGTGAGAAACATGCCTTCTTATAGTTATGGCTACTACAGCAGATCAGAGGCTCAGAATTCTAGGGTGATTAATTCACCTTCAGGCTTCCCAAAATCCCCTCATCACCAACAAGGCACAACTCAGAAGTGTGATGGAATACTCTCTGCTTGCCTTGATGACTGTAGCTCCAGCAATACTCAAGAAGCTCAACGCCATCCAGGAAAAAGCAGCCCACATGGTCTACATATGCCAGACATGTGATTGACGTGAACCACAGACATCTCCAGGCAGCAGTGTTTAGTATGTACAGGATGCACTGTGGCAGGTCATCACAGTTCCTTCAGTAGCACATTCCAAACCCATAACTTCTATCACCTGGAAAGAGCTCCAGATATATGAGAACTACATCATCTATTGGTCCCCCTTTGGACAGCATGGTGGCATAATGGTTAACACTGTTGCCTCACAGTGCCAGGGACATGGGTTTGATTCCTGACTTGGGTCACTGTCTGTGCAGAGTTTGCGCATTCTCCCCATGTCCACGTGGGTTTCCTCCGGGTGCTCCAGTTTAGTCCGACAGTCCAAAAGATGTGCTGGTTAGATGCACTGACCATACTAAATTCTCTCTGTGTACCTAGACAGGTGCTGGAGTGTGGTGACTTGGCAGCAGTGCTCACCACTGTGCTGCCCTTGCACAGGCATTTAATGATGATGCTCTTAATTGACATTGTTTCTTCCTCAGTAGCACCATCCTAATGATGCATGGCCAACCCTGAGCACCCGAGGAGAAACCACCAAACGATGAACCCGCATCATAGCCACATTCTGCACCAAGCACCAGCGCAGGTACAAGCACTGCAATGGGCTATAACGTGTTGGCTTGGCTGGGAGAGCTTGTTGTGAGGACATATCACACTCACTGGAGGAGCTGGTGGAGGCAAAAAATTCCCAGTGTGCTGGCAGTTGGAGAACTGCTGGAGACGTGGACCATGCTGAGTCTGAGGCAGATGATTAGCCTTTGGAATCATCCATCCAGCAGCAGGTGCTGGATGTCCAGTGGGATGTGTGGGAAGACCTGGTGGAAATCCCTGAGGTTCTGTGTGCCATGGTCTCAGTCATGGAGGAGTCCATGTGGAGCAAGAGTGCTGCTAACCCTGAGCACCAAGAGTACAGCCTCCAGCCATTGAGAGTGTGGTGACTCTCATTGAGAGACAGCTCCACATACAAAATCCAGGGTTCCCAGAGTCACGTTTGGATCTGCAAACCCTCAAACCTGCAATGGCCTTAGAGGATCACTGTCATGAGGGATGGATGAGGCACCTCATCTCTCTCTATGAGGTAGCTATCCATCAGTGGTGAGCAGGCAGGTCCAACATTCCTTACAATGGGAAATGAGTTGCTTGATAGTCTCTGTGAGCTCCTCTCCCAGAGCTTTGGATGAGGGTAGCTGTTCCTTCGCCCTCTGGTAGTGACTTGTGGCATCTTATAGTGACTGAGAAGTCCCCAGCCACGTTGCTGATTGCACCCTTCTGGGGGAATTGCTTAGGCCCCACTAGCCAGGGGACAATCACCAAAGTCATCAGGTCGACACAACAACAGAGTCAGTAATCTACCTCTACAGGTGGGGGGTGGGGGCGTGTTGCATCAATATGTAGCGTTTGCAAGCATAAATTTAAGGCACTGTGCGAGGCCAAAATGGGGAATGGATATTCATGGATTACTTGGGTTCATTATATCAGTGTTTTATATTTGTTTCTGTTAGACTTGGCAACCATTTTGTTCCTGGTTTCCAACTCTGGTGAAGATATTTTGTTTCAATGTTCTGAGTGTCCCTGAACTTTTCCATAGGTGCAGGTCTCATCAGCGCCTTACGATAGATAGCAGGAGCAGCAATCTTTATTACAGAGCTTGTGAGGTGACATTGGGGTCATGGTATTGCATTGTAATAAATGTGTGTGAGGGAGGCAGCTCTCCAGCACCGAGATGGAAGGCAAGCCTTGGCAGGCTAGCTGAAGGCGAATTAAAACAAGGCCTTCCTGGGGTCCCTACCTTCCTGAATGTTCATCACGTCAAGATGATAGATATTGCTGCAGGATTTAAAGAGTCCAAACCCATCCACATGCAAAGTGAAACGTCCTCTACCACACACCTCATCATTTCAGAAGCGCCCAACCGGCTGTACAGGTGCCATTTAATTATTTTCTTCCACCTCTTTCGATAAAGGTTAAATTGATGGTAGCTTTGTGTTGTGGTCCATGCCCACTACAACTGGATTGACACTACCCCGATCACTGCACAAAGAGACATTTTTGTTCCATTAGGTTGAGCTGCTTTTCAACCAGGGTCTCACACGTCAAGGCAAACATTTATCGTACCGTGCCATCCAATTATAGTAGCTTAAATAAAGTTCCAACTTTGGATCTCCCCAAGTTTGTAAATATCATTGAGTCACCAAGGAGGATTCTTGGCTTCAGCACCCTATGATGTAAGGAAGGGATCGTTTTGGTGTTTTTCAGGCCAGATTTAGCTGGTGCAACAACAAACAGCAACAGCTCAATCTCCAATAAAAGAAAGTATTTTGTTTGCATCATACAGTCAGCCTCTCACTAATCAGCACTGCTGTTAAACTCTGACCATTCCAGTGTCTTCCAAGTCTGTGCATATCTTTGGATTTAGGATTTTATTTTATCTCTGGGGTCTAACCCCTGATCCCTTAGGCCCTGGAGCAACATCAACCCATTTCTTTTTAGCTCTGGCCCTGATGGGCAGTTTTAGCCTACTTTTTCGCATCTGCAGGTAAATTAACATACCTACCTGGACCTGAGCTCCCTCATTTCAATTAATTGGTCCTACTGGGAAAATAAACGATTAAAAATATATTCTCCAACTTGTGAAAAGTCAAGAAATAACAGTTGAAACCAAAAGTGCCTTAAGGGTTGATTGGATTTGGACATTAATTATTGTAGTGGTCACACAAACAAGCCTCCTACCTTCTGCCCAATGCTGCAGTATGCCAGTCGATCACTGCTAGAGAACCATAGAAACCTATGGTGCAGAAGGAGGCCATTCAGCCCATCAAGTCTGCACCAATCACAATCCCAATCAGGCCTTATCCCCATAAACCCATGTTATTATCCTATCTAGTTCCCCTGACACTAAGAGGCAATTTAGCGTGGCCAATTCATCTAACTCACCCATCTATGGGCTGTGGGTGGAAACGGAGCACCCGGAGGAAACCCACGCAGACACGAGGAGAATGTGCAAACTCCACACAGACAGTGACCCAAGCCTGGAATCGAACCTGGGTCCCTGGCACTGTGAGACAACAGTGCTAACCACTGTGCCACGATGTACTAACCCTTAGTTTGTTACACATGGATATTTCCTGCATGTTTCAATCAGTATCCATCCTCCGTACAGGATAAAGGTTAGATTAGCCATAATCAAAATGAATTTTGAAGTTTCAGTCCAGGTTTGTTCTCAGTAAATGGGACTATGGTTTTAATTATGCTTCTCCTGGCTCCGGTTTCCAAGGATTGACTAATTGAAACAACCAAGCTGTTTCTTCCAAGTTAGGTCTTGTGCTTGCTTTGAAAGAAATAATTTTTTTTGATGTATTGCAAACCATTTCCCCTGCCTATTAGTGAATTCCTATATCTAACTGAATTGAGGTTAAAAATACGATACGTAGGAAGACTTCACCAAAATATCAACTGCAACATGGGAAAAAAACAAAACCTATAGCTAGAAGGGACTGTTCTGCGTCACAGGGACGGTTCTGGCTGGGGAAGGTGGCACTGATTGACAATCTCCAGAGATCCCCTATCCTAACAATGACAGTCACCAAAATAAAAACAGTGATATCACTGCAGAATATGTCTTATCAGGTTGGAGCAACAGAAATAACAGATGCAGAAAAATGCACCAGATGAACAGATATCTGATTAGAATCATAGAGTCATAGAGATTTACAGCATGGAAACAGGCCCTTTGGCCCAACTTGTCCATACTGCCCTTTTTTTTAAAACCCCTAAGCTAGTCCCAATTGCCCACATTTGGCCCATATCCCCCTATACCCACCATACCCATGTAACTATCTAAATGCTTTTTAAAAGATAAAATTGTACCCGCCTCTACTATTACCTCTGCAACTTGTTCCAGACATTCACTACCGTCCATGTGAAAAAATTGCCCCCCGGACACTTCTGTATCTCTCTCCTCTCATCTTAAACCTACACCCTCTAGTTTTAGATTCCCCTACCTTTGGGAAAAGATAATGATTATCTACCTTGTCTATGCCCCTCATTATTTTATAGACCTCTATAAGCTCACCCCTCAGCCTCCTAAGTTCCAGAGAAAAAAGTCCCAGTCTATTCAGCCTCCCCTTTATAACTCAATCCATCAAGTCCTGGTAGCATCCTAGTAAATTTTTTCTGCACTCTTTCTAATTTAATAATATCCTTTCGATAATAGGATGACCAGAACTGTACACAGTATTCCAAGTGTAGCCTTACCAATGTCTTGTACAACTTCAACAAGACGTCCCAACTCCTGTATCAATGTTCTGACTGATGAAACCAAGCATGCCGAATGCCTTCTTCACCATGCTGTCCACCTGTGACTTCACTTTCAAGGAGCTATGAACATGTACCCCTAGATCTCTTTGCTCTGTAACTCTCCCCAACGCCCTACCATTAACTGAGTAAGTCCTGCCCTGGTTCAATCTCCCAAAATGCATCATCTCGCATTAAATTAAACTCTATCTGCCATTCGTCAGCCCAATTGATCAAGATCCTGTTACAATTGGAGATAACTTTCTTTACTGTCCACTGTGCCACCAATCTTGGTCTCAGCTGCAAACTTACAAACAATGCCCCCTATATTCTCATCCAAATCATTAATATAAATGATAAATAACAGTGGGTCCAGCACTGATCCTTGAGGCACACTGCTGGTCACAGGACTATGGTTTGAAAAACAACTCTCTACAACCACCCTCTGGCTTCTGTCAAGTAGCCAATTTTGTATCCATTTAGATACCTCACCCTAGATCCCACGATGAACTCCCCACTCACCTGACAAAGGGGCAGAGTCCCAAAAGCTAGTGGCATTTGCTACCAAATAACCCTGTTGGACTTTAACCTGGTGTTGTGAGACTTCTTCCTGTGATGACCCCATAGAATCTCCTCCCCCACCACCCCATCTTTACTTGGCCCCCAGGACCTAGCATTGCAGTTCATTTGATTTATCATTGTCACATGTATTGGTATACAGTAAAAGTATTGCCTCTTGTGTGCTATATAGACAAAGCATATTCTTCATAGAGTACATGAGGGAGAAGGAAAGGAGATGGTGAAGAATGTAGTGTTACAGTCATAGTTAGGGTGTAGAGAAAGATCAGCTTAATATGAGGAAGGTCTATTCAAAAGTCTGATGGCCAAAAAGAAAAAGCTGTCTTCAGTCAGTTGGTAGGTGATTCAGACTTTTATATCTCTTTCCCAACAGAAGAAGTTGGAGGAGAATATGTTCAGGGGCGTGAGGTCCTTGATTTTGCTGGTTGCTTTTCCAAGGTAGCGGGAAGTGTAGATGGGGCCAATGAATGGGAGGCTGGTTTACACGATGGACTGGGCTTTGTTCACGACCTTTTGTAGTTTCTTGCAGTCTTGGACAGAGCAGGAGCCATACCAAGCTATGATATATCTGGAAAGGATGCTTTCTATGGTGCATCTGTAAACGTTGGTGAGCAACATAGCAGACATGCCAAATTTTCTTCGCCTCCTTAGTTTGAAAACCAATATTACACATACCAATACTCTTCTCATGATTCATGTCCACAGGAGTTGATGCTCAAAGACAAGACTCTCTTTCTTCTTTGAGCACTGATATTACAGACTGGATTCCATTATACGCCCACAGAAACAGGGATAGGCCATTTGGCCCATCGGGCCTGCATTTCAATGTGATTGTGGCTGATCCTCAATCTCAACACTATACTCCCATTCTCTCCGCACACTCCTTGATGCCTTTAGAGACTAGAAATCTATCTATTTCCTTCTTAAGTATATTCAGTGGCTTGGACTGTCATTTTACAACTTCGCTCGGGCAAGCCTTGTAAAAGCTCGGCCAAGGCCAATGGAGAATTCCATTCTGTGAGCCGCGTCCGCTCCGTACAATTCTGGCCTTGGCCTCCACAGCCTTCTGTGGTAGAGAATTCCATAAATGGCACTCAAGTACAACACACTGATCCTAAGTTAAATTGTATATCCAATGCTGCATTCCAGGCCTCACGACTACTCTGTCACTTCTGACAGAATGAATTCTGAAGCACCAACACAGGTCAGAACTCCATCCATCCAAACCACCACCCCCCACATCGCACCCCCCCCCCCACCCCGCCCCCGTGTGCTGTCAGTGTTGATGGACTTTTTTCTCAGTGGCTTCCAGCTCCAGTCATTGGGATGCCTCAATATGCCATAAGAAATTATTATCCCTTCTGTACACATCAGGAGTATTTAAAAGGGTGAGTGGATTATTTGCGTATGATGTGTACATCCGAGGAGGATTCTTGGCTACAGCACCCCATGCTGTAAGGAAGGAATCGATTTGGTGTTTTTCAGGCCAGGTTCAGCTGGTGTGACAACAAATAGCAACAGTTGGATTTGCAGTAGAAGAAAATATTTTACTTACATCATATTGCTGTTAATCCCTGACCATTCCAGCATCTTCCAAGCCTGTGCATATCTATGGATTTAGGATTTTATTCTATCTCTGGGTCTAACTCTTGATCCCCTAGATCCTGTAGCAACATCAACCCGTCCCTTTGAGCTCTGGCTCGAGTGGGCAGTTTTAGCCTAGTTTTTCACACTAACAGCGTCTGCGGGTTATTTAACAGACCTACCTGGACTTTCTACAATGTAGGGCATACACTCACCTCGGTCATAACTAACCACAATGGTCCTTCTGCCTTCAGATCTTCTGTGGGTGGCACTGTGGCACAGCGGTTAGCACTGCTGCCTCACAGCATCAGGGACCCGGGTTCAATTTCCCATTTGAGTCACTACCTGCGTGGAGTCTGCACGTTCTCCCTGTAGGTTTCCTTCAGGTGCTCTGGTTTCCTCCTATAGTCCGAAAGATGAGCTGGTTAGGTTTATTGTAAGAAGTCTCACAGTACCAGGTTAAAGTCCAACAGGTTTATTTGGCAGCACTAGCTTTCGGAGTCTCAGGATGCTTCATCAGGTAAGTGGCGAGGTGTGTTCACAAACAGGGCATATATAGACACAAACTCAATTCACAAGATAATGGTTGGAATATGAATCTCTACAGGTAATCAAGTCTTAAAGGTACAGACAATGTGAGTGGAGAGAGGCCCAAGCACAGGTTAAAGAGATGTGTATTGTCTCCAGCCAGGACAGTTAGTGAGATTTTGCAAGTCCAGACAAGTCATGGGCGTTACAGATAGTGTGACATGAACCCAAGATCCCGGTTGATGAAGGAGCCTGAGACCCTGAAAACTGATGCTGTCAAGTAAACCTGTTGGACTTTAACCTGGTGTTGTGAGACTTCTTACTGTGCTTACCCCAGTCTAACGCTGACATCTTCACATCATAGGCGTATTGGCTATGCTAAATTCTCCCTCAGTGGACCCAACCAGGTGCTGGAGTGTGGCGACTAGGGGATTTTCACAGTAACTTCATTGCAGTGTTAATGTAAGATTATTTGTAACACTAATAAATAAAAAGATCTTCTGTGACATTCTGGACCTTAACCTTGTTGGTGATTTTATTCCCTTTTTCATCCTTGATCTCCTTTTAGTTTCAGCTTTGAAAGAAGAAAGAAGTAGCATGCAATTGTCCAGATAAGCTGTTCCAATAATGAGAGGTGGGCTAGAACATTGGGATGTCTCCCTTGCTCTTTGGAATAGTGCCATAGGATTTTTACACCATGTGAGAGGACATTTCACCTGAAGGTTAAAACATTTCAGATATCAAATTCGATGTCAGCATTCATTTCCAGAGGGCTAGAATACAAGATCAGGGATGTACTGCTGAGACTGTATAATGCTCTGGCCAGACCCAATTTGGAATAATATGAGCAGCTTTGGAGCCCATACCCAGGGATAGATGTATTGACCTTGGAGGGGGGCCAGAGGACGTACAAAAGAGTGATCCCAGGAATGAAGGGTATGTTGTAAGAGGAGCAGCTGAGGAATCTGGGTCAATACTCATTGGAGTTTAGAAGGATAAGGGGGGATCTAATTGAAACTTACAGAATACTGAGTGGCTTGGATCGAGTGGATGTGGAGAGGATGTTTCCACTAGTGGGAGAGATTAGAACTCAGGCACAACCTCAGAGTGAAGGGACACCCCTTTAGAACTGAGATGAGGAGGAATTTCTTCAGCCAGAGGGTGGTGAATCTGTGGAACTCATTTCCACAGAGGCCAGGTCAGTGAGTGTCTTTAAGATAGAGCTAAGTTCTTAATCAATAAGGGAATCAAGGTTTATGGGGCAAAGGCAGGACAATGGGGATGAGAATCATTCTATTGAATGGCAGAACAGACTCACTGGGCTGACTGGTCTAATTCTGCTCCTATATTTTATGATCTTATGGTCTAACACTGAAGTGTCAGCCTAGATTTCTGTGCATAAATCTGGAGTGGGATTTGTCCACCCCTCTTACCTGAATCTGATCATTGCAGTTCAGTCATAGTGCTGCTCTCTTCCAATCAGTGCAGGGATCCTGCTCTTGTAGTTATGGATTAACTATTGGTCTGTGCTTCTGTTCTGTGCAAAAGGATAGGCTGAGGGAGCAACTGTGTGTTTCTTAACAGTTCCTTGACATATACTACAAGATTTCTGGCAGGCATGAACTTTGGCACCAAGAATTTTGTTGTGCATACCACACCTCCAACCAATTTTCACCCCAACACCCCAGCCCCCAGGCAGCCTTCCTTTTCCTGGTGCCCCATCAAAATCCTCATCTGATTTCCCTGCAACTGGACTCACATTGTCCTCCGCTGAGCTGACAACTCTACTACCTTTGAGCACTGTCCTGTCCGCAGGTCGCTTGAGTTGTCTTCTAAACTATGTACAGTGGGAATATCTGAATTGGTGGGTGCAAGCAAATTATGTTTTTTACTAATCTTTAACATTGTCTTTTTACTCCACCTCTCTTACTGTTCAACTAGAGTGCTTGATTGACTGCAATTAGATGGATGGTGGAAGATGGGATACAGACACAAGTGTATGTTGAATACTCAAGTGTAGAGAAAGGAATGGAATTGGATCAGGACAAGCAATAATTCACCCACTAGGCCACGAAACATTGCCTCAACTCTTCCCACATGTGACTAGCTTAAATTTATTTATTAGTGTCACAAGTAGGCTTACATTAACGCTGCAATGAAATTACTGTGACAATCCACTGGTCACCACACTCTGTTCCATAAACTGAGGGAGAATTTAGCATGGCCAAACCACATACCAGCACGTCTTTTGGACTGTGGGAGCAAACCGGAGCACCCGAAGGAAACCCAAGCAGACTCGAGGAGAATGTGCAGACTCCACATAGACAATGACCCAAGCCAGGAATTGAACCTGGGTCCCTAGATTGTGAGGCAGCAGTGCTAATCACCGTGTCACCACGTTGCTTAAAGCCAACTGTTTCCCCAAACCCTTTAGCAGGATGCCCATTCAATGTGTGCAGTTTAGGATGATTTTTGGATGAAAGTCCATTGTCATGTTTGGCTCGAACCTCAGGCTAATGTAAAGCTTCACCGCCTCGGGAGGGCGAGGTGGTAAAATTCTGGCAATAGCATCTATTTTGGGCTCAAATCGAGTTTCTTCTCTGATTCATGTGACAATGAACCTTCCATAATCTTGCTAAAAATGTCACAGGAATAAGAAGATAATGTGATGGACAATTTTAAGATGTTTCATCAAAGTTGCCCATGATCAATATATTTACTTACATGTGGATATATATTCCTGATCCTTGGAGTGAGTGAGTCAATTTAAAATAACCCAGCAGCAAAAGGCTTTTGTACTTAGAAAGGAAAGGTTAGTTTATTTCTACACTCTTGCTCTGGAGGCTCCTTAAGGAAAATTTATACACTCACACACATACACAGAAAGATCATTTACAGATGTGGATAAAACAATATTTATAGAAATGGAATCAAGTTCAGTTCCTGTTGTTTTGGTGCAGGTTTGGTAATTTGAAGTTGAGATATTCTGTTGCCTGCAGTGAAGGCTTTTCATTTCCTGGATAGTTTCAGCAATTGTGATGGTTCCTATGGTTGACTCTGAGGAGTGGAGGTAAGTTTGTAAATAAAGGGAATCTGGAGAAGGGTCACTGGCCTTTGAAGAGTTAGTTCACCTTGTAAATGGAATAGGACAAGGAGAGCGGGTGGTCTCTTGTTTCACCTTGACAAGACTGTCGGGATGGACATAGAACACAGAACATAGAAGAACTATAACGCAAACAGGCCCTTCGGCCCACAAGTTGTGCCGATGATATCCATACCTAATGGCTTACCTAAAACCCGCAATTCTATTAAGTTCCATGTACTCATCCAGAAGTCTCTTGAAAGACACTATCTAATTTGCCTCCACCGCCACCGACGGCAGCCGATTCCACTCACCCACACCCTCTGAGTGAAAAACGTACCCCTGATATCTCCTCTATACCTACTCCCCAGCACCTTAAACCTGCGTCCTCTAGTAGTGACAGTTTAAGTGCAGCCCTGGGAAAAAGCCTCTGAGAATCCACCCGATCTATACCTCTCAACATCTTAGACACTTCTATCAGGTCACCTCTCATCCTTCGTCTCTCTAAGGAGAAAAGACCGAGCTCCCTCAACCTATCCTCATAAGGCATGCCACCCAATCCAGGCAACATCCTCGTAAATCTCCTCTGTACCCTTTCAATAGCTTCCACATCCTTCCTGTAATGAGGCGACTAGAACTGAGCACAGTATTCCAAGAGAGGTCTGACTAGGGTCTTATAAAGCTGCAACATTATCTCTCGACTCCTAAACTCAATCCCTCAATTGATGAAGGCCAGTACACCATACGCCTTCTTAACCACATCCTCCACCTGAGAGGCTGATTTAAGCGTCCTAAGGACCCGGACCCCAAGGTCATTCTGATCCTCTACACTGCTAAGACCTTGGTAACCCGATTACAGAAGCCTGATAGCTGGGCTTGTTGGACTCTCCTCTCTCCCTGGTGCTAGCAGTCAATCTCCGAAGATGTTTTAAGATGTCTCTCTCATGCTGTTTCTTATAGTTCTAGCTGTAGGCCGCTTTCTCTGTCTTTTCTATCTTTTTGGCAGGCAAGTCAAGATGGCTGCTGCATCAACGTGCCGAATCATGAGATGATCCAATTTTAAAAATATTTTTAAAAGCTTTAGCTTTTGTTCTGGCGAAGGTGAAGTTTACATTCTTACCATGAGGCACTGAAAAAAAAAGCTGGACAAGACCGTAGTGAAACATAATTAAATTAAATAAAAATTGAAAATGCTGGCAAAACTTAGCAGGTCTGGCAGCATCAGTGGAAAGAGAAACAGAGTAAATATTTCAGGTCCAATATGACTCTTCTTCAGAGTGCCTTATCTCAGATTTCCAGCATTTGCAGTATTTTGCATTTATTTTGTGCTTTAATTTTATACTTAAGTTAAAGATTATCCTATGTAATCTCAAAAGATAAACACAGTCTGATTCACACATCTGTCAAGCAGCCTGAAGCCATTTTAATATTTAGTTTTGGAAATGGTTTTTAAATGTAATAATAAAATAGAGCTTTTTAAAAAAATGTAATATATATATTACTGCCCATCGAAACAATAAGCATATATGTTAAACCTAAGCCTTATAATGAAGATCTTGTTGCGCAGTGAGTAACATCTCCTATCTCTGAGCCAGAAGCTCCGGATTTGAGTCCTACCGCAGAAAGAAGGTGCACTCATAACACAGCCAAACAGATTGAGTATCAACCTGCAAATCTTTCCAAACATGCCAATGGCTGGCGGTAAGAGTGGGAGAGACTCCTGGGGAGCTACACATGATGTGGAATGGTGCCCTTCAAGCTAAAAGCCCCTGGCAAAAGATTAGTGCCCCGATCTGGCAATTACTGGGTGACGGAAATGGAAGAAAGTCTCTCTTCATGTACCACTGGGTGCGGGAAGAGAATTGGGCTGTAATTTCATTGCAGAACAGAATTTTCTGTTGACCTTGGGTGGGATTTTACGGGTTTCGCCTGGGCAAGGTCGTAAAATACTGGCTTTAGAATTGGGACGCCTTATTGTAAAAAAAGTACAGCTCACCCTTTGAAGAAGATGGAGCGTATTTTGGTTTATCCTGGTTGCTGTTTCTACATATGTTCTATGTACAAAGAGAAAGTACACATTGCAAGAAAGATTTAGTTCCTGTAACACTGGGATTATGAATAAAAAATGAAGTTCTAGCATCAACAGATTGGACATCTTAATGCTTGGGCCATTTATTGAAAGAATATTTATGATCTGGTTGACTAATTAGCCAGTGATCCTATAGGTGGGGGAATGGGTGTTTGTATTAATTTATCAAGTTGAGGGACGACAGCACTGGGAAATGGAACAAGATCTTAGTGAAAATATATCAGGCCCCACGGTGCCCGATGGGTGGTTGAAAGATGCCTGTATCAGCATATGTTTGAATGTAAAGTTGATGGATAGAGGAAACAGTACAAACTCATAAATGCTTGTCACCGTCTGCCTGTCTATCCTCCAACTTCTTTCAAATTATAATTCTGAAATTCAATATAAAGCTGTCTGGCCTGTCGAGGCTGGAATAAAGATCAAATTCCACGGAGTTAAAACACAAATGATTATTTAAAGACACAAAGAATCCCTTTGTAACTGAAGTATCGTCAAGATGAAGATGAAAAATAATTCTGGGCTCCATAGAATTTAAAGAAATTGTAATTTCACTGAATAGATTTGAGAGGGATGCCTTATTCCTACATTCTATTGGAGAAAGGCTACATTGACATTCAATGAAATCCAGCAAGTATCATTTCCACAGTCAAACATATAAATTAAATATTCTTTTCAGCAAACAATAATCAAATTAACAAATTAATTAACAACCCCTGAAGAGGATACTGCAACTGAACCTATTAAGGAAACTTATTCCATTAAAATAACATTCCCAGGGCTAGCAACGCACTCCAGTCTCGTCAGTGCTCACCAGTTGCTGAAAGCCTGCTTAAAGATATATTTGTGCGCATCATTAAAAGCTGCAGACACATTATCGTAGGTGATTAATAGATTTATTACTCGACCACAGAAATGAAAAGCATATATAGAATGAAGTGCAAAAGATATATTGAATCTAAATGAAAGTAATTGAGTCCAAGTGCCGCAATAAGTTCTGCTCCAGCACTCAGAGCAATCAAAACGTATCAGCGGTTGCAGCCAATTTGCAGATGACTGAGAAGGATTGGAAACAGCGGCAGAAAGCTGATTATACCGCACATCAATATCTGATTTCAATCAGCTCCATTTCTGAGTGAGCCAACTTAATGGCATCATACAGCCAATCGTACATGGCTTCAGTTAAAAAAAACCTGTATTATTATAGCACCATATCACCTCCTCAGGATGTTGCAAAACACTTTACCAACCCACAGATTGCAGTTACTGACATTAGGTGGCAAAAGGCAGCAGCCAACTTCCAAATAACAAGGTGTCAAAAAAGAAAGAATGAATCAGTGAGTGCCCTTACAGTCTGTTTTTTTTCACTTGTTTTGTTGGGTGCGGGAGGAATGTTGGCCAGTACACTTGGAGAACTTGGAACTTTTCTTCAAAGAATGCCAAAGGATCACCGATGTCTGTTGGTTAAACCATTTTGACCGGCTTGGATGAAAATGTCATTTTCTATTGGAAAGAGAAATGTGGAGAAGTGTGTAACAGGTGGCCAACCTAATCTAGCATCATTAACTGTCAGCAAAAGCCAAAATTACCCTAATGCGTTACTTACGTATACACTGATTCTGGAGGCAGTGCCAGGGTGTGCCCACTTCCGCATTCCTGCCACTGATTGGGGATGGGGGATATTCATAATCTCAAGTTAATGGCCAGTGTTCATGCCATTAGAGATGCAGCTAGATTCCCTCTCCCAAAATGAGGTTAATGACCAAGACTGTAAGAAACTACAAAAGGTTGAGAACATAGCACAGTCCATCATGCAAACCAATCTTCCATCCATTGACTCCATCTACACTTCCCACTGCCTCAGAAAAGCAGCCAGCATAATCAAGGACCCCATGCACCCCGGATATATCTTTTTCCACCTTCTTCCGTCAGGAAAAGGGTACAAAGGTCTGAGGTGACATACCAACCAACTCAAGAACAGTTTCTTCCCTGCTGCCATCAGATATTTGAATGGGCCTTCCGTCTGTTAAGTTGATCTTTCTCTACACCCTAGCTGTGACTGCAACACTACAATCTGTTCCCACTCCTTTTCCTTCTCCCCTATGTACTCTATGAATGGTGTGTTTTGTCTGTGTAGCATGCAAGAAACAATACTTTTCACTGTATTCCAATACATGTGAAATTAATAAATCAAATCAAATTTTAAAAAAAAGTGTTCTTTGAAAAGGGGACACTAAAAGATCGCGAAAAAGAAAATTTTGCATGGTTTCAGGCCTTGATCTGAATCTGAGCCTCCAGACAGGCCTTATTTCGATCATTTAGCAGGTAGCAACAACAGGCCTCAACCTGATGCTGGGTATCATTGAGGCCCAGGAGCGTGGAAACTCCCATGCCTCTGTTCCCAGACATGCCACAAAACTGACTGGGGCTTTGCCCACCACTTCAATTGCCAGCATAAAACTGAGGCACCTTCTATCCAGATCCCTGCCAAATTTACACCGGAATTACGGCAAGGGTTACAAATCCTCCAGGGTTATCCTGAAGTCTCAACAAATCAAAAATTAATTTGTTGGGTGTTGCTTTGAGAAATATCATAGGAATATTAAAAAAAAGTGTTTGGAACACGTTTATACCAGTTATATTTTATGAGGTATATTAATTCTATTGAGAATGGGGTCCTTTGACTGGGTAGAACTGCTGGAGGTGAGAGATTATGAGATGCAAAGTCCAGGGACATGTCTAACTGGAACTGACAATCCCAAATGGAGCAGGCGTTCCCAGTTTTCACTATTCTGTAAAAAGGCTTGTTGGGGAATAACTTTTTCTTTTGCACGCGATAATCAGTGCATAGTAAAATATAACATCACTAAAATGTAGCATTTCATCAATCAGCTGCTTCAAACAAAATGAATCAAATCAGAAATATATCTGATTTCAAATAAAATTAAAAAATCAGAAAACTGTAGTATATTTTACTTTATTTAAAATTCCTTCTGAAATGGTTTCCATGTTCTTACATCAATCTGTTAAAAACCCTGACCTTGCAGTCAGTGATGAAGCTAAAGTTTAAAGTTTATTTATTAGTATCACAAGTACGTCTACATTAATGCTGCAATGAAGTTACTGTGAAAACTCCCTAGTCGCCACATTCTGGCGTCTGTTCAGGTACACTCAGGGAGAATTTAGCATGGCCAATGCATCTAATCAGCAAGTCTTTTGGACTGTAGGAGGAAACCTGAGCACCCGGAGGAAACTCACGCAGACACGGGGAGAATGTGCAGACTCTGCACAGACAGAATCGAACCTGAGTCCCTGGCGCAGTGCTAAACACTGTGCCACCGTGTATTTCGCTGGTGGGAAAGTTTCATTCGTGGTCCAAAATTGTGTCCATCATTGGTATAATTGGCCATCCATCTCCATGTGTGGGCAGTGAATCCTGGTCCCAGTTTACCCATGCGGGCCTTCCCTGGCTAAGTAAATGCATAGTGGGGATATCCCAGAATGCTTCCCTCCATTGTTGCAATGCACTTGCCTCCAAAACTGCCACTAAATAGCTGGGAAAATTCAACCCCTAGTTTCTTGGCCTTCTCTTGTCACTACCATATTTATGCAGCTGATCTAGTTAAGTTTCTGTTCAGTGGTAATCCACATTGACCTCTAATGTGGATTTGGGGATACAACAATGATAAAGTGCTGAACATCAAGGTTAGCAACTCTTGGACATGGTCATTGCCAGACTGTTGCATGGCACAACGTTATTTGCTACTTATCAGCCCAAATCTGAATGTTGGCCTGGTCTTGATACATGTGTGCAAAGACTGCTTAACTATCTGAGGAGTTATGAATGGTACTGAACATTGTGCAATCAACAGCAAACATCTCCAGTTCTGTCCTTATGATGCAGGGAAGGTCATTGATGGAGCAGCTAAAAAAATGGTTGGACCTAGGATACTATCCTGAGGAACTCCTGCGATGATGTCCTCGAGCTGAGGTACTTGACCTCTAACAAACACAACCATCTTCCTTTAGGCCCAGAATGACCCCAACCAATGGAGGGTTTTACTCCTGACGCCCATTGATCTCAATTTTACTCAGACTTCTTGATGTCGCAACAAGTTAATTCTGCCTTGATGGCAAGGGCAGTCATTTCTGGAATTCAGTTCTTTTGTCCGTGTTTGGACGGCATTCTGAAGCTGAGTGGTCCAGGCTAAACCCAAACTGAGCATCAATCAGGAGGTCATTGATGATTTTTATAACAAGTGTAAAGTGGGTGATATCTGATCAGCCAACAATGAATACCATTCTACCCAATGCGTAGATGTTTGCTGATGATTGCACAGTGTTCTTTGCTAACTAGAAAAACTATATTCCAAGGGAATGTGGGTCAGAGAATCAGCATTACAGTGCTTCTTTAAGCATGGAGGCTGCCTCGCTAAATATTTTTAAGAAGCAGGTTGATGGGTTCTTGATAAGAGAGGGGATTAAGGGTTATGGGGAGAGGGCGGGAAAGTGGAACTGAGCCACAACAGATCAGCCATGATCTTATTGAATGGCGGGGCAGGCTCGAAGGGCTAGATGGCCTACTCCTGCTCCTATTTCTTATGTTCTTATGTTCTTATATGTCTCTGCTAGGGGTGCAGGATTGGAAACATTTGACCCTCTTAATTCATTGCATAGTTTGAAGCTCTTAGACTTTTGCTTTTAGTTTGTTGATGTTCCTCTTTCAACTCCCGTTTGGCCTCTTTCTGTGCTGGAAATCTTTTGGTTCTTTATTTCTCTGTCGTTCTCCCTTTGCCAACACTATCTACCAGTGATCGAGGGCAATCTGATCCCATTCCACGCGAGGAGTAATTGTTACATTATTCTCCTTAACATAAGCACACCAATCATATGACAAGGATTAGTAAAGCATTAAGCTGGTTTCCTGATTTGAAGATACTATATACAGATAGTGTTAACTGGGAGGCTCAGTATGCAAGTCTGACTTCTACACGCTGCTGTTATACACTGAGTACAGATTCATAGAGCCACTACGTCACATCCTGCCTCAATGACAATGATTGACAGTGAGTCCTTAAAAGTACGTGTATCACAACATCCCTTTTTTTCTAAACTGGAGATTTACTCTTAAAGAATTGAATTATTTACACGACAGCAAATAACAATGGGCGGGATCTGGTTGATTAGCATAGTGGGGTGGGAAATCTTTAGCAGAGGGCTAAAGCAAATTGCACCCGGTGTTGGGCCATTTGTGATCCTCCCAGGCCATTTTTGCTGGTGGCATGGTAACACAGTGGTTAGCACAGTTGCTTCACAGCACGCAGGGACCGGGGTTCAATTCCCGGCTTGGGTCATTGTCTGTGCAGAGTCTGCATGTTCTCCCCATGTCTGTATGAGTTTCCTCCAGGTGCTCTGCTTTCCTACCACAGTCTGAAAGGCGTGCTGATTAGGTGCATTGACAGGTACTGGGCTGTGATGACGAGAGGAATTTCACGGTAACTTCATTGCAGTGTTAATGTAAGCCTTACTTGTGACTAATAAATAAACTTTAAGCTTTTTTACTTTACTTTTAATGAGCCTCAAACTAGTGAATTTGATGAGAAATGGATCTTACTCCTTCAAAGAGAAAATCAAAAGTGAAAAAGTCTTTTTTGCAGCCTTCAAATAGCTATTAGAAGCTGTAGGGAGCTGATTCTTGATAGATTTTCTTCCCTATCCCAAAATATAGTATTTTAATTGATTTGGAGCCTCCAGCAGGGACAACAATCAGCAGAAAGGGAATCCTCTCTCTGTGGAGTTGTGCTTACAGCTAGATCTCCCAGGGCTTCTGTTTATTCATTATTCCTGCACAACCATCGCAGAAGGTAGGCATACATTAAGTAAACCTTCCCAACTTTCAGCCGTCTTATTGGGACCTGGTGATTGCTGTGTTGTTTCCAAGTGAAGGTACAGTATGGTGGATTCCTACGGTGCTGGAAGTCATTTACACAAGATGAACTAGTGCAAGACAGTCATTTCACTTCAACACCTGTTGTTCTGCTGGGTCTGAAGGATTTAAGCTCGTACACTTCTCAGTCAAATCTTCAAAAGCATGTTGCCAGTAGGTTACATTTTCCAATGTGATATAAATATACCAGTCGTACAACGGGGATTGATAAAACTATAGTCTGGATTCTTTATTTGAAGGTAAGACTGACTGGGTTATCTAGAAGAATGAATATGCATGTCCCTCTTCTAAAAGCTGCTGTATACTGAGTTCAGATGTGGAGATGCTGGCATTGGACTGGGGTAAACACAATAAGAAGCCTCTCAACACCAGGTTAAAGTCCAACAGGTTTACTTGGTAGCAAAATCCACTAGCTTTCGGAGCACTGTTCCTTCATCAGGTAAGTGGGAGTTCTGTTCACAAACAGGGCAGATAAAGACACAAACTCAATTTACAAAGTAATGGTTGGAAGGCAAATCTTTATAGGTAATCAAGTCTTAAAGATATAGACAATGTCAGTGGAAAGAGCGTTAAGGACAAGTTAAAGAGATGTGTATTCACTCACATATCGCTCACATTGTCTGTACCTTTAAGGCCTGATTATCTGTAAAGATTTGCATTCCAACCATTATTTTGTAAATTGAGATTGTGTCTTTATATGCTCTGTTTGTGAACAGAATTCCCACTCACCTGATGAAGGAGCAGTACTTCAAAAGCTAGTGGATTTTGTTACCAAATAAACCTGTTGGACTTTAACCTGGTGTTGTGGACTTCTTACTGAGTTCAGAGACATGGAATGACAGCATCACATTCTACTTCAGATTGGTAATCTATAGCCAAAAATGTGCAGTTTAAGTGGATTGGCCATGCCAAATTACCTCTTAGTGTCCAAAGATGTATAGCTTTGGTGAATCGGCTGTGGTAAAATAGACAGGTTACAGAGCTAGGACCAGGGAGGTGGGCCTAGTAGGGAAGTTCTTTTGGGGAGTCGGTGTACACTCGGGCTGAATGGCCTCCTTCTGCACTGTAGGAATTCTATGATTCGAATGATTTGGATGAAGGGACCGAATGTATGGTAGCCATATCTGCTGATGATACCAAGATAAGTAGGAAAGTAAATGTCAAGAGAAGGGCAAGAGCCTGCAAAGAGATATGGATTGGTTAATTGAGTGGGAAAAACATCTGACAGATGGAGTATAATGTGGGGAAAGGTGAATTGTCCACTTTGACAGAAAAGAGTATACTATTTAAATGGAGGGGGATAATTGAACTTGGTGGTACAGAGGGGTTTCCATTGGGCTGGTCCATGGCTTGGCAAAATACTACAGCAGGTTTGCTGTTGTGTTCTGCAGAATGGCTGGTTTAGAAGCTCTCCCACTCTCATTGCCTGTTTAGTTATCCTGCTAGTCCCTGGTGGGACATAAGGCCACAGAATGTTTCTCCATCAGGCCTTGTTTTATGCTTTGGTTTGTGCACTGTCCCATCTCATCCCCACCTCTTCCAGTTCAGTCAGTATAGTTCCATGCCATATTGTGTTTGGCCTGTCCTGTTTACCTTTCCCAGCTGGTATCCATCTTAGAACAACCTTTGGTATTCACTTTTGGGACATTCTTGGCACATGCCTGAGCCATCTTATCTAGCGCCCCTTGATCTCAAGGACAATGCAGTAATAGCCAATCTCCTCGTACAGGTCCTCACTGGAAATTTTATTTGGTCATTAAGTATTACAGATCTCACCACTGTTATGAAAGGTCTTGACCTTGTCCATGTCTGTATTCACTACCCTCCAGCATTCAGATCCATACAGCAGGACTGACATCACATTACTGTTATAGAGTCTGATTTTGGGCTTCAGATTGTCCTGTTTGGACTTCCAGATGGTTCGAAGCCTGCTAAATGACACCATGATAGATGGGAAAGTAAATTGTCAAGAGGAGTTAGGAAGTCTGCGATAGGCAAGTTAAGTGCATGGGGACAGCAAATGGCAGATGTGGGAAAATGTGAACTCATCTACTTTGGCAGAAGGAATAAAAAGGCAGTAAACTATTTAAATGGAGAGAATTTGGTGGTACAGAGAGATTTCCATTGGATTTTGTTTGGTACCTCTAGCTTTATTCAGCCAGGCATTGATGTCCCTCTTAACACTGTTATCATTGCTGATAAGGCTCCCGAGCCAAGAGAAGTCCTTGACATACCCTAGTGGTTCCCCATCGATGGTAATTGGTGATACCACTGGTGGGTTGATGCTCATGATGCTTGTTGATATGTAGACCAGTCTGTTTTACACACATGTTGAGTCTGTCAGGCTTCTCCTGGAGGGGAATGGCAGGAAGATCATCAGTCAAGTCGAATCCTTCAAGTACAAAAAGAGCATTCACTGAATTCCGTGGGTTGGTTTGATGTTTGACATTTGACCCAGTCAATGGTGATGAGAAATAGAATAGGAGAGAGAGTGCAGCCCTGGGGCACTCCAGACTTCAAACCACTCAGACAACAGACGGAATTTTCCAACATTTCCCACTGGCAAAATCATCTCGTCCCACCGAAAGTGACTCCTCCATGCTAGGTTCCCTGACGGTGACACGGGCAAGTCACGCGAAATGTTGTCGACCTCAACAGGACCTGGGTTCAATTCTAGCCTCAGGTGACTGTCTGCGTGGAGTTTGCATGTTCTCCCCATATCTGCATGGGTTTCCTTCGGGTGCTCCGGTTTCCTCCCACCATCCAAAGATGTGCAGGTGAGGTGGATAGGTCATGCTAAATTGACCCTAGTGACAGCGGGCAAATATGAGGGGTTACGGGAATAGGATCTGGGTGGGATTGTGTTCAGTGCAGACTCAATAGGCCAAATGCCTCCTTCTGCACTAATTCTATGACCAGAAGGGATTCTATGACCAGAAGTCCCGCTGGTGGCCAATGGAGTACAACAAGAAAGGAACGCACACACGTGTGCATGCATGCAGGCACACACAACCAGAAAATCCAGCCCAGTGTATTTTCCAGGCAGTTCCAGTGTTAATATTTATTGGGTTAAATTTGGGCCGATGAAACATCCATTTTGGTTTACAAAACCAAAATACTACGGATGCTGGAAATCTAAAATAAAGGACAAAAAGCTGGAGGAACCCAGAAGGTCAGGCAGCATCTGTGGAGAGAAACAGAGCTAGTGCGGGCGATTCTGCCAAAAAAGTTCAAAATGCTGAACTGGGGGGAAACGATGGTGTAAATCATGATTGTTTTTTCAGTGGGAGTTCAGATTCAAGTCTCCCACACTCTACAATGCAGAGGCCACAATCAGGAATCCCATTAAAAGCTCAGGGGCTGGGGCCCATTCACACTGCAGTGTGACCGTTCCAGAACTCTGCGCATGCGCAATGGCCCCGGACTATCAGCCCCCTGATTGCTGGCCAGCTCGATCCCCGGCCAGCATGGGTCCCTGGCAGCACTGCCCCTCTGCCCCCACAATCCAATCGTGGCCTGCACAAGCAGTTCTGGGCCAACTCCGACCCCCCGATCCCGAAGTGCCCTGATCTCCAGCCCTCTCCCCTTCCCAATAATGATGACCCTCCTACTCCCCTATCCTGGCAGAGCCCCGGCAGACCCCAGCCCCCCAGCCCGCCCTGCTCGCTGGCCTCCCTCCAGCCTCGATCAATCCCAATGCAGAGTGGCCGTGGACCCCCACCCCCCCACCAATCATTCCCTTAGGCCCTGCCCACAATAGGCTCCATCTCCTTGGCAATGCCTGGTGAGCAGTGCCAAGGTGCCCCTCGGCATGGGCACTTTTCCCTTTGGGCAGTGCCAGAAGCTGGCACTGCCAGAATGCCCATATCCAAGGGGCACCACCCTCTAGCTGCCCAACCTCCTGGGAGACCCCAATTGCCCATCCTTCGCTCCAGCGGGGTCTCCCATAGTTTCCCTGAAAGTGGGGACCTACTCTAAGCCCCACTGGACTGAAATTGTACTGGTGGGGTGGGAGATGCTATCAGGCCTGGAGAATTCAGTCCCGGGCCTGATAATCACATTCAAATTAAATTACAAATGGATTAAAATCACTCATCTAGTTTTCCAGCGTGGTCTCGACCCCGCCTGCGCTCTGATGGTGGGAGACACGTGTGCATTGGGAACGCGTGAACGAATCCTGCAGATTGGCACATGCGGGTCAGAATGGGATAATCGCGCCCAACATTTCAGCTCAATGACCTTACATCAGAACTAAAAGGCCACAGGAGGCAAAGCCCCCCCCAGCAGACCCCATCCTCCCCCAGGCTACCCCGATCCCTGGCCTCCCTCCAGTCCCGATCAATCCCAGTGGCCGCGGGACCACCCCCACCCCCACCCTGTTTCTCTCCACCGACGCAGTGTGACCTGCTGAGTTTCTCCAACGTTTTTTGGCTCTTAAATCGAACTGGGCTTTTTCTTGTCCCTCAAGAAACAAGGAAAGGGAGCGTTGGTAATAAGTTTTCAGGAGGGTAGCTCACTGTAAAATTGATGATTGACACATACAAATAAAAGGGCTTATACTGTCCTCAGGAGTATACTCAGCCTGTGTGAGGTACTGCCACGGGAGCGGCACCTCCACATGTTTCTTTTCAGACAGCGTGATTTATTCCAGAGGCTTTTCACACCTGGAGGGTTTCAAAAGGCAAATTGCAGGTGTCGCTCTGTTTCTCGAACGCTGGCTCCAGCTAGTCTAGCCAACATCTGGATTGGATATCAGGAGTGGGAAAGGCCAGCTGTGTGGGGAATCTCTTCATCTACTTGACGTGTTTAGGGCCTATCCCAACCCTCCCGGATGGACAGGAAAGCAGGAATTAAAAACCGCTGCAATTGATCTGTATTTTCTTTCCCCCCCCAGCGCGTGTTTGGCTTTGCAATTCTGAGAATAAGTGGAAATATGAAGATGACAAAAGGACTAAGTCTGGTCGGCCAAGCAAAACTAATGGATGCTGTGCCATGAGAAAATAGTTCCACCACCTGAGTAACCCTATTTATCCCTGTTACATTGTACACAATGAAAGTAATCTTAAATGCTTTGCTTAACTGCATTCCAATACAGCGATGCTTTATCTCCCATTATTCTGCATATGAATAGATTAGGCTTGAAATGCAACAGTTCTGAAGGCCAATAAGGCTTCTCTGGAAATAATGCGATTGCCACAAAAAATGAAAAAGTTCGCAGGCATTAAAGTGAAGCTTTCTTCTTATAATTCACTAAATGATTTAATTTATAGTGTTATTAGTTTTGTAATTAACGGCCCCATTCAGCACAGACGAATGCATCATTTGATAACAGTAAACCTAATCTCATCTTTTTTTTAATTTCAATGATGTGTCTGGCACACTTTCAACTCTTTCCTGGATATGTGGTAGGAACATTGTATTACGGAAACACAGGGACAATATAGGATGCCCAAGACACCACGCTTAGCAGATGAATTAAGGCTTTGCCTCTTTAATGTTGCTCCAGCTTTTCTGTGTTTTCCTGAGGTTGTGGTAACAGGAGTGACGGGTGGGTGGCTGGGGAGGTGGATGTCGGGGGAGTGCAAAGCTTGACCTGCACCTTCAGTAGGCAGAGAGATAGGAGGAGGTGAATTGCATTCTTTGCCTCTCATCTCGTTTTCTCTGTATGCTCCCACGAGGATGCTCAGAGAGTGGAGTGTAGGAACCTGTCTCGGTGAAGTAGGCCCATTTTCAAAATTATTATGAGCAGCCCTCAGCCAGAGCCATAGAGGTATTCAGCATGGAAACAGGCCCCTCGGCCCAACTCGTCCATGCCAACTAGGTTTCCTAAACTGAACTAGCCTCATTTGCCTGTGTTTGGCCCATATCCCTCTAAATCTTTCCTGTCCAAATGTCTTTTAAATGTTGTAATTGTGCCTGCCTCTACCACCTCCTCTGGCGACTCATTCCATGCACATACCACTCTGTGTGTGAACGAGTTGCCCCTCAGGTCCCTTTCAAATCTTTCTCCTCTCATCTTAAATCTATTTGCTCTAGTTTTAGACTTCCCTAACCTGTGGGGAAAAGAGCTTATCTATACTTCTCCTGATTTTATGAACCTCCATAAGGTTACCCCTCATCCTCCTACATTCGGAGAAAAGAAGTCCCAGTCTATCCAGCCCCTCCTGATAATTCAAATCTTCCTGGTAACATCCTTGTAAATCTTTTTTGCACCATTTCCAGTTTAATAACATCCTTCTTATTGCAGGACAACCAGAATTGTATGCAGTACTCCAAATGTGGCCTTACCAATGTCTTGCACAGTTGTAACATAACATCCTAACTCCTGTACTCAGTGCTCTGGCCGTTGAAGGCAAGTGTGTCAAACATCTTCTTCAACACCCTGTCTACCTGTGAAGGAACTATGTACCTGCACCTCACGGTCTTGCTGCAGGATCATGAGATTGGATTAGTAAATTGTGGTACTCAATTTCTAATCACTGACTAATTTCACAGAGGGTTCTTCAGCAAACATCCCAATAAACATATTCAAGTGCTTAATGCTAGTTTAAGCAATTGCCTGGGACATTTTAAGTATGAACCCCACATATTTTACAATGGGACCAAAGCCTGTCATGTTTGAATAGGCAATTCCAATGCGAAATTGGCATTCTTTACATCTATTTTAAACCAGAAAATGTGCAAAACTCGTATCAATTTCTCCTTCTATAAATCCAAGGCATTACTTCATAAAGAATGCTCTTCTGGTTTCATTGCATGGAGGAAAGATCTCACCATTCCCGCTCTACAAGAAAACTCAGCCCTCATAAAGTAGAAAGAGCTTTTATGAGAGAAACACATAGTTGCGATATGCTTTTCGCAACCTCAAGATGGCCCAAAGTGCTTTACAGCCAATGAAAATGATTGCAGTGTGGAAAATGTAGCAATCAACTAGCACAGCAAGGGCCTAGCAAACAGCAAGGTGGTAATGACTGGACAAATCTGTTTGCCGTGCTGACTGAAAGGTAATCATTGATCAGAACATGGTGGGGGCCAGGGAGTCAAGTTAGGAGGTCGGTGCTTAGGGGTGGGGTGGGGAGATCACAACAAACTGAATGAACTATTCATGAAATAACAAAAGAAAACAAATAGGCTTCAGCAGTGGGAATGAGAGGCCTGGATCTACTGATATACATTCACATTCATATAGACTTCCATGTATTTTTATAACAACGTTTCCCAAAATTCCTTATCACGTTCCTCATCTTCCTTAATTTAACAAAACCCGTACATCCATATGACTATTCCAAAACTGTGAAACACTAACTAACATCAAACAACATAATTTAATCTGGCCCACATTATCGTAATGATTATTGGTTGCGAGAATTGTGCATCAAAATCATCTCATAACTGTTACAGGAACACATTTTGTTTGTGAATTATATTACATATTATGATGTGCATTTCGTTGCGTATATACCCTGTGAAAACTACAGAACAAGAATATACAATTTGCAGCATAATATTCTCCTTTATTCATGTAAAATGAATCTGTAATTAGAAATGTAGAATTTTTATTCATCCTAATGTACAGTATTCCTGTTTTGAAAGTTAATTGTGGGGGGAGTGCTCAAGGCTGAAGGTTCACCTCGAGCAACTAATAATCCTACATCATGTCCATATGAGAGGGCAAATGAGGCCTCACTGGAAGTCTCACATGAATGAAGGCACCTCTGATAAGGCAGCACTCCCTCAGTACTGGATGGAAGTGTCAGCATGGATTGTGTGCTCAGGTTTCCTGTTCATTTTTGTGATGGGGAGGAGAGGGGGGGAGGGTGCTTCTCCCCAGTTCCACAAATGCAGACCAAGGCACTGTGGCTTTATCTCCTCTCCAGCACCTACTGCACCACAACCAATTCCCACCTCAGATTTGGACCCTTTCAGCAACACCGCCCCACCCCCTGCCCAGGCGACCATCTCAGCCCAGGAACCAACCTTCCTTCAGCCCAGACACAAACTGGGTTGCCTCATCTTCAGTAGCCAGACACAAATGAGGCACGGTGGCACAGTGGTTAGCAATGCTGCCTCACAGGGCCAGGGACCTGGCTCCAATTCCAGCCTCAGGTGACTGCGTGGAGTTTGCACAATCTCCCCGTGTCTGCTTGGGTTTCCTCCAGGTGCTTGGGTTTCCTCCCACACTCCAAAGATGTTTGAGTTAGGTTGGTTGGCCATGTTAAATTGACACTTAGTGTCAGGGGGATTTGCAAGGTACATATTTGGGGTTGCAGGGATAGGGCCTGGGTGGGATAATTGTCAGTGAAGGCTTGATGGATGAAAGGCCTCTTTCTGCATTGTAGGGATCCTATGATTCAATAATTCTATGATTGTGTTTCTGAATTTAACAAGAGGTCACAGATCTTCAGTGCACTCGTTCTTGTTCATCAGGCTTACAGTGCACAACAAAGGCTGGGGTTCATACCTCGCTAATGTCTCCCAGTGCCGGATTTCTGGGTGTCTGCTCCATGCCAGCAATCTGTGGGGAGGTGTCAAGGCCATTAATGTGGTCATTTTAATCTTACTTAAACGAGATTAACGGGTCCAGGGCTGAAGTACGGCATCTCCTCACCCCTCCCCATGGTCTCCACCCCTGGCCAGAGTGGTTCACCCCAGAGGGGATTACAGTAGATCCCCACTTTCGGGAAGCTAGTAGCCACACTCCGTTGGAGTGAAGAGGGAGCAATCGGGGCTCCCCAGACAGTGGGGTGGTGGGGGCAAGTGGAAGTGCACTGGTCATTGGCACCCTGACAGTGCCAGCCTGGGTCCCCTGGTGGGGTGAAGGGGCAAAGTGCTGGTGCGCTGGGGGCATCTTGGCACTATGCAAGGGGTGGGTCATACGGGGGGTGAGGCCTAGGGGACGGGACATGTTGGGGCGATCGGTGGGGGTGTCCTGCTGTCACTAATGCATAGGGATTGGTGGGGGAAGGAGGGAGGCCAGCGATTGGGGTGGGCTGGGGATGGTGTCAACCAGACGGGGTGGTCAGCCTGCTGGGGGGGGTCGGCACTGCAAGGGGAGGGGTAAATGTTGGGGGTAGATTCAGTGGAGATGAAGGACTGGGAATCGAGGCGGGACGGGATTAGGGAGATCTGGGAAAAGGCCCTGCCCCCTGAAATTTAATGATATTCATGTTGTTGGCCTCTGCAGTGCACAGAGTACGGGGAGATTCTTCTCTGAATGCTCACCGAAAAAAAACAGCGTGAATTACTCCAGTTTTCACGCGAAACCGACACTTTGAATTTTTTGGGGAGAAATCAGGCCACCACCTTTCATTGATAGGCTTGCCAGGGATACAAGTTGCTCTTGACTACACACAGGAGTGCTTCATCCATCAAGTCACAATGGGATTGATCTTGACTGTGGGTAATAATGTAACTTGAATGAGAGTGAGTGGGTACAATGTTTTACATCTCTCCTGATTTTTATTTCCAGTGAAGTAAGGATAGGGGCTGCCAATTCACGATCACACATTTTAAACTATCGCACAAAGTCAAGACTTACCGCAATGCCTTTACATATCTAATTCATTTCATGACTCTCTATCAGATATTTAATGCCAAATGTATAATGATACATATGTCTCTTATCCTGTCTTTTTGATATCCTGGGGATGTGTTTGCAAGATCTTGGCAGGTAGAGGATACATTTCAGCATATTCTTGCAAATACCATCTCAAGTCAATATAAACCCTACATGTTTTTAGGCTTTGGGAAGTTAGCAAGACACCAGGTGCCTCATTCACAATGAACACAATTTCAGCATTGCAACATCTACCTTCTTGAAATTGGTTGCAGCAATCAGTTCTCTTTTGTCTCCCCACTTTCAACCATGTTATGAATATTAATATTAAGACTATTAATCCAGAGACACAGCCAATCTTCTGGGGACCAGGATTCGAATCCCACCACAACAGATGGTGGAATTTGAATTCAATAAAAAAAAAATCTGGGATTAAGAATCTACTGATGACCATGAATCCACTGTTGAAAAACACGTCTCATTCACTCACGTTCTTTAGGGAAGGAAATCTTCTGTCCTTACCTGGTCTGGCCTACATATGCTTCCAGCAATGTGATTCCCAACTGCCCTCCTAGGGCAATTAGGGAGCGGGCAATAAATGTTAGCTAGCCAGCGACACCCATGTCCCACAAATGAATAAAGAAATATTTACCACCCAGCCTGCCACAGAAATTGGGGCGGACCGTGGAAAGATCCATTGGCCCCAGGGGGGATTTGGGGACAAGTGAGGCAATGAAATCCCACTCTTAAGTATGGCAGTCAGATTAGTCCAAATAATGAACTCTTATAATAAAAGAACAGGGAAGTGCAATCAATGGTTTCTTCAGACAGTTGGCACCTAAATAATGGGTCAAATAACCACAGGTTAAAAATTTGTTTTCCTGTTTTTGTCTGCAAGGAGTCGCAAATGCCCACTCCAAACCTGTTGGGGGTGAGAAGCCCAGAAACTCAGAGCTCCCACCTCATTTACCTGGGAGTTGTGTAGGTCCAAGTTGGTTCCATTTTGCCAATGTCCTCTCCAGACTGTCAGCTGCCTCTGCCTTTAGCTGGGGACGAACAGCATCCTTCGGAGATCACACAGTACAGCTTAGTGCTCTTCTTAAAGGCAGGCTCTCACCCTTAAAGGGCAGCCACACATTGTAAGATTGCTGGAAGTGAAAAGATGGGGGATGGAACACTAAGAAAGAAGGGGTTCCAGAGTGACAGAGGCTGGAGGAATAAGAGAGGTCTGCTCTTGTCCACAAAAAGCAGGACAAATCCAACCCAGCTGATTACTGTCTCTTCATCAACAAAGTTTAGTTTATTTATTTATTGTCAAAAGTAGGGTTAGATTACACCACTGCAATAAAGTTACTGTGAAAATTCCCCAGTCGCCACACTTGGGGCCTATTCAGGTACACCGAGGGAGAATTTAGCCTGGTCAATACACTTAACTAGCGCTTCTTGTGGACTGTGAGAGGAAACCCACACAGAAATGGGGAGAATGTACAGACTCTGCACAAACAGTGGCTCTGGCGCTGTGGGGCAGCAGTGCTAACCACTGTGCCACCATGCCGCCCCACTTGTGAGGACTTGTGGGAGGAGAGGTAGAGGCACAAGGGGTGCAGGGCCAGCATGGAGAGCAAAGCGGATGGGACCACAGAAGATATCACTATCTTGCTCCCAGAGTGTACAGGCAGTGAGTCAGCTCCCGTGATATGTCCGAGGTCCAGTGCCGCGGGAAGCTCCATCTCTTTAGGGACACCGTGACATCATTGTACTCCATGATTGGACTGGAGATCACCTCCACGCTGTCGGTGGACACCCAATGTCACAGCAGCCTTCAATTCTTATGCATCCAGATCATTCCTGGGGTCAGTGGGGATAGTGTGGAGTTTCCCAATCAGTTCTCCATAGCTGTGTCAAGCTAACGTTCTGTTCAGACGGGTTTGCACATTCATACGTTAATGGACAGACCAAGCCAGCCAGGCTGAGTGAACCAGAGGCTTCACAGCTATTACTGGGTTCCCCACACCTAGGGTGCCATTGACTGCACTCATGTGCCATCAATGTGCCAGTGGGTCAGCCGGGCATCTTTGTGAATAGGAAAGATTAACATTCCATGAACATCCAGATCGTATATGACCACAGCACCCAGATTCTTTAAGTCTGCGTGAGCTACACAGGCAGCTCCCATGATGCATATATTGAGGCAACCCCAAGGTGCCACGGCTGTTCATGGTTCCAGCCCGGCTGGATGGTTGGTTACTGGGTGACAAAGGGCATCCGTTGAAAAGGGTGGCTCGGGATGCCACTCCAGCACCCTAGAGAGGCACAATCGGTGCCAAGCCTCAACAAGTGTAGTGGTTGAGAAGACAATAGGGCTATTGAAGATGAGGTTCTGCCACCCGGACCATTCTGGAGGAGTCACTACAATATCCTCCAGAATGTGAATCACTCATCATGATGGTCTGCTGCGCTCTACACAATCTGGCACTGGCAAGGGGGCCTCACTCGAGGGAAAGTAGGGAGGTCTTGATTCAATGCACCTTCAGGTAGTTTCTAGGCATGCTTTCCATCTCTGTCCAACGGTAATGTTCATATACACATTTCTGCGAAGGCCTCAGTGTTGTATCACAACCTCTGTAATAAAGTCTATTGCCCCTCCTGTCTGCCTATCGTAAGGATTGATGCGGCCTGTACCTATGGGAAACATGAGAGACGCTCAGATCATTGCAATAAAAGTTTGCGTCATATCTTTATCAGAGTTGCAAACAAAGAACAGAACATAAAATAGTTGCCAAAGTCTAACAGAAACAACATATAACACTACTGAAATCATAGAATTCCTACTGTGCAGAAGGAGGCCACTCAGCCCATGAGCCTGCACTGACAATAATCCCACCCAGGCTCCATCTCCATAACCCCACATATTTACCCTACTAGTCCCCTGATGCTAACGGCCAATCAACCTAACCCACACATCTTTGGACTGTGGGAGGAAACCGGAACACCCGGAGGAAATACAGGCAGACACGGGGAGAATGTGCAGATTCCACACACTCCCAATGGCCCAAGCCGGGAATTGAACCCAGGTCCCTGTGAGGCAGCAGTGCTAACCACTGTACCACCACTGTGAACTCTTGTTGCCTCATCTTGTGCTCACAATTACGTAAAATTATGCTTGCGAATGTTGCGTCTTGGTGCCCCCCCTTCTTCCGCAGCCCCCCCCATCCCCTCACCTCCCTCATAAGCAGCGGCATTGGCGGCAGACTGCTGTCTCTGCCATCTTGTCGGCCCTGGTTAGCTAAGTGATTATCCTCTGGCTGGCAGGGCCTGAGCAGGCTGTGTCTGTGAGCCTGTGGCCAGTGACAGAGCTGAGAACTCCTCAGTTGTGGTGGCCTCACAAGGTGCCACAGTCACTGACGTTGGATAAGAATTGTCACCCTTATCCAGAGTGTAGTGAGAGGAGTACACAGAGGTTACAGGCAGTATGCCCACCAGCGTGAGGCACATCTGCACCTCCCTGTTCACCAATGATGGACAGACACCTAGCAGAGAGATAATGAGCGCGATCTTACCACCCGTTCATGCCATGTTCCCACTGCAGTGAAGTTAGAGAAATTGGCGGTCGACCAAGTTCATTCCAGCGGGATGGGAAAATCACAATGGTGTGAACAGTTATAAGATTCCGGCCAATGTATCTGATCCATTCCTCACACTGATGCTTTTGCTAGGGCTCCTTGATGCCACATTCCGTCACATAATGATTTGACTTAAGAGCAGTCACTTTTACCTCACCTCTTGAGTTCATCTCTTTTGTTCACGTTTACCAAGGCTGTAATAAGGTCAGGAGTTGAGTGACCCTGGAGGAACCAAAGCTGAGCATTCTTGAGCAGGTTATTGCTGCGTAAGTAGCACTTGTTTGCACTTTTGACAATATCTCCCATCACTAATTGTCAGCGGGTACGGAACTGATTCCCATGTATGCCCACCAACTGTAATACCACACGTGTGCGCAATGATTGTACCCTCAATATCATCACACACTATTGAACATTCCTCTAGGTTGGATGCAAGCTGAAAATTAAATGTTAGGCAGCGGTTTTTACCTCCCTTTAATTTTGACGAAGAGTCAAATTTGACCTCATAAATCTGATTTCCTTTACAGATGCTGCCAAGTTTTTCTGGAACATTCTGTTTTGATTTTGTATTCCATTACTGCATTAGGTGGGAATAATCAAACTTCTTTTTCTTTGAGTGACTAGTTGTTTATTGTATGAATCTCTTTTTGAAAGGAAGATACAGTACAATAGTTAATCTCGTGAGCTGTGATAATGCTACTAACTCAAAACAATATATCACTTTGTTCTTGATATAGATCAAAGTATATTTAAGAGAAGTGATGCATCTACAATACTGACCATAGACTGGGGAGATTGAGGCAGCATAATTAGCTGTTGAACATCCCATTCTTAGTGCAATGGCTCCCAACCATGGAGCTGCACTGTGGCACAGTGATTAGCACTGCTGCTCCACTGAGCCAGGGACCCAGGTTCAATTCCAGCCTTGGGTGATTGCTTATATGAAGCTTGCACATTCTCCTCATGTCTACGTGGGTTTCCTCTGGGTGCTCCAGTTTCCTCCCACAGTGCAAAGATGTGCAGATTAGATTGATTGGCCATGCTGAATACCCCATAGTGTCAGGAGAATAGCAGGGTAAATATATGGGATTAAGGGGATAGGTCTGGATGGGATTATGATCGGTGCAGACTTGATGGGCCAAATGGCCTGCTTCTGCACAGTAGGGATTCTATGATTCTAACCAATGTGCAGTGGCACACTGGTGCACCATGAAGACTCCCCAAGTGTGCCATGAGAAAAGATTCAAAATGATTGAAAACTCATGTAATTAAACTAAAACTAATCTTCATCTTCAGTTCTGTTGTTGCAATCTCCAAGACCCGGATATTCTTGGGCATCCTGCATATGTGCTGGCCAGATAGAACCACACATGCGTGGTTTAGATTTCTTACATTGGTCAGGTCCATGCCTGCACGTGGAACCTTTACCTTGGGACTTGGAGTTGAAGACAAATGTCCCACGCACCAAAAGCGAAAACTCAAATAGGTAGAAGTGAGAGAGACAGGGAGAGGTTAAGAACACAGGCGAGAGGACAAGAAAAAGTTAAAAATGAAGTTCCCAATAAGGAAAGAAGACAGAGAAAATAGAAGGAGTGCCTAAATTGTTTTGGAGTGTAGAGGTGGGCCAAAACATAGAAATGGTTGGGAACCAATGGTCTAGGGGAAACAGAATGGAGCCAAGAATAGACGTACATCTGAATTGGATGTGAAGTAGGCCATTCAGCCCTTCAAAACTGTTGCACAATTCAGTTCAATCATGCCTAATCTGTATTTTTATTTCCACCACGGGCCTGCCTTCTATTATCCTTCATACTCTTGCCTGACCATAGAACAGACTCCTGACAGTACAATAGGAGGCAGCATAATGACCTGTTGAATATCCCATAAACAGTAGTCCAGGGCAATGGTTCCCAACCTTTGTTCCGCCGCACACTGGTGTGCTATGGAGATTCCCCATGTGTGTCACAAGAAAAGATTCAAATTCATTTGGTCCACCGAGCCTGCACTGACCACAATCCCATCCTATCTCCATAACCCTGCATACTTAGCCCACTAATTCCCCTGACACTAAGGGCCAATTTAGCATGGCCAATCAACCTAACCTGCACATCTCGGCTTTGAAATTTACAATTGACCTAGCCACAAGAGTTTTCTGAATTTAGAGGGAAGAAGTTAGAAGGAAATTCACCTTACATGTCTAGAAGGCATGTCATTACTGAGTGCAAAATGGGTAAGTCTTCCACTACCTCGTAATTTTACGCTGTGACTTGATAAACACTGAATATAACCAGAAAAATATAGCATGAGTTCAGATATGGAGTTCAGATTGGATACTATGGCAACACACACACACAAATTAAAGGGATACTGTTTTTGTGAAACATTTCTGACCAGCTTGCTTTGTTTGCTTATAAACTGATGGTTATAATAAAGCAAAATGTATCAGAACAAAACATCACACGAGTTGCATTTGGGGTCAAAATGATGTATGATTCTTGTGACTCTTCACCTTCTCCAAAAAGAAAATGTTTGCTAAAGCAGTTGTTCAGAAGAAAATGTTTCTTTAAAGCTGAAGTACCATATTAGGGATTTTGCTTTCACTGTTCTGGGTTCAAATGGGAATCTAAAAATAAAATGCAAACTAACAACATTAGTTTAAGCATCTTCTCAGAAAAGAATCCAGTCCAGTCATTTTACAAGTGGAGGTTTTAGCTATTGCTTCTCGAACTCATCCTGTATCTCTCACTGGGAGTCATAAGAACAGGGGTGTGAAATGACTTGGCATTACCAGGTACACTAATTTATCATCACTGAGGTAACACTGCTAATAGCCGGCCTAAATGGGGTTTCAGCATTATATGGAGTTTTGAATGGGGGCTTGGGGGTCGGGGATGGTTCCAAGGCTCTCAGAGAAATGGAACAGGGAAATTCTAGGACCTCAGGGGCCTGCAAGGATCTGGGATCACTCGGACAAGCCTTTGAGGAGTAACGAATGACATTAGGGAATAAGGTCTTAAATTCTCAGAGACAATTGTGGGATTAGATAACACTGGAAATGTGGTCTAGGGTTTTGAGCACTGAGGAGAAGTTGTGGATCCAGGAATGGGAAGGGAGGGAAATTGTCAATGACAATAGGAATGGGAAGGGTTCAGAGCAATGACATTTGCTATAGCTTAGTGGGAAGTGAGGAGCAAGATTTAATAGTGAAATCTGGAGGAATGTTGGTAGACGCTTAAAAACTATCAGACTGCCATCCGCCACATATTTCAACAAGTCAGTTAGCCCCATCATCAGTTTTACAATTTTCAGCCAATTTTTGTCTTCGTATTCTTGCCTTCAAATGTTTCGTTGAAGTGAACAGACAGTAAATCATGGGCTGAGGTACAGTATTTCCAGATATGTATTCAAATTGTGTGCCAGGAGCACGGTATAAGCAAATTTGCCAACTTGTACTGATTGCCGTCAACAAACAAAAATTACCCCATTGTTTCCAAATTCTTATAGGTAAAAATCTTACAAATGATTGACATGATTTTTTTTTCCATTAAAAACATTCAATCAAGATTGGTTAAAGATTGAGAAAAACTATTTGCCATAAATCTTTGCTCCTTATCTTACAACAGCAAATATTTCTCAAAATAAAATCTTGGCGACAAATTGGTTTGGGACATCTTGAGGTGCGATATAAATGCAGGTTTCAAACCATCAGCAAGAACACACAACTTACTATTCTGACACTTTCTTTCTGTAATAGAAAAGCACAATTGTCGTCTATTTAAATAAACTCATCATTTACCTAAAATAAAAATTCAATCTGTGACATTTTCAAAGTCTTTTGGAGGAAAGCAAAAACAAATAGAGGGAAAAATTTCCCCATCCCACCCACCACAGGAATCATAGAGTATGGGACAGGACTACACAAAGGTGCGTTGACCTCGTATGAGATTTTCCAGTCCTGGGCCGGGCGCTACCAGAAAATCCCACCTAGAATGAGGAGACCTCTTCCTTTCCATGTCAACAGTGGCAATGTACACATTGTGAGGCCCCGCACTCACCTTCAAATCTGCCCCTCTCCCCATGACTTCATGCCCCTCTTCCTAACGATGTCATGCCCCTCCCAACCCTGCCCATTCCTACCCACAGAACGTAAAGGTGCAAGCCACAAAAATACACAAGTTGATCACTGCTTAACTACTTTACTGCTTTTTAACTCGTAAAAACATGCCTGTAATTGCTGAACTGAATTCCAAGCTTACCATATGTCGGAATGATGGTAAAGATGGTCAATGTTGTGATCTGTTATTGTTCAGATCAGAAACTCCAAAGCATTCTATGGAGCTCGCCTAGATCATAAAAAAAATGAGATGTTTCATTTCAGGTGTGATTCAGATGACCTACTTGGGAGCTTTTGCCAAACAAAGTTTATTTAAGAATATAGTTGGCATGTATAGTAAGAATTACTATATTACATGTATTATAAACAAGAAACAGAACAACCACGATAATGTATAACCTTTAACAAATATATCCAATATGTTCCAATCAAACCCAAAACCTTCCATAGACAAAACCCTTTAAACATGTTCAACACAGCAAAGACTAATGCTCACATGATACAGAAAATGGAGTCCTTTAGTTGAAGTCAGCAGGTCTCTGGATTCACTCAGTAGAGTTTGAAGTCAAAACAGCTTATTAGAACCCTAAGGAAAGACTGTCTGGTCACACCGCCAACTGCAGAATCTTTACTGCAGGAAGGCAAGACCTTGCTTTTCATGTAACCAGCAGAATTTCCAAAATAAACAAAAAAACTTCTGTCACCTGGCCTGCCAACCAGATCGTTTTTCCTTCTAACAATGCAGTGTTATAAAAAATTCCAAAATAAAAACAACTCCCATCCAAACCACTTAAGGAGCAATAAAAAAGACATCCACTAGCCAACCCAACAGCACTGAGATCAGTTTGGGTGAGAGCTAAGAAAACACTGAAGCTTTGAGAGCTGCAGAAATCATGATTTAAAAAAAACTTTCTTAAAGGTACACTACCATCACAGATCTGTTTCTTGAAGTGAGCAAATGTGGAAATTATTGATGAACAACAAAATGGATCAATCAGCCAATAACATCTCTGCAGCATAGACCAAAGCAGGACAAAATGAGTCAGTCCCGTGTAGGGGAAAATAGTCCAATCAATAAGATACACAGGCTGCCATTCAATAAGTTTCAGCCTCTTTTCCGTTTCAAAAGTTAACTTTCGTACTTCCTCTCAAAAATTCAAAGAAGTTATTGCCATAAATTCATATGAGTGAAATGTCCAGTTAGTCCAAGTCCAATATCAGTGGATTTGTCTGGCAGGATTCCATTCTTTGTCCTGAAGAGACTTTCTGAAGGTCAATTTTGAGAGCGATGGTGTTTAGAACTATCTGCATGACCAGCAGCCATTATATCAGACCAGCAATAGTCCATTTTGAAAAACAGAATATAAATAAGAGAATATGGAAGAGAGACAGATTTTAAAGATTTTCTTGCTTCATTCCTTGTTGACATCTCAATTTAGATAGTTTTTCTTTTGTTCATTTCTTCACAAAATCATCAATGATATCAACATAGGTAAAATCTTATAAAGGCACACTTTCAGTTATCGATTTTACTGAACTTGTCAAATGTTCCTGAGTCATCATATTTTACAAGTAATTTTTCACTCTTTTGAGTGCAGAAGAAGAACATTCACTGGAAGCATTTGTGGCAGGTATTGTTAAAAGCATTTTCAGAATGGTGTCAACAGTTGGAAAGGTTGTCTGCAAACCATCACATACAAGCTGGTATAAATCAGCTGGTGATCTTGAAGTACAGAGCTCATCATTATCAATAAAATGAATGAATTGTTTCACTACGTCTTCAAAAAGATGTGTGTCTATGTTCTCCAGCTAGAATTCACTGAGGGCAGGATTTACCTCCCCCTCAGTAGCATGTCTGGCAGAGGAGGGAGGTGGCATGATGCTCACTAGCAGTGGATCTTATGGTCTTGCCATTGTCAATGGGGTTTCCCATTAAACACACCCCTCACTGCCAGGAAACTCACAGCAGGAGTGCACCATCGGCAAGAGCGCAAGGTCCTGCCAGCGTAAATGGTAGCAAGATTTTGGCGTTAATTTCTTACTGCTGTGGCTTTTAGCATTCTCATCCTAACTTCTGTTGAAAAGCATGCAAATTTATAGTTTTCTTCAGAGATTCACTTCTACTCTGCAATTGCATCGTTATTGGTTTACAAATAACATTGACAGTCTCAATGATAATCTTCCCTTTCCATTTTAAAATTATGTTATTATCTCTAGTTTAATCAAAAAATAACTTCCTGCATCCTGTTGGCTTCTCATCATCAGAGGGACCTCTCTTTTTTGCTGGTGTTAGTGCCTCTGTTTCCATTGCGCTTTCGTCATTTTGAAATTCCATGACAAAACTTTTTAACTGAGGCTAACAATTGTACAGAATTTCATAAAGTTGTGTCAATATTTTGCAGTGATTTGCTGACAGCATTAATTCTTTGAAGTAAATAGTTCCACAAAACCATAAAAACAACAATATCATACTTTTCAAAGTTCTCTGCTAAGGATTTTGCTGCAGCTTATACACGTTGGGTTTTTCTGAATTTGATGTGGCTATGTTTGATACAGTTTCATTTATGTCAACAAAGGTCTTTGTACGGTTATGCAGATGCTAAAACAGCATCTGCATAACTGTACAACCTGATATCCAAATTCTTTTGACTGTCAAATGTATTCCCTGTACCTCCTCCAAGAGTGATTGTAATATATTCCACCAATGCAAGGAAACTTAGTCAAAGGCATACATGTTTTGAAAAAAATGTACGGCTGCCTCACAGGATTCAGCTGCTGTGTTACAGATTAAATTCAAAGAGTTACTGAACATGGGATGAATAATGCACAGAGGTTTGCATTGTTCGGTCTGGCTTGTAGACCTGAATATTTTCCTGCCATACTTGTCACATTATTGAAACTCTTTCCATGTTAAAATTTTGATGTTCCCAAATAGCTGTCTGTAGACATTCAGTTGGAGAAAACAGAGAATTCGCTCTACAACTTTACCACTACTGGTAGTTCACTGGTACTAGTCACATATCTTAAAATTAATGTTAATTGATCCTCATGACTCAATCTGGTGTTTAATCAACTATTATGGAACAGTATTTGGTATCTTTTAATTCATTAGTGATTTGGTTTCTGAGCCACACGGCCAATATAGTGGTGAAGTTGTAAGTTCTGTGTATAAAAATATTGGTCTTCCCTGCACCACAAATTGATAACTTTTTAAATGCTCTTTGAAAAGCTCATCACTGATATATTCAATGAACACTAGAAGTGTACCTCTTCGAGTTCACAGTTATAACTCCTCATCTCCTCTTAATGGAAGTCTCAAAGAAGACAACAGTTTGACTGTGGCAACAACACACCCCAGCAGTTTATCCCAACTGTTACATGTCAGGTTGGATATTGCAAGGTGTTCAATGAAGCTTGCCTGACTTCTAACATTTTACTTGAATTTAGCGAGGATGAGCATGAGAGGTTTCACATCAGGTGTGATTCAACTGACCCATGAGGAGCTTTTATCAAAAACAATGTTTAATTTAAGAATATTGTTGACATGTATAGTAAGACACTTAGCAAAAACTTTTAATGATTACAAACAAGAAATACCAACAACCACGATAATGCATAACACTTAACAAAATATCCCTAATGTGTTCCAACCAAAGCCAACATCCAATACACAAACCCTCCAAGTAAACACAATACAGCATAGGTTAATGCCCACTTGTTACAGGAACCCCACGCTGGGTTGAATGCTGAAAATCTCGTGAAGAAACTCAGAAGAGATTGTAGTCAGATCTGTTTCCCCAAATACAGCTTCTTTAAGGCAGAACCAAATAAAAAAGAAAACAACAGGGAGAGAGAGAGACTGCTTCATAGCTTGCTGCTAAACTGCTTCCAAAATATGCCCCAAAACAAAACTGAAAGTCCAAAGCAAAAAAACCCCTATCACCTGGCTCCCACAAATGAAACTAAAAGTCCTATTACCTGACTGCCACAACTTAGCTCCACTCCTCCAAAGTGACTTGCTGAAGCTGTAAGTTACATGATTTTTAAAAAAAAACTTTCTTAGAAGTACACTCACATGAAACAACAAGAACACTCCTTTCCAAACTGAGCTGATATTGCAGAGACAATTCTTCCAGTAAAATTACATCCTTGAATGAGTGCACACTTAGCTTTAATATAACCATGATCAGCAAAATCTCTTCCAACATTTCTCCAGTTAGATTACCCATCGACTGCTTGTTTCCCTTTACTGAGATCAAGGAATAATCTACAAACATAACAGTAAACTGCCTTAGGAGTTTCTAAAAAAAAAATTCTTGTGTTTTCACTGCCCCATTTCTCTTCATTCTCAGAAAATTGGACTGATGAAGACTTGTAACCTGCTTTCGATCTCCAACCTCAAACACTTTTCTCAGATTTTCTATATTACCTATGTTTTCTGGTTTATTTATTATGGAATATTCTATCATACCCAGTGGAATAGATTTTGGCCATGAGGCAATGTCTTCAGGGTAATTTTCTTCCCTCACTTCAACTGAAGATATACCTTGTAGTTCCATTGCCATTTCAGAATCCACCTCTAGTTCAACCTTTTCAGGCAATGTGGTTTCTCCGGAATTTGGAAGTCTAAGTCATCAGGTAATTCATCCATAGTTCTGGTGGATGACGATGAATGAGCAGTTTGTGCACGGTTCAATACTTCAAATTTTCTAAGTAAAGTGACAAACTCTTTTTGCCTACCTTCACCCTTTTGCCTTGCCTTCAGTTTTCTGTGTATTTGGCTGCTAAATTGCTTCACTTTAACTTATCTTTATTGATTCTAATAATTAGGAATTTTCGGAACCAACAGGCCTTTTTTGACGTCCTCAACCCTGGGACTCAAGTTGCTCCTGCTGCCCCGATGGTAACAGCCCCGATTCCCTGACCGGTTGGAAGACTTACCATCTCCCTCCTCTGTGGCTTTTTTCACCAATTTACCTGGCCATGGTGGTACCTCGCACCTCACCTTGATGACCTAAACTGGCTGCTGGCTGCCTGCTCTTGGCCATCCTAGGCCTCCTCAGCCCTGGCCTTGGTGCTCAAGTCATTCCTACACCCTTCGAAGACAGTTGCTCCCGAGTCCTGAGTGGCTAGCTGGCTTATCACCTCCCTCTCTCATGCTTTTTTCTCACCAATTTACAAAAAAGTTAGTGAAGTAAACACAGGAGACCTTTGTCTTGACGGCTGCCTTTCCTTCCCCTCCTCTCATCCCTACATTCACCAACGTTTTCCCACCCTAAGGGAGTCTAATGTCGCTCTGTATTCTTTGTTGAAAGCTCTGCATTTTGAGCCTATCAGGTTCTGAATCATTCTCACAGACACTGGCCAGCATGGGGTCCTCCCATTGGTTGGGGCCCTGTGCTGAAGCACCATGTGTTTTATTGTAATTCTGCCTCAGTTTGTCAATGCAAAAACTGCATGCTGGGTTGTTTTCACAAACTGCACAGGCTTCGACTGTCCATTTGTGAAGAAAAGCTCTCCTTCAACTCCTATGAGGTCCAACTATTGAATTGAAGGTCAGGCACTTGAAGCCTTCAAATAAAATCTTTATTGGAGGCATCAATAACCACAAATAACAATTGATTGGAGACATTTTGTGTATTTTTTTCTATTTTGCTACAACCCTTCCTTCAGAAATGATTAATTATTGCTCAAAAAATAATAGATACAAAGAATTTTCAAATGAACATTGACATCTGATCTGCAACTCCACATGGCAGACAGACAGTGCTGCTAAAGCATCCGGCGCACACACGTAAGCCCGACTAAAAATGTGACAAGGTAAGCTTCATCAGGTGTGGATGTAATTAATATTTTGGAAAAGGGCAGGATTTTCAAGTCCAATCATTCTCCTTTTGGCGGCTCTCCAGATTTTCCCACCCCATCCGTGACTTTGCTTTCTGCTGGTAGGAGCGGAAAATCCTAGCCATAGAAAACATGGGAAAACTCACAGGCACTATTGACACTGGACTTTTGAATGGAAAAGGATGGGACATAAGATCTGAAAATCTGTGGAGGCTTTACCAGTTTTGGGGACCTGTGGTTTAAAATAATGCCAACAATGCAGATTCAATTCCCATTCTGGCTGAGATAGATTTGGAGATGCCTTTGGACCTTTCTGAACTATGGCTAATAATTCATCTACTTTAACTAACCTCATGACATAATTCGATATCAGTTACTTTCATTGAATTGTGGGGAGTGGAGAGGTTCCATCGTTACCCGACTCACTGCCTTCACAGTTCCAGCAGAAATTTGGTAGAAGCCCAATGCATTTTCATTTGAATAGTTGGTTCTCCGTGGCATTGCACATGTAGAGACAAGGCAAAGAGCTGGATTTTTATTGAGGAGGGAGAAAGATTGACTAAGAAAACTTCTCGACTGGGCAGAGGTGTCTCCTTTAAAAAGGTCACTTTTTGGTGGGATGGAGTTGGGTCCACTTCCTCCAGAGATGGGTGGGTGCTGAGATAGTCTGGTTAGAAAGCCCACCTCAGTGCTTTGAGACTTCATCCCAATTGAATTAAGTTGTTAGTCCCTCTAGTCGTCATCCCTCGCACCAACTCACCCCCCATCAACTGCCCTTTGCCCCTTCGTGTCCCCTCATATTCTCCATGCCCCTCCATGTGTTCCATGCTCCCTCCATGTTAACAAATCCTCTCCATGTCCCACACCATCCATTCCCACTTGTCCAATATCCACTATGCACAGAACCAATGAGCCATATTACAGTAGTAGCAATTTTTTGAAAAGGTCGTGATGAAACACCCATTTAAAAACCTGCTTTGAAATAACAGTTATCTTACAACCTTATTAAAATGTCAGTCAGACATAGCTGTTCATTATAGCAAGAACAGAAATTTTATCTAACTTCACATCTTTTAATCATATCCAAATAACCATATAGGCTTCAAAAAAAACCCAAAGAATTATTTTTTTAATAATCTCATAACAATCTCAGTCAATCAATGGAAATAATCCACAATTGTCTGTGTAAACAGACCCCTGCTGAACTAATTCATTAGTGAATTATGGAGCTCAATCAAGCATTCATAATGAGGCCATCAGGCAAAATTAATGTCTGGGCATCTACTTGTCTTGATACAGTTGGCAGATGGCCTCATTATGAATGTTTGGTGAAGCTCTGATGCTCATTAGTGGAATCAGCTCTGCAAGTATCTGTTCAGATTGGTTCCGCCAGGAACATTCAGTTCTGGACCTCATCACAGCCTTATTTAAAAGAAAAGAATGGTCCCCCAGGTTGTGGCTGCCCTTGACATAAAGCAAGCACTTGACCAAGTATGACATCAAGGAGTCCTAGCAAAATGGGAGTCAATGGGAATTGGGGGGAAAGTTCTCCGTTGGTTGGAGTTATACCCAGAACAAAGGAAGATATTTGTTGCTGTTGTAATTTATTCAACTCAGTTGTAGGATATCGCTGCAAGAATTCCCCATGGGAGAGCCCTCGGCCCAATCCAATGTAACTGCTTCATCAATGACTTTCCTACCATCATAGGCTTGAGCTGACATGTGGCAAACAACATTCACACCTCATGCGCCAGTGAACAACAATCTCCAACAAGAAAGGATCTACACATCGTCCTTTGATGTTCAATGACCTTACCACCGCTGAATCCCCTGCCACCAATATTCTGTTGTTACCATTGATGAGGCACTGAACTGGACAGGCCATATTTATATTGTAGTCACAAGAGCAGATTAGAGGCTAGCAATCCTGTGGCGAGTTACTTACCTCCTGACTTCCCAAAGCCTGTTCATCATCTACAAGGCACAAGTCAGGAGTATGATAGAATACTCTCAGCTTGCCTGGATGGGTGCAGCTCCAACAACACTCAAGAAACTCAACACCATCCAGGACAAAGAAATTTGCTTTGACTGGCACTACATTCACCAACATTCACTCCCTCCATAATTGATCAAGAGTGGTAACAGTGTATACCATTGACAAGATTACTGCAGCAACTCACCAAGGCTCCTTGGATAGCACCCTCCAAATTTATGGCCACTGCCATCTAAAGGACAATAGATGCATGAGAACATCACCAACTAGAAGTTCTCTCCCAAGCCATTTAACATCCTGACATGAAAATATATGTTCGATTCCTTCACAGTGGCTGGGTTAAAATCCTGGAGCGCCCATCCTGACAGCACCATGGGTCTTCCTACACCACATGGAATAAAGTGATTCAACAAGCCTGCTCACCATCTCAAGGGCAATTAGAGATAGCTAATAAATCTGACACAGCCAGCCATGCCCATGTCCCAGGAATGAGTTTAAAAAAGATAGGCAGAAGGGAAATATTTGCTTTGACTGATGAGATTCTTATAAGGTTATAATAAGTTCTTCTCTCTTTCAACTGTTCTTTTTAACATGTGCATGTTTATGTGGACAGGATTAAGAGATACGCAGTGAGGTGAAGCACCAGTTATTGCCATTCTGAACATTTCTGTCCGACTGGCACATTTATTGAGTTGTTAGAGCTTATTTCAAAGGTTATTTTTGAATGGATTTTTTTTTAGGAGCATTTTAAAGAATTGCCACTGTTATATCCCTCATGGGTTCTGTGTTGGGCATATTGGGTGTATGGGAATGAAGGGGGAATAAGGGTATGGAAGAGGCACAGGGGATATGATAGGGCATGGGGAAGATATTTAAACTTGCCTATCAAAAGATTCCTGAAAGAGGACTATGTTTCAAGACTCCTTCCAAAAGTGGCTCAACTCCATTAAAATTGTGGGTGATTTAAGTTGCTCACCCCTGCAATGGAGTAGGCAAGATCAGGATCGATGAGTGCAGGTTCACTATCTGAATCCTTATCCTGGCACCATGGGAATGGAACTGGGAAATCCAGAATTGGCTCCTGCCTGCCACGTTTAAATTCCCCACCTCCATCCTGACATGGGCAGAGACGTGAAACCCCAGGCCCGAGTCTTTGGGGATGGCACAGTGGCACTTCTGTTAGCGATGCTGCCTCACAGCGCCATGAACTCAGGTTCAATTCCCAGCTTGGGTCACAGTCTGTGCAGTCTGTACATTCTCCTCGTGTCTGCATGGGTTTCCTCCGAGTGCTCTGCTATCCTCTCTCAGTCTGAAAGACATGATGGTTAGGTGCATTGATCATGTTAAATGCTCCCTCAGTGTACCTGAACAGGCACTGGAATGTGGTGACCAGGGGAGTTTCACAGTAACTTCATTGTAGCATTAATATAAGCCTAGTTACGACACTAATAAATAAATTAAAACTAAAGTAGGTGAAACAGGACTGGCAGATAGGGTGCAGGTGGGGTTGGAGTGGAGAATTAGACCAAGGTATGCAGACTTAGCTTCCATTTTAAAGTTCTTGATTTTAATATGCTTCTAGTCTAAATTTCTGCATTTACAACGGAAGGCTGCCTTTGTAAACTTGCCGCACTGTAACAGCACCATAAGAACATAAGAACATAAGAAATAGGAGCAGGAGTAGGCCATCTGGCCCTTCGAGCCTGCCCCGCCATTCAATAAGATCATGGCTGATCTGTTGTGGCTCAGTTCCACTTTCCCGCCCTCTCCCCATAACCCTTAATCCCCTCTCTTATCAAGAACCCATCAACCCTGCCAGTAAAGTTTGGAATGCCTCCACTGTGGGTCAAATGTAATTACAATATGACAGGTTCCCTTTATAAATGTGGACGTAGAAATTTATACTAGGAAAGGTAACAGGAAATGCATGCAGCTCTAAAATTATAATATATTGCTAATCAGTCAGCCATGCACAGAGGGAGCGGATATCAAATGCAGCCTTCAGGTTAAGTGTGGTTAGTCAGCAGAGGTTAATTAGACAAGGCTCAAGGGAGGAATAACACTGGAAGACAAGTGGAGAGACCTCCCCAGTAGCACTGGGAGCAGGTTTGAGTTATGTTATAGAGCATTTTTAAGTTTTATTTCTGACTTTTAAATAACCTTAATGCCAAGATGTTTAGGTTTCAGACTGGGCAATGTATGTGTAACCATGTCCACCTCTAGTCACCATTATTGACAACTGTGTTCTGCCTGAAGCAGACTCTTGGCTTATTATCGCTGATGTTTCTCCTCAAGTAGCTGACAGTAAACTTTCTCACCTATTCACATATAAACGTATAAAAGCACCAGGGACCTGGGTTCAACTCCTGGCTTGGATCACTGTGTGTGGAGTCTGCACGTTCTCCCTGTGTTTACGTGGGTTTCCACCGGGTGCTCTGGTTTCATTCCACAGTCCAAATGACGTGCTGGCTCATATACACTGAGGGAGAACTTAGCATGGCCAATGCACCTAACCAGCACGTCTTTCAGAATGTGGGAGGAAATGTTGCAGACATGAGGAGAACATGCAGACTCCACTCACTGACTCAAGCCAGGAATGAAACCCAGGTCCCTGGTGCTGTGAAGCAGCAGTGTTAAATACTGTGCCACCATCTTTAACTTAGATTGTAATGCTTCTTGTATTAAAGTGCGTGTAATTTCAGGAGCGGGACACAGCACATGTATTATCTAACAGTTTCACACCCTGAAAAATAATTGCCAAGAGCAAATGCCCTGTAGTCATTACAATGCTGAATCAAATAGTTTTACTGCGCCACCCTAATTGGCATGTAACTTGCAACAAGTTATCATGTTCTCAATTTGTACATACAGTGAATTCACAACATCAGACTACCAGTAACTGCAAACTACTCTGCCTGGGTGTGATTCATGTGCTACCATGCTTAACTACAGCCATTTCTGAGGTTGAAAGCCATGCTTTTTGGATTCTATGTGCCACCGTGTGCTGCAATCGGCTAAGCTAGAGCAGTAATTCCATAAAAGAGCACGAAAAGTAAAGCCCCACCAATACCCATGTTGTAATGCCCTTGGCAGAGATTAATAATTGTGAGGTAGAGTCCAAGGAGAATGGGGTTGGCCCAAGCTTTTGGCCAAGCACTATGTAGTCAATGAAGAATGGCTGATCAGGTTTGTTTGGTGCTGTCAGTGAATCTAAAATTCGCTGCCTGTCCATGCCTCAGGATCCTTCTCATTCATTAATTACTTTAGAAGTTATTATTGCCGTGCAGTCACATTTTAAAGCCAGTTGGACGTAGCAAGATTCCACAAAGGACAGAACAGATGAATGGCCAGTGAATCTGTTTATTTGATGATGGCGGTTAGGCCGGATGTGTCATGTGGTACAGTGAGCGCTGTCCCTACCTTTCAGCCAGAGGCTTGAGATACAGGTCTCTCTCTGGGACCTGATAGCCCCTGGAAGGTGCATTCGTAACAGGCTGATGATTAAACAAGGTGACTAACAACCTGCAAAGCCTTCCAATGCGCCTAAGGCAGGTGGTAACAGTGGGAGGGTCTTCTGGTCATCCAGAACTTGCAGAAGACAACAGCAAACAACTACAGGACCCTGCCAAACATAATCATGTAAGTCTATAGTCACCAACACCCTTTGGGACATTGGTGCTTCAAGAGAGAGTGAGAAATATTTCAGGCAAAATATTCAACAAGTCAGGGAGAATTATTGCTCCTCTTCACATCATGCTGTAGGATATTTTACATCCACCCCAGCATGCTTACATCACCTTGGCTTAAAGCCTATTCTAAATGACCATACCACAAGTGATACTACCCTCCCTGAGTCTTGCACTGAAGTATCAATCTAGATAATATGTCTGATTGTAGATAAGTTTATTCATTGGTGTCACAGATTTGCTTATATTAAAATAACAATGAAGAAAATCCCCTAGTCACCACACTCTGGTGCCTGTTTGGATACACTCAGGGAGAATTTAGCATGGCCAATGCACCTAACCAGCATGGTTTTTTTTGGACTGTGGGAGGAAACCGGAGCACCCAGAGAAAACTCGTGCAGACACAAGGAGAATGTGCAGACTCTGCACAGGCAATGACCCAAGCTGGGATCAAACCCAGGTCCCTGGGACTGTGAGGCAGCAGTGCTAACCACTGTGCCACCGTGCCACTCCTTCCTTCTCACTCAGGTAAGAGGACTACCAACAGAATCAAACTGGTGCACATTTGTTTATGAGAAGAGTGAGTCAAACCTTTTAATATGTTTGACGTTAACTTGAAATTTTTTAGATGTGGATCTTCTGTCAGCCTGATAAAACTGAGTTGTTGCTTATGCAGAATTTATCACCACAACTATTTCCTCTCGCTGCTGCTGAGTCAGGTGCTTTTGGAAGGGCAGAAGTTAATGGCATGGTCTCACTGCTGGTACTCTGTGTTTCTCTTCATCCCTTGCAGCAGAATTTCAAATGGCCGGTCATCCAAGACAAACACTAATCCCAGTCAGAATACTTAGTTAACAATTCCATTGCATGGGTGTGCTATTTCTATATCTGAAATGATGATTTTGTGCCTCCAACATACATTGGACAAGATGACCGCAGCACACTATCCACTCTTCAGGAGAACAGTGACCACAACACCACTCAACCCTGCCACAGCAACCTCTGCAAGATGTGCCGGATCATTGACATGGATGCCATCATCTCACGTGAGAACACCATCCACAGGTATACGGTACATACTCTTGTGACTTGGCCAACATTGTCAACCTGATACATTGCAGGATATCCTGAGGCATGGTACACTGGGGAGACCATACAGATGCTATGACAATGGATGAATGAACAATGTTCAACAATCGCCAGGCAGGAATGTTTTCTTCCTGTCGGGGAACACTTCAGCAGTCACGGGCATTCAAGCTCTGATCTTCAGGTAAGCGTTCTCCAAGGCAGCCTTCACGACACATGTCAACGCAGAATCACTGTGCAGAAACTGATAGCCAAGTTTCACACACATGAGGACGGCCTCAACCAGGATCTCGGGTTCATGTCACACTATCTGTAACCCCCACGACTTGCCTGGGCTTGCAAAATCTCACTAACTGTCCTGTCTGGAGACAATACACATCTCTTTAAGAACATAAGAACATAAGAAATAGGAGCAGGAGTAGGCCATCTAGCCCTTCGAGCCTGCCCCGCCATTCAATAAGATCATGGCTGATCTGTCGTGGCTCAGCTCCACCTTCCCGCCCTCTCCCCATAACCCTTAATCCCTTCTCTTATCAAAAACCCATCAACCCGCTTCTTAAAAATATTTAGCGAGGCAGCCTCCACCACTTCAACGGGCAGAGAATTCCAGAGATTCACCACCCTTTGAGTGAAGAAGTTCCTCCTCAACTCCGTTCTAAACCGCCTCCCCTTTATCTTGAGGCTGTGCCCCCTAGTCCTACTGTCTTTTTTGAGCGGGAAGAGTCTCTCCACCTCTATCCTATCCATCCCATTCATCATCTTATACGTCTCAATGAGATCTCCCCTCATTCTTCTAAACTCTAATGAGTACAAGCCTAGTTTATTCAGCCTCTCCTCATAGCTCAATCCCCTCAGCTCCGGTATCAGCCTAGTAAACCTCCTCTGCACTCCCTCCAGGGCCAAAATATCCTTGCGCAGGTGCGGCGCCCAAAACTGCACACAGTACTCCAGCTGCGGCCTCACCAATGCCCTATACAGCTGCAGCAAGACCTCCCTACTTTTATATTCAATCCCCCTCGCTATGAAGGCCAGCATCCCATTCGCCTTCCTGACCACCTGCTGCACCTGCAAGCTGGGTTTTTGCGATTCATGCACAAGGACCCCGAGGTCCCTCTGCACCGTCGCCTGCTGCAGTTTTTCGCCACGTAAGTAATAGTCCTTCCTACCATTCTTCCTACCAAAGTGGACCACCTCACACTTGCCAACATTAAATTCCATTTGCCATTTCCCGGCCCATTCGCCCAGCCTATCTAGATCCTTCTGCAGACTCTCCACACCCTCCGCACAATTTGCCGTTCCCCCAATCTTGGTGTCATCAGCAAATTTCGACACCCTGCACTCGGTTCCCTCCTCCAGATCATCTATATAAATGGTAAATAGCTGAGGCCCCAGCACCGACCCCTGGGGCACCCCACTAGTCACCATCCGCCAATCCGAATAGCACCCATTGACCCCCACTCTCTGCCTCCTATTTGACAACCAATCCTCTATCCACGCTAACACCCTACCCCCAACTCCATGTCCCCTGACCTTCTGCAATAACCTCTTGTGAGGTACCTTGTCAAACGCCTTCTGAAAATCCAGAAAGACCACATCCACCGGCTCTCCTCTATCCACTGCCCTAGACACATCCTCATAGAACTCCAGTAAATTTGTCAGACACGACTTCCCTTTAATGAAACCGTGTTGCGTCCGCCCTATCAAGCAATTCCCTTCAAGATGCCTCGCAATTTCCTGCTTAATGATGGATTCTAACATTTTACCTACCACAGACGTTAAACTAACCGGCCTATAATTCCCCGCCTTTTGCCTGGCACCCTTCTTAAACAACGGCGTAACATTAGCCGTTTTCCAATCTTCCGGCACTTCCCCGGAATCCAGCGACGTCTGGAAAATAACCACCAAGGCATCCACTATCACCTCCGCCATTTCTTTCAGAACCCTCGGATGCATTCCATCCGGTCCTGGGGACTTGTCCACAATCAGCCCCTCCAGTCTGTCGAGCACCACCTCTCTAGTAACAGTAATGTCATTAAGACCCTCCATTCCTACCACCTTTCCATCTATGCTTAGAGCTCTTTCCAATCACATTGTCTGTACTTTTAAGACTTGATTACCTGTAAAGGCTCACATTCCAACCAATATCTTGTAAATTGAGTTTGTGTCTGTATATGCCCTGTTTGTGAACACAACTCCTCACTCATCTGAAGAAAGAGCAAGACTTTGAAAGCTTGTGCTACCAAATAAATCTGTTGTGAGACATGTCCACATCAGGAATATTAGGTACAGTGGATATAATGGCACAGTGCAATTGGAAAACACTGGCAAAAAACAAATTAAATTGGACATCACTTTTTTTTAAATAAAAGGAAAATGTTCAAATTTAAAACATGAACCAGTTCAGATTTGCTCACACAATAAAATGTTGATCCCCTACAAAGTATCTTAATTCTAGAAAATAGACTGGCACTTCCGGTTAAGGAGGAAATTTAAATTTTAGAATTCTGAGTACAAATTCATCCAAAAGTAAAACATGACTGCATAAAAACCTTTTTGGGGACACGGGGAAATGGGGTTTGCAAGGTACAAACTGAAGATTACTAATCAAATGTTGTGCAATGTAAAAATGTATTCACAAAGGAACTTTTAAATTTAGCATTGTATGACTAAAAATCAAAGGGGTAATTTTAACTTCCATCATAAAACAGGTGATGGAAGCCAATGGAACTGAATATCACGCAGTGTATAAAGTCTTTTCCTTCGCTAGATAATGGAGGTGATTCTCCCCTCCACTGTGCTGCTCGAGTAGCTGATTGCGAGTCTGCCAGGCAATTTTTTAAAAACATAATCAGCCTTGTGCCAGGAATCAGCGCGAGGCTGATTATAATATTGAAATTGCCATTTCAATATTATTACCAAGCCCCATACAGTCTCCAGACTCGCTAATGTCTCCCCACCACCCCCCAGGAGAAGTTTCTACCAGCGGTGAATAAAGCTGGTCCCCGTTAAAGAGGACCAGGTCTGATCACCACGCTGGTGGGGACAGAGGCTATTGAGACCCCCCCCCCACTTCCGGGAGATCAGGGGCAGGGCCAGTATGCCCCTTGGGTAGTGACACCCTGGCACTGCCCACCCAGCACTCTGGCAGGATCAAGGGGGCAGGGCCAGAGGGGGCAGGGTCTACTTGGGGAGTGTAATTGGTGGTAGTGGGGGACAACCCCCTGCGCACTCTGCAAAGGGACAGGTGGGAGAGGGAGGGAGAAGGGCAATTGGGGCTGGGCACAGGGTGGGGAATGATCAGGCCTGCACATGGGACAGGGAAGTTCAAGGCCGGACTTGGGGGATGCCAGGGAGACCCACAATCGGAGTGGTGGGGGTGCAGTTGGGAAGGCACTGGGGAGACTGGCAATAGGGAAGCCAGCAATGGGAGAGCCAGTATGCATTTGCTGATCTCCCCACTGACAGATCAACGTGTACGCAGTGGCCCACTCAGCGTGCTGTTTCCAGCTTCTTGGCTGGGATGAGCCCCCCCCTCCCCCTGCCCCCCACCGCCCCCACTATCACTCACCCACCACCTCACCTCCCACCGTACCCCACCCCCAGCCCGAATTCCCCTCTCTTTGGAGCACAGAGAATTGGAAATTCGTGATCCTAAGTACCACAAAATCTCCCATTTTCCTGCCCTTCGGGCATTTAGGGTTTTTTTTGGGAGCATCGCCCCCGCTGTGTTAAAATAACCTCCCGTGATCTTTAATGCTTAATTTTGCCAGGAAATAAGATTGCCGTGCTTAGCACTGTCAGGGTTCTGCGATATGTGTGCCAATCATTACAAACAGTACTGGACAATTAGAAATTAGTCAGTGAGGAGTTAAATTCTAGCATTCACATGCTGAGGAACAAAAGCAACTTATCTACTTCATAATTCAGAGTGGAAACTTTATTCCAGCTTGGTATTTGTGTCATTTTCTGCTCCCAGTCCCCTGTAATCTTGAGGGTGTATCCTGTCCCTTTCATGACTGGTTGTTCCAGGTTACAGTTTCTGGCATGTGAAAGATTAATTTAGGTCAGTGCTTCAGTGTAACCCTTTGTTCGTTGCCAATATCGCAATCAGATTGTCCCTGGTGAGTTGGGATGATGCAAAAAAAAAGGTCATATTTATAATTATGTGTTTAACTCTTTTGTCAGAGATTGGTTAATCACTCCCCTATGGAGTTGGTTTGATTTCCATCACAGTCAGTTCCTAATAAAAGCAAATTCAATTTGCCAAGAAAATTAAATGTTCACTGAAATCAGAAATTACTGCTTTCAGGAATTCATCTTTCTGTTGTTACAAATTAATCTTATTCCCCATAGCACATCGAAGCAATGCTTCTGAGCTTCATGCTTTCATTTAGTGAAATGCAGCACAATGCGTCTTAGTAAAATCTAGTTCAGGCAATGTGAGATTCCCCTTGAAATAAAAAGGAAGACTTGTATTTATATTGCTCCTTCCCTGACCTCAGGATGTCCTGAAACACTTTACGACCAATTTAGTGCGGTGAAGTGCCATTGTAATTACGAAATGTAGACGTTGACTGGCAGAGTGAGGTCCCACACAGGAATGTGATAATGACCAGATAAACAGATAATCTGTTTTTGATATTGGCTGAGGGGTGATTATTAACCAGGGCATTACCACTTTGGCACAAAAGCAAAGTACTGCAGAAGTCTAAAAATGTGCGGGTGTGGTGGATTGGCCATGCTAAATTGTCCCTTAGTGTCAGGGGGACTAGCTATGGTAAATGCATGGGGTTAAGAGGATAGGGCCTGGGTGGGATTGTGGCCAGTATAGACTCAATGGGCTGAATGGCCTTCTTCTGCACTGTAGGGATTCTACGATTCTAAGCTGGAAATTTGAAATAAAACTAGAAAATGCTGGAAAACCTCAGCGGAGTTGGAGACAGAGATGGAACGAATGGCCGGAATTCTCTGGCCGTTCATGCCTCACCGCTGCTGCCAGCGAGAATGGAGAATTTGACGCTCAGCTAAATCTCTGTTCACTGCTGCGGGACCGGAAAATCCCGGCTGCGGATGAGGTCAGAGAATCTGGCCAACAGAACTGGGAAGAGTTAAAGCTGTAACAGATTTTAAAGAACTAGCAAGACAGGGAAAGGGAAAGTGGGGTGATAGACAATAGGGAAGGTCTGTAGTAGGGTAGGAATGATTAAAGGGAGGATAATTCAAGCCAAATAGCTGGTAGTAGATTAAGTAAAGTAGAAATGGGGTCTAGAGATGCAAATGGAAACTACAGAATCATTACTGACAGCGTGAGTCCAAAGATATAACTGAGAACAGAAGTTATAGGGTGGGATTCTCCGACCATGCTCGCCCCAAAACCAGAGAATCCTGCTCAAGGCCAATAGACCTGTGCATGGTCTGCCCCCCGACCCCGCTACGATTCCTGCAGTGGATGGGACAGGCGAACTCCCCCTATAATCTGAAACTGCTGAACTCAGTATTGAATGATGAGTGCCTATGTGAAAAATGACATGCTGTTCCTAAGCTTACACTGAGTTTCACCGGGATTGTAGGAGAAAGTTGGATTCAAGCAGAATATTCTAATAACAGGGACTGAAGCTCGAGGTCTCACTTTGTGAACTGAAAGGAGGCATTTTGTAAAGTGGTCACCGATCCACATTTGCTCTCCCCAGTGTAGAGGAAACTGCACTGTGACCAGCGATTAGAGTAAACCAGATTGGAAATAAGTATCAGTAAATGGCTGAGAGGAGTGTTTGAGGCTCTGGAATTCAAAGGGCAGCTATTGCATCTCCTGTGCTTGCTTGGAAAGGTGCTGTGGGAAGGAAGGTGTTGTTCGGGGTGATTGAGGAATGGACCATGGCGTGGCAGAGGGAAACAGCCCCTTTTGGAAGACTGAAAGGAAAGGGGAAGATGGTATTAGTGATGGCATTCTCACTGGAGGTTATGGTGTAAACACAATGTCAGATTTATAATGCATGCTGAAGACATCCATATCTATCTCACTACTGCGTTACTTAATTCCTCCGCAACCTCTGATCCGATCAAGCTGCTTGTCTGACATTCATGTAGCCATCCTCTGCTTTGTCATGATGACTCAGAATGAAGGAATCAGGACAGCTGCCATTGATCTGCATGAGACAACAAGTTCCATTTCTATAGTGCCTTGAACATAATAAAACATCCGAGGGCATTTCACAAGAAGTGTTGGAAAGCAAAATTTGACACCAAACTGTTTAAAGTGATATTCGGGCAAGGGATCAAAAGTGGGCTCAAAGAGGTAGATTTTAACCAGTGTCTTAAAGGCACAAAGAGGTTTTGACATGTGGGGAAGATCAGGGAGGGAACGCTAGAGGCCTAGGGCCTATGCGGCTAAAGGCACAGTCAGCAATGGTGCAACAATTCCAATTGGGGTGCTCAAGAGACCAGAAAGATGTGTGTAAATATCACAGGAGATTGTGAAGTTGGAGGAAATGACAGGGGTTGGGACAGGGGAGGCAAGGGGGGGAATTTGAAAACAAGGGTGAGAATTTTAAAATGGAGGCATTGCTTAACCAGGAGCCAGCCTATGTCCGAAGAGGAGACATATTGGACTAAAGTTAACTCTCTACACATGCTGCACTTTTCCAGCATTTTCCTCTTTTTATTTCATATTTCCAACATTCGCAGTATTTGACTTTTATTCTGCCAGGTCAATGAGTAGAATGGGTGAACGGGACTTGATATGAGTGAAGGCATGGGTAGCAGAGTTTTGGAGGAGCTACAGAGGGTAGAATGTGGAAGGTCAGTCTGGAGCGCGTTGGAACAGCTGAGTCTAGAGGTTAAAGGAATTAATGAGTTGAGGCAGTCTTGATGGTGGCATGGATACATGGGTGGAGGGTCAACCAAGGTTGCAAACAGGCGGGTTTAACCACATAATATTGCCTGGGAGAGGGATGGACATGGTGGCCTGGGTGCAGAGTTTGTGGCGAGGATCGAAATCCATGGTGGAATATTGAGCTCACGTTCACTGTCTGCAGGGATGGTGGAGTTGGATCAAAATGCAAAGAGTTTGGAAAAGCATGATTCTTGCCGACAAGATTGTATTTTCCAATTTTCAACTGACCTTGCCAGCGGAGTGGTATGGAACATGCTGGAAGGGTGGGAACCTAATTTGAATGCATCAGCATATCATTAGCAAACACTCATGCAGGATCCACAGCTGAGGTTGAGGTGGCCTGCTGACTTCCTCACCCTGTTGCCTGAGATGATTTTAGCTGCATTCCTTGGGGGGAGTAGACATTGAGGGCCCTGGTCTGCAGCATGGGTAATGCAGTGTTGCCCTCTTTTGTGTGTGAGGCTGAAGGTATGGGACTCGCAGGAAGGGGGGACTCAGATAGGCTGGACATCCCTGGAGGGCCTTGGGTGAAGGGCCCAGGCTGCACCCCAGATGATCTTCACCCTTTCGAGTGCCTGATGGATCTGCTGGTCCTCCATGAGACAGAGAGACAGCTGGAGTGAGGTCCGGAAGCCCCTCTGTTCTCTGGGAATCCAGAGGATTCCCACCAGTGTTTACACAATGCAGTCGAAGCACTCACACATAGAGGTCACGCACTGAGCCATGATGCAGACATCTCCTGCCATGATGTGCGTCAAGGTCTTTACTGTGGATGGCACCCTCGCAGTGTTGGCCTCAGTGCACTGAAGTGGCAGCACCATCTCCTCAGACAGAAGGCAATGGGACTCCTCCAGTTGGACTTGTACTCTGAGGACAGTAGGGGTACCATTCGCATACAAACGGGGCAAGGTAGGTGTAGGAAAATGCTTTAAAATAGCGGCGAGGGCTCGTTGGGCAAAAGGGCCTATTTTCCGTGCCGGGTTGTTCTTTGTTCTTCTTTGAGGGATGGCTGCCATCCCTTCCTGATGCTCATGACCCTGCCTTTGCAATTCCATCGCCTCTGGAATGACCAGACCCCGGTGTACATCAACTGCAAAAGGTCCGGCAGAGTCCTGGGCTCTGGCATCCTTCTGAGTGCCAGCTCCCTGGGATATCCCTGCCTCCACCTGCTGCGGATCTTCAGCTGTGAGGTGCTCACCGGTGAGTGTCCCAGAATCTTGCCTACTTAGTGCTCCCACTGAGGTGCGAATATCTGTGCTGGTTCTGGGTGTGGGTGACAATTGTGACCCCCTCTTCCATGGTAGGGTTGGAGAAATTTCCCTCAGAATTGCTCACGTACAGGGTCCGGGGGAGTTTAGCTGCTTTGCCTGCAAGAGGAGGGAGAGATGATATCAGTGCATTACGGATGATAAAGGAGGGAACATTGATTGCTTGCTTGAGACTTGCAGAATGATGACATGTCTTGAGGATTCTCACGGTGCTCCACTCCCCTCACTTCACCATTAGCACAGCAGTGAGTTTTCTCTTCTCTGGTCAATTCAAGGGCTTTTTGTTCAAATTGAGTGAGGGTTCTGAGCTCTGGCGTTACTCCAGCTGGGCGTGCTTGCTCACACTTGTTGTGGTTGAGTTTGTCCTGCAATGACACAGATGGAGAGACTGTTGGTAGCAGTGTTGACATTAACAATGCTGAGGAGGTGTGGCAGGCATGGGTCTTGAGTTGGGAGCTGGAATGTGAGGAACATGGCAATGAATAGGTAGGAACATAGTTACTGGGGAGGGGTGAATGGCTTCCTTACTGGTGTTGGCAATGGCCGAAGTGGCAGGGTGAGAGGTGAATGTGGAAATGGGAGGGGGTGTGTGAGGTCCAGAAAATGACTGCAAGAAGCTCACTTACCCTGACTGAGTGTAGAAGATCATTCACCTTCTTACAGTGCTGCCATCCCATCCTCTTCTGCTGCGAGCTGGCACTCACCAGGGCTGCCATGGCATTTCACGGGAATGCTGACCTTGGTGGGAGGCCCTCCCCTGGAATGGGGGTAGAGTGCATCCCACTTCTGGCCCACTCCATTGAGAGGTCTGGTGAGGGCTCCCTCTGAGAAACACGGTGGGGACTTCTTGGCTACCATTCCCTGCAGTCGCTGTGTGTTAAGCATGTGTATGGTTTGCTAAGACTTCTTTTTAAGATATTTCTGCCGATACATTTAAATGCTAAGTTTAAAAAATTAACTAACTCTGCTTTAACTTGACCACATTTTAACAAACAAGGCTGCTGGGTGAGCTGGAAAATTGACTGCATTTCTGAAAGAACAATGCAAGCAAAAATAGGCTTCCTCAATAGATAGACACAGATTTTCATAAACAATATCTGCAAGCTGTTTCTCTAAGTTAGAGACAGCACGTGCTGAGCAATTTCAATAACACAGGTAATGAATTACATATTTGTAGTTTTAGCCCTATATTTTCAGTTTGGATCAGGTCTGTTTTTGAGACCTGTTCAGTCTGTTTTGATTAGGACAGGTTTGGCAGGCAGAAGCCAATTATTCTCTCTCTCTCCCCCCCCTCCAGTTTTTCTCTTTTCTGCTCACTTTGTAATGATTTAATTTTAAGCTCTGTTCAATGATAGAAATTCAATTCCGTGCCAGTGCCGTCTCCGTCTATTCAAAGGAATGAATGGACGTTATACTGTGGAATAAGTGGGGAACCGTTTATATGGAACCCCACAGTGATAAGCGCAATTAAGTGGAGCCGTGATTGACAAATCAGAAGAAAACCACTTCAGGCACCGCTTTATTCGTGTGGCCATAAAAACTTCTGTCAGTGAGGCTCAAGATCTGGTCAGAAATTACAGCAGAGGCGTCAGCACAATTCACTCCAGTTTTCTTGGTGGAATTGACCACTCTGCCAAATTCTGGTAAGATTGCCTCCAATCAATTTGAACTTCTCAATATTTAACCAGTGGAAATCTCTACTTATCCAGCATTGGCTGTTAGATAAGTCATCTGATAACTTAGCAACAATAGAGGAGCCGGGAGAGATAATGGTGTAATGGAGCTGCTTGTTGTTAATGCACATATAAAAATGATCACTGTGTGACAGACCATGGGGTCAAGAGGTTTAGACCTTCTTTGGAATTACTTACAGTAAGTGAATGAGAAGTCATGTGATTTAGTAACCATAAATGGGCAGATTGCTTCAGGATAAGCACTACAAAAGCAAGTGTGACATCTACAGAAACCCAGCAGAAAAAACACACACACACAGTGTCGCAGTTGGATCCATGGTTATCAGAACTTGATTCAATTGAATCCATCATTTGGCATTATTCCCCGCAAATATTCCAAGTTGTATGATGCAAGTCTCTCATTTCCAAGTCAAAGCATGTGAGTAGACACATTGTGCAATTTAGCCCACTTGAAATGGGCACTTTGTTGGTTGGACCTGATCTAACTTAGAGCTTCCTCAGTCTCTGTTTCCCACCACCCAGATCCTGGGGGCTCTGCACAGAGAAACAAGAGGAAGCTCTGGGGTCAGGAAGCCGACCAGTAAGGTCAATTCTTTGTTCTTGTTGAAGAGTCTGACTTGATGGGATCGCAGCACTGGGAATTGGGAAAGGAGATCTGCATGCTTGATTCCCAGCTCTCTCACTTTTCTAGCCATTACAATGAATGTAGTTGTTACTTTTGAACACATGCGTGTGCCTGGTTTTGAGTACATTGGCAGGTGCTCCCCCTGGAAAGCTGAGATCCAATGTAAAGAAAGTGGCCATAAGAAAGGATGACTTTCATCTCTGTGCTGTAAAAAAGGAACATTGTGCCCAACACATAGCACCCTTGGCAGTGAATGTCTATCTTACAGCCACAATATATGGCAAGTACAAGAAGTTTTTAAAAATGAGGAAATCATTGAAAATGGATATTTGTGTTTCCATTATTAATTAAAATGTAAGAGAAATTAAACAGGAAAAGTCAGGCACACATTCATGTAACAGCTTACTTAAGGTCAAGACATTCCAAAGCTCTTTACGCCAAATTAAAGACTTTTCATAGAATCCTACAGAACAGAAGACCACCATTCTGCCCATCAAGTCGACACTGACTCATCTTGTTGTAACCCCACATATTTACCCTGCTATTCTCCCCCTTACACATATTGGGACAACAAAGGGCAATTTAGCTAGGCTAATCCATCTAACCTGCACATCTTTGGACTGTGAGGGGAAACTGGAGCATCCAAAGGAAACCCACACAGACATGGGGAGAATGTGCAAACTCCACACAGCTGGTGACCTGAGGCTGGAATTGAACCTGGGTCCCTGGTGCTGCGAGGCAACAGTGCTAACCACTGTGCCACCCAGAACTGAAATAATATGGCAGGCAATCTGCACACAGTAAGGTTCCACAAAAAGCAATGAGATAATGACCAGATAATCTGTTAGTCATGCAGGTTGAAGGATAAATATTGGCCAGGACACCCTGGAGAATTTCCCAGCTCCTCTTCAGAGAGAGCCATGTTGTGAGCAATGGAAAGCAAAAATACACAAATCGGATAGCAAAGACCAGGAGATGGGGGAACAAGCAATGCATTGTTCAAGGGTTAATTTCAAAAATAATACAAGGGGAGAGTAACGAGCAGTGACAAATGTACCCAGTTGTATTGTTTGCACTGTCACTGAACGCTGTTTGATTTTCTACCTGTATTTAAACCTATACTGGCAGCAACCCTTTGATGCACTGTGGGGAATAATCATCTATAAACAACAGGCTCCAAGAGGCAGGTTGCTAAATATTTTCAGCTCTGAAATACCAAACTGTGGGCTTTGCCTGCAAATTCTCTTCCAAATCAGATACTATCCAGGCTTGGATATATATCCCCTATCTCCCCCCTACCTCCATTTCTTGGATATTTTGAATTTCAACATCCATTTCCCCTTGGAGCTCACCCTAAAATAAACATGGGCACACTGGATTGTAGTCCATCCATCAGAAATTAAAGATAGTCACCAGTCTGAAGCCACCAGGCTGCCACTGCTCTTCTGACTCCACATCGCATGCAGTACAAACCTACAGAGATGTTGGATACTCAGCGAGACCTTGGTGTCCTTATGCATCAGTCACTGAAAGTACGAGCATAGGTACAGTAGGCAGTAAAGAAGGCAAGTGATATGTTCACCTTCAGAGTGAGAGGATTTGAGTATTGGGATAGAGATGTTTCACTGCAATTGTATAGGGCATTGGTGAGGCCACACCTGGAGTAATGGGTGCAATTTTGATGTTCTTACCTGAGGAAGGATGTTCTTGCTATAGAGGGAACACAAAAAAGGTTTACCAGACTGACTCCTGGGATGGCAGAGGAGACACTAAGTTGGTTAGGATTATATTCACTAGAGTTTAGAAGAGTGAGAGGGGAATAGAAACTTATAAAATTCCAACAGGAATAGGCCGGGCAGATTCAGAAAGAATGTTCCCAATAGTGGGGGAGTCCAGAACGAGAGGTCAGAGTTTGAGGATAAGGGGTAAACCTTTTAGAACTGTAAGAGGTCTCACAACACCAGGTTAAAGTCCAACAGGTTTGGTCCTTCATCAGGTGTGTCACTCACAGAAGATTTTTAGCACTGAGGTGAGGAGAATTTTTTTCACCCAATGGATGGTGAATGTATAGAATTCACTACAACAGAAAGTAGTCGAGGTCAAAATGTTGTCTGATTTCAAGAAGAAATTAGATGTGGCTCCAGGGGCTAAAGGGATCAAGAGATATGGTGGTTAGGGGGAATCAGAATATTGAATTTGATGATCAGCTACGATTAAGTGAATTTTGGAGAATGTTTGAATGGTCTACTTCTGCTTCTAGTTTCCAAGTGGTATCTTACGTGCCACTCTCAGTAGAAGAGTAATAAAGAATAGCAAAGAATTGTGTACACGGGTTGTGCAACACTATTACTTAATAACCAGTTTATATAATGTCAAGGAATATTTTAAGGCAGCATTTATTTTCATTTATGGGACATAGGTGTTGCTGGCTGACCAGCATTTATTGCCCATTCCTAGTTGCCCTTGAAAAGTGATGGCAGTGAGCTTCTTTCTTGAAACGCTGTTGTCCACATGCTGTGGGTTGACCCACAATGCCGTTATGGAGGAAATTCCAGGATTTTGAGCAGTGGCTACGAAGGCACAGCAATATATTTCCAAGGTAGGATGGTCTTGGAGGGGAATTTGCAGATGGTGGTGTTTCCATGTATCTGTTGCCCTTGTCCTTCCAAATGGAAGTGGTTTTGATTTGGGAGTTGCTGACTAAGGGTCTTCGGTGGATCTCTGCAGTGCATCATGTAGACCACACATACTGCTGCTACTGAGCGTTGGTAACGGAGGGAATGGATGTTTGTGGATGTGGTGCCAACCAAGCAGGCTAGTTTGTCCTGGATAGTGTCAAGCTTCTTGAGAATTGTTGGAGCTTCACCCATCTAGGTAATGGGGGAGTATTCCATCACACTCTTGACTTTTGCCTTACAAATGGTGGACAGGCTTTGGAGAGTTAGGAGGTGAGTTATTTGCTGCAGCATTCCTAGCTTCTGACTTGTAGCCACTGAGTTTATGTGGTGAGTCCAGTTGAGTTTCTGGTCAATGGTAAATCCAAGGATGTTGACAATACTGACGGACAAGGTGTTAACCTGAGGCTTTATAAATGGATATAAAAGATCTTATGGTACTATTTCAAAGAAGAGTGGGGAATTCTCCCTAGTATGCAGGCCAATATATCTCTCAACTGACATCACTAAAAAGAAACAGGTTATTTGATCACTGCCTTTTGTGGGATCTTGCTGTGTGTAAATTGGCTGCTGTGTTTATTACAGTGAACATTCAAATTCAAGGAGTACTGCACTGGCTCTGATGCACTTTGGGGTGCCCTGAAGCCATGGAGGGCACGAAATAAATGTCATTTTTAAAATTGGTCTTTAGGCAGCGCAAACATTTCTGTTTGCATCTCAATCATGATCAAATTATGTCTGTGTCCACATTTACAATTCTGCCTCAATTGAAAAGAACGTGGTTGGCAGAGCGACATAAAAGCAAGTGTTCTGAAAAAGAGTTGTTTATGTTAATAATTAATAGCAAAAATAATTGAAAATTCTGCAATACTTGTAACGCTGTTCAGCATTTAAAATAGTTTTTTTTTTCTCTGAACATAGTCTGGCCTCCACTCTCGGTTTTGACCGTAGAACTAACACAATTCCCCTCAGACTCTGTGAAAATCCCTCTGAAATTCATTATAACGCGGCTCATGTTTCATGCTGCTTAAGTGACAGCTCCAACTAGGTGCCTGGGCTGAAGATTAAAAGAGCAAACTACTGGAAGTCCACGTGGGGATTTGGGAACGAGCTGCAGGAACAAATTGGAAAAAAAAACACAACACCACACAGTACAAGATCGTTAATTTGAAAAGGCTTGGAGGAGAAATCACCTCCCTGTTGAAGGCTGTCTGTACAATCTGGTGACATAAACTACTTGGAGCCAAAGCACTCCCACAAAAATGACTAACAACATCTTTGATCAAAAATTAACTGGTGATTCAAATATCTCGTGGATTTTCAACAGATTAAAACACCAAATGTGTACCTATCAACTCAACTCAGGGGAGGCAATGTCCTAGTGATATTATTACTAGACATAATCCAGAGACCCAGGGTAATGGGTTCGAATCCTGTCTCGGCAGACGATGAAATTTAAATTCAATATATATCTGGAATTTAGAGTCTACTGACGACCATGAAATCAGAGAAAACCACCTTGTTGACTAACATCCTTCAGGGAAGGAAATCTGCTGCCCTTACCTGGTCTGGCCTACATGTGATTCAAGAGCCACATCAGTGTGGCTGACTCTCAGCTGCCCTATGAAACGGTCGAGCAAACCACTCAATTCAGGGGCGACCAGGGATGGGCAATAAATGCTGGTCCAACCAGCAATGCCCATGTCCCCTCAATGAATTAAAAATCATCACCAAACAAAATCTCCATTGCTAAGCCATTTGTTTGTTTAAATTCCACTGATTTGTAATAAAAACCGGCTTCCTAAGATGTTGCTTACATTGAGGCAGAGGCTGGGATTTTTCAGTTAGCGGGCAGACTTGGAATGTGGCACCACCGGCTTCCAAACTTTCTGGTTGCCTTGATCCTGATTTCAAGTCATTTACAATGAAGGCGTTTGGGGTGAGATCTGTACTTCGACACAGCAGTCAATTCAGGCCAATTGTTGCTAATTAAGGACATGGGATCTTCAGACAGCAATCCGAATGGGTTATATCAGTCTGGCCACCTTCTGTAAGACATGGTGGGCTCAGAGCTCCAGTAGTGGTGGCAATGGATTATATGAGGGATATGTCCTCTCATTTCTCCACCGACCCCACCCCACTGACCCCTAAAAACTGCCTGCTCACACTTGGGGCTGCTGGGCCATCCCTGGATGGGCAGCTCCTCCAGGATGACCAGGCAGCTGTGGCATTTTTAAAATGGCCTTCTCCCTCTTTCTCTCTTTAGGTCAGCAGTTACCTACCTCAGCCAGAGGGACTGCTGACCTCTGAGTGCTGGAGGGCCTCCCCATTGACCCTCCAGTGTCAGGCATCCACCTGCTATCCCTGACTGGATGGCGGGCCCACTTTTTGGCTTTCGATTGACTGCACCTTTTATGATCCCCGTGGGCATACCTAAAACACACACCATTTCTGGTTCACAACCCCAGGTTGAAAGCCCAGAGTGTATCCTGCTTTATTAAGTAGGCTCCAGCCACCCTGCCAGTCTACTAAAAACAGATCCCAGACGCAATATAGTTTCTTACTGAAAGCCCCCTCAGCACAAAATCTCTTCTCTAATTGCCTTTCCTCGCATCCTAATGGAGTTTCTCTTCCCCTCAATCTAACACCATTGATATACAGTGTACACTACATATGAGCTGCAAATCAGCCAAGGCTTTCTTGACAGATCTCCCAACAGTACAACCTCCTCCTCCTAGAAGGTACAGGAGGGAATGAGAAGCTAGAAGTTCCCCTTCCTGCCACAGACCATCTCAACTTGCACATATATCATTGTTTCTTCATCATCACTGGACCAAGCCCTGGAGCTATCCATCTACCAGTCTATTGGGAATGCTTACACATGGACTGTAGAGCTTCCAAAAGATGGTACACCACCAAATTCTCAAAAATAGGCAATAGATGCTGGCCATGCTCCTGATACTCATGCCCCAGATACAAAGTGGTATAATAAGCAGCAGAGAAAGGAGTTGGTAGATGTCCCTTTGTGATCACACTGGGAAGGGTATATTTCAACTGTTTTTCATTGCTAAGTTGCTCATCCCAGCTACTATAACTAATAGCTTTGCTACACCTGATTGTCGAGTTGTTTCCTGCAATAAGTAGTTGTTGCAGATGGAACTCAGCAGCTCTTAGTCTACCGCTCAAGGTATTAACAATTCACCTGGCAAAAAAGATAAGATGAAAAGTAAGGCTAGTTAAAATGCCTTGACGTTGTCCACAATGGAGACAGTACAGATAATTGTCCAAGGCAATCGCTAGGAGCGATTCACTTCAATGTTTAATAGGGAGCAGATGAACTCAAAAGAGTGGAGGCCATATAAATTGCACAATGCTGGCAAAAGAAGCCATCTCCCATGGACAAGCCCTCTATATACACAGGATCTGCTCAGATGAGGAGGATCGTGACAGACACCTCCAGACACTGAAAGATGCCCTCATAAGAACAGGATACAGCACTCAACTCATCGATCGACAGTTCTAACACGCCGCAGCAAAAAACTGCACCAACCTCCTCAGAAGACAAACACGGGACACGGTGGACAGAGTACCCTTCGTCGTCCAGTACTTCCCTGGATTGGAGAAGCTATGACACCTTCTCCGGAGTCTTCAGCACATCATTGATGAAGACGAACATCTCACCAGGGCCATCCCCACACCTCCACTTCTTGCCTTCAAACAGCCACACAACCTCAAACGGACCATTGTCTGCAGCAAACTACCCAAACTTCAGGAGAATAGTGACCACAACACCACACAGCCCTGTCACAGCAACCTCTGCAAGACATGCTGGATCATCGACATGGATGACATCATCTCAACATGGTAAGTGCAATTGCATACTTTAGGGTAAGAAATTACATTTTTGGAGCTTTTTCTTAAGTTGGTCAAAATGTATCTCCTACATGACCGTAATGCTTGGAGTGGGCAATGAGATGAGGTGATGTGTCTAAGATGGGATGGGCTTCATGGAAAATATGGGCTTTTTCCTGAACTTTTTTTTAATGCTTTTGTGCTGCTGGTCTAGAGGTTAGAAATGATTAGAACATTCAAGTTAAGTCAATTGAACAGTCACAGAAAGTGCGCTAAACCCATCCTTTTTTTCACTTGCGTCAACAGCTTCACAAGTGTTGTGATTCTCTTTGCTGAATGTAGAGTGTGCTAGAAATACCAGCTACAAACCTCCACCAAGCTTTTCCCCATCTCCTGCTATAACTACAGCAAGAGTTCAATGGAACTCAGGGAACACAGTAATTTAGTGGTATTGTCACCGGACTAGTAATCCAGAGACCCAGGGTAATGCTCTGCAGACCCAGGGTAATGTTCTGCAGACCCAGGGTAATGTTCTGCAGACCCAGGGTGATGCCCTGCAGACCCAGGGTAATGTTCTGCAGACCCAGGGTAATGTTCTGCAGACCCAGGGTAATGCTCTGCAGACCCAGGGTAATGTTCTGCAGACCCAGGGTAATGCCCTGCAGACCCAGGGTAATGTTCTGCAGACCCAGGGTAATGCCCTGCAGACCCAGGGTAATGCCCTGCAGACCCAGGGTAATGCTCTGCAGACCCAGGGTAATGTTCTGCAGACCCAGGGTAATGCTCTGCAGACCCAGGGTAATCTTCTGCAGACCCAGGGTAATCTTCTGCAGACCCAGGGTAATGCCCTGCAGACCCAGGGTAATGCCCTGCAGACCCAGGGTAATGGTCTGCAGACCCAGGGTAATGTTCTGCAGACCCAGGGTAATGTTCTGCAGACCCAGGGTAATGCCCTGCAGACCCAGGGTAATCTTCTGCAGACCCAGGGTAATGGTCTGCAGACCCAGGGTAATCTTCTGCAGACCCAGGGTAACGTTCTGCAGACCCAGGGTAATGTTCTGCAGACCCAGGGTAATGCCCTGCAGACCCAGGGTAATGTTCTGCAGACCCAGGGTAATGTTCTGCAGACCCAGGGTAATGCCCTGCAGACCCAGGGTAATGCCCTGCAGACCCAGGGTAATGCCCTGCAGACCCAGGGTAATGTTCTGCAGACCCAGGGTAACGTTCTGCAGACCCAGGGTAATGCCCTGCAGACCCAGGGTAATGCTCTGCAGACCCAGGGTAATGCCCTGCAGACCCAGGGTAATGTTCTGCAGACCCAGGGTAATGCCCTGCAGACCCAGGGTAATGCTCTGCAGACCCAGGGTAATGCCCTGCAGACCCAGGGTAATGCTCTGCAGACCCAGGGTAATGCTCTGCAGACCCAGGGTAATGTTCTGCAGACCCAGGGTAATGTTCTGCAGACCCAGGGTAATGCTCTGCAGACCCAGGGTAATGCCCTGCAGACGCAGGGTAATGTTCTGCAGACCCAGGGTAATGTTCTGCAGACCCAGGGTAATGTTCTGCAGACCCAGGGTAATGCCCTGCAGACCCAGGGTAATGTTCTGCAGATGCAGGGTAATGCTCTGCAGACCCAGGGTAATGTTCTGCAGATGCAGGGTAATGCTCTGCAGACCCAGGGTAATGTTCTGCAGTTGCAGGGTAATGCTCTGCAGACCCAGGGTAATGCTCTGCAGACCCAGGGTAATGTTCTGCAGACCCAGGGTAATGTTCTGCAGACCCAGGGTAACGTTCTGCAGACCCAGGGTAACGTTCTGCAGACCCAGGGTAATGTTCTGCAGACCCAGGGTAATGCCCTGCAGACCCAGGCTTGAATCCCACCATGGCAGATGGTGAAATTTGAGTTCAATAAAAATCTGGAACTAAAATTCTAATGATGACCATGAGACCATTGTCGATTGCCATAAAAACCCATCTGGCTCACTAATGTCCTTTAGGGAAGGAAATCTGCCGTGTTTACCTGATCTGGTTTACATGCGACTCCTGGTCCATAGCAAGGTGGTTGACTCTTAAATGCCCTTGGGGATGGGCAATAAATACTTGCCCAGCCAGGCGTGGAGGTCAGTGATGCCACATTCCACGAATGAGTAAATAAAAAAAATTAACAAATGCTAATCATAGAATCCCTACAGTGCAAAAGGAGGCCATTCAGCTCATCAAGTCTGCACAGACCATTATCCCATCAAGGCCCGATTCCCGTAACCCCACATATTTACCCTATTAATCCGCCTGACATTAGGATCAATTTAGCATGGCCAATCAATCTAAGCTGCACTTTAGACCGTGGGAGGAAACTGGAGCACCTGGAGGAAACCTTCACAAATATGGGGAGTCTGTGAAAACTCCTCATAGGGTGACCCGAGGCCAGATTTGAACTGAGGTCCCTGGCATTGTGAAGCAGCAATGCTAACCACTGTTCTACTGTGCTACCCTCTTCCCCTTCCTCTTGGAAGATAGTTCTTGGGCAGCTGACAGGCATTTTGGTTTGAGCAGTTGCTATTTGAACAAGTATTAGGAACTCCTCATGTATGGTGTGGTGACTGATGCATATGACATAAGATATTTGGTTACATTGTCACCAACTTCGTAACTACACTATTGACAAACAACACGTTCTAACAAATGAAATTTCTGACTGTTCCTTCAGCAGCATCCGATTTGCACCACTCCACTTTAAAGTTTTAAATCTATTTATTAGTGTCACAAGTAGGCTTATATTAACACTCCAGATGAAGTTACTGTGAAAATCCCATAGTCACCACACTCCAATGCCTCTTCGGGTACACTGAGGGAGAATTTAGCATGGCCAATGCACCTAACCAGCACATCTTTCAGGGGAAACTGGAGCAACCAGAGGAAACCCATAGAGACATGAGGAGAACATGCAGACTCCGCTCAGACAGTGACCCAAGGCTGGAAGTAAACCTGGTACCTGGCGCTGTGAGGCAGCAGCACAAACACTGTACCACAGATAATATGTTAAAATAACCTCCAGTGATCTTTAAAGGTTAATCTTGCCAGAAAATAAATAAGATTGCTATGATTAGCATTGTCGGATATCTGTGATATGTGTGGCCAATCATTGCAATGGGTGCTGGGTCCCTTGCGCTGTGAGGCAGCAGTGCTAACCACTGTGCCACCCAGAGACCCAAGTGTGAGTTTTCTGGGATGTAGTCCAGTTTTACTGCCTGCTTTTCTTCGATCACAGAGCTGAGAATGTAACAGATTATAGTTCAATGGCCCCCAAACTCCTCATGATAAAATAGGAACGACAGAATGTGCGGACCTCCATGCCTGCATTTGTGATCCAGTCTCCTGTAGAATGAAACCACGCACTGGGACAAGAATGTACAAGTGCACCATGTCTAATCTCGACTTGAGCAATGTTGGTCTTATAAACAGAATCTGTGGGTTTGTGCTGCAGAATGAATAATGCTTGTCAGTCTGTTGCAGCACTGCGCTAAATCCAAGTGACCTGAGAGACTAACTCTCAACCGAGGACGTATGATTTCTCTTTATAACACTCATGTACAGACATAAATCACACAACAAAAAATAGTAGAACTGATTTATGTCCTCTTACAATTCTAATGGGACTATTTTTTAGATGGTCAAAGCTTAGATACTGCTGCTATGATTGATTTCTTTTTCAAGAAAAGAAACAGAGAAAGATAAAATGTATTTATTTTTCCAAATCACTTGCGTTATAACAGAATTCTGGGTGGCCCACCATGTTCTGTAATATTCCAATTATCTGGTTTTCATCAACAGCAGAAATAAATATTCTGTCACATAATAATCCGCCTTGTCTCCTCCACATGTCCAAAAATATTAATGGCTCTCTGAAATAAATTATTTCCCAGTTTCTCCCATGCCAAAAATTAAAAGTGCAAACTAATTCAGCCGGGGTGTCTGTTTAATTAATGTCCGTCTACCGAGTAATGCAATGAAAGTCCCCAAGACTTGGAACGGGCTCAGTACAATCGATGGAGATTGGGAAATGTCAGGGACTTGCAAAGCATTGGGAGAGATGCAGTGAGCACTGAGGCATCGATGTCTTAGCAAACTGGCACTGGTTACAGGGCAACAATCACACAACAGTGTTCAAATAGGGCCATAAACTACAAAAGCAAGGCGCTAACAATTTATAACTCATGTGAAGCTGGAGACCGAATTGCAGCCTTGATATGATCCCTACTCCTTTGTTACAGTATGGAAAATCAAACGTGAGAATGCTTTGTCCTGCTCGGAGCCTGTAAAATGGTTCAGAACTAGTTGTGTTTCAGCTGGTTGTTGTAGGTATGAGTCTGCAGGACCAACCTGCTCTCAAATTGGCATGATTGCCGCTAAACAACAATCTTGCTTGTGAAGTTTATTTTTTAAAGTCACAAGTAGGTTTACATTAACACTGCAATGAAATATGTAATGACTTCAATCGGGCCATTGAGGTTGGCCTATTGGGATATGAACTCCCTGATTAAGGGGTCCAGCAAAAGACGTTCCTGATTAAGGAGTCAATTCATGGGCCAATCAGGGAGTCTTTTCCTTGTATTTAACTGGGAGTGTCAGTTCCCCTGGCACTCCTGAAGGTAGATTGATGACTAGTAGCGCTCTGTGTCCTGCTGTTGAAATTGTAAATAAAGGGGCTTCTGTCTCCAAAGACTTATTAAAAAGTTACTGTGAAAACCTCCAGTCACCACACTCCGGCACCTGTTCGGGTACACTGAGGGAGAATTTAGCATGCCCAATGCACCTAAGCAGCACGTCGTTCACGCCTGTGGGAGGAAACTGGAGCACATAGAGGAAACCCATGTAGACACAGACAGTGAGCAAAGCTGGGAAGTGAACCCAGGTCCCTGGCACTGTGAGGCAGCAGTGCTAACCATCGTGCCAACTGCAGTGCCACCGTGCTGCCCCACTTATGCAAAATATCTGGATGGTTGGTATTGGAAATTGAATTTTAATGCTGTTACATTAGGGGGTGGTTTTAATACAAGGTTAAGGGCAGTATAGATACATCTTTACTCTGCATTTGACCTGAGGGATGCTGATATACATGTTTGAAGACAATCTGCTTAGTTTCGAAATGTAGTAATGTTTGCTATTTGACTTGGCAGTGCAACATGAAAAGATAGACAAATCACAATTCATATTCATATTTCCAACCTCTGAAATTAATTACTTTTGCTAATTTTAGTGAAAGAGCAAAGTGAATAAAATGTGGCAGAATGTTAGTGAGAAGCACCAGTGGGAATCTGGCTGTGTTTGAGGCTGTTTAATGTTTATTGTTAATTATTAGTAGGCTTACATTAACATTGCAATGACATTACTGTGAAAATCCCCTAATCACCACATACTGGTGCCTGTTCGGGCACACTGAGGGAGAATTTAGCAGGGCCAATGCACGTAACCAGCACTCCTTCGGGATGTGGGAGGAAACCGGAGCACCCGAAGGAAACCCATGCAGACACAGGGAGAAGGTACAAACTCCATACGGAGAGTGACGCAAGCCAGGAATTGAATCCAGGTCCCTGGTGCTATGAAGCAACAGTGCTAACCACTGTGCCACTGTGCTATCGATGTGTGGCTCACAGTTCTTCCAGGAATACAATTTGTAAAATATCAATTAAAGTTAGGACTTTTACTTATTAAGGAATGATTAATGTCACTGACAATGGCGCACAGGAATGAAATGTATTTTACGTTTGCTTGGTGAGGGGAAAAATTTTGAATAACACCACAAACTGAAACAGTGACATATAGATGAATTCTGTAGAACCAAAATCTTAAAATCAATGGTTGATGTACCTGCGTGTAGCACGAGGTAGGGTGGAAAAAAAGCAGAGCAGCAGATATCAATAAGCCACGTGGCAATTCATGGCTATTGTGGAGGATTTAGAATAGCTCGAAAGTAGCAAATGTTTCAGTTTCCATCCCTTAACTTATTGGGTTCAATTCCAGCCTCTGGTGACTGTGTGGAATTTGCATGTTCTCCCTGTGTCTGCATGGGTTTCCATTGGGTGCTCAGGTTTCCTCCCACACTCCAAAGATGTGTGGGTTAGGTTGATTTTGATGCAAGTCAGGGGACTAGCAGGGTAAATATCATAGAACCATAGAACCCTACAGTGCAGAAAGAGGCCCTTCGACCCATCGAGTCTGCACCAAACACAATCCCACCCAGGCCCTATCCCCATATCCCTACATATTATACCCACTAATCCCTCTAACCTACGCATCCCTAGACACTAAGGGGCAATTTCTTAGCATGGCCAATCAACTTATCCCACACATCTTTGGACTGTGGGAGGAAACTGGAGCACCCAGAGGAAACCCACGCAGACACGAGGAGAATGTGCAAACTCCACGCAGACAGTGACTCGAGCTGGGAATTGAACCCGGGACCCTGGAGCTGTGAAGCAGCAGTGCTAACCACTGTGCTACCATGCTGCCCACATGGTAGCACAGTGGGGTTACATGGGGTTACAACGATAGAGCCTGGGTGGGATTGTTGTTGTGCAGGCTCGATGGGCCGAATGGCCTCTTTCTGCACTGTAAGATTCTATGATTCTATGAGTTTTGGTAAAAGGAGTTGATCAGCTATGCTCCAGTTGAGCCGTTGAAGGAACTGAAGGAGTTGAATGGCTACATTAGTTCCTACAATATTCTGGTAGTACATTTATAGCGTGCTATATCTTGCTAGCTTTTGACGCAAGTACATTTTCTCAACAGGTTGTCTTGGCCAATATTTATGTCTTAATCATCATTGCAAGAACAGATTATCTGGTCATTATCACATTGCTGTTGTGGGAGTTTGCTGTGTGCATCTTGGCTGCCGCATTCCTACATCACAAACAGTGACTGCAATTCAAAAAGTACTTCATTGGCTGTAAAGCATATTGAGCAATACACAGTATCATGGAAAGTGTTATACCAAAGGCGTTCTACATTATTACTTTGCAACTCAAAGGTTTGAATCGTAAGGAGAGGTCGGAGAGGCTGGGATTTGTTGCCCTGGAGGGTAGGAGAATAAAGGGGTGACCCTGGGCAGCACGGTAGCACAGTGGTTAGCACTGCTACTTCACAGCTCCAAGGGCCTGGGTTCGACTCCCGGCTTGGGTCACTGTCTGTGTGGAGTTTGCAAGTTCTGCCCATGACTGTGTGGGTTTCCTCCCACAGTCCAAAGATGTGCCGACTAGGTTGATTGGCCATGCTAAAAATTGCCCCTTAGTGTCGTGAGATGCGTAGGTTAGAGGGATTAGTGGATAAATATGGAGGGGGGGGGCAGGGCCTGGGTGGGATTGTGATTGGTGCAGACTCAATAGGCCAAATGACCTCCTTCTGCACAGTAGGGTTTCTATGATTTCTTGTAGAGGTTTATAAAATCGTGAGGGGGATAGATAAGCTGAATAACCAAGGTCCTTTCCCCCAGGTAGGAGAGGCCAATACTAGACGGTACAGGTTTAAGATGAGAGGGGAAAGATTTAAAAAGGACCTGAGGGGCAACTTCTGCACTCAGAGGGTGGGGCATCTGTAGAATGAGCTGCCAGAGGAGGTGGTAGAGGTGGGTGCCCATGTGGGTGCCATTTGGAATTCTCTACGCCGAAAGGACTGTTTGAAAAGTTTCACAGAGTCCCTTGCCTCTTTTTCAGGAGGAAGAGTGATGAAAATGTTGACATTTGCAAGCATTGCGCGTGTTAGTTAGTAGGATATACATGTGCACCGCAGACTGCATGATGTCACGGAGATCTGCTGTGGTTGGTTGAAAACACCCAGGAAAATGAAAACTTAATGCTGTGGTAATGCTCCTTTGTAACGGAAACCTGTCTCTATTCCAGATGTTGTCTTCAGAATACCCCGCAGCCACACAGGCAAGACACAAGCAGCAAAGAAACATCTCCTCTAACATGTCCCAGGCAGTTGTAATGGGCTCTATATATGTAAATGTAAATTTTAGCATTGTGTTTTGTGTGTGCACCCACTGCAAAGCTCCATTCCTCGCACCACATCCCCCCCCAGCCACCCCCCCCCAAGTTACCACCACGTTGATTCCTGTTGAATTAAGTTTATCAGGGCTTTAATGCCTTACTCAAGAGCACTTACTCTCATCTTAAATCTGGAATCCGCTATTTTGCCAATGTTTAGAGAAGGTGATGATAAGATCTGTAGTTGAGTATCCTCCCCGAACATCTATGAGTAGATTAGAGGTAACACTGGGGCTGACAGCTTGCTTCACTTAGCTGATGACTGAAAGTAGGTTGCTTTCTTTAAATTACTGCTGCAAGTAGGCTTACATCAACACTGCAATGAAGTTACTGTGAAAATCCCCTAAACACCACATTCGGGCACCTGTTTGGGTACACTGAGGGAGAATTTAGCATGGCCAATGCATTTAACCAGCACATGGACAACATGGGCCTCCATGTTGATTTTGCTCTAGAGGTGTGGATCATATTGGTTGATGGTACATTCATTACCCCTCCCTTTCGGACAATGGGAGGAAACCAGAGCACCTGGAGGAAACCTATGCAGACACAGGGAGAACGTGCAGACTCAGCACGGTCACCCAAACCGGAAATTGAACCCTGGTCCCTGGTGCTGTGAGACAGCGATGCTAACCACTGTGCCACCGTGCCACCCTACAAAGTGCTGACTGGCTTGATTGGGTTTGTTCTGCTTTTTGTGGACAGAACATGCCTGAAATTCTCTACCTTACAGAAAGACATTACCAATTTTCCACCCTGGTAGCCTAGTGATTAATGTATCAGGTTAATATTCCAATAATCATCATTCCATTATGACAAGTTACAGCTTCAAACTCAGTAATTCAGATAAAGGCAAACTATCGCCGGTACTGGAATCTGAAACAAAAACTGAAAATGCTGGAAGATCTCAGCAGATCTGACAGCATCTGTGGAGAGAGAATAGAGCCAGCATTTCGAGTCAGGGTGACCCCTTCAGAGCTCTGACAAAGGGTTATCCAGACTTGAAACGTTTGCACTATGCTCTCTCCACTGATGCTGTCAGTCTCTCCAACATTTTCTGTCAATAATCCTGGTCATTTCTAGGATAGCCAGAGAGATGTTTTGGGTGGGGTGTGGGGGGGCAGGTGATGAGGTAGGTAGCCAGCGAATGCAGGGAGAGATTAGGGTTTGTGGGGCGGGAAGGGGAGGGCATTGGTGATGTCAGTAACATTGTTACACCAGAGTTAGAAATGGTTTTAATCCCTAACTTTTTTACTTGGGTGCCTGTGTTTAATTTAATCAAACCCACCCACCTATATAGTGTGCTCATTTCATGAGGAAATGTGGTAGATCACAGGTAGGGATGTGTAACTGAATGCAGATGTGAAGAAGGCTGGCTGAGTCCAATTGCATGAGGAATCTAGCTTCCGATGGAACCTCCAGCAGGAAAATGACCTCACTTGCAGCATTTCTGGTTGGTGACACAGCAGACAGCAAGGTTTTAAAAGCCTTGAAACAGCTTACTCTCAAAATCTTTGGAAATCAATTTTAATGAGAGAATGCTTTCTAACCAAATCCAACATTTTACATACATCCCTCCAACAAAGTCTTCCCTGAATCTCATCACCTCTTGCTCCTCCCATAAGATACTTAGGATCATAGAATCCTACAGTGCAGAAGGAGACCATTCGGCCCATCAAGTCTGCACTGACCACAATCTCACACAGACCCTCTCCCCACAACCCCATGCATTTTACCCTAGCTAGTCCCTCTGACACTAAAGGGCAATTTAGCATGACCAGTACATCTAACCCACACATCTTTGGACTGTGGAAGGAAACCGGAGCACCCGGAGGAAACACATGCAGACACAGGGTGAACGTACAGACTCCACACAAACAGCAACCCAAACTGGAAATCGAATCCAGATCTGTGCTACTGTAAGGCAGCATTGTTAACCACTATGCCATCCCTTCTTCAAGCTTATCTGTAATTTGGGCGGCACGGTAGTACAGCAATTAGCACTGCTGTTCCAGGGACCCGGGTTCAATCCTGGCCTAGGTATCTGCATGGAGTTTGCACATTTCCCCTGTACCTGCGTGGGTTTCCTCCGGGTGATCTGGTTTCCTCCCACAGTCCAAAGATGTGCGGGTTAGGTTGATTGGCCATGCTAAATTGCCCCTTGCTGTCAGGACCTGGGTGAGATTGTTGTTGATGCAGGATTGATGGACCAAATGCATCTTCTGCATTTAGAGAATTTATGGTTTTATCCCTTTGACCAATCTTTTGGTCATCTGAATATCTGCTTCTTTGGCTTGTTGGCTAATTGCTTTGTTGTGAAGCTCCATGGTATGTTTTCCACACTTAAGGTGCTACTTAGATGTAAATTGTTGTAACCTTGATTCATGTATGATTAGGTTTGGATGTCTTTCTGTAGCAGCAGTAATTGTGAACTTCATTAGAAAATCAAGTAGCGATCTTTCTCTTTAGATAGTATGCCCTAAGAGGGTGCTTGCAACCATGGGCCTCCATGTTAATTTTGCTCTAGAGGCGTGGATCATATTGGTTGATGGAACATTCATCTAGTTTATCTGGACCTTAATCCTTTGCCCAGCTCAATCTCTTTTACTGTCAATCTTTTCCAGCAGCGTTAGACTTTTTAAATCATGATTTCGTATTACCTCCCAAAAAACTGTATCTGTCCCTTAGCAGAGTTCTTTTTATCACAGATTTTACTAGCGCCTCTTCATTGATAGTGTCCAAGATTTCTTTATTAGACGCCTTAAAAACCACAACTCTACAATCTTGATGCTTCTCAGCATTACTGCACTGATTATTTCTGAATATCAAAATTGGTGTAATGTAGCATCCCAGGATTCTCAGTTTTCTTTTCACTGTTAATTTTGAGTTGATCATAATCTTTTCCATTTTTTTGAAATGCATAGAAACATTGAAACAAGAAGCAGGAGTGGGCCTTTTGAACCTGCTTTGCTGTTCAATTTAATCATTACTGATCATCAAATTCGATATCCTGATCCTGCCTTCTCTCCATAACACTTTAGCCCCAAGAGCTATATCTAATTTCTTCTTGAAATCACTCAATGTTTAGGCCTGAACTACTTTCTGCGGTAGTGAATTCCAAAGATTCGCTGCTCTCTGGGTGAAGAAATGTCTCCTCATCTCAGTTCTAAAAGGTTTAACCCTTATCCCCAGACTATGACCCCTGCTTCTGGACTTCCCCACCATCAGGGACATTCTTTCAGCATCTACCCAGTCCAATCTTGTTAGAATTATATAAGTTTCTATGAGATCCCCTCTCACTCTTCTAAACTCCAATCCCTATAATCCTAACTGACTTAGTCTCTCCTCATACGACAGACATGCCATCCCAGGAATCACCTAATTAAACTTGTGCTGCACTCTCTCTTTAGCAAAGGTATCCTTCCTCAGATAAGGACACCAAAACTGCACACAGTACTCCAAGTGTGACCTCCATGTTCATCTTGCTCTAAAGGCGTGGATCATATTGGTTGATGGTACATTCATCTAGTTTACCAGGGCCTTAATCAGATAATCCTTTCCCCAGCTCAATCTGTTTTACCATCAATCTTTCCCAGCAGCGTTACACTTTAAATCATGACTTTGTATTACGAGCCCAAAAAACTCCACTTATCCCTTAGTCAACAGAGTTCTTTTCATCTCAAATTTTACTAGTGCCTCTTCATTGATTGTGTCCGAGATTTCTTTATTAGATGCCTTAAAAACCACAACTCTACAATCTTGGTGCTTCTCAGCATTACTGCACTGATTATTTCTGAATATCAAAATTGGTGTAACACCCTATACAAATGCAGCAAAACATCCCTATCACTGTATTCAAATCCTTTCACTATAAAGGCCATCATACCATTTGCCTTTGCTAGTGCTTGCTGTACCTGCGTGCTTACTTTCAGCAACTAATACATGAGGACACCATTTCAATTCTTCATCTTATTTCCTGGTTGCACTTTTCATCCAACGTTAACATATTTCCCAGGCAGCAAAATTCACCTACCTGTTTAGTCTACCCGTTTAAGTGGTCTGCCGCACAGTGCCAGGGACATGGGTTCGATTCCCAGCTTGGATCACTGTCTGTGTGGAGTTTGCGCATTCTCCCTGTATCTACTTGGGTTTCTTCTGGGTGGTCCGGTTTCCTCCTACAGTCCAAAGATGTGCAAGTTAGGTGAATTGACCATGCTAAATTCTCCCTCACTGTACCCGAACAGGAGCCGGAGTGGGGCGACTAGGGACTAATCACAGTAACTTCATTGCATTGTTAATGTATGCCTACTTATGACTAATAAATAAAATCCTTTCATTCACCACTGTGATAGGTGGTGTGTGTCAATAGGTGGTATGGAGCAGAAATCCATTCTTCTCAGCAGTATTTACAAAGCTAGCTAACCACATAGGAGCAGGCAAAGTTTGAATAAACATACAAAACTTAAATTACAGTGGGGAACAGTAGCAAAACATAGAGAATAGGTGCAGGATTAGGCCATTTGGCCCTTCGAGCCTGCACCACCATTCAATATGATCATGGCTGATCATGCACTTTCAGTATCGTACTCCCGCTTTCTCTCCATACCCCTTGATCCCTTTAGCCGCAAGGGCTACATCCATCTCCCTCTTGAACATATCTAACAAACTGGCCCCAACAACTTTCTGTGATAGAGAATTCCACAGGTTCACAACTCTCTGAGCGAAGAAGTGTTTTCTCTTCTCGGTCCTAAATGGCTTTCCCTTTATTCTTAGCAAGAATTAGCTAAGATAACAGCTGAATTTCGGGTACATAGGATCAGTGATAGCCATCATTCTCACAATTGTTGTTTAAACAACAGTATCCTTGAGTGACTGGCTTCTGTTAAAAGTTAAAAAGTTAGAGTTTATTTATTAGTCACAAGTAAGGTTTACATTAACACTGCAATGATGCCACTGCAAAATTCTTCTAGTCGCCACACTTTGGCACCAGTTCAGGTCAACCCCAGCGCATCTTTCAGACTGTGGGAGGAAACCGGAGCACTCAGAGGAAACCCACACAGACATGGGGAGAATGTGCAAACTCCATACAGACAGTGATCCAAGCTGGGAATCAAACCTGGGTCCCTGGTACTGTGAGGCAGCACTGCTAACCACTGTGCCACCATATGTAAACATGTATGTTAATGTGGGGTGTCAGCTGATGCAATATATAAATAATATTGTATAAGATCACATTCGTCCTATCACAGCTTGTGAAGCTGAAAAACTAAGTGATTACCAGGGGCAGGCTAAATCACTGACACATGTTGTGGCACTGTGAAGACATTTCTTTATTTTAAGTATTAACTTCTGTCAAAGGGAGATACATTTTAAACATTCCCAAATAATGAATCACAGAGTTGAATTTTTCAAAATGATACTTTGGTATTTTGGCTAAATAAACAACTTTGAAAAGAGTCAGATTGGTAACTTGCTCTTTCCCATTTCTCTTCCTCTCTCTCTCTCTCATTCCTTCTTTTCATCCATCTTCACATCATCAGCCCCAGACTAAAGGGATGACCCTTTAGAACTGAGATAAGGAGGAACTTCTTCAGCCAGAGAATGGTGAATCTATGGAATTCATTGCCGCAGAGAGCTGTGGAGGCCAGGTCAGTGAGAATATTTAAGACAGAGATAGGTAAGTTATTGATAATAAGGGGATCAAAGGTTACATGAAAAAGGGATTGAGAAACTTAATGCCATGATTGAATGACAGAGCAGACTTGATGGGCCAAATGGCTTAATTCTGCTCCTATATCTCCTGAACCTCATTCTGTCACACACTCACATTTAAGCATGAATGGAATTCTCCCAAGACACTCAAACCCTGGCGCCAAATAATCCCTGTGGATTCTTGGGAGAATTCCATCCATGGTTAAATGTGAGAGTGTGACAGAATGAGGGATGATTCATTGGTTTCACCCTGGCAGGAATTTACAGTGGGATCTTTTGCTGATGCCCGCCTTGGCGGGTTGGGAAACCTGCCAGTTTGAAACCCGTTTGCATCCCACTAACAGGCAGATGAAGGTCAGACCACCCGCACCTGGGAAAACATGCCTGCGTGAAACATTTTCAGAACAACGTGGAGAACAAATTCACCTCAACAATGCCGGGGCTGCCTGGGGAGTTCAAGATGGAGACCGCCTATAACTATAGACTTGGCAACACCACAGGAGTGGGTCGGGGGAGCATCTGCAGATGGATCTTGCGGATCCAGTATCATTGAGGGAGGCTCATCTTCCTGCCTTAGGATGCTCCCAGAGATCCATCTTCATGTTTAGGAGGCCCACCTTCTTTCTTCAACAGCGGGAAGCTGATGTTTTGCGCCTTTTCAGTATGGGATAGGGTGATGCACTATCAGGCCTGTTCTGATATGGAATGTGACTCAAATCACGTTGTTGCATACTTTATGAGATCAGGGCCGGACAGTTTGGCATATTTTCCCTCCGGCTTCTGCAGCGGAAAACAATCCACGTCCCACCCCTGCCACGGGACCTCGTTCCCAGGTGGGAGAACTCCACCCATGCGTTTCTCAGGCAGTCTCCCAGTTATGAGATTGTCTCTCACACACGCAAGTACAGCTTCTGTTCCAGATGAGTAAGTATTTTGGTACTCTTTCTGTCAGTCAGCACATTTTCCCTTGTGATCTGTAAACAATCTGACACATTGAAAAGAATAATAAAACTCCGTTCAATGGCAGGAAGTTCCCAGCACCCCACCCCCACCATGTGGTGTACTTCCACGGGGGAGGCAGCTCGCCATTGATGTCGGGTGGACCTTACGGTCGTGCCGTAGTCAGTGGCAATTTGAATGGCTGGCCTGTCCCGCTGCTGGGGAACCTGCGACAGGGGTCCACTTCAGCAGGACCAGAATATCCCTACTGACGTCAAGGGCTAGGAAATCCTACCTCAAATTGAGACACAGGCCTCAGCTGCATAAAGTCGGTGGAGTGTAAATATCACTCAGGCGTCCCACAGTACATCGACAGCCAGAGCCTTAAGAAATTTGGCTTGCTCCAGAGCTAAGATAATTTGTGTAAAAACTCTTCCCCAGGTCGATTGGTCCAACTCCAGCCCATCAGTCAGCACCACCACTGCCCCACCCAAACCAGCTCCCCCCCATCCTTCATCCCACCACCACCGCCCCAGCTCCATATTTTCTGGCACTGTCTCCTGATATAGGCAAGGTGAGCTGAGAATTTCTCCAATTCCTGTCTGTGCGGAGTCTGCGCGTTCTCCCCATGTCTGCATGGGTTTCCTCTGGGTGATCCGGTTTCCTCCCACAGTCCAAAAGATGTGCTGGTTAGGCACATTGGCCATGCTAAATTCTCCCTCAGTGTACCCAAACAGGTGCTAGAATGTGGCAACTGAGGGATTTTTATAGTAACTTCATTGCAGTGTTAATATAAGCCTACTTGTGACACTGATAAGTAAACTAAACTAAAATCTAGCCACAAGAAGGATGTCGAAGTACTGGACAGAGTGCAGATGAGATTTACTATCTGGTTTGGAGGGTAGGTCTTATGAGGAAAGGTTGAAGGAGGTAGGACTTTTCTCTTTAGAGTGGAGGAGGATGAGAGGCGACTTAACAGAGGTTTATAAGATGATGAGGGGGATAGATAGAGTGGGCGTTCAGAGACTATTTCCTCGGGTAGATGTAACTGTTACTAGGGGGCATAACTATAAGGTTCATGGTGGGAGATATAGGAGGGATGTCCGAGGTACATTCTTCACCCAGAGAGTGGTTGGGGTTTGGAATGGACTGCTTTATGTGATAGTGGAGTCGGGCACATTAGGAAGTTTCAAGCAGTTATTGGATAGGCACATGGAGCACACCAGGATGATAGGGAATGGGATAGTTTGATCTTGGTTTAGGACAAAGCTCGGCACAACATTGAGGGCCGAAGGGCCTGTACTGTGCTATACTGTTCTATGTTAAGGCCAAACTCCCATCACCTGCCATCGGCCAAAAGTCCAGCCTAACTTTTCAGGTGAATGACCTTTCACCTTCTCTGTTATAGTCATTTAATTTTGTTGCAACAGCAGTTAAAATTGAGTTGGTAATAGAAATACATTCAAAGTATGTATATTTTGCATTATGCTCTTCGCCCCTGAACGCATAGCATTTTATTTACACAACATCTTTATCAAAAGCAAAAACCTCACTGGCTCCAGGGTTGTGCTATTGTTATCCAAAACCACTTTCAAGTTAGATCCCAACCTGATTCTCAAGCACATTGAGGTTAAGTGCTGTGAGAGCTTCTCCAGAGTTAGTCTCGTACTATTTTTGAGCCAGTCTGGGGGCCAATCTGTATTTTTAATTTGCCTTGCACCTTTAACAATTTTCAATGCTGTTTAATCTTTGAATAAAGCAGATGCTACTGTCTGCCCTTCCCTCTCATTGCATTAAACCCTAAAGCATCTCTTTCGACTCAGTGCCAATTTGGTCACAAGCAGTGCAACCCATAATCTAAAGTAAAACTCTCTAGTTATGCATTCCAATTCACAGATATTATTAGGGGGATGAAAATGTTAAAATGAGGGAAAGGAAAAGGGAAGATGTGCATCTCCAGGACATCTTTTACAACTTCAGGATATCCCAAAGTGCTTTACAGAAAATGAAGAACATTTTGAAGTGTGTTGCCACTATCATATAGGAAATTGGCAGCCATTTTGCATACAGCAAGGTTCCACACAATCAGCCATGAAATAAATGACTAGCCCGTTTTCAGTGATATTGATTCTAGGATAAAAATTGGCAAAGGCACCAGGGAGGATGTAGTAACGTGGCCCTTGAAGTGTCCTGAGGGCCACGTGATAGGGAGGAGCCTATGGATCGCTCTGGCAGGAATTTGAGCCAATTGAAGGAGGGCACGGATCATGGGTTGAGGACAGGCTGGTAGTTGGGGCCTGGGAGTCCAGAAGAGCAGTAGCACTTAGTGTCAAATCTTACCTTGTTGTACTTGTAAATAATTACTCTGTTAGCAATAAAGCTTTTAAAGTTAAAGTTGCGCTTGATCCATTACATTGGCAACGAGGAAAAACATCCAAGTCATCAGGGCTCACAGTGCCCAGCTAGAGAGGGAGGAGACTTCAGCATTAAGAACAAGAAGAAGTGAGGTACACTCATAGAATCCTACAATGCAGAAGGAGGCTATTCAGTCCATTTGAGTTTGTACAAACCGCAATCTCCATAATCCCATGCATTTACCCTAGCTAGTCGCCCTGACACTAAGGGGCAATTTAGCATGGCCATTCCATATAAGCTGCATATCTTTGGACTGTGGGAGAAAACCGGAGTACGCGGAGGAAACCCATGCAGACATGGGAACACTCCACACAGACATTGACCCAAGCCAGGAATTGAACCCGGATCCCTGGCACTGTGAGACAGCAGCGCTAACCACTGTGAGACAGCAGCGCTAACCACTGTGCCGCCCACTCATTTCGCAATGCCTATGATCGGAAAGACTGAGTAATTTGACCCAGAGGTCAATGAATGGGAACAATATGCAGAAATGTGCGATTTTACTTTGTTGCAAATGAACTAACTACTGAAGACAAGAGGAAGGTTATTTTGCTAACAGCCTTTGGCTCACAGGGTTACAGTTCAGTGAGAACGTTAACCTTATCAGATGCTCCAACCATGAGCCTTTTGACCAAATTTCATATAGCCAGCCATAAACCAGGGAAGATTCATGGCAAGATTTAGGAGGCTGATGAATTTGGTCCAACATTAATTGAAATGTTAAGGGACAGAATAGTCTGTGTTATAAACAGCTTAATAATACTAAAAACGTTATTGGTGGAGACCAAAATCACTTTTGAAAAACCTGTGAAGGTAGCCCAGGCGACTGCATGCGGAGAGCAGAGTGTAACAGAGTTCCAAGGCTTGCAAGGCATGTGAATGAGGCAAATCATTGTGCTGGGAAATGGTTGTGGTGCAAGACAGCCCTGGAGCTGGTGTAACAGTGCCAGATAGAAGAGGTGAAACAGTGAGGGCTGAAGTTGCTTTTCAACATGAGGGAGGACACTTCCAAGAAGTTTGTTGATGTAAGAACAAAGCAGTCAGTAAAAGATAGCAACTTCTAGCTTAACTCCCTTAAACAATTTAGATGAGGAGCCCGGCAAGGGATCCTAGTCCTAAACCAGGCCCAGCAAAACAGAGTGCCCTTAATAGAGAAGGCTTTACTGGTAAATGGCTAAAAATGGAAGTAGATACAGGGCAGCAGCCACAGAACATAAGAACATAAGAAATAGGAGCAGGAGTAGGCCATCTGGCCCTTCGAGCCTGCCCCGCCATTCAATAAGATCATGGCTGATCTGTCGTGGCTCAGTTCCACATTCCTGCCCTCTCCCCATAACCCTTAATCCCCTTGCCTATCAAAAACCTATCAACCCGCGTCTTAAATATATTTAGCGAGGCAGCCTCCACCACTTCAACGGGCAGAGAATTCCAGAGATTCACCACCCTTTAAGTGAAGAAGTTCCTCCTCAACTCTGTTCTAAACCGCCCCCCCCTTTATCTTGAGGCTGTGCCCTCTACTCCTACTGTCCTTTCTGAGCAGGAAGGGCCTCTCCACCTCTATCCTATCCATCCCATTCATCATCTTATATGTCTCAATGAGATCTCCCCTCATTCTTCTAAACTCTAACGAGTACAAGCCTAGTTTATTCAGCCTCTCCTCATAGATCAACCCCCTCAACTCCAGAATCAGCCTAATAAACCTCCTCTGCACTCCCTCCAAGGCCAAAATATCCTGGCGTAAGTGCGGCGACCAAAACTGCACACAGTACTCCAGCTGCGGCCTCACCAGTGCCCTATACAGCTGCAGCAAGACCTCCCTACTTCTATATTCAATCCCCCTTGCTATGAAGGCCAGCATCCCATTCGCCTTCCTGACCACCTGCTGCACCTGCAGCCTGGGTTTTTGCGACTCATGCACAAGGACCCCGAGGTCCCTCTGCACCGTTGCATGCTGCAGTTTTTCGCCACATAAGTAATAGTCCTTCCTACCATTATTCCTACCAAAGTGGACAACCTCACATTTGCCAACATGAAATTCCATTTGCCAGTTCCTGGCCCATTCGCCCAGCCTATCTAGATCCTTCTGCAGACTCTCCACACCCTCCGCACAATTTGCCGTTCCACCAATCTTGGTGTCATCAGCAAATTTCGATACCCTGCACTCGGTTCCCTCCTCCAGATCATCTATATAAATGGTAAATAGTTGAGGCCCCAGCACCGACCCCTGGGGCACTCCACTAGTCACCATCCGCCAATCCGAATAGCACCCATTGACCCCCACTCTCTGCCTCCTATTTGACAACCAATCCTCTATCCACGCTAACACCCTACCCCCAACTCCATGCCCCCTGACCTTCTGTAATAACCTCTTGTGAGGCACCTTGTCAAATGCCTTCTGAAAATCAAGAAATAGAAGAACAGGCATTTCATTATCTAAATGAAGGAATCCAACCATAAAGACTCAATGAGACGGGTGACATTTTGTCTACATATACCGGAACGACACTGCAGACTTTAGGTACAGCAACAGTAACAGTGGCATATCAGAACCAGACAGTGGAGCTGTCAGTTAAGTAGGGAAAGAGTTAATGGATTTTGTACCTAGAATATGTCACAAACATAACCCTTCATCATGACTGATCTTCTCAAGCTTATACTGCCCCTGGCAGTAATATAAGTTATTTGTTCATGTTTTACATGCTTTATCTCTCGTTTGTATAACAGCAGATAGTTAAATGTGACTGTTATTTTGTAGACTTTGCAAATCTTACCTATTTGTCTTAGTTGGACCTCGTTACACAGATGGTAGTTCACGATACCAGCTTTTGACAGCTGCTGATGGCAGATCGCGATACTGGCTTTTAACAGGAAGAGTCCTGCTGGGACAGCTGTGATCGCACAAGTAACTTCAAAGACAGGGTTGCCAGTACTGCTGTAGAAGGGTTTTGAATCGTGACCGTGTGTCATGACTACAGCTGCCAGCTGGACTGTGAATCATGATTAAATCTGGGGCTGTATCACGACCAAGGAAGGAAGACCCAGAGTTCTGGCTGGAATGGGAAACTTGGAATCGTGATTGATACTAAGACTCATAATGTATAAATACCCACTTGTGTTTGTGTTCTATGAGAAGTCAGTATCCTACTTCTCCCAAAACTCTGGAATAAGCCCCAGAGTTTTGAAATAAAAACCACTGTATTTTGACTCACTAACAGTCTGAGGTATTATTTTACCTACAATATTTGGTGCTGAAACCCAGGATCTGTTTGCAGGCTCAGGTTGAATGGCCACAACCTGGGTACGGGAATAGATCACCGAACTTAATAGAGTGAGTCAAGCTACAGTGGGGAATGATTTGTGATGAGAGACTGTGAGAGTGTGAAAGAGGTCTGTACTGAACATATACGGACAAGGAGGCATTGTCTTTAAACACCAGCCTTCGACCGGTTGTTAAGAGGGGAAATCTCCCACGCAATGGTCAGGAGTTTGAAATGGGTGTAAAAGACTGGAGAAAGGTTCATGGAGTGTGATGTTCAGATGTGAGTGGGAAAGAGACTGTCAGTGATCACCGGAGTTGAAGGAAAAGCCGGCTTAAGCTTAAGTTTAATAGTGTAAGCTTAATAGTGTAAGTTTACAAGTGCAAGCAAAGTTTACAAGTGCAAGCGGTGGTATGGAGGGCACTGATCACCCCTGACAGGTATTACCGGACCCTGATAAGAGCAGCCTAGGAGTGGGAGAGCGAGAAGAGAGAATAGAAGACTCCAGGTGGTGAGTATAAACTTATCTGTGTTATGGTGGGATCACAAGGACAGTGGGATCCCTGATGAATGAATATATAATTGAGAGGGACAAATTCATTAAACAGATGAGAAAAGGGGGGTGGAACTCATCTCATCCATTAGACCAACAACGAAAATGGTGGGAAAGGGAAAAGAAAGACAGAACTAAGAAAATTGGAGTTCTTTTGGTTCACCAGTTGGCTGGATTAATTGAACAAGTCTCAGTCTTGTGTAAGAAATGGGCTGATGACAAAGAAAAATCAAAATGTTGGAATCACACATTAGAGAACTAGAAAAAAGAAACCAAATTTTTGAGAAGCATCCGAATTTGGGGAGCGACTCTTTAGGTATACCAAGAATGTTGGGGAGTGCCCGAACCTGCCCAAACAGATAGAGCCTTTTCACAAGTGTATAAAGGTGGGCTGTCACCATTTCACCAAAATATCCTTAAAATGGGAATTCTTAGTAAGCAGAACTATGATAAATTAGTAGAATGGGCATCTGGAATTAAAGATGGACCAGATGAGAGACCCTAAGGAGAAATCTTAGGTTTTGTATTTCAATGTGTTTGTGGGATCTGGTTGCTAGTTGAATGTAGGTGGTTGTTGTTGTATTAGATTGAGAGCAGGAGTTGTTAAAAACCTATTTGTTCTTGTGGAATATTTATTGTTGGTAATAAATGCAATGCTTTACACTTTGTTTTAACTGCAAAGGGGCTGAGGAAGTGTTAGAACTGTTAAATTTTAAGTACAAGATTTCTTGAATTTACTTCCGTTTTTGAGTTTAATTCCAGTTTGGAAGAAAGAAGAATGAAGATAACTGTCTTAATCTGTTTCCTTTGTTTCTTTCAATGTTTTATTTACATCCCAGTTTCAAATGTTGGATTTGAATTAAGGATAATGTGGGATGAATGTTGGAACTTCCATTTGTGTCTGTGTGTGTTTAAAGAAGTAATTGAGATGTTTATGTTTTTGTTTTTAATGTTTTAATGTTCTTTCCCTAGTTGTCATTTTACAACAGAGGGTTTGATACAGAGTTTAAGTAAAAATTGGAAAGTAAACTGAAATTTCAAAGTCAAAGTACATAGATTGAAGTTTGAAATAATCAGTTTGAATTTTGAATAATCCTGGGTTCAAATTTTGTTAATAAAGGATTTAAACCTTGCAAGGAACCATGTGCTCTTTCCTTTGTCTTGAAGAAGTCGTTTGAGACTGAATTAATTCATTTGGCTCCTAGCCAAAAGTATTTTTGTGTTTTGTTTTAAATAGATGATTCGTGAATGACAAGCAAGATTGTTTATCACAACCTAGTGATAATTGAGACTTGAAGAGTTTGGTTCATTCAGATTTTCTCACTGTTAACTTTTAAATTAAAGTGATTGGTTACACTGAAGTGTTACAGTTTCTGACATTTAATTGATAGAATAAATTGAGTGCACAAAATAACCAACTTATAAATGGGAAATTGCCTGAACTTATAAGAGGTTGATAAGTTTAATTTTGACAAATAAAAGGGTAATGGAGATAAAGTCTGTATGGGTTTTGTGTTTCAAAGAGAGATACATCGAAATATGTTCTCAGTTTATGATGTAACCACTTGAATGTGAGACAATGTTACAAAGTAATATCTATTTGTTTTGTGGCTTTCCTATACTGAGTAAATGTTATCTGTGGTAATCCTCATGTTCACGTGTAAAGTTTGCTGAATTGATGTATGTAAATAATAATATGTTGGGAGTTAATTTTTCTGAAAAGCTAAGGGCTCTAGAGAGTGTCAGTGACTTTACAACAGATGATGGGATTTTTCCTCGTATTTAGTTAAGAACATAAGAACATCAGAAATAGGAGCAGGAGTAGGCCATCTAGCCCTTCGAGCCTGCCCCGCCATTCAATAAGATCATGGCTGATCTGTCGTGGCTCAGTTCCACTTTCCCGCCCTCTCCCCATAACCCTTAATCCCCTCTCTTATCAAGAACCCATCAACCCGCTTCTTAAAAATATTTAGCGAGGCAGCCTCCACCACTTCAATGGGCAGAGAATTCCAGAGATTCACCACCCTTTGAGTGAAGAAGTTCCTCCTCAACTCCGTTCTAAACCGCCTCCCCTTTATCTTGAGGCTGTGCCCCCTAGTCCTACTGTCTTTTTTGAGCGGGAGGAGTCTCTCCACCTCTATCCTATCCATCCCATTCATCATCTTATATGTCTCAATGAGATCTCCCCTCATTCTTCTAAACTCTAACGAGTACAAGCCTAGTTTATTCAGCCTCTCCTCATAGCTCAACCCCCTCAACTCCGGTATCAGCCTAGTAAACCTCCTCTGCACTCCCTCCAAGGCCAAAATATCCTTGTGCAGGTGCGGCACCCAAAACTGCACACAGTACTCCAGCTGCGGCCTCACCAATGCCCTATACAGCTGCAGCAAGACCTCCCTACTTTTATATTCAATCCCCCTCGCTATGAAGGCCAGCAACCCATTCGCCTTCCTGACCACCTGCTGCACCTGCAAGCTGGGTTTTTGCGACTCATGCACAAGGACCCCGAGGTCCCTCTGCACCGTCGCCTGCTGCAGTTTTTCGCCACGTAAGTAATAATCCTTCCTACCATTATTCCTACCAAAGTGGACCACCTCACACTTGCCAAAATTAAATTCCATTTGCCATTTCCTGGCCCATTCGCCCAGCCTATCTAGATCCTTCTGCAGACTCTCCACACCCTCCGCACAATTTGCCTTTCCCCCAATCTTGGTGTCATCAGCAAATTTCGACACCCTACACTCGGTTCCCTCCTCCAGATCATCTATATAAATGGTAAATAGCTGAGGCCCCAGCACCGACCCCTGGGGCACCCCACTAGTCACCAACCGCCAATCCGAATAGCACCCATTGACCCCCACTCTCTGCCTCCTATTTGACAACCAATCCTCTATCCACGCTAACACCCTACCCCCAACTCCATGTCCCCTGACCTTCTGCAATAACCTCTTGTGAGGTACCTTGTCAAACGCCTTCTGAAAATCCAGAAAGACCACATCCACCGGCTCTCCTCTATCCACTGCTCTAGACACATCCTCATAGAACTCCAGTAAATTTGTCAGACACGACTTCCCTTTAATGAAACCGTGTTGCGTCTGCCCTATCAAGCAATTCCCTTCAAGATGCCTCGCAATTTCCTCCTTAATGACGGATTCTAACATTTTACCTACCACAGACGTTAAACTAACCGGCCTATAATTCCCTGCCTTTTGCCTGGCACCCTTCTTAAACAACGGCGTAACATTAGCCGTTTTCCAATCATCCGGCACTTCCCCGGAATCCAGCGACGTCTGGAAAATAACCACCAAGGCATCCACTATAACCTCCGCCATTTCTTTCAGAACCCTCGGATGCATTCCATCCGGTCTGGGGGACTTGTCCACAATCAGCCCCTCCAGTCTGTCGAGCACCACCTCTCTAGTAACAGTAATGTCATTAAGTTATTTGGAGTTATAAGAGTTAAAATGCTTAAAGGGGGACAAATAATCCATTTGTGCAAATTATGTTATTCACAAATAAATTGGTAAAATGGACAGAATCTATAATTTGTTAAACTGATGGAAAACTTCTGAACTCCTTTTAGTTTGTACTTTGCTTACATTGTGTTAATTGGGTCATAAAATCATAGCATGTGTATGCTAGAAGGTGATAGATTTTGAGCTGTGACTGTGAAAGTTTAAATTTGAAATGGTATCTGTGACAAAGAAGTGTTTATTATGCAAATTTGGATCATTTTTAAATGATAAATATTTTGGAGAGTTAAACCTACCTCTTCAGCACTTTTTGGGTGCATGACCCTCCAAAATCCAAATTTGAATGTTATTTCCTTTTGCATTTGTATCAATGATTTATTATTGTCCTGTGCATAATTCTGAACCTAAAATGATGTTTATGTGATTGCTTGTATTTTAGCGTATTGCTGTCTGTAACTTCTGGAATATCAATATGTTGTGGGAGTGTATTATTACTGTGCATGCCAATGTCTAGGCCTTGCTTGACTGTTGAGTGACTGGGGAATTCCTGACAGACACTGGTCCTGAGTTTGTGATCCGTCATGCTTTGCATTCAGGATGAAAGGGAGAGATGTGACCTGTGTGCCTCCAGCATCTACAGACATGGCCATTGGGGACACACCCAGAGATCGGTGTGGCAGCACCTGACTGGATTCTTATCAATCAGGGGCATCAAGTCCTGATTAATTGATTAGAAATGACCAAAAGGGGCATGAAACCCAGCCAAGAACAAGTTACAGCAATGGTGATCATCGCCAGTGATGACCAGCAGTTGGAGAGCCACCACATCCAAGAAGGAAGGAAGGGAAACCAAAGCCAGAGTGCCAAGCCAGACCAAAGAACAATAATACACAGAGGTAGACCGAGACCGATGCACAGATAAAGGCCAATGTTTGCTTGGGTTCTTGCCAGTCACGCACGGTTAAGTTAAGGTCTTGTATTGGACTTGAAATTTGGTATTTTCCTGTAAGATAACTTATTGTTGTTTGAGTGGGTGCTTATTGATTGTGTGGGCACAAAGAACCCCAATTTGTCTTTTGTGTTTTAACTGAGGGTGGGTCCATATGCTGGTAACATTTGGCTTGGGATTGGTCATGGGGCCATGCTTGAGCCTGGCCCAGACCAAAAGGGGGGAGTGAAGTAGGGAAAGGGTTAATGGATTTTGTACCTAGAATATATCACAAAAATAACCCTGCATCATGACTGATCTTCTCAAGCTTATACTCCTGGCAGTAATATAAGTTATTTGTTCATGTTTTACATGCTTTAACTCTCATTTTTATAACAGCAGATAGTTAAATGTGACTGTTATTTTGTAGACTTTGCAAATCTTACCTATTTGTCTTAGTTGGACATCGTTACACAGATGGTAGTTTACGATACCGCTTGTGACAGCTGCTGATGGCAGATCGCGATACTGGCTTTTAACAGGAAGAGTCCTGCTGGGACAGCCGCGATCACACAAGTAACTTCAAAGACAGGGTTGCCGGTACTGCTGCAGAAAGGTTTTGAATCGTGACCGTGTGTCATGACTGCAGCTGCCAGCTGGACTGTGAATCGTGATTAAATCTGGGGCTGTATCACGACCAAGGAAGGAAGACCCGGAGTTCTGGCTGGAATGGGAAACTTGGAATCGTGATTGATACTAAGACTCATAATGTATAAATACCCACTTGCGTTTGTGTTCTATGAGAAGTCTGTATCCTACTTCTCCCAAAACTCTGGAATAAACCCCAGAGTTTTGAAATAAAAACCACTGTATTTTGAATCACTAACAGTCTGATATATTATTTTACCCAGTATTGGGAATCAAAGCTCACAGATCTTGTTTAGAACAAAGAACAAGAACTATACAGCACAGGGACAGTCCCTTCGGCCCTCCAAGCCTGCACTGATCATGTGTTCCTAACTAGACCATCCATTTGTATCCCTCTATTCCCAGTCTGTTCACGTGGCTATCTAGGGAAGTCTTAAATGATCCTAGCGTGTTTGCCTTAACCACCTTGCTTGGTAGTGCATTCCAGACCCCCACCACCCTCTGTGTAAAATACAAGCCCCGCGTATCCGTGTTGAACCTTGCCCCCCCTTACCTTGAATTTGTGACCATTTGTGTTTATCATTTCTGACCTGGGAAAAAGCTTCCAACTGTTCACCCTATCTATGCCCTTAATAATTTTATAAACTTCAATTAGGTCACCCCTCAACCTCCATCTTTACAAGGAGAACAACCCTAGTTTACTCAATTTCACCTCATAGCTAATATCCTTCATACCAGGCAACATCCTGGTAAACCTTTTCTGTACTCTCTCCAAAGCCTCCTTCTGGTAGTGTGGCGATCAGAACTGGATGCAGTATTCCAAATGTGGCCTAACCAACGTTCTCTATAACTGCAACATCATATGCCAACTTTTATACTCTATGCCCCGTCCAATAAAGGCAAGCATGCCATATGCCTTCTTCACCACCTTTTCCACCTGTGCTGCCACCTTTAAGGATCTGTGGACTTGCACACCCAGATCCCTCTGCGTGTCTATATCCTGATGCTTCTGCCATTTATTGTGTAGCTCCCCCCCTGCATTGGATCTACCAACATGCATCACTTTGCATTTATCTGGATTAAATTCCATCTGTCATTTCTCCGCCCAATTTTCCAGCCTATCTATATCCTGCTGTATTCTCTGACAATGTTCATCACTATCAGCAACTCCAGCACTCTTTGTGTCGTCTGCTAGCTTACTAATCAGCCAGCTACATCTTCTTCCAAATCATTTATATATATCACAAACAGCAGATGTCCCTGTACAGAGCCCTGTGGGACACTGCTGGTCATGGACCTCCAATCAGAAAAAGACCCCTCCACTGCAATCTTCTGTCTTCTATGGCCAAGCCAGTTCTGTAGCCATCTAGCTAGTTCATCTTTGATCCCATGAGATTTAACCTTTTGCACCAGTCTGCCATGAGGGACCTTGTTAAATGCTTTACTAAAATACATGTAGACGACATCCACGGTCCTCTCGTCAATCATTTTTGTCACCTCCTCAAAAAACTCAACCAAATTTGTGAGGCATGACCTCCCTCGTACAAAACCATGCTGTCTATCGCTAACGAGATTATTCAGTTCTAAATGGGTAAAGATCCTATCTCTAAGAATTTTCTCCAACAATTTCCCTACCATGGACGTCAAGCTCACTGGCCTATAATTACCCGGGTTATCCTTGCTACCCTTCTTAAATAATGGGACCACATTTGCTATCCTCCAATCCTCTAGGACTTCACCTGAAATAAGGTTTAATGGAAGTGATTGGTTAAAACAGATACAGCTAAACTGGCTGGAAATTTTAAACCTGAGGACTGGAGGTTTTCAGGAGCTACTGTATAAATACTCTGAGATACTCAGAGATGAATTAGGATGTATATGAGGAGCTAAAGATCAACTCTATCTGAAACAAAAGGTGATGCTTAGTTTTTTTTGCTTATGCCTTTAAACAGAAGGTGGAAATCAAGCTCGAGAGGCTGGGAGATTTGGGCATCATGAAACCCATAAAATTCTCTGAATGGGCTGCATCCATAGTCTCCATATTAAAACTTGATTGGACAGGAGAAATTTGTGGGGTTTACAAATTAACTGTCAATAGAGGAACACAGATAGACAGGTACTTCATGCCCAGAATTGAAAATCTCTATGCTCAATCAACAGGAGGTTTAAAATGTACTAAATTGGACCTCAGCCACACCCATCAACAGCTGGAGTTGCATGAGGACTCACAAAAGTTGGTGCTCATCAACAAGTACAAGAGTTTGTACCACAGTAATAGGTTTCTTTTGGGGTCTCACCAGTCCGTGCCATTTTCCAATGGAGAGTCTCTCACAAAACATCCCCAATGAAGTGGTTTATCTGGACAATGTACTAATCACTTGTATACTTCACCTGAAAAACACAGATCAAATTTAGAAGTATTGAGACAACTTAAGGCAGCAGGCTTTAGGCTGAATCAAGGGAAGTGTACGTTTCAATTAGAAGTTACCTCCTTAGGCTTCAGGGTCGATCTGAAACATATACATCCTTTGGAAGTGAAGGTAAAACAATCAAGGAGGTCCCGCAGCCAAAAGATATACCTGAGATGAAATCATTTCGTGGTATGGTCAACTACTAGTGCGGATTTTTAAAAAAATGCTTCTTGCTTTTTAGCCCCGCTTCTCAACACTGTTGAGAAAACACCAAACATAGAAATGGGGAGAAGAACAAATGGAAGCTCTTGCAAAATTTGAACAGTCTTGCCTTGTTGGTGCATTTTAACTCAGAGAGTGATTTGCGATGCTTCATCATATTGGGTGGGAGCTGTTTCATCCCACCGGATACCCTGATAATGCGAGAAGGTCCATTGCCTTTGCTTCAAGAATGTTGTCTGATGCAGAGAGGGAATACTCCCAAATAGGCAAGGAAAGTTTAATTATCATCTATGCGATTAAAGAGTTCTATCAGTATATCTATGGCCAACCTTTTATAACAGTCTCAGACTACAAGCCATTCTTAGGTCTTTTTAGAGAAAATAAGCTGATGCCACCAACTGATTCTGCGAGGGTACAGAGATGGGCTCTTAGGTAGCAGCCTAAAGTTATACACTTCAGCATCTCTTGGGAAACAGATGTCACATGCAGACAGTACTGAGTCAGATGCCTTTGCCACAAACAATAGCACCTTTACAGTTCCTCAGGAAATTGTACTGGCTTTGCATTTGGTGGACACCTTGCCAGTTTTGGCAAAACACCAAGTTGTAGACAGAAAGAGACCTGTACTAGCAAAGGTAAAACTAATGGTGGCAGAATGAGAAGTCAGATATGTTAATACCCACCAAAGTAGAAGATCTGAAATAACCTGTGAAGACAGTATTACTGTGGGGAGTGAGAGTTACAGTCCCAACCCAAGGGAGGCAACTCTTTTAACCAGAATTGCATGACTCTCATCCAGGTCACAGTAGAATGATGGCCCTAGCAGGAGTTGGGTATGATGGCCAAGCTTTGATGGGGAAATAGAAAGGATAGTTAGTCAATGACCTAGTCACAAAGCTTAATAGGCTTTACCACAGGCGAGATCGCATCCATTGGAATGGCCATGCCATTCATGGGTGAGGTTACACATAGATTTTGCTGGGCCATTATATAGAATCATAGAACCCTACAGTACAGAAAGAGGCCATTCAGCCCATTGAGTCTGCATTGACCACAATCCCTAACCCCCAGGCCCAGACCCTACCCCCATATCCCTACATATTGTACCCACTAATCCCTCTAACCTCAGGAGACTAAGAGACAATCAACCTAACCCACACATCTTTGGACTGTGGAAGGAAACCAGAGCACCTGAAGGAAACCCACGCAGGCACAAGGACAATGTGCAAACTCCACAAATATAGTGACCCGAGCCAGGAATCGAGCCCAGGATCCTGGAGCTGTGAAGCAGCAGTGCTAACAATTGTGCTATCGTGTCGCCCTTAGCGCGACCCAGATTCATAGTTCATATGTCTCTTATACTAGTGGACACAAACTCCAAGTGGTTGATGAAGTCCACAACATCTATGGCCACCATTGACAAGTTAAGGGAGATATTGGCTATCCATGGCATTCCAGGAGTGGTGGTGTCGGTGGTTGACACATCATTCACAGCAGAAGAGTTTCAAAAATGTCTCATATACAATGACATTCACCATGTGCAACTGGCACCTTACCACCCAGCATCAAATGGGCTGGCAGGGCATGTGCGGTAAATATTTAAGTCAACATCAATAAAACAGATGAACAGGGCCCTGCCTTTACACATAGCTAGTTATCTATTATCATATAACATCACTCCAAAAGTGACCACAGGGGTCATGCCAGCCAGGTTATCAATGGGACGTCAGTTATGAACAAGATTGGCCATGATATTCCCAAATTTGGCAGGGAGGGTGGAGATTGGCAAGCTTCCCAGAAGCTAAGTATGATTCAGGAAGGTAAAACTGAGTGGAGGATGCCGTCTTGGTTAGAAACTTTGCAGCAGGCTTAGCTGGTAAAATACTGGAGAAAACAGGACCGGTCTCCTACATTGTGGAGGGACAAGGCTGCAAGCTTAGGAAACATGTGGACCAACTAAGGAGGAGAGGAGTATTAGACATAGGGGATACCCAAGCGAGCCCTGCAGTTAGTTCAAGGTTGACAAGTCTGGCTACTGGAGAACGTGGGGTCAGAGTAACCCATCGATGAGGGGAGGGAGAGTCTGAAGCTGCCAATGAGCCACTATGTGCAGGATTAATGAGCCTGCTGTTCTTGTCTGTCCAGTCTTTTAGATGCAGTCAAGCCTGAATTGAAGTGCTCAAACAGATCCAGGAAGACCCCGGATCATTTGAACCTTTGAGTTTCCTGAGGGTTTACAGGATACACTTTTTGATTAAGTGTCTGTGGTGTCTGTTCTTTCTCTCTCCGTAAGTGTTTTGGATTTTGAGGGGGGAAAGGAGAGTAGTGGCATGGCCCTTGAAAGGGCTGGGGAGTGCGTGTTCCAAGGGCCATGTGATCAAGAAGACTGGGACGGCATGGTGGCACAATGGTTAGCACTGCTGCCTAACAGCGACAGGGACCTGGGTTCAATTCCCGGCTTGGGTCACTGTCTGTGTGGAGTTTGCGCCTTCTCCCCATGTCTGTGTGGGTTTCCTCTGGGTCCTCTCGTTTCCCCAACATTCCAACGATGTACGGGTTAGGTTGATTGGCCATGCTAAATTGCCCCTTAGTGTCCCAGGATGTGTAGGCTAGAAGGATTAGCAGGGTAAATATGTGCGGTAAATGGGGTAGGGCCTAGGTGGGATAGTTGTTGGTGCAGTCTCAATGGGCCAAATGGCCTCCTTCTACAGTGTAGGATTTCTATGACGCTATGGATTGCTCCAGCAGGAAGCTGAGTCAATTGGCAGAAGGGCATTGACCAAGGATCAAGGAGGGGCAGGCAGTTGGAATCCAGGAGTCTAGATGAGCAGTCGCACTTGTAGTCTAATCTTGCCTTGCTATTTTTGTATATAATTACACTGTTGGCAATAAAGCCTTTAGATTTAAAACTTCATTGAGTTGCCCTCGATTTAATACAGAGAACCCCATGCTTTTCTTTGAAATAGTGCAAAGTGGTTTTTTAACTTCATCTGAGAGGCCAAGTAGACATTTTCTCATCTGAACAACCTCCATTAGTTCAGTCCTATCTCAGTACCACACTGGAAAGCCAGCCTAGGTGTTCCTCGCAATGTAGCTCATTACGCAGATAATTTAGAGAAATCCTTGTTCATGTCTGGCCTGTAGGACACACAATCTGGAAGTGCTTGATGTGAACACTAATATTTTCTGGTAACATCAGTCCCCGTCTTGATAACCACGCATAAATAAACAAAAAGAAATTAATTACTGGCTTTGAAAACATGGCCCAATAAATCTTTAAATTGATCAGGTTTTAACCCAATTCATGGACCATCTGCTGTTCTCTGTGTTGTTGTGATGTATTACCAGCTCCCCAAAGAACAGTAGCAGATGCTAGGTTGTTTTACAAGAAGATGAATTCCCTCGAACCATGAATCATTTGCTAAAATATGTACTTCTTGGTTGAGCCACCTATAGGAAGAAAACGAGTCAACAAAGGACTATATCTCTGCCTAGCCTGTGTACTGATCATGGGAAATCTTCCTGATGTCATGGCCAATATTTATCTCCAAACAAACACTGACAACCAAACTGTTTGTTCAATACCTCATTGCTCTGCGCAATTTGGCCACTCCATTTGACATTGGAATAGTGATTGCACTTGTCAAAATATATTGAATTAGCTTAAAAGTGCTTTTCAACGTCCTGGAGTTATGAAAGGAACTATTCAAATACAAGCCTTTCTTTTCATCCTGTAAATACCACACCTACTTCCAATAACACTTTGTTAATAGCCCAAATAGTGGCACAGTGGTTATCATTGCTGTCTCACAGCGCCAGGGACCCGAGTTTGATTCCTGGCTTGGGTTACTGTCTGTGCGGAATCTGCACATTCTCCCTGTGCCTGCTTGGGTTTCCTCCTGGTGCTCTGATTTCCTCCCACAGTCTGAAAGATTTATTGGTTACGTGCATTGGCCATCCTAAATTCTCCCTCATTGTAGCCAAACAAACACCGGAGTGTGGAGACTAGGGAATTTTCATAGTAACTTCATTGCAGTTTTACTGCAAGCCTACTTGTGACATTAATAAAATGACTTTAAACTGAACATTCTGCAGCAACATACCTCCCTTGTATGCACATATCTATTGCCATTGGGGACCTTTTGACTATATATCGATAGCCTTGTGTACATAAGAATTTTCTGTCATGCTTTTCTGCTATGCTTACTTCCTTCCAGGCATTTTTACCACAATATTTTTCATAGAATGCATTATACTTGAGTATAATGTATACTATTATATGTATATGTATACTATATGTATACTATTATATATGTACTATATGTATTGAGTCCTTCAAGCTCATCAAACAGGTTTCTAAGACATCTCCTCTACCTTTCAAGACTGGACTCTCCCCTGGCAATCAGTGTCTATACCGTCCTGACTTCCCCAGTGCTCCTTTTGGCCTTTCCACCCCCTCCAGCAGGCTATTTGTTTTTATCAGTGGCACCTTACCCATAGCCCTTGCAACAGTTCCCCCAATCAAAGCTCCCACACCATACCACCCTGGTGCGGCCACCAACTCCACCCCTTCACCACTGCCACAGCCAGCAATGCATTATCAGGGCTTTCACCACATTAAAGAAAGGATTGCAGGGCATTTGAATATGTTCAAGGTAATCAGGCAAAGTCAACATGGATTTTGAAAGGGAAGACCTTAAGACTATAAGATATTGGAGCAGAATTAGGCCATTCAGCCTATCGATTCTGCTCCGCTATTCATTCATTGATGATACGATTCTCATCCTCATTCTTCTGCCTTCTCCCCATAACCCTTGATCTCCTTATTGATCAAGAACGTATCAATCTCTTCCTTAAAGACACTCAATGACCTGGCCTCCACATCCCTCTGTGACAATGAGTTCCACAGATTCACCACCCTCTGGCTGAAGAAATTCCACTTCATCTCAGTTTTCAAGGATCGTCCCTTCACTCTGAGGCCATGCCCTCAAGTTCTAGTCTCTCCCATTAGTGGAAACATCCTCTCCACGTCCACCCTATCTAGGCCTCTCACTATTCTGTAAGAATAAAATCAACTTTTGGTTAATCAACTTATTGGAGTTTGTAGAAGTAGCATATGCTATAGATAACAGTAGATGTTCTTAATTTCCAAAGGGTATCTGATAAAGTGCTACAACAAACTTAATTGCAGAAACAAGCTCATGGTATAGGGTGAACTTGTTGGCATGGATAGAACATTGGCTGGCTAAGATGAAGCAGAGAGTAGGCATAAATGGGTCTTTTTCAGGTTGCTAAGATATAATGAGTGGTGTGCTACAGGAATCAGTGCTGGGATCTCAACTGTTTACAATTTTTATAAATGACTTGGATCACGGAGTGGTTGTCAAATTTCCTAATGTTGCAAAGGTAGTTGGGAAAGTGAAGAGGAAATAAAGAGGCTACAAAAAGAATTGGACAGATTAAATAAGTGGGCAAAGACCTGGCCAATGGATTATAATGTGAAAAAATGTAACATTGTCCATTCTAACAGGAAGAATAAAAGAGAAGCATATTATCTAAATAGTGAGAGATTGCAAAGCTCTGACATGCAGAGGGATCTGGGTGTCCTAGTGCGTGAATTGGAAAAGGCCAGTATGCAAGAACAGCAAGCAAGCAATTAAGAAAGCTAATAGAATGTTATCATTTATTGTGAGATTTATTGAATAGTAGAAGTAGGAAGGTTATGCTACAGTTATACAGGGCAGAGTGTAGGAATGTGGCAGTTGGCCCTTGTGGGGTTGGGAGGGGTGTGCGGAGCCTGATGTAAACTGAAGGAACAGCATCTCATCTTCCGATTAGGTACTTAACAGCCTTCCGGACAGAAAAATTGAGTTCAACAACTTTAGAGCTCCTCCTCCAATCATTTTATTTCATTTCTTCTCTTCATCTTATTCATCCATTTTTATTACCTTATGTTCTTATTTATATTTTCCCACTTCTAAACACTGACTTTCCATATTGTTTCACCCCTGACCCTCCCCCTCCTCCTCCTCACTAGGGTCCACTGCTACATTCCACACTCTGCACTTTCGTTCTGCCACTTATTTATTCTGATCTTTAAATGGACATTCTCTGCCTTTGTCACCACCATTTACATTTCCTTTGTCTTTTTGTCTATGCCATTCCTATCAATCACAGCGCCCCCCACCCATACCATCACAGTATAAATCTTGTCCAACTTTCCTTGTATTCGGATCTGATAAAGGGTCATCCTGACTTGAAAGGCTGGCTCTTTTTTCTTTGCACAGGTTATATCAAACCTGCTGAGATCTTCCACCTGCTTATAATTTTCTAGGTATTCAGGTATAACGTCCTTGGTAACGGATTCTAGCAATTTCCTGATGACGGGTGTTGAGCTGGTCTGTAGCTTCCTATGTTCTGTCGCCCTCCTTTGTTGAATAATGATGCACATTAGGTATTTTGTGATCGACTGGGATCCTTTCAGAATCAAAGAAATTTTGGAGATTATAACCAATGCATCTGTTCTCTCTGCAGCCATGGGCGAGATTCTCTGGCCTTCCAGCCGCATGTTTCTCGCTGGCAGGAGGTGGCGTGTTGTTTGCTAGCAGTGGGATTCTCTGGTCCCACCACTGTCATTGGGAATTCCCATTGACACCAATCCACGCCGATGGGAAACACACCGGTGGGCTTGCATTGTGCCTGGACCAGAGAATTCTGCCAGCATAAATGGGAGAATTCCGACCCCCATCTTTTAAGACTCTAAGCTGCAAGCATCTGACCCTGGGAGCTTGTCAGTATTTAGATCTCATAGTTACCCCAGTACTTTTTCTAGGTGCTGATGTTTGTTTTAAATTCCTCCCTCCTGTTCATCCCGTCAGTTTCAAGTATCATTGGGATGTTTTCTAAGTCTGGAGACAGGCACAAAATATCTATTCAACGCCTCTGCCATTTCCTTGTTTAATATGATCAATTCCCCAGATTCACTCGCTAGACAATGAGCACTAGCTTTAGTTATATCACGTAAACCAGCCTCCCATCCATTGACACTATCTACACTTCCCGCTGCCTCGGAGAAGCAGCCAGCATAATCATGGACCCCATGCACCCCGGACATTCTCTCCTCCACCGCCTTCCATTGAGAAACAGATATAAATGTCTGAGATCACCTACCAAACAGTTCGTGAACAGCTTCTTCCCTGCTGCCATCAGACTTTTGAATGGACCTACCTTATGTTAAGTTGATTTTTCTCTACATCCTAGCTATGACTGTAACACTACATTCTGCACCCTCTCCTTTCCTACTCCCCTATGTACTCAATAAATGACATGCTTTGTCTCTACACCATGCAAAAAATAGTACTTTTCAGAATATACCAACACATGTGACAATAATAATTCAAATCAAATTAAAACGCTTGCAGAAATTCTTACTATCTGTATTTTTAACTAGCTTTCCCTCATACTTTACTTTTTTCCTGTTTATTTTTTAAAAGTCATTATTTACTGGTTCTTTAGATCTAAGCACTCTTCTAACCCACCTCTAATCTTTACAGATGTCTATAGTTTTTTTTTCAATTTAATAAAATCCTTCACTTTCTCATTCAGCCATGGATGATGTATTTTTATCAAAAAACCTTTCTTATTTCCTGGGATAAATCTTTGCTGCGTTATTTAATATTTTCTTAAAAGTCTGCCACTGAATTTCTGCTGTTCTACATTTTAACTGAGTTTTCCAGATCTCTTAAGCAAATACTACCTTCATACCCATATAATTACTATTATTCAGGTTTAAAACACCAGGCCGGAATCCTCTGGTCCCACCGGTAGAGTGTGTCCACCATCTCCCCACCCCCAGCCCCACCCTGTCCCTCACCCCCATGGCTTTCCCGCTGGTGTGGGGTAATGTCATTGGGAATTCCCATTGAGAGTGGCGAGACCAGGGAATCCCAGTGCTAGCAAACAAGGCACCACCTCCCACCAGCAGGAAATACACGGCTGATGGGGCCAGAGACTCTCACCCTGAGGCTTAGACACACACTTTGCCCCTTAAAAGTGAACCTGAAACTCTCTCATGTTCTGGTCACTGTCACCTCAGGGCCCCTTTTTCATGAGGTTATTGATTAATCCTGATTCATTGCTCATGACTGGGTCTAGAATGGCCTGCCCTGGAATGTATTAGATTATCCCACATACACAATGGGCCAAACTTTCCCCAAAAATGACTAATGGGGTGATCTTACCGGCCGTTCACACCCCATTGCCTATGCAGTGAGGCACAGAATTTGGCATCCAGCCAAATCCCTGTTCACTGCAGCGGAACCAGAAAATACCGCCGATGTGAATGGCCTTGAGATTCCATCCTAAGCATAACTTTGGACAAGAAAACCATTGTGATTCGCGTCTGCATATCAGGCGCATATCAGATCACAATCATCTCGTGCTTGGTGCATTTAAAGAAGAGATCTTGTGCATCTCAATTAGATTTCTCATTCTTCTAAACTCCAGGAAGTATAAGTCTAAACTGCCCAATCTCTCTTTGTAAGTCAAACCCCTCATCTCTGGAATCAACCTGATGAACCTCCTCTGAACCGCCTCCCATACAACTACATCCCTCTTCAAGTTAGGGGACCAAGCCTGTACAAAGTATTCTAATTGTGGTCTCCCTAATGCCTTGTACAGTAGCAGCAACACTTCACTACTTTTACGTTCTATTCCTTTAGCAATAAATGCCAACATTCCATTTGCTTTATTACCGGCTGTACCTGCATACAGAATTTCTGTAATTCATGCACACAGACTGCGAATGAGCAAATAGGTGTAACACGTGACAATTTCCAGTCCATTGTGTTTCATACAGCATAGCCTCCTCGGTTCCACTTTGATTAATACCTTCAGAGATCCAGTTGTACTTTTAAACTCAAATCCAACGTCGCAAAAGACAAACCATGACCAGTCATTTGAAAATTCAAAAGCCCTTGGAATCTCGGAACTTGGTATGTGCTGTCACTGCAACACAGAGCAGAGCCTGAGCCTGGTTTCCATCTGTTTAACAGTTCCAGTGAAGCATTGGGTGGCTGATATTATGATTGGATTGAGATATTTCAGATGATTGAGCGGATAGGGAAGATAGAGAAGTGAGATTGGCAGAAGGGTGCCAGAAATACCACAAATTCCATTTGCTATGACACCGGAATGAATGATACCAGGTTTTGTGTGGTTCCACCAGGACATTCACCCCACTGAAGTCTCTGTGTTCAGCTAATTCTGGCCTCTTGAGTACCTCTAATTTTAATGACTGCATTCAGGCAAGTATTTCAGATATCGAGGTCCCAAACTGTGGAATAACTTCTTTAATCCTCTTCATGTCCCTCTCCTCCTTTAAGAAACTCCTTACAACTTGCCACTCTGACCAAAACTTTCGTCCACAATCCTTCGGTTGTGGCGATGGGTGGGATTTTCTGGCTATTCTACATCATGCCTGACTCTCTCTTCCTGGGTGGCACAGTGGTTGGCACCACTGCCTCATAACTCCAGGGACCAGGATTCAATTCCTGGCTTGGGCCACTGTGTGCATGGAGTTTGCACATTCTCCCCATGTCTGCATGGGTTTCCTCCCACCGTCCAATGACGTGCAGGTTAGGTGGATTGGCTATGCTAAATTGGCCCCGTAGGTGTCACGCGACTAACTCAAGTAAATGCATGGGATTATGGGGATAGGGCCGAGGTGGGTTTGTGGTCAGTGCGGGCTGAATGGCCTCCTTCTGTACTGTAGGATTCTATGATTCGACTGCCAATCAATATTGACATTTCACACCCTCTCCCAACATAAAGAATTTTTAGGATCTTCACTTCATTAAGTTCAATGGAAACAAATAATCTGTCAACCTGCTTTTGCCTGGTTGTTCTGTCGCACAAAGTCTAAGATCTACCCCACTACGATCTCATTTTGTTCCTGTTGTAACTTGACAGATACCTGTTGCTGGGTTTAGTATTGCAGTGAACCACAATAATCCCAGATTAACCTTCGCAATGGGCTCTGTTTTAATGATGCCGGTCACAGGGGCTTGTATTTCCATCACGAGGCAGCAGGAGAGAAGAAAAAATTTTTAAAGAGTGCAAATATTAGGTTAGTCATCAATTTATTAAAACAACAACGTAGCCCACAAGCATTTCATTCCGACCTCGAACTCAGTATGCCGTGGAAGGCACACAACTCTTTTCTTTTTACAGTCAGTGTGAGGTAATTCTGTTTATGGTCTGGTAAACATTCAGTGGAGGAGCATCAGTTTAATAAAGTCATCGTGTGATTGCACATCCCTGACAAGACCGTCTTGGAAATGTCGGCCAATATCCGCACTTCAAATGGTTTTTGAAGGCCACTTGCATGAGATACAACGTGGCCCAAGAACAAGATATTTTATAATTCATGCGAAAGGAATCTTCCTTTATAGATATCCCATGTACTTCACTGAAGCATTGAACAGTGTGGGAGAGAACACGAGAGGGGCCGCAGCTGAAATGCTTTCAGGATCAGAAGCTTGTAACTGCCCAGCTTCATTGTTGAGCAACTGCATCATGATGCAGGCCAGAGAGCTTGGCAAGCTTCCTAGAATCCCCAGCATGTGGCAATATTGAAGACTGGAGTGTTAACACCTGCCAACTGGTAGTTAGGTGTAAATGTCTCTATTAAAACAAACACTGCTGGTGGCAGTAATTGGAGCAAGGGAACAGATCTTTTGCTTGTATACAACTTTTTTTTACGTTTCATAGTGTCACTTAACGTAATCTGTCCCATCCCCCTCTCTCTTTCTGGTTTCTTTACTCGCCCCTGTTACGACCACATGAGGAGGAATAAAAATTGACTCCCCGAATTTACCACTCCAGGTCTGACTGTAAAGAGTGGTTTTGAATGTAGCAAAGAAGTGCTTTGCCAATCCCGCAGGAATCCCACTATGTGTGCTGTCAGAACATAAAGAATTAATCAGACAGATTCTCTATGCTTAAATCAAAGGACTAGAAAAGGTTAGTGACCCTATTTCCCAAATTTTCAAAAGACTAGCCAAATCATCTCCCTCCCTCCCTGAGCACCACACACACACACACACACTTATACACACATGTGCGCACACATACACACACACGCACACACACTTGTACAGAGGATAGAATAAGAGGATAGATTTAAATAATTATGTAACGGCAGTTTTATTCAGTTGTCTTTCCAGGTGTAGCTGTATGGAGCAGATTTCATGTTTCATACCCAGAAGATCTTAGTTTTCAGCAGAGTCCGCTTTGTAGAATGGTTACTCTGCAATATCTGTGCTCAATACTTCCAAACATGAGAGAGCGAGAGGCCTAGCTCTTGCAACCTTTCTATGTACATTTCCAATCCCTCCTCTGACTTGGTAAGAAAAAAAGTTCATAAAAAACCTTTTGGCTGTATATCCCAGAGGAGTTTGATTACTGTTGTAGTCATTGTGTTGTGGTACAGACAATTACAAGACTGAGGTTGGAGGCTTGAAGAGCAAAGTGAGAAGCACATGGTGTGATGGGAATGGCAGGGACAGCCAAGGTAAGAAAGTGGTATATCTAAAGGGCAGTGTCAGTACTGTCCAATCTGTGTTCAACTAAAGGTGTTGACCAACAAGTCTTTGAGTTCAACTGCACTTCACTTAGCCACGCTAAGACTGCACACGGATAATGCACTTTGCAATGCATACTAGGGAGTGACACCTGAGCCTGCAAGTTCAGCTTTAGCATGTGGAATGGCGAGCAACAAGAACATTAAATAAAGTGTAAATGCAAAACCACTACATTGTTTCTTTCACAATAAAGGAAACGTCGCTAACTCCCTTTAACCATCAACCATGGAGCATGCCAGTACATTTCCTCTTAACAAATAACACTGGCACATACATGAGTAAAACAAACCAATATAATGCGAAATATTCACAAGCAAAATTAAACTTTGAAAAACATCCATTCTAAGAACATAAGAACATAAGAAATAGGAGCAGGAGGAGGCCATCTAGCCCTTTGAGCCTGCCCCGCCATTCAATAAGATCATGGCTGATCTGTCGTGGCTCAGTTCCACATTCCCGCCCTCTCCCCATAACCCTTAATCCCCTCGCTTATCAAAAACCCATCATCCCGTGTCTTAAAAATATTTAGCGAGGCAGCCTCCACCACTTCAACGGGCAGAGAATTCCAGAGATTCACCACCCTTTGAGTGAAGAAGTTCCTCCTCAACTCCGTTCTAAACCGCCCCCCTTTATCTTGAGGCTGTGCCCCCTAGTCCTACTGTCATTTCTGAGCGGGAAGAGTCTCTCCACCTCTATCCTATCCATCCCATTCATCATCTTATATGTCTCAATGAGATCTCCCCTCATTCTTCTAAACTCTAACGAGTACAAGCCTAGTTTATTCAGCCTCTCCTCATAGTTCAACCCCCTCAACTCCGGTATCAGCCTAGTAAACCTCCTCTGCACTCCCTCCAAGGCCAAAATATCCTTGCGTAAGTACGACGACCAAAACTGCACACAGTACTCCAGCTGCGGCCTCACCAATGCCCTATACAGCCGCAGCAAGACCTCCCTACTTTTATATTCAATCCCCCTCGCTATGAAGGCCAGCATCCCATTAGCCTTCCTGACCACCTGCTGCACCTGCAAGCTGGGTTTTTGCGACTTATGCACAAGGACCCCGAGGTCCCTCTGCACCGTCGCCTGCTGCAGTTTTTCGCCACGTAAGTAATAATCCTTCCTACCATTATTCCTACCAAAGTGGACCACCTCGCACTTGCCAACATTAAATTCCATTTGCCATTTCCTGGCCCATTCGCCCAGCCTATCTAGATCCTTCTGCAGACTCTCCACAACCTCCGCGCAATTTGCCGTTCCACCAATCTTGGTGTCATCAGCAAATTTCGACACCCTACACTCGGTTCCCTCCTCTAGATCATCTATATAAATGGTAAATAGCTGAGGCCCCAGCACCGACCCCTGGGGCACTCCACTAGTCACCAACCGCCAATCCGAATAGCACCCATTAACTCCCACTCTCTGCCTCCTATTTGACAACCAATCCTCTATCCACGCTAACACCCTACCCCCAACTCCATGCCCCCTTACCTTCTGCAATAACCTCTTGTGAGGTACCTTGTCAAACGCCTTCTGAAAATCAAGAAAGACCACATCCACCGGCTCTCCTCTATCCACCGCCCTAGACACATCCTCATAGAACTCCAATAAATTTGTCAGACACGACTTCCCCTTAACGAAACCGTGCTGCGTCTGCTCTATCAAACAATTCCCCTCAAGATGCCTCGCTATTTCCTCCTTGATGACGGATTCTAACATTTTACCTACAACAGACGTTAAACTAACCGGCCTATAATTCCCCGCCTTTTGCCTGGTACCCTTCTTAAACAATGGTGTAACATTAGCTGCTTTCCAATCTTCCGGCACTTCCCCGGAATCCAGCGACGTTTGGAAAATAACCACCAAGGCATCCACTATCACCTCCGCCATTCTAACTTTGTGTCCTCATGTCTTGAGTCGATAGCAATATAGTGGGGCAGGAAAATGATGGCCGTAATGTAGCTCCTCCCTGTTTGAATTGGAGTCTTATTGATAGGCCGCCCATTGATGCAACATTGCCAGTTGATGGTGGGTTTCACCAACGAAAACTTCCCTCACTGCTAAACTAAATCTGTTCTGTATCCATGGCAGGATGGTAATTATACTTGCATGGGAAAAGACAAAGTGAGTGGTGCACAGCTCCGGTAACTACATTAGGACTAGATCACTGTTGGCAAAATCCCAATTAGAGTTTAAGGCCGTCTGGCTCTGACATGGCACACATCTTTCACCCACGTGCCTGTTGTAGGGAGAATTATCCTTCAGCAGGAGGATGGGGGTGGGGTGCATCTTCCTGTGGTTACCAGACTCATTCAAATTAGCTTCTGAGTTGCTCAGGGAAGAGGCAGTGTCTAGGCCCAATACAGGCCTTGGATCAATTAGCATAGGTCTGGCCCTGCAGGAGGCTGTAAATCCCACTGCATTCTCTGTGGTTTCCCAGACAGGCTGACTGTGGGGTCATGATCAGAATGCATGTAGACTTCTAACCACAGCCTCTCCAGCAGGCACCCCCTGGGAAGGAATGGAATTTGTGAAACATCTGTGGAGTGTAGGACACTAGCTGTGTTATCTTAAACTGACCCTCCACATTCAGTTTGGGGTTGATAGCTGTGAGGGTTTCCTTCCATATTATTCTCCACAGCCGGCTTCATTCCCTGAGGTTTTCTGCATATTTTCCATACTTCTGAGATGGCACAGAATCACAGAATTCTTACAATGCAGCAGGAAGCCACTTGGTCCATCGTGTCGTCACCGGCTCTCTGAATGAGTATCAGGACTTAGTGCCATTTCCTCACCCCCTGCACATTGTTTCTATTCAAGGCATTATCTAATGCCCCCTTTAATGCCTTGATTGAGCCTGCCTCCACTACACTTCCAGGCAATGCATTCCAGACCTGAACCACATGCTATGTGAAAAAGATTTTTCTCACATCACATTTCACTCTTTGGCAAATCATTTTAAATCTTTGTCCCCTTTTATGAGTGGGAACAGTTTCTCCTGATCTACTCTGTCCAGGCCCCTCATGATTTTGATCATTTCTATCAAATCTTAGACTTCTTCTCTTCTCTCCAATGTGGCACAGTGGTTAGCACTGCTGCCTCACAGCTCCAGAGATCTGGGTTCGATTCTCAGCTTGGGCCACTGTCTACACATTCTCCCCACGTCTGCGAGGGTTTCCTCTGGGTGCACCAGTTTCCTCCCACAGTCCAAAGGTGTGTCGGTTAGCTGCATTGGCCATGCTAAATTGCCCTTTGGTGTCCCAGGATGGTAGGTTAGAGGGATTAGTGGGCTAAATATGTGGGGTTACCAGGATAAGGCCTAGGTGGGATTGTTCTTGGTGCAGACTCGATGGGCTGAATTGCCTCCTTCTGCATTGTAGAGTTTCTATTATTCTATGATTCTCTCTAATCTATCCTCATAACTGAAGTTTCTCATCCCTGGAACCATTCTTGTAAACGTCTTCCACACTCTTTCCAATGTGTTCACATCCTTCCTATAGTGTGGCGCCTAAAACTGTATAACTGTAGCGGACTTCTAACTAGGGTCTTGTATAAGTTTAGCATAACATCCTTGGTCTTGTATTCTGTACCCCTATTAATAAAGTCAAGAATATTATATTCTCTGCCTATCCTGCCACTTTCAATGACTTATGCATGTATAAAGCCAGGTCCCTCGAGTCCTGCACCCTCTTAAGAATTTGACCCTTATTTTATGTTGTCTCTCCACATTCTTTTGAGCAAAATGCATCACCACACATTTATACACACTGAACTTCATCTGCCATCTTTCTGCCCACTCCATCAACTTGTCTGTGCTCTTTTGAAGTTCTACACTTCCCCCTCACAGTTTACAATACTTCCAAGTTTTGTGTTATCTGCTAACTTTGAAATTGTCCTTGTACACCAAGATCTAGATCATTAATGCATATCAGGAATAGCAAAGGTCTCAATACTGACCCTGGGGGACTCCACTATAAACTCTCCTCCAGCCTGAAAGATCTCCCAACACCCACTGTTTCCTGTTATTCAGCAAATTTTGTATCCATGTTGCTACTGCCCCTTTCATTCCATGAGCCGTAACTCGTGGCACTGAACATTATCTGATCATCAACAAACATCCCCACTTTTGACCTTGCGAAGGAAGGAAGGTCATTGATGAAGCAGCTGAAGATGGTTGGGTCTAGGGCACTCCCCTGAGGATCTCCCGCAGTAACGTCCAGGAGCTGAGAAAACTGACCTCCAAGAGCCACAACCATCTTCCTCAGTGCTAGGTATAGACTCCAATCTGTGAAGTGTTTTCCTGCTGATTCCCATTGCCTCCAGTTTTGCTAAGGCTCCTTGAAGCCATGTTTTGTCAAATGCTGCTTTGATGACAAGGGCAATCACTCTCACCTCACCTCTGGAGTTCAGCTCTTCCGTTTATGTTTGAACCGAGGTTGTAATGAGAGTCAGGAGTTGTGTGGCCTGGGTGGAACCCAAACTGAGCCTCCATGAGCAGGTTATTGCTGTGTAAGTGCCATTGATAGGACTGTTTATGACACCTTGTGTCATTTTGCTGGTGATCAAGGGTAGACTGATGGGTCAGTAATTGGCCGAGTTGGACTTGTCCTGCTTTGTGTCTGCAGGACAAACTGGGCAATTTTTAAACTGAGGCCATATCTGCCCTCTCAGTAGACTCCACTCAGAAGGAAACAAGAGTTCTCATTGTCCTGGCCAATATTTATTCCTCAACCAACCTCAGTAAATAGATTATCTGGTCATTATTACATTGCTGCTAGCGGGGCCTCATGTTTTGTCAAATTGGCTGCCTAGCTTCCTATAGTACAAATCGACTGTGATGCAGCTTAGGGTGTCCTGAGTTTGTGAAAGGTGTTATGCAAATACTACTGTCTCTCCTTCCACAAGCAGCAGGACTGCAAACTGACTACAGAAATAATATTAATGCAAGAAAATGAATGGAGAGAAGTTTTTGCATCTTAACACAAGTACAGGCTTTGACAGCTTTATGAACTGACACTTTCATCTGTGTGCATATCCTCCGGGTGCTCCGGTTTCCTCCCACTGTCTGAAAGGTGTGCTGGTTTGGTCCTTTGGCCACGCTAAATTCTCTATCAGTGTAGCCGAACAGACGCCACAGTGTTGTGACTAGGGGATTCTCACAGTAACTTCATTGTGATGTTAATGTAAGTATGCTTGTGACATTAATAAATAAATTGAAACTTAAACCATTCATTCTGAGCAAGTAAGCAGTCATTGTCTTGTTCTCTGAAGCAATGCCTGGTCGCCTCGCTTTTCCCAGCAAACACAAAAGTCCAAAAGAGTCGGAAAACAGGACTGTCACCGTCAAGATCTCGTTTTCCAAATTTCCTCACCTATTGCTTGTGCCATTATATAGTTCCCACCCAGAAATACATTTTAATTAACGGGCTTCCCCCACCACATGCCCCCAAACACATAAAGAAACCCCTCCTTGCCAACGTGACATCACATCAGCAAGGTTTACAACAACTTCTGAAAAACGTTAAGCTGTTGAGGTGAAACAACAAGGGGCACAAAGAAGTATAACCCTGGCATTGCCTCTGCCATTGCCAACCTGACAGTGCCAGGGTGCCATTGCCGGGACAGTGCCAGGGCAGGCGCTCTGGGAAGTTCTGTTGGAGGCATTCCCTTTATGTGAATGGGAGGGTTGCTCCTGTGCAAGTAGAGGGTTGCCTTGGTGCAAGTGGGGGCGGTGGAGGAGGGGAATGTTGTCCTGGTGCTTGTTGGAGTGGGGGAGGTGAGGGGGAGGGATTGTCTCATGCTCATCCAAGGGGGATTGTGACTGGGGGGGGTGGGGTTCCCATTTCTGTGGTGGTATGAGGGGAATTTTGTGTTAATGCAAACCAGGGCACCCTTTAAGAATAGGACGCCATTCTCTGCGGAGACTGAATTGCCTACTCTGTAACAGGTACCGTCCCACCAGAGTGACAGTGCTAACTACAGCCCCAGAATCTCTGTGCGCAAGACTACCAGAGGACCAGGAGAGAGACAACTCAGCCGTGCACCTGGAGAGCTACATACTGGTGTTGTAAAAAAATCAGCCTGTTTTAACCCTTATACGGTGGACAAATAACTTTGAGTAGACGTCTTATTAGTACAAACAATATTTATTTAAACCCACACAATCAATAATCACCCACCTGACCAACCATAAGTTATCTTACAGAAAATACTAGAATTCAAGTACAATACAAGACCTTGACTTAACTGTGTGTGACTGACAAATACCCAAACAGATACTGGCCTTTATCTGTATGCTGGTCTTGGTAGTTGTCTGTGTAGTTTGGTCCTTTGCTCTGGTCTGGCATTCTGACTGTAGTCTCTCTTTCTTCCTTCTTGGGTGTGCTGGCTCTCCTCTTGCTGGCGATGTTCACCATTGTTGTAGCTCGTTCGTGGGATCAGAGAGAGAGAGAGATTCCTGGTTGTGCAGCGTCCTTCATGCCCCGTTTGGTTTCACGCCTTTTTTTGGCCATTGCCAATCAATCGATCAGGACTTGATCACCCTGATCGATAAGAGTCCAATCAGGTGCTACCACACCGATCTCTGGGTGTGTCCCCGATGGCCATGCCTGTATGTGTTGTAGGCACATAGGTCACATACCTTCCTCCTAAATAAGGATTCACGGTGCCTTTACGTCTGGCACACAACCCAGTGTGATCAGAAAGTCTCTTTCATCCTGGAGATGGCCCATATCCTGTGTATTCACTCATCAGGGTTGCAGCCTGTTTGTCTGTCTTTAAACTGCAGCCTGTCGGTTTAGTTTCTTGCCCAGTTATCCCAGAGTGCTTTACAAAACGCCATTTTAGTTGGCCTGTTTGGCTACACTGGCTTTCTAACACCAGCCAAAATTCTGCCCAATATTCTGACAATTGGGTGGGATTTTACAGCCTCGCTCGTGCAACATTGTAAAATCCCACCCGATGCCAATGGAGATTTCTGTTCTGGGAACCCAGGGAGGTGCAAGGTGGTATTGTTTTGGTCTTTGTACTTTTATCTGAGAAAGCTGGGAAATGAACTCTGACAAAGGCTCCCGAGGACGTCACAAACCCATAAGAGAAGTCTTGTGAACGTCTCCCAAGCTGTGGCCTGGTTTACAACATTCAATCAGCAGCAATTATTTGCAATTGCACCCTCACCAGTATAATGCTTTTAACTCTTTTACAATGCCTTGTTTGGCATAATTGATTTCCATGTTGCTTTTATACATTGATTGAAGAGACCTGGAGGAATAAGTGGATTCTATAATTCAAAAGCTGCTCCATCGGGGCGAGTGTAGAAATGTCAGCTCAGTGCTAGCTGGGGAGTCAGTGAATAATAAAGCACTGGATTGACCTGTCTGTTTGAGAAATGAAAGTGTTTGTGAGGTGAGAGGAGACCATTCATCCGCTACTTGTGTGTGCCACTGTGTGAAGGGAGTCATGAAATGATCACATTTTAAAATGCGTTCTATGTCATAAGGTCGTTTAGGCCTCAACATTTTAGTCACGAGTTGACCGAGTGACAATTATTTCTGGCTCGCTGATATTCTGAAGAAGCTGGGCTGGAAACCCACAAGAGGCCACGCTCGCAGACTGGTGAATGAATCTGTCTGAAAACCCTTCTTTGCCTGGTGCCTGCACAAAATCCCTCAAACGGCATCTCTGCTGTGGAACAGCTCAATATTATGATGTATAATAGTCATGTGGAGTACCCCTCAGAGGGCTAAACCCCAGCTAGTTTGGGCATCTTGTATCAGCTATGGTTTAGAGGTGTCACTCAGCAGGTCTGGGGTTCCGGTCCCATTCCAGACATCTGATCACAAAAATCTAGCTTGATACAGAGTGTTCCACAGCTGGATGGGACATTAAACTGAGGTGCTCTGTCCTCTAAGATGTACGTATACATTTATTTACTATGCAGGAAGGATGTTCCTGATGGCAGGTGTGTCCAGAACCAGGAGTCACAGTCTGAGGATTTGGGGCAGACCATTTGGCACATTTAGAACAAACATGATCGTAATGAATGGCGGAGCAGGTTCAAAGAGTCCAATGGCCTCCTTCTGCCCCTTTCTTCCATGTTTCTTTTTATTTATTAGTGTCATAAGTAGGTTTACATTAACACTGCAATGAAGTTACTGTGAAAATCCTCTGGTTGCCACACTCCATTGCCTGTTCAGGGACAGTAATGAAGAATTTAACGTGGCCAATGCACCTAACCAGGAGGTCTTTCAGACTGTGACAGGAGACTGGAGCATCCCGAGGAAACACATGCAAACACGAGCACAATATGCAGTCTCTGCACAGATAGTGACCCAAGCTGGTAATTGAACCTGGGTCCCTGATGCTGTGAGGCTAACTACTGTGCCACCGTAAAGCTCCTCATGGCATGATTTCAGAGAAGAACAGGGGAGTTCTCATGATTCCGGCCGATGATTATTTCCTGAACGGAGATCAATATTCTGGCCTGTCAGAGCGCTGCATGTGGGCTCTTGCTATGCAAAGATTTACCTCAGTGTTCCCTGCATTACAAGAGTGGTGACACTTCAAAACGTTTGTTCCAATGGCTATAGAGCAACTTGGAACATCATGAATAAATGACAGACACAGATAAATGTAATTCCTTTCTTATTTTCAGGCTGCTTTTGGGTAATGTGGGCATACGTGTCCCAGTTGGACTGGCGCAATCTCAGCTCAGTTCAGTACCCCTCCCCTACCCCTTTCTCAGAGTGCTGCCATTCAGATCTGCTTCTCCTCTTTAGCCTTCAAAAGGTCATTCATACAAAATGGTTGCCCCAAAACTGCACAGAGATGGTGCTGCTCTCTCAGGTTGGTATAAAAGATCTTATGGTATTAATTTCAAAAAGGAATAGGGTATTTTTAGCCCCCTAATGGGGCAGGTGGCAATTGTGAACATTTGCTACAAGTGGCAGGTAGCCAATCCATGTGATTCAAAGGTCAATTAAAGCCTCTTATCAGATGCTGACTGAAATTTTTCACTCAGTTTCTATCAGACTCTAGGCCACAGGCCTGCAGGTGGCCCTCCTGCCTACCTGGCCACATTTGCAACTGCTGTGCCCAATTGAAGACTTAACCCTCTGCACTGATGACCTGGTTGCCGGGTTTAACTTTTATTTAAAATTTAGAAAGTTTAGCAAGAGGTTTCTCCCTCAAGGTGCCTCCCCTCTTTCTTTCTCACACCTGAAAAGTAACCTGCTGCTTCTTAGAGGGCTTCTCATTAATTCCCCATCTTCGGGAGCCTGCCAGTTCCCTTAATTGGATGATGAACCCGCCCTCTGACCATTAATTGGTCAATTTGGGAACAGTCACTGCCCCCAGGACGGCACGGTAGCATAGTGGTTAGTACTGTTGCTTCACAGCTCCAGCGCTCTGGGTTCGATGCTCGGGTCATTGTCTGTGCGAAGTTTGCACATTCTCCCCGTGTCTGTGTGGGTTTCCTCCAGGTGCTCCGGTTTCCTCCCACAGTCCAAAGATGTGTGGGTTAGGTGGATTGGCCATGCTAAATTGCCTCTTAGTGTCCCGGGATGCGTAGATTAGAGGGATTAGCGGGTAAATATGTATGGGATACGGGGATGGGGTCTGGATGGGATTGTTGTCAGTGCAGACACGATGGGCTGAATAGCCTCTTTCTGCAGTGTATGGTTTCTATGTTGTGACCTCTATTTGACTCTGACACCGGGTCCTGAAACCCACGGGAAAAACCCTGCCCCTCTCAGGTGCCAGCAGCTGTTGAAGGCTCATTGGCTCATCCCACCACCTGACACTCAGTTCAGGTGTTTGGCATGTTGGCAACATTAGGCGTGATCAACTTCAAATGCTGCTGCAATGCCCTGGCAATGCCCTGGCTAATACTTATCCCTCACCACCAACATTGCAAATAAAGGCTACCAGGGACAATCATGTACTCAATTGGGCCATCAGCTGTGGACCATAAGGCTTTGGTTTTTCCATAGTGCGAGGATACTTACCAGAGGAGGCCTGTTGTCATATTAATGTACAACTTGTTGGACAACTGGTCCATGAGACTGGGCTTGCATACAAGATATTATACTTACAAAAAATACCGTTAGAAAATGGCATAAGTGCACAAATGGTACCCGTGACAACTCCAGGAATGTCCTTTATTTACAAAAATTACTGTTAGCCTTCATTGAAATGATTTATACGGAGGGAATTCCCATTACTTTTCAGCTAACTGCTTCTGAACTAGTTACTAATCTGTTAAGACCCAGGCCAGAAACTCCAAGGTGTTTTATAAAGATTGCCCCAACTCTAAGTTGTTACATTTGATTTTGACATGGTTGAACATAAGTTGTTTCACTCCAAGTATCATTCAAGTGACTGTTGAGGAAACTTTTATCAAAGTTTACTGAAGAGCACAGTTAAAATATAACAAAGGGGTTTAGCAGAACTTTTACCAATTACATGATCTTATTGAATGGCGGGGCAGGCTCGAAGGGCTAGTTGGCCTACTGCTCCTATTTCTTATGTTCTTATGTTCTTATAAACATGACTTAAACATAACACAATACAACTCTTAACAGCTAGCTCTCTCTGTTGTTCCAAGTCAAACACCATTCCACAGACATACACCCTTCTCCAGACTTAGCACAAAAAGCATTGGATTTGCAGCTTTTTAACACCTGCTGTGAATTTGTTTTTAAAAGTTGGAATAAAACTCTGAGACCTCCCAACCCTGGAACTTTCCAAAAAGCCTCTGGGGAGGGGGAGGAGCGGAGGGTAGAGAAAGAGAAAGAGAGAGAGACACTGCCTTCTTCCACCTATTTTTGGCAGCAACTGAGAAATGAAACTAAGACTGAACTTTTCTCTGAAGCTTAGCTGTCCCTAGCCACATGGCATAAACAGTCAATCAATCTCAATCAATATCTACTCTGCAATCTTAAAGGACCCTAACAATCAGAAAACCCGGCATTACTCCAGATTAAAATCAACATGATATCAATTATACTGCCTCAGCAGCAATAAAGGACATCTGTTACAGACATGGTGCCAGTAAAATGCTAAGGCCTGCTCGAAATATCCTGCAGAGAAGCATGATTAAAATATATTTCTTAAAGGCACAGTACCATTACAAATCCACTTGTCTTTTCCTGCACTAAAGTCCACTCGTTCACTTTGACATGTGCAATAGTGATCAGATGTGAATTCGAACAAGGCTTTGAAAGGACAAAACACCGTGAGCTTCCACTTCACCTTAAACATGACTACTGTATCATTAGTAACCTAAACGAAATGTTAATTTATTTTATCTTCGGTAAGCCCAGCTGTATTAATACTAACAGACAGCACAGGCAGAAGTTAACGGGGATTTTGGGTGTGAGAAATGGGGGGGATGGAGGGGGGAGTTTAACGCAGTAGATGTTGAAATTTCAGGTCCACCCAATGTCGGGATGAGTTATTGAAATGAAGTTGCTGTTGTCTAGTGGTAGATTTGGCTCCAGGTCATCTGCAGTTGAGATCTCTTTCCCAAGTATTTTCAATATATGAATAATCCCTATATCAAAAGTTTGCTAAATTAAGTCCTCCCTTCAAGATGAAGTCAGTGGCAGACTGGAAACTCAAGCTTCTGTTTTGCAGCAACTAAAAGGTGGGGGGGGGGTGCAGCTGAAGAGATTGTCCATTCTGTGGATCTGAAGTAAGCTCAGGTCTTTGTTTAAGCTGGGAAGGGGATCTGATGAAGCTTTGCATAGCCACATGGCCTGGTAATAGCAAGGATGAAGGAGATGGTTGTTGGAACATTAAACAACACAATAGTTGGGCATGTAAGGAGTCGTGGTGGGGAGAGAAGGGTCATTAAAAGGCGTATCTGTAAGGCATGAAAGGTCAGGGTATTCATTGCAGTACAGCAAGGCTCGGGAATTGAGTAGGGGAAGCGGTCCGACTAGTGCAAGGCTCTGGATGAAGGGGGAAGATCTGTCCTTTCTGGGTTTGGGTCCTTTGTGTCGCAGGGAGGCAGCTGTACCACACAGGGAAGATCCACTTTCACTGAGGGGCGACCAAGTTTGATGGAGGGCCGATCAAAGGTATCAGAGAGTGAGTCAAGGGTTACTGATGGAGGGAGGTGCAGAGTTGTACCAGGCAGCTTGAGGTTGGGGGATGGAAGGTCAAGGTTCAAGGTATGATGGTGGCAGCTCTGAGGATGTTTGAGGGAAGGTGCAGGATAATGTTTGGAGATAGGTGGAATTTTGACAGAGGGAGGGTGGAGTTGGATGGATCGCAGATACAGGGCCACTGTGTTTGCCCATAGACAATGTTGCTAATACTGCTTGAACTGGCAGGAGACCAGAGTTTTATGGGGGAGTCCAGGCTGTGGCCTGCTGGGAGATTCAGGCATTCCCACTGATCAGGTACAGTTGCTCTGTAGAAAAGACCATGTACACAGAGGCCTACCTTCTTCACAGGCTCCCTTGTGGATTTGCGTTTGGCCTCCCATGCATTTGTTTTTTGTAAGTACAGATGGTGGAGGAAAGGATTCACCTGAGGAAGGCTGTGACCGAACAACAACAGAGACCACAAGCTCGCCAGATAGCACCACCAGATGACAGTCTGGTCAGGAGGAAGACAACCAAGGCAGTGATGGTTATCAATGAACATTAATACATCAGTGGATCTTCAGAACGTGAACCAACTATCTTCAAGTGTTTGAGAGGCAATACTAGAGAGGGTTAAAGCTTCTGTGAGATGCACTCAACAAGCCCTGCCAATGTGAAGAGAATGCAATGCCAGTCACCCTCAAGGTGCTGCAGCATTGACTTTCTACACCACCAACTCATTCCAGGCAGTGCGTGGCATATCTCAGGATGCAGCACACAGACCAATCTGGGAGCTGAACAATACCCTGTTCAGAAAGGGTCAACAATTCCATAAAATTCACATCTGATAGCCAGCTGGCAGGAGCAGTTGGCTTTGGGGGCCTTAGGTGATACTTAAAAGTGCAGAGGGCTATTGGCTACACTTGTGTGGCCATTAGAGTTTCCTGGGAAAAGCCAGCTGCATTTGTGAATTGCAAGGGGCTTCACTTCCTTAACATTTAACCAGTCTGGGACCACAGATAGTGTATTATGCAGGTACATGCACATTTCCTAGGAAGCCTTCAGGACTCCTACATTTTACACTATCTGCCACCCCCAGAGTTATCTGAGGCCTCGCTCAAGTGAAAAGTTGCTTCATGGGTGATATGTGCTATGCCCAGGTGCCTCATGACACCAGTTCTCATTCCACACAGCCCCACCAAGGAGTGTTACAATGCAGCACGTGGATTGACCAGGACACTCATAGAGCAGACCACTGGTTCGCTGAAAATGTACTTTGTTGCTTTGACTGGCCTGGCATTGCAAACAGGGGATACCCCAGAGTGTTATAGTCTGCTGTGCTCCCAGAGATCCATTCTAATTTTCAGGAGGTCCACCTTCGTTCTTCAATAGAGGGCCAGCGATGTTGGGCACCTTTTCAATATGGCGCCTGGATAGGGTGGCGGACTTGGTGCCATCAGGTCTGCGCAGCAGGAAACACTCTATGTTCCTGCCCCTTAGTCCTAGATTGGGCGAATTCCATGCCTTGCCTTTGCTTATACAGATCCTTTTATGGCCTTGCTGTATCCCAATGCCACAAACTTCCCACTTCTCATATCCCAGCAGGTTCTTTTCCATTCTCGCATTCTAGCCTCTTATGCATGCCCTCCTTTCTAACACTCCTTAGCAGTTCTTAACAACTGGTTAGGTTCCACCTACTCAAAAATCTCTTCCTAAAACCTTTGTTCTTGTCATTTCTCCCTCCCTTACTAAAACCTCCTTCAAACCTATTATGTTACTGTACTAAATGCACCACAGTGATGGCTGTTGCTGGTACCACTGTTGTTGTTACTGTAGTCATGGTACTTATACAGTAGTCATTGGTTTCAATCCCAATGTAGATTTGGCTTTATAATGATAGAAAGACATCATTAACCCTCTTTTGACCGTGGAAGTCAGATAAGCCCCTTACATTGATGAAATGTGACTACATTATAGAGTCCATTCAGTTCCACTGGATCATTATCTCACTCCAGTCTAGTGCTGTAATTTCCTCCAGTTCTAAATCCTCTCTTTCCCACCTCCCCCCTCCTCATTAAACATCCCATTCCTCCGACAACAGCTTTGTCCATATCCCTTTTTCCTTTCCTCTGAACCAGATGCCTTCTGTCGGCTGCAGGAGGAACAGCAGGCTTGCTGAAGCCTTGGACTAGTAGTTTACTCTTCCTATTAAACATAACGGGCAGCATGGTGGCACAATGGTTAGCACTGCTGTCTCACAGCGCCAGGGACCCGGGTTCAATTCCGGCCTTGGGTGACTGTTTGTTCAGAGTTTGCACACTCTCCCCGTGTCTGCGTGGGTTTCCGTTGTGTGTTCTGGTTTCCCCCCACTGTCCAAAGATATGCAGATTAGATTGATTGGCCATGGTAAATTGACCCGAGTATCGGGGGATTAGCAGGGTAAATGTGGGAGATTACAGGAATAGGGCCTTGGTGGGATTGTGGTCAGTGCAGACTCGATGGGCTGTAGGCATTCTATACGTGGACAAAAAAACCTAAAGGGATCATAAACACAGCGAGATCTAAGAAAGAAACAAGCATGAGGTAATACCAACACTTAAGATTTAATGCTCCTTATCAAGAAACACTCTTCAACAGTATATACAAACATGATATTGTGACCTATCATTAGAATGTGAAGTGGGAAGTGCGGATTAACGATTGACTTGTTCTGGAATCTGAGCCAAACCCAAGCCAAGTCTCAACCACTAAAACAGTCGCTCCCTCCTCTAGTTCCAAGGCAAAGTGACTGCTTGACTCAGCTTCAATTTCAACACTGTAAACAGCTCAGAGTCTATCCATGCAAGCATAATAAAAGATTAATCTGAGTTCAGCCTTTCCTGAGTGATGACGTTGGCCTGGATTTCCATTGAACCAGGATGACTCAAGAGCCCTATAGAAATGGTGGGCATGTCCTGATTCCTGGGATGCCTGATCTTCGGGAGTGCCTTTAAGGAGTGCGGCTTGGTACCTGCCACCTGGCTCCACTGTGGGGGTAGGCATGCCCTATTCCTCCGCAATTTTCATGGCATTGGGCCAGGTTTTTTTTTAAAGAAGTGTAGTTCATCCTTTAAGAGATATCATGAACTCTAGTGTGCATGAAAGGGATAAGTTGTAAAGGTCCTTCTCATGCCCCCCCTTACAATGCTCTGCCATTCTACCAACTCTCCCTGGTCCTTCATGTTACCTGTGCCAGGCTCAGCCCTCCCACTCACACCCCACTGCTCCTCATGCTCCCCCCCCCCCCCCCATATTATGCTACGGTACTTCAATGCCCATTGACCGACTACAAACAAAACTTTTGAAAGTGTAATTCATTCATAACTTTCCACTATATTGAAAGATATCATTTCACAACAAGCTAAGCAAAATATCAATCATCCAGACTCTTTACAGTATCAATAACAAAAACCACAAATCCTTGAAACCTTGAACAGTATTTTAAAAAATATGAAATTGACAGCAGAGATCTGAGATGTCAATCAAAGTTTAAAGTTTATTTTAAAGTTTATTTATTTGTCACAAGGCTGACATTAACACTTCAATGAAGTTACAGTGAAATTCCCCTGGTTGCCACAATCCGGCGCCCGTTCGGGTCAATGCACCTAACCAGCATGTCTTTCAGAATGTGGGAGGAAAACAGAGCACTCGGAGGAAACTCACTCAGACAAGGGGAGAATGTGCAAACTCCACTCAGACAGTGGGACTAACCCCGAAAGCTTGTGCGTTTACTATCAAATAAATCGGTTGGATTAAAACCTGGTGTTGTCAGACTTTTTACTACAGTCACCCAAGCCAGGAATCGAACCCTGGCGCTGTGAAGCAGCAGCGTGCTAATCTTTGGCTACCATGCCACCCGAAAGTTTTCTCAAACAATTTCAAACAATGCATTCTCTGGGGCATAGGTATTTCAGTAAGCTGAATGGATGTCTGGCTTGATGTCTGGATGTATAAGCTTATGTATGCTTATACATAAGCATACATAATGCTTATATATAATGCTTAATACATAAGCATTATGTATGCTTAGCTGAGAGCCCAAACAATTATTACTAGCCTTGAGCATAAAAATCTGGGCCATGGAAACAAATATGGACTTCAGATCTGAATTATCTATTTTATCCCATCAGCAAAATATATTATTGACAACTGCACTTACATTAAGACCAGGTCTGATTTAACTCTTGGCTGATGTATGTATTAAGTTGGATAGAGTTACATCAAAAAGTGCAACCATACTGTTACTTGTTTCACCTTGTCTCTTATACCTCCTCTTTCCATAAAACATTAATACGTAATCCATCAAGTAAGTGTACCTCAATTTCAAAGAATTTAGCTTTATTACAAATATCATCTAAATGGGGACCTTTAAATGAAGAAAAGCATGACAGAGTGAAAGGAAATGGAATAATTGATGGGATGGATGGAACTCAGAAAAATATTTGGTTCAAAAAATGATGAATAGAACTTGGGTTAAAGAAGTCACTGATCCCTAATGACTGTACTCTGACCTTTACAAGCAATTAGAGAGGAGGTAACACAAGTTCAGACTGCACTCTTTCGGCACGGTGGCACAGTGGTTAGCACTGCTGCCTGACAATGCCAGGGACCTGGGCTGAATCCTGCCCTTGGGTCACTGTCTGTGCAGAGTTTGCACATTCTCTCTCTGCCTACGTGGATTTCCTTCGGGTGCTCTGGTTTCCTCCCCCAGTCCAAAAATGTGCCGGTTAGGTGGATTAGTCATGCTAATTACTGTTTAGTGTCCCAAGATGTGTAGGTTAGATGCATTAACTGTGGTAAATGTGTGAGGTGACAAAGATAGGGCAGGGGAGAGGGCCTGAGTAAGATACTCTGTCAGAGAGTCGGTGCAGACTTGATGGGCCTAATGGCATCCTTCCGCACTATAGGAGTTCTATGAAATTTTCAGTCCTCCTTAAATCTGCAAATTGTGCTATGGATCAAGAAAGTAGCCACTTCAAACCTATGGGGATGATCTTACCAGCTCTTTACACTGGTCAATCAGTGTGGCGAACTGGTAAGATCAAGATAGAGGCGAAAAATTGGGTTTGAGCCCAGTTTTTCATCTTGCAGTATTCCTGGTCTTTTTTTGCTAGCAAAATCAGCCTGTGTGTACACAGCATACTGGAAGATTGGGGTACCTGCACAATGCAACCCCTAGAGCTCAGCAGCCAGCTTCACCAACAAGGATAGGCTCTATCCCACCCTCTACTGGTGAAAGTCACATCCTGGCTCTTCTTTCTTGACAGAGCCATACGATTGCGATTGGGAACTTGCCCAAAAAATCAGTGCAATTCTCTCCCATTTTCACACTCGTTTGGCATTTTGAATTTTTTGGCAAGATCACCCCCGATATTTTAGAGGAAGGAAACAATGGCAGGTAACTGTGAACCAATTAGTCTTAAGTAGTTGGTGGTTAGTAAACAACGGGGAGTACTGTAAAAGATTAGGCTAAAGGCAAAATGCTGTGGATGCTAGAATCTGAAAACAAAACAGAAAATGCTGGAACATCTCGACAGGTCTGACAGCATCTGTGGGGAGAGAATAGCGCCAACGTTGCAATTCTGGGTGACCCTTTGTCAGATTAGGCATGTTAGCAAAATGGAGAGAATGGTGAAAGACAAGTGACTAGACTTCAAAGACAATTCATTTGCTGTGAAGCCCTGTGGTTATGAAAGGTGCAAGGTCATTGTAATAATCTTACCGAGGTAGACCTCCGTCACCATCACCCTTTATTTACAGTGTGCTCAAAATGTCAGCTGCAGTGCGTGGGTCAGCCTTGGACTGTCGGTATAAGTGGAGCCAGCTGGTTTTAAACCCCTCTCCCCCCTGCACTACTCCCTTCCACTCGCCTATTAGGGGAACTTAGATTCTACAAGGCCCACGGGGAGATCTTGTGATGATCCCTTATGGCCATCAGAACATCCCTCCCCCCTTCTAAAGTCCATTTCTTCCCCAACACCCCCACCATGGGAGGGCCTTTCCACTACTTAGTAATTGGCCTGGGATCGACTTGAGACAGGACTGGATCAGGAGATACGAAATGGATTGGAGAACTCTGCCTCTGAAGCCACTGACTCTGGTTCTTCCTGAGGTCTTGCTTTAGTTGGGACGCCAGTCTCTTCCATTTCCATTTCGGAATCCGTGTTCTCATCATCCGGAGTGGCAGGCGTAGGGGCAACAGTTGTGGCTCAACGCTGGCAGTGGTTGTTCCTATGCTTGGTAATGAGGCTTGCACTGGCATGGACTCCCTACTCCTGAGATGGTCAGTTTTGACAATTTAGCCCCACACTTGGGCATTATAAGACACAAACCCCATTTTTTCCATTATGATCCCAGGAACCCAACTCAAATATATCAATTGTGCAATTAAGTCTGGCTTTTTCTGAGTTATAAAAATAAGGATGTAGGAGCAAGAGCGAGGAATCATTGATAAATTTAGAAAAATAAGTTTTGGTTAGGTCGCAGAGAGATTATTGTGTGCTGTTTTGGGCAGCCTGTTAATAAAAGCATGCATTATTGATCCACTAGGATAATATCAAGGGTGGTACACTATTGAACTGGGAGGATTTTCACTGGAGTGGAGAAACAAGAGGAGATTTAACCAAGGGTTCTAAAATTGTGAAGTGTTTTGATTGGGATAAACTATATCCATTGGTTCAGATTAAGTGGCAAGCAATCTTTAATTTAAATCTATCACGAAGAGAGTTGGGGCAGAGATTAAAAGAAATGTCTTGATGCAGTGGGTTATTGGATTGCTAACCAATTGTCACAGTTGACATATTTGCAATTGAGGCAGAGATCATTGTACCTTTGTACCATTGTAAATGGATAAATAAATGAAGCCAAGGGCAACACGGACATGTAGAGACTGTAGTAGACTGAGTAATGTAGTAGATTATGGAGAAGACTGTAGCAGACTGTGTAATAGACTGAGAGGTTCATTTTACACAGCACAGACAATGGGCTAAATGGCCTCCTTCTGCACAGTAAGTATCTATGATTCTACACGGAAATCAATACTAAAATATAATGGCAGCCAGTACATGATGCTATTATAAATAATCCATTGCACACCATTGAGAGTTGATCCAAGATACAGTTCTGATGTAACCTCATCCAATTTTCTATTTGTTCTGTGGAGTTATCTTTGGAAAGCAGAATTGCGTCTCTTTATTCTCTATCTGTTGTAAATCCTAAAGCTATCCTAACATCTTAAGGCAAGCACTGTAGGGACCCAATTTACTGTGTTATTCAAAGTCTGTGCTGGAATTCCAAAGCAAATCACGGGTGTGTGTATGTCTCAACTGTCAGTGGCAGGCAAGCCAATAATAAGCTGAATAAAAGCCTTTGGGGTAGGCAATCTTGCCCTGTGAATTACTGTCCAGTCTGCTTCCCAAGAAGGTATGGCTTAGCAGCAGAGATTACTCTTATGTTGAACTCTTTATAGATGATTGGGCGGCTCGTCAGATTGAAACACACCATTCAGAGCATTTTTCCCCCAGCTCTGTGTTCCAGATTTAACTGCACACAACATAAAGACAGATGTGATCAATGACAGACAGAACAACCTCTGCCCTGCCCGACTCAGCTATGATGCCTTGTGAATCGCGAGATGTTTGCCCCTACCATTCTCACTCCTGTAATCTCTCGGGAGGGGTGATGAAGCGGATAAAAACCCAGACCAGTTTGGGGGAATAATCATAGAATCATAGAAAAACTACAGCACAAACAGGCCCTTCGGCCCTGATCATATCCCTACCTACTAGGCCTACCGAAAACCCTCAATCCTATTAAATCCCCCATACTCATCCAGAATCTTAAATCTCACCGACCTTTTATTTTAAACCCCTAAGCTAGTCCCAACTGCCCACATTTGGCCCATACCCCTCTATACCCATCTTACCCATGTAACTGTCTAAATGCTTTTTAAAAGATAAAATTGTACCCACCTCTACTACTGCCTCTGGCAGCTTGTTCCAGACACTCACCACCCTCTGTGTGAAAAAATTGCCCCTCTGGACCCTTTTGTATCTCTCCCCTCTCACCTTAAACCTGTGCCCTCTAGTTTTAGACTCCCCTACCTTTGGGAAAAGATATTGACTATCTTGCTGACCTGTGCCCCTCATTATTTTATAGACCTCTATAAGATCACCCCTCAACCTCCTACACTCCAGAGAAAAAAGTCCCAGTCTATCCAGCCTCTCCTTATAACTCAATCCATCAAGTCCCAGTAGCATCCTAGTAAATCTTTTCTGCACTCTTTCCAGTTTAATAATATCCGTTCTACAATAGAGTGACCAGAACTACACAGTGTGACACTGGAATACTGTGTACAGTTACTGGGCACATCAGAACATTCAGAACTATAATGTCTGAGAAATTCCTTTCAGATCCACTTAGGTGATCAAAAAAATTGCTTTGGATCTGATCAATTTTATTCTGCACCTATCTTCCGTCCAAAGTGTATCCCCCCAGTTCTCACTTGAAGGAATCATGATAATATAGTCATATATTGGTTTAGTAATCCAGGGAATTTCAATTCCCATTCCACCTTTGCAGTTTGAGAATTCAAATTCATTGTTTAAAAATCTGGAACTCCAAAAACCCACTCAGTAAAAGTGACCATGAAGCATTTCAATTTTTGTGAAAACTCAGTTTCACAGATCTCCTTTAGTGAGGGGTATATGATGTTCTGATATAGTCTGGAATAAATGTGACTCCCAAGCTGCACCAACATACATACATACATGTTGGCACAGTGGCGCAGTCATTAGCACTGCTGCTTGGATCACTGTTTGTGCGGAGTCCACATGTTCTCCCTGTGTCTACATGGGATCCCCCCGGATGCTCCAATTTCCTCCCAAAGCCCAAAAGATGTGCTGGTTAGGTGCACTGGCCATGCTAAATTCTCCCTCAGTATGGCCGAACAGGCACCGGAGTGTGGTGACTAGGGGATTTTCACAGTAACTTCATTGCAGTGTTAATGTAAGCCTGTTTGTGACACTAATAAGTAAACTTTAAAAACATACATACGAATATATGTATAAGGAGCAGGAATAGGCCACTTGGCCCCTCGAGCTTGCTCTGCCATTCAATGAGATCATGGCTGGCCTAATTGTAACCTCAAGCCCTGCTACCCCCAATAATCTTTCATCCCCTTGCTTATTAAGAATCTATCCACATCTGCCTTAAAAATATTCAAAGAGTCTTATTCCACTCAAAACATTAGCTCTGTTTCTCTCTCCAGAGATGCTACCAGACCTGCTGAGATTTTCCAACATTTTCTGTTTCTGACTCTGCCGCCACTGCTTTTTGAGAAAGAGTGTTCCGGAGACTCACAACTCTCAGAGAAAAAAAAATCTCCTCATTTCTATCTTAAATAGTGTTATGGTTCAGGTCAGAAACTCCACAATGTTTTATGAAGCCTGCCTGGATCATATGGTTTGCACTTTGAATTTGGCTAAGATAAGCATGATGTGGTTCACCTCAGGTATGATTCAAATAACCCACTAGGGAGCTTTACCAAACGAAGTTTATTTAAGAATATAGTTAACATGTATGAAAGGAAAATTAGCAATAGCTTTTATCAATTACAAACAAAAACAAAACAACCACAATAATGTATAAGCCTTACCAATTATATCTAAGATATTCTAATCAAAACCACAACTTCCTTTAGACAAAACCCTTTCCACAGGTTTAAACACACCAAAGACTAATGCTCACATGATACTGGAACTGAGTCCTTTCAATGAATGCTGTGGTTCTATTGATACACTCAGAACAGTTGGATGTCAGAACAGCTTCCCAGAACACCAGGGAGACACTCTGGTCAAGTCACCAACAGGAGACTTTCCACTCCAGGAAGGTTTTCAGCTAAAAAGCAGAATTTCCCAAAACATGGAGGGAGAGAGAGAGAGAGAGAGAGAGAGAAACTGCTTTCAGTCTGATATCCCTTCTAAAAACTAGAAGCTGCAGCTTAGAACTGAAAATGCAAGAACTCCTGTCACCTGAACTGAAAATATTCTTCCCCCTGACAATGCAGAGTCCAAATTAAAAATAATCAACCTCATTTAAAACCACTTAAGGAGCAATAAAAGGGCCCCTCATAGACAGCCTGGCAACAATGACATTAGATAAGGCTGTGAGCATGATTTAAAAAAAACTCTTAAAGACACATTAATGTCACAAAAGTCTTTTCTAAGAAGATATAAGGAAATTTGGCATGTCAGCGACCACTCTCACCAACTTTTACAGATGCACCAAAGAAATCATTCTTTCTGGTTGTATCACAGCTTGGTATGGCTTCTGCTCTGCCCAAGACCACAAGAAACTACAAAGGGTCATGAATATAGCCCAGTCCACCAAGCAAACCAGCCTGGTTTCACAACCACCTTTTCTCATCTGGTTTATCAAAATTTTCAAAGTGCTAGTGAGGATCGTGCAGGCAGCTGGGGAAGGCGATGGGAAGAGAAAGCTAAATGCAGTGGCAAAGCTGGGATTCTCTGATCCGGGCACCATGGTTTCAAAGTTAGTTCCACTGCTGCAAGGAACTACAAAAGGTTGTGAATGTAGCCCAATCCACCACACAAACCGGCCTCCCACCCACTGACTCTGTCTATACTTCTGCTGCCTCAGAAAAGCAGCCAGTATAATTAAGGACACCACACACCCCAGACATTCTCTCTTCCACCTTCTTCCATCAGGAAAAAGATACAAAAGTCTGAGGTCGTGTAACAACCGACTCAAGAACAGCTTCTTCCCTGTTGCCAACAGACTTTTGAATGGATCTGCCCCGCATTAATGAACAAAGAAAAAGAAAATTGCAGCACAGGAACAGGATCTTCGGTCTTCCAAGCCTGCACTGACTATGCTATTTGATTGAACTAAAACCCCCTATCCTTCCGAGGATTGTATCCTTCTATTCCCATTCATGTATTTGTCAAGACGCCCCTTAAAACTCACTATTGTATCTGCTTCCACTACCTCTCCCAGCAGCAAATTCAAGGCACCCACCACCCTCTGCGTAAAAAACTTGCCTTGTGATCTGCTTTAAATCTTGTCCCTTGCACCTTAAACCTATGTCACATAATAATTGACTCTTTCACCTTGGGAAAAAGCTTCTGACTATCCACGTTTTCCATGATCCTCATAATCTTGTAGACTTTTATCAGGTCGCCCCTCAACCTCCTCATTCCAGTGAGAACAAACCAAGTTTCTCCAACCTCTCCTCATAGCTAATGCCCTCCATATCAGGCAACATCCTGGTAAATCTTTTCTGTACCGTCTCCAAAGCTTCCACACCCTTCTGGTAATGTGGTGACCAGAATTGAACACTATCTCCCAAGTGTGGCCTCAGTAAGGTTCCATAAAGCTGTAACATGACTTGCCAATTTTTAAACTCAATGTCCCAGCTGAAGAAGGCAAGTGTCCTGTATGCCTTCTTGACTACCTTCTCCATCTATGTTGCCACTCTCAATGACCTGTGTACCTGTAAACCTAAATCCCTCTGCCTATCAATACTCTTATGGGTCCTCTCATTTACTGTATATTTCCTATCGGTATTAGACCTTCCAAAATGCATTACCTCACATTTGTCCGGATTAAACTCCATCCACTAACTCTCCGTCCAAGTCTCCAATCAATCTGTGTCCTGCTGTATCCTCTGATAGGTTTATTTTTCTCTACATCCTAGCTATGACTGTAACACTACATCCTGCACTCTCTTCTTTTCTTCTCTACCATTCTCTATGGTATGCTTTGTCTGTATAGCATGCAAGAAAGAATACTTTTTTCACTGTATACTAATATATGTGACAACAATAAATCAAATCAAAATCAAAATAGGCAGCCCCTTATTATTAAACAGTGACCACTAATTCTAGCTTCTTCCATAAGAGTAAATATCATCTCCACATTAATCCTATCAAGACCTCTTAGGATCTTAAAGGTTTCAATCAAATCGCTTCTTACTCTCTGAAACTCCAGTGGATATACACCTAATCTTTCAAACCTTTCCTTAAAAGGCAACCCGTCCATTCCCGGTATTGGTCTAGTAAACCTTGGCTGAACTGCTTCTAACACCTTTACATTTTTCCTTAAAAGAAGAGATCAAGGTTGTACACAGTACTCTGGATGTGGTCTCACTTGTACTTGTACAACTGAAGCATAATCACTTGTTACTCTCCAAATGTATGTTGTTTGATTTCTACATACTAAATAAGGGGAATGAGAAAATATTTACAGTGGTTATAATCTGGAATCACTGCCTCTGTGGTGGAAGCAGATTCAATGGTAACATATATTTGAAAAGGAAAGATTTACAGGGTTATGGAGAATTGAGTGAGGGAGTTGAACTAATTCAGTAGCTTTTTCAACAAACTAGCATAGGCACAAGCGGACTCAATGACCTCTATCTGTGCTGCAAGTTTCTAGGATTCTGTGCTTTGGATTTGGTCTAGCTTTGACGCTGCCTCACGTAATAGCTTAAGTGCCTCACGTTGTCAGCACTGTGCTGTGGAAATTTGTCACTGTTGAGCTGTCAAATCAGAAACCATTTGATAAGAGAAACATGTCAGAGATGTACTTTAAACCATGCTTTTATCACAATCAGAATATCCCGTATAGACACTTTTAAGTAACCATTTATTTGTCAGCGTATGCATATACAAACTCAAGGGAGGTGATGGCCTACGATATTATCGCTAGACTATTAAAAAAGAAATTCAGCTCATTTTCTGGGAACAGGGTTCGAATCCCACTATGGCAAGTGGTGGAATTTGAATTCAATAAAAAAATCTGAAATCAAAAATCTACTGATGACCATGAAACCATGGCTGATTGTCAGAAAAACCCATCTGGTTTACTAATGTCCTGTGGGGAAAGAAATTTGCCGTCCTGACCTGGTCTGGCCAACATGTGACTCCAGAGCCATAACAAAGTTGTTGACTCTCAACTGCCCTCTGAAATGGCCCAGCAAGCCACTCGGTCCAAGGGTGATAAAAGACTGGGCAATAAATGCCTGCCAGCCGGTGATCCCACATCCCACAAATGAATACTCAAATATATAGAGGATAATTCTATGCAGAGGCAAATAGGAAGAAAGTCATAACGTGTGTAAACTAGAACTCCAACATGCATTTCCAGCAGCAAGATTCAGCAACAATACCGCATACTCAAAATGATCCTGAAATAAAGGTATTCTCATAAAGTAATGTGTATAAACCATAAGCCACACACAAATAAACAGATCCCTATAAACCATATACTCTTTATGGACCCTGGCTTATACACTCTTACAGCTCCCCTCCCCCACAATAAACCATTCAGAAAGACCCTCTTATAAAACCTACCCATAAATGCAATCGACCCAACTTTATACTCACTAATATAACAGTATCACTTGTGCCATGTGTTAGTTTATAACGTTATATAAATTATGGGGTACATTTTACAGATTAGTTTAGGAACTGGAAAAGAAAAACTAATCCAGATTTTCTGGTCCCACTCGATATGCAGAGACTCCAGTTCAAAATTATGACCTGAATTTTTCAGGCTGACCAAAACTCAGAGCCCACCTTCAGAAAGTCCAATGCCATTTTGTGCTCTAACAAGCATTGATTGGCATAAGGCAGAACTTCTGCACTCACTCAGTTGGAAGCCCCACCATGGAGGAATGCCAGCCAATCAGACTGGCTGGCAGCTCTCCAGTCCCTCCAGGAACAGCACTGCAGTGGCCGGAAGAGGCATCACAGGGGGTCGCTTGGCACGAAGTCCTGGGAACTGGAGGTGAGGTAAGTGGCGTGGCTTCCAAGGTGGGAGGGTAGGAAAGGCCTTGCGGGGGAGGGGGGGGGGGGGCGGTGGTGGACATTGCCAGGAGGATAATAGTTGTCCCAGGGATAGAAAAGCTGGGGGGAAGGAAGGCATGGAAGTCACCAAACCTTAAAGGGAGGGCACTTCCTGTCAGATGGAGATACTCTTTCACACCCCAACTTAAAAATTGAGGCTGGGCAGGAAATGGCCCTTCAGCGGCTATTAAGTTCTTTGCCTTAACTAGGGCAAGGGTAGGCTTCCAGTCGTAGGCCCTTTCTGCCCTGCTGTAAAACCATGAGCAGGTCGTGGTGTGTGGGATCACAGAGGGAATCTTGTTCATGCAAATTCATGTTCCTTCCATACACACCCCACCACCCACCCCATCCCAACACAACTCACGGGGAGAGGGTATAGAGTTTAATATTCTGGTCCACATTTCTTTATCAGCTTAGGATGGGATCAGACTTTCTTTCACAGATCAATCATTCACTGAACAGCACTGGCTTCTTTATCATAGATAGAATCATAGAATTCCTACAGTACAAAGCCATTCAGCCCATCGAGACAACAATCCCACTCTATCCCTGTAACCCCATATATTTACTCTGCCAATCCGCCAAAAACTAGGGTCAATTTAGCATGGCCAATCAATCTAACCCGCATATCTTTGAAGTGTGGGAGAAAACCGGAACACCTGGAGGAAACTCATGCAGGCACAGGAAGAAAGTGCAAACTCCACACAGACAGTCACCCAAACAAGGAATCAAATCCAGGACTCTGGAGCTGTGCGGCAGCTGTGCTAACCACACTGCCAGTGTGCCACCCTTTTAGGATGATATGTGGGATTTTAGAAAGAAGCTGGTACCTGTGGAACCTAACAAAACTCTGTCCCTCACTAAAGAGGCAAAGAAACATGGATGTGAACATCTCCCACTTACCAAAGATTCTACCAGACTAACAATTTAAGAAATCAAAAAAGCTTTGCATTTATGTGGCGCCTTTCACAACCTTCGGTCACTCCAAGTCTGTATATTTTATATTGGATGGAATGTTTTTGAAATGTAGTCACACACAGCAAGATTCCATAAACTCCAATGAAATTATGGTCAACTAATCTGTTGTGGAGATGCTTGGATGAGGGATAACTCAGAAGTCACAGCTACAGACATCAATTTGCATAGATATAGCAAAATGGAATGAATTCAATGAATGGTCCAAAGACATGAAGTTTAAGGTAGATTGGCCATGTTAAATTGCCCCTTCGAATCAGGAGGATTAGCAGGGTAAATACAAAGGGTTATGCAGGTAGCATCTGGTGGGATTGTTGTTGGTATGGGCTCAATGGGCCGAATGGCCTCCTCCTGTATTGTGGAATTCTATGATATGATTCGCTGAAAGCATCGTTGACTGAAATTAAACTCATTAAAATCATTGTCCAAATCATCATTTTGATATAATCTACATTGAACCCTATGATTTGTAAAGCAATTTCTTGATCTTAGCCAGTAGCACGTGGTGATTAGGCCTCCCAACCATTGAGAGAACTGGGAGTATATTCAATTCCACAATCGCCAGCCTTGATTTTATTATACTGTACAATATAATTATTCATTAACACTACATCATAAGAATGCCATAATCACCGAGGTGGCATTCCCAGAGTATTTGCCAGGTGTTTATCAGACAATAAATCTCAGTTGGCATTAATAAACACTTAATTTCAAAGAATTTTATCTTGTTGACCGTCATTCATTTATCAGAGAAACACAACCCTTTTTATTACATTGACTCAAGAGTATTTACCTTGCAAACATAACTGGCCAAACAAAGAAACATACTCCCCCCTTGGTGTTGTACCTTATTATCTAAATATTAATTGTGTTCTTTTCCTGGGCAGCAATTTACTGTGTGAAATAAAATTGAAGAGCCAACCATTGTAAATAGCAGAGTTTGCTTTGCTATTACTCCTATTGTGACCCTCCTGGCGTAGAAGAAGAAAGGCACTACCTGCCGCTTTTAAAAGGATAGCATTGGGAAATGAAATCATAGAATTGCTACAGTGCAGAATGAGTCCATTCAGCCCATTGAGTCTGCACTGAAAACAACCCCACCTTGCCCTATCCCTGTAACTCAATGTATTTACCCTGCTAATCCCCCTGACACTAGGGGCAAATTAGCATGGCCAATCAACCGAACTGATGCACCTTTGAAGTGCAGGAGGATAAGCACATGAATATGTAAGGAATAGGGGGATATGGACCAAGGGCAGGAGAAGTGATTAGTTTAATTTGGTGTCATGTTCAGCACAACATCGTGGGCTAAAGGCTGTACTGTTCTATGTTGGAGAAACCCATGCAGACACGGGGAGAATGTGCAAGCTCCGCACAGACAGTGACCCAAGTCTAGAATTGAACCCAGGTCCCTGGCACTGTGAGGCAGCAGTGCTAACTACTCTGTGTGCCATTTCTGTGTGGCCAAATTCCCCTCCAATTCGATTTTCAAGTTTGCTGATGACACCACCATTGTGATGAGACAGAGTACAGGAATGAGATAGAGAATTTGGTGAACTGGTAAGGCGACAATAATCTCTCCCTCAATGTCAACAAAATGAAGGAGATTGTTATCGACTTCAGGAAGTGTAAAGGAGAACATGCCCCTATCTATGTCAACAGGACGAAGTAGTAAGTGTCAAGAGCTTCAAGTTTTTAGGTATCTAGGTCACCAACAACCTGTCCTGGGCACCCCCCCATGCCGATACTATAGCTAAGAAAGCCCACCAACACCTTTACTTTCTCAGAAGACTAAAGAAATTTGGCATGTCAGCTACCACTCTCACCAACTTTTACAGATGTACCATAGAAAACATTCTTTCTGGTTGTATCACAGCTTGGTACGGCTCCTGCTCTGCCCAAGACCGCAAGAAACTACAAAAGGTCGTGAGTGTACCCAATCCATCATGCAAACCAGCCTCCCATCTGTTGACTCCGTCTACACTTCCTGCTGCATCAGCAAAGCAGCCAGCATATTTATGCATGCACCCCAGATGTTCTCTCTTCTCCCTTCTTCTACTGGGACAAAGACACAAAAGTCTGAGGTCACATACCAACCAACTCAAGAGCAGCTTTTTCCCTGCTGCCATCAGACTTCTGAATGGACTCACCTTGCAATAATTTGATCTTTCTCTACACCCTAGCTATGGCTGTAACACTACATTCTGCATTCTCTCGTTTCCTTCTCTATGAAGAGTATGTTTTGTCTGTATAGGGAGCAATAAACAATACTTTTCACTGTATATTAATACATGTGACAATAATAAATCAAATCAAATCAAATCTGCCACTGTGCCCCGCCCCCCCAGCATTGGAATCCTTGGCTTAATACACCGAGCAATGGACTATAATAGTAAGGGAGTTGTGGTACATCTTTATATGTCATTGGCTTGTCATTAGTTTGTGTTCAATTCTGACTCCATACTTCTGAAAGGATACCTAGGCCTTCAGGGGGACATGAAGTGGCTGTATGGGAGTGGTACCAGGGATGAGGGAACCCCAGTTGTGTGAAAAGTCAAAAGAAACTGGATTATTCTGCCCACTGCAGAGATCAAGGTGAGATTTCATAAAGCTTTTCAACATTGTAATGGGTTTTGATAGATTAGATAGGAAGAAATTGTTTTTATTGAAAAGAGGGTCAGTAACCAGAGGACACTGTTTTCAGTTAATTGGCTAAAGAACCATAGGAAGATTAAGAAAATAACTTACACCACGAATTGTAGTAAAATCTAGAATGCACTACCTCAAAGAGTTCTGGAAGCAAAATCAATCATTTTCAAAAGGGAATTGAATGCATGCTTGAGAATGAAATACTTGCAGGACTACGGGAATGAACAGTGGATTGGGACTCTTTGAAACTGCTAACATAAATATGATGGACCAAATGGCCCCCTGTGTTAGCTCATTCAGGTATGGTAAAGTCACCATAGTCACAGGTGACTGTTGGCTGCTGTACCCTTTGGGGCGGGGGGAGGGCTGATTGGTGGTGATTTAACCTGAGGATCACCATACCTCAGACGAGGGATCGAGATTGAGAAGGCCGGACCCTCATGAATAACCTCAGCTAGTACAAGAATTGAACCTGTGCTGTTGGCATTGTTCTGTATCATGAACCAGCCATCAAGCTAACTGAGCTAACTGACCCCCTGTCAATGATTCTATGAAAGACATATTGACATTCATAAATGGGTTGATATAACTGAGTGTGAGCTAATGCACCATAACAATTTTGTCCCAAAGCTTTACAATTCGAAGAATGTCACAGGGCTGCATTCCAAGTTTCTGCAGCTTGAGAAATATATACTCACTCATTTTAGTTACATCATTAATCGTTGCGCGTTCTTCGGTTTGATTTATGTTAGAAATGAAGTAAGAAGTGTACAGAAACCAGTAACAAATATGGTAAGAATAGTCACATTTTGCTGTGTGTTTGAGGCCGATTTTCATAGTAACTTCATTGCAGTGTTAATGTGAGCCTACTTGTGACAATAATAACCTCTGAAATACTGAAACGACTGGTTAAATACTGAAAATATTGGGATTTAGAAGAATGAGAGACGGTCTAATTGAAACAAAAAGGCTGGAATTCTCTGACTATTCATGCTACTGGGATTCTCCAGTCCTGCTGGCAGGGCACCTCCACCCATGGGATTCCCACCGGCATGAGGTGACATCAGTGGGAATTCTCATTGACAGCAGCGGGACCAGAGAATCCCTCTGCTGGCAAATAATGGGTCACCTCCTCCGGTGGGAGACATGCAACTGGGAGACTGGAGAATCTTGCTCAAGATTCTGCAGGGTAGAAGCAGAGAAAATGCTTTTCCTGGGCAGAACACAGGATAGATCTCCAACTTAGGGGGTCAGTCATTTAGATCTGAGATGGGGAGAATTGTTTTTCTCCCAAAAGGCCATAAATCTTTGGAAATCACGACCTCAAGCAGCAGTGGGTGATCAATTGAGTGCATTTTCAAAACAGGTCGATAGATTTTGAGGGTATGAAGGGAGTTAAAGAGTAATGGAATTTGTGGCAAGGTGGAGTTGAGGTATGACACCATCCAAGGTCTTGTTAAGATGATGAAACATGCTCCAAGATCCAAATGGTCAGCTCCGGCTCCTGTTTCATGTGTTCTTTTGTTCTTACTATTGATTCAACAGATCCCAAATGATCAAACACATTCTGCCTCTGATTTTGCAGGCACGACTGCCCGAGGCAAACACGGAATGCTGTTCTGCCAGCCTCGCCCACCCCGATTTTGGGGTGGCCGTGCCGGTAAAATCAGGGCCTCTGTTTCTTTCCAGATGTGACAAAGAACCAAAAAGACTTGAAACGTTAACTCTGCTGTCTCCTTACAGGTGTTGCCAGATCTGCTGAGTTGCTCCAACATCCCCTGTTCTCATAGAAAATGATAATGTCATCCAATTGGCCATCCTCAAGAATCTGTGTTTGACTTTACACAGATGGGGAAGGGGACATTGAGCCCACATTAGCGGACCACGGGATTGCCGACTCGGGCAGAAAATCTGGGGAGAATCGGGAAACGCAACTCTTCCCGGAGAGATGGTGTTTCCTGACTTTCCATGCCCCTCACTGGTGACATCACAAGCTTCAAGCCCACGAAGGAGGAGAACCTCATTTTAATGGTTTTCAATATTCAGTTCCCCTATCACATGATCATCCCTCACTGAATATTGAAAACTCGCCGCGGTGATGTGGGCTTACAACTGGTTTTGAAGCACTACAGTCAGTTGGCGGGATCCCCCCAGGGGTGCAAAGGTAAGTATAGCCCCCGAGGGTGAGGGACGTGCCTGGACAATGTCAGTGGGAATCCTGGAGCAGGGTTCCAGTTACATGTGGTGGAGAGGGGAGAGCAGACAGTGAGTGGGGAATCTGCAGGCACGTGTAGGAGCAGGTTGTGGGGGGAGGAATGTTGGCAATACTTGTGTGGTGGTGTTGGGAGGGGGGGGAGCGGTGAGCCCCCCATGATTGTGCTGGGTGGTGGAGGGTTGGTGTGGGGAGATGCTGATACCTCTGTGGTGGGGGGGAAAGGGGATGGGAGGGGAGTGGGCAGCAGAGTGGCACGGTGGTTAGCACTGCTGCCTCACAGCGGCAGGGCCCTGTGTTCAAGTCCGGCCGCAGGTGACTGTGCAGGGTCTGCGCGTTCTCACTGCGTCTGCGTGAGTTTCCTCCCACAATCTGAAAGATGTGCTGGTTAGGTTATGGAGAGGTGATGGCCGAGCGGTACTATCGAAACTCAGAAACTCAGCTAATGTTTTCAGGACCCGGGTTCGGATCCCGCCACAGCAGATGGTGGAATTTGAATTCAGTAAAAAATATCTGGAATTAAGAATCTACTGATGACCATTGTCGACCGTCGGAAAAGATCATCTGGCTCACTAATGTCCTTTAGGGAAGAAATCTGCCGTCTTTATCTGACCTGGCCTACATGTGAGTCCAGAGCCACAGGAACGTGGTTAACTCTCAACTGCCTTCTGAAATGGCCCAGCAAGCCATTCAGATCAAGAGTGACTCAGGGTGGGCAATAAATGCTGGCCAGCCAGCGATACCTTTGTCCCATGAACGAATAATCAATATATTGGGGATTATTCTACGTAGTTGGGTTTCCCAGAGGTAAATAGGTCAAAAGTCATCAGGTGTACAAACTAGAACTCCCAACATGCATTTGGGAAACGGCCTAGCAAGCCATTCAGTTCAACAGTGACCAATAAAGATGGGCAATAAATACTGGTCCAGCCAGCGATGCCCATGTCCCATGAAAGGTGGATTGGCCATGCTAAATTCTCCCTCAGTGTACCCGAACCGGCACCAGAGTGTAGGTGACTAGGGGATTTTCACAGTAATTTCATTGCAGTGTTCATGTAAGCCTATTTGTGACACTAATAATATAATCTTCACACTTTCTCCAGGGACTGAAATTTGCAATGAGCTCTGTAACCTCAGCATTGCAGTGGCTTCACACCGAGCTCTATCGTAGGGAAGGATGAGTGAAACCCGATCAGACTCATCGCCCTTGGAGAACAGCAGCTGCTGCACGGTGCAGGAAAGTGAAGTTGTGAATCCATCAAGCAGCAAACAACAGCTTGTGCTTTCATGTTGCACGTTCACCCCATGAACAGACGCAGTCGGCCCGGAACCTCTGTTTTATCCATTATCTGCCATACCGAGCGCCAGGCTAAGTACCCGTTTCCAGTCACCGCTCAGATTCAACTTCCACCACTTCAAAGAGAGGGTGACTGCTTCCTGTTTTGTGTCATGTTCGAATTAAGAAGAGGTTAATCAGTGAGAGCCGTACCTCACTGAGGGGCGCAGACAGCCCAAATCATACAGACCAGAGCAAAAGATGAAGAGATTCCTCGTCATTTGAGACTTGCCAGCAATCATTTCCCTGTAAACACGTCTATCTATCCTTTATTTGGCAAGGTGCGTACAGCAGTGAAAGTCTGGCTGATCTCACTGAAGCCTGGCGTACAACTGCCATATGCTGCTGTCCCTTCAAGCTGTTTAGTTTTTCAGCTATGAGTATCAGTGCTGCTGGCACCTTTGCTCCCTCTCAGTTGAGCCATGGTGACACCCCCCCACACCACCACCACCACCCACCCCCCCCCCCCACCACACACACACACACACACACACACACACACACACACACACACACACACACACACACACACACACACACACACACACACACTGAAAGATTAATGGGGCTGTTGCGCTGCAAGTAACACTTTGAAACTGCTACCTGGTTACAGCAATCAGGTCCCATTCTGAAACCCAACTGTGCGTGAAAAATGAGCCAGCTTTGACATGTTGTACTTTGTGAAGAAATAGGTACAGCTGAAGGCCAGTGAAGAAGCGCCCTGTTTTGTCTGAGGATCATCTTGGATTCAGTTAGTTCAGTGCAATGACACCATTGTGGTCTTACCCCTGAGTCAGGTTACTTATTTCTTAACGTTAATTCATGGGATGTGGTGGTCGCAGACAAAGCTAGCATTTACAGAGAAACATAGAAGATAGGAGCAGGAGGGGGCTATTTGGCCCTTCGAGCCAGCTCCGCCTTTCATTATGATCATGGCTGATTGTCCAGCTCAATAACCTAATCCTGCTTTCTCCCCATAATCTTCGATCCCATTCAGCCCAAGTGCTATATCCAGCCACCTCTTGAATACATTCAATATTTTGGCATCAACTACTTCCTGTGGTAATGACCACAGACTCACCACTCTTTGGATGAAGAAGAGTTTCCCTTAACTGCCTTTGAACTGAATACTTCAGAGGCCAGGCCTGATGGCACAGTGGGCTTTGACAAAGGGTCATTTGGACTTGAAACATCAGCTCTTTTCTCTCCTTACAGATGCTGCCAGACCTGCTGGGGCTTTCCAGCATTTCCTCTTCTGGTGGCACAGTGGCTAGCATCGCCGCCTCACAGCACCAGGAACCTGGGTCAACTCCAGTCTCGGGTGATAGTGTGGAGTTTGAGTGTTCTCCCCATGTCTGCATGGGTTTCTTCCGGATGCTCCGGTTTCCTCCCACAGTCCAAAAATGTGCAGGTTGGGTGGATTGGCCATACTAAATTGCGCCATGTTGGCCCAAGATAGATAGGCCAAATGGATTAGCGCTGCTGAATGTGTGGGGTTACAGAGATAGGGCAGGGGAGAGGGCCTGCCTGAGATATTCTGTCAGAGAGTCAGTGTAGTCTTGATGGGCTGAATGGTCTCCTTCTGCACAGTAGGAGTTCTGTGACATTGCTGTGGGTCTGAAATCACACGTGTTGGACAGACATGGTAAGGACAGCGGATTTCCTTCTCTAAAGGACATGAACGAACTAGACAGGGTTTTAAACAGTCAATGCTAGTTCCATGGTAACCATTCTTGAGACTAGCTTTTATATTCAAGATTTATTAAGTTAATTCAATTAATGACTCAAGACCCAGTTAATCTAGACTCCATTTTGCTGTGGTGCGCAATTCCACAGATTACATTATCCTCCTGCACATATTTAACTAGACACTCATCCATTTATGCTCAGGTTTACCCAGATTTTGTACAATTGTCTACCCATTTAATTGAAATGTGAGTATATTTGCCACTGGACATTTAATGCCACCCATCTGTGATACATACACTGAAACATACTGATATACACATCTAATTAACTCCACAGAACTATTCCTGTGCTGTGAACTCATGCCAATGATGGTCGTTGGTGGAAAGAGCCAAGAAACTGGGTATTAGGCCTTGCTTAAGTCTCCAAGGCAGGCTTACCCATTCCAACACTGTGCTTGTGCACCACATAACCTGCACATTATGCTAGCAATATATCAATGCATGGTTCTATCCCAACAGAATAGAATTGTAATTGTTAAAAAATGTATAGTCTGATTTAATAGGTTGCTGCCTGGGAGGAGGCAATAGAACCATAAAGCAAGAAGGAGTGGGTGGAATTCTCCCATCCAGGACTAACAGTCGGGGTACCGATGGGAATGGGGAATATTTACTGCTGCGTAGGCCAATGGGAAACCACATTAGATATTCTCTCCCAGAGTAGTTAATTATGCATCTGTGCCATCATCACTATTGGCAGGGTGGGCTTGATAGCATGCCATTGTATTTGGGTGCCATACTAAAAAGATGCCGGATGTCGCTGAGCCATCATTGAAGAAAGAACTCCTCAAAGACACTGAAGCTGGAACATCTAGTTGCCCTATTGGCATCTCAAACATTGTGTCCAGGATGGACATTGATAAAGCTGAGCAGTCTGTCACAGGGTTCTCACAGGTACCGCAACCCAGAAATTCACCCAGGTTCCCCCATCTCCGCCGCTTTGCTTCTGATTATGTTACTTTCCATAAAGGCGCATCCAACAAGTGGTTTTCCTCAACCGAGGATTTTCCCGCTCCTCCCAGCCTGCCCCACTATGGTTATCAGGCCCTTCAACCATTTCCAACCCATTCCCCGCACCTTTGCTCTTACCCCTCCCCCTTTCCCCCACAAGTATCATGAGGTTTCGCTTGACCTTACTTCCCACCCCACAGCCTTTATATTCAAAGGATCATTCTCTGCCATTTCCACCAACTCCAGCATGTTGCCATCACCAAGTATATCTTCCCCTCCCCTTTCTTGTTAGCATTCCAAAGGGACCATTCCTCAGTGACACCACAGTGGTCCACTTCTCCATCACCCCCAACACCTCATCCCCTTCCCACAGCACTTTCCATTCAGGAGGTTGTGTTTATGCGCAATTCTAACCCATTACCGCAAAAACTCCATCCAAGTGAAACAGCAATTTATTTCTACTTCTTTCAATTTAGTATTTCGTGTTGACTGTTTAGAACGTGGTCTCCTCCACAACTGTGAGACCGAGATCAGACTAGATGACCATTTTGTGAAACACCTTCATTCGGTCTGCAAACGTGACAATGACCTCTGGGTCACTGCCATTTCAATTCACCACCTCACTGTGATGATTACATTTCTGTCCTGGCCCTGGTGACAAAGTCCAGTGAAGCCCAATGCAAGCTGGAGGAACAACACCTCACCTTCTGACCAGGCACCTTACAGCCTTCTGGACTCAACCTCATCCACCACTTTATATTTGTTCCCCTTTAGTGCCAGTCCATATCCTGTTTGACAGCGCTCATCTTTATTTTACTATTAACTCATAATTTGGACCAATCCCTTGTCTCCACAGCCGTTATCTCTCTTTTTCCCTTTTGTTCTATGACATTGTGTTTTCATTCTCCCCCCCACCCTGTAAGCTATCACTGACCTTCCCTTTTGCTCCATCTGACCCCCTCCCTCTTTTTCAACAGCATAAAGTCCATCATATTTCTTCCTCTCTTCAGTTTTGAAGAAGAATCATATTGGAGTTGAAATGTTAACTCGGTTTCTCTCTTCACAGATACTGCCAAACCTGTTGAGTATTTCCCACTCTTCCTGCTTTTATTGTAATGAACATGTATTGGACATCTGTCTGTCGAGAGCAGAGAAATGAGCAGGATGCCTCCACGCCTGGTTCAGTTAGAGGGCTAGTTCCCATATAGAAGTGAAGAGAAAAAGGACACGGAAACAGCCTCAGTGAGTCAAAGACATTGACTTGGGTGCAGCTTCAAAGGTTACTGTATAATGATCAAGCTTTCTCCAAAGAATCTTATTGCTTCCTGGAAACTTTGCAGCAATTCCTTGAAATTTAAAGCCTCCCTCCAGTGATGGGTTTGCACGCCAGCAGATTAATTAATCACTGGCCCTCCGCCTACCCATCCGCCCCACCATGCCATAATTCTACCAATGGTAGGGGATGCGTCAGGAGCCTGACTGCCTGTGGGCCAATTGAGGCCCTTCAATGATCAATTAATGGCCATTTAAGGTGCTCTTTCTGCCACCAGTGGGATTAAGTCAATGGCAGGAGAGGCCAATGCTAAACATTCAGGCTGGCAGCTTTCATTGGGTTGGTGGTGAGTAAGGGGGTTTGCATCTCCTTTAATGGTCCCCAGGTCCATTTGAGAGTTCTCCTCTCATACACCCTCCCTTGGTCTGGTTACCCTAGCCCACCACCTCCCTTGCCTTCTCTCACTCCCTTTGATGAAGCCTACTAGCCTGGCCTTGATTATACTCCTACCCATGCCCCCAACTTAGCCATCATTCTGGTTCCAGTGTTGTGCACTGTAGTAGACTCAACAGCACCCCATGAGTATTTTTGCACAATAGATGGGCACTCCAGCACCCCATTAAATCCAGCAGTTTAATAATATGAATTCTCCCATTTAAGATGGACATGAGGAGTTTTTTTTCCCCTCTGAAAGGGACACTGGTCTGTGGAATTCTCTACCCTGGAAGATAGTGGAGATAGGGTCATTGAATATTTTTAAGGCCGAGTTAGATAGATTCTTTATTGACCAGAGAGTCAAAGAGTAAAGGGGGAATCTGGGAAAGTAGAGTTGAAGCCACCATCAGATAGAGGCCACCATCTTAGTATCTCATCAGATACTGTGTGTTACCTCACCAGAAGCCATGTGTTACCTCACCATATGCCATGTGTCTTCAATTAATATAGGAAGTTATGCTAGAGTAGGGAGGGGATAAGGCCATGGAGAAAATTGAACACAGGGTGAGAATTTTAACTTTAAGACATTCTGGAGGCAGGAATTCTTTTGAGGTCTTATCACTGGTGCTAGCTTAGGTTGGATTTGGAGAGATCTGTGTAATTGAGCCAGTGCATTGTGTATATGCCAAAATCTAGGGATTCTCACAAAATAATTCTAAGATCCCAATTTGCGTGATAACAGGAGTGGAGTGAACCACTCCTGACGGTGTGGGGAGATGCTGGCAGGCATAGAGACTACAGTCCCAGGCCCACGAATCAAATGCAAATTGTGATTAGAATACTGAAATCAGCTCCGCGCCAATTGACTCTCTAAATCTTGGTCCCAGGGACATGCGGAAGCTGTGGGGCCCAGCAGTAAACAGACTCCGCTGTGCTAGAGCAGCGCAACGGGCTGAAAGAATCACCTCCAAGGCTTTTCTCCCAAGTGCCAGAATTGTAGATCCTCAAAAAAAATGGGTTTACAATTCCCCACCTGGATCAGGGATCGGATTCAGTGTTAGAAATGGAAAGAGCTTGTTCAAGGATCTCTCCATCTAGAATCTTGCTTCAATGAGTGGCAAAATAAAAGCAAGTATTAACTCCAGATGTTCACCAATGCCATTTTAACCTTGAGGTCTGCAACATCTTAGAAAGGCACTTCAGTCTAGAGTTCCTATCTATAACACAAGAAGGTAGAACTCCTGGGAAAGAGAGGTGATATCGTATTCTTTTTCATTGCAGTTTGAACAATGATAATATTTAACTTCCCTCTGTGTTACAGGGTAATAAATATAAATATATTACAAGGACCAAATGAGTGGATATATATTACCAAGCATTAACACACTGGAGGAACTAAGACAAGTGATTAAGAGACTTTTTAATATCTATTAAACTATGGGTACATCTTATAGCTTTAAATGTATTAAGGATAAACACCAATACTGTCTGGTTCAACTGAATGGCTGGTATCCATATTGTAATTTCTCAGTATTTTTATGTAGCATAGTTCCAAACAATATTTATTCTTTATCATTGCACAATCATGGGTTCTGTCTTTTGGATACGACATTAAACTGAGACCCTAGTCCAAATTTGGGGTGGCACAGTGTCACAGTGTTTAGCACTGTTGCCTCACAGCGGCAGGGACCCGGGTTCAATTCCAGCTTGGATCACTCTCTGAGCAGAGTCTGCACATTCCCCCCATGTTTGCATAGATTTCTCCGGGTGCTAAAGGCCTGCGGGTTAGGGCGAATTGGCCATGCTAAATTGCCCCTCAGTGTTAGGGAGACTAGCTAGATTCCAGCAATTGGACCCAATGACCCTCTCCACCTAACTGTCCAGACCTGCTCAGCACTGCACAAACTTTTCCCTTAAAGAGAGAATTGGTTACTCCCTTGATCAGCAATGTGCCTGAGTGCAAGATCCCACAGATAATCTCCAGTAGATCCCCAGAAAGGTCCCGAAGCATAGAAGCTCAGCACCACGGTGACCTTCAGCCTGCAGCCCCTGTGGATCCTGTAGAATGGCAGACAGATTCTTGGTGGCCATCCTGGAGAGATGCAGTCTTCAAAGGCACTGCCACTTTGACACCGGCAGCGGTTGGAGTGACGGACGAGAGAATCTCTGATGAGAGAAGACTCCTGTAAGCTCAGCAGCCAATTGTTGCATCCCTTTGCAGCTTTTTTCAGAGTCTTGACCCCAAGGCTGATCCTCCTGTTGATCCTGAAGTTACTGATATGCAGCAACCAGTGCTGGGACCTCACATTCTCTTTTGTGCTCTATTTCTCAACAGAAAATCCAAAGCCTGGTTATGTTTGGCCCATGACAGGTAGCTGCTCACTTGTGCAATGCCATTGACCCATACCCGCTTCTCCTAAAGCCTCTCTTGAAAGGGTCAATGCCCTGATGGCACCCACTGTACTGGAGACTTTCTGCTCTCCTGTTTTTTGTTGCCAGTGCCCACACTTTCGACCCTGCCTGTCATGGCACGTTGGCTTTCTCGATTCGTGCTAGAGAGGGCCAGCACAGATCTGCCACTTGCTGACTGCCCCCTGTAACCAGGTGAGTGCCAACGGCAAGTGGTTCCCATGCACTGCCAGTAAAAATCAAAATGTTCCCTAAAATTGCAGTCAGCTGTGCGCACTGCGTCAATACGCAAAATCCACCCTCCATGTCAACCACAGTTGCTAAAATGCAGAAACGATGACAAAACAGTCCCGGCATCTTCTCGCCCCATTCCACATCCGACCTCTGTGTCTGCTGAAAATGGCCCCATAACATTCCGGCCTCTGCCTGTCGTCTCAAGTGCATTTAAAAGATCCCGTGGCACTATTTCCAATAGCCTCATGAATTATGAATTGTGGAGAGAAATGATGACCTTTAACAGGTCCACTGATGCTCCAGCACTTAGGCAGAACCAAGAATAGCAAACCTGAAAGGCAAAATGCTTCAAAGCCCAGCTTAAAGTGACAAAAGCAGCCAGTGTTTCACTGAAGTCCTTCCTATTTTAGATTTTTGATCCAATATACAATGTTTTACATTAAATTGTATCAGTAATTGAAATGCCTTCATTTATTATTTGAAGTTGTGCAGGGAGGTTTTGTAGCCAGTGACCTTTACATGGGGGTTTCTTTATCTAATGCCCAAAAGCAGAGTCACAGTTACCGACATTGCCAGAAACTGATGCCGATGCCTGCTGAACAGGAATATCTTTAAACAGGATCTGTAAAGTGTCGACCACAATACTCACTCCAAAATTTGTTGCTGCACTCAGGTGCAATAGTGTATAGTGCCATTATGTGCCATATGTGTCGAGAGATTCATAATCCCACCCTATCCCTAAGCCGTATTTGAATTATAGAATCCTACAGAGCCAATCCTACAGATGGGCCATTTGGCCCATCGAGTCTGCACTGACTCTCTGACAGAGCATCTTACACAGGCCTATCCCTATAACCCCACACATTTACCTTGCTAATCCCCCGACATATATTGGGACACTAAACAGCAATTTAGCATGGCTCATTAACCGAACCTGCGCATCTTTGGGCTGTGGAAAAAAATCGGAGCACCCAGAGGAAACCAGCTTCTCCAGATGTTGGTACATACATTGGTATGCAACCCAGCTAGGGCTGGTGCTAGAGCATTTGGCACCCAAAGTGAAACTTCGCCCTGGCTTCCCTCTCCGGTCCCACAATTAACTTCATTAACCTTCGAAAATGGTCGCACTTTCACACAACGGCCAAACATTGACAAACCAGCGGGTAGTTGTAACCAACAGCTGAGTCCAGTCTGGAGCTGCTCTAAGTCGGCACTGCATCTGCCTCTCTGGCAACATCTCAACACCTGCATTACCACAGATCACCCAGGGGTTTTCTGACTGGTTGAACTTGAAAACGTTTGGAACTCTTAGGTAACCAATATTTCTAACCCATTCCAGGCACATGAACCATGTCCAGAACAAGCACTTTGTGCTGCTCGCCTGTTTGGATATTATCCTGGACTGCCAGTGATGGTTGCCCTCCTCTGCTTTATATGTCGCATTTCTCTGGGTGTATGTAAGAATTTGGGGACCCTTAATGCCTTGTCACCCCTTTCTGCCATAGACAAACAAGTAGTCTCCCCTCCCCAACACACAACTGCTTTCAGAGGTTGCTGTGACCTTTAAACACCAAGTTGTGCTTTAAATCTGTTAGATCTTCACAAGGTGCGTCAAAGGAGAATCATCTGTCAAAATGATGCACATCAGACATGAGGACAGGCGTGCAAAAGTCTGGCCAAAATGGTGGGTCTGAAGGAATGATATAACGGTGATTAGCTGGAGAGATTTAGGAAGGAATCCCAGAGCTCAGACTCTTGACAGCTGAGGTCACGGATACCTATGGTGGAGCGAAAAAGGTCAGGAATGCACATGAGAGTGGGAATTGTGGCACGGACTGGGGAAGATTTCTTACATGCTTTGTTACAAACAAAATCTTCACCTTCCCTTTACTATTCTGTGAGATTGGATTTTACTTGATGTAGGAAGGAGAAGAACTTTTTAACAACATCTCCATTTAACGGCCTGTACCTGTTTTGTAAACTACTGAACGTACTCCATGGTTACTTGTCTCCCAGATTATTTGTGGACTGATGGTATCAAAAAGCTGTCAACAGCTGTGATAGGACCTCAGCAACTGGCATCAGGTTGAAAGGTCACAACCACTGCTGAATTGGGTCAGTTTTTTTTTAAGACTTTGGAAGGTGTCTTTGAAATCTTCAACTTACACAGCACGATAGCAGCTGGAATTGGATATGTGCTCAGCATGTATCAAACAGTCTAGACTTTGATGTACACCAGCACCCCCCACCCCCTCTGCTCCCCACCTCCCTGATACAGACTCTGTCTCAGTGCCTTTGCCCTCTTGAGAAGGGCTGATACCCATTGACTGCCATTGTAGGTGTGCCAGTTCACAGTGGGGGAAAGGGAGAGGGCTCTAGTCACGGGGTGGAAGTATTGCAAAAGCTTCAAACTACAGAAGTGGAATCTAAAGCAACGCATAAAATTCCAAAGAATGCTGAGTGCACGGAGGTGTGCGTATGTAAAACTGTTTGCTTCAGAAATAGCTTCCTCACACCATAGTAAAAAAGGTTCTGTAGTAGTTGGAAGAATTGATGACCACCAGTTAGTTTATAATGAACAATAACGATTTATTTACAAGCAGATAAATATACCGAGTATTTGTCCCATGTGAACACTTTCAGCTCAAGGATCAACTCTGGCTGCGAAAGCCCACAATCTGCACCAAGATCCCACTGCTTGTTCCCCATTGGGCAATCGGGTCACATGACCCTGCCAAATGTACACCCCTTAAAGGGACCATCTACTACATCCCTCCTCTTTTAAGTCCCTTATTACACAATGCATAAATAGTTTATACAATTTTCAAAACACTTGCATTTGAAACACTTTTAATACATTTTATCAAAAACTCAGTCTGTCGGGGGACTTCCTCTTTCTCTGAGAGTGACCTCAAGGTCTCAATTGGTTGAGATTCAGCTGCAGAGGTAGTTTCAGTTTAATTAACTTCACGCGGACTCTCCTCTGGAATCCGTGTCTCACTTTTCTCAGTTTCATTGGGAGCGGTACTTTGGCTGCTCAGCCACTTCATCCCTTGGACAAACAGCAACAACATTACTTGCTGATGTGATCGGATCAGGCAGTAACACTGGCTCTTGGGATGGTGCCCACTTCTGCAAATGACCTATGTGTTCCTTTACAAACTTGTCCTGCATAGGACAGTGGTCCCATCCTGGTCACAACTCCTGAGACACAGTTTTACCCACTTCCAAAATTCTTCACAAAGACTGGATCATCTATTTCAAACACCCCTTCTACTTCTGCTGAATCATGGTTCCTTTTCTGACAACAGGGTGCCTGCCAAATCCAGAACTACCAGGTTCAACCTGGTCCTTAGCATTGCCCTGTTAGCAGCTCAGCTGGAGCTATTCCAGTAGTAGTATCTGGGGGTGGTTCTATAAACTGGAAAATCTGCCACTTTAGTGTCTAATGAATCAGGTATTTGATTTTTCATACTGGCCTTGAACATTTGCCCTACGCCATCATCACCCCTTGCAAACTATTGTCCCATCTCCAATTACTGAGTCTTCAAACTCTTTGAATGTGTTGTCACCTCCCAAGTCAGGCTCCACCTTTATTTGAACTTCGTGGCCAGAATTTTACACCCACCTTCTGTCACACTTTTCTTTAGTTCAACATAAACGTACCAATCATGCACAAAGTTGGTAAAACAATAATATAGGTTCTTTATTTGAAGATAAGACTATATGTAAATAAAGTTAATGGAGGGGTCTGTATACATATTTAAGCTTGACTGCTTGCCCAAAAGTAATGGGAAGAATATAATATATCCTGTCAAAGTGATAATTGTTGACATCAACTTAAGATGCATTCTCTTCAAGGTGAATAGATGCTATATTGCAACATCCTCTACCCTGGGAATAGGATGACAGGCACAATGTTGTAACATCAAGTGAGATAGCTAAGGGTGCCATGCCTATCACCTTTCTGCATCTACTGGTAAAATACTAATTCATTTCGGATGGCCTGCCTACCCTTAGGTCAATGGACACCCTAAAGTTTTTACTCGTTCATGGGATGTGGGCATCGCTGGCTCAAACAACATTTATTGTCCATATCTAATTACCATTTAGAAGGTGGTGGTGAGCTTCCTTCTTGAATTGCTGTAGTGCATGTGGTGTAGGTGCACCACAGTGCCGTTAGGGCAGGGAGTTCCAGGATTTTGACCCAGCGACAGTGAAAGAACGTTGATATATTTCCAAGTCAGGATGGTGAGTGGCTTGGAGGGAACCTCCAGGTAGTGGTATTCCCATGTATTTGTTGCTCTTATCCTTCTAGATAGCAGTAGTCATGAGTTTGGAAGATGCTGTCTGAGGAATCTTGATGAACTCCTTGTGGATGATACACACTGCTGCCATTGTTCATTAGTGGTGAAGGGAGTGGATTTTGGTGGATGGGTTGTTAATCAAGCGGGCAGGTTTGTCCTGGACGATGATGTTGAGCTCCTTGAGTGTTGTTGGGCGCCACCCATCCAAGCAAGTGGGAAGAATTCCATCACACACCTGAACTGAGTCTTGCAGACAGTGGATAGGCTTTGAGGAATCAGGAGGTGTCGGAGTCCTAAACCTCTGACCTACTCTTCATTGCCACAGTCTTTATATGGTTGGTCCAGTTGAGTTTCTAGTCAATGGTAACCCCAGGGTGTTGATAGTAGGGGTGTGGTGCCATTAAATATATAAAGATGATGATTAGATTCTCTCTTGTTGGAGGTAATCATTGACTGGTGTGGCACAAATGTTGCTTATCATTTGTCAGCCCAAATCTGGATATTGTCCATATCTTTCTGTATCTAGAAATGGACTGTTTCACTATTAAAGAAGTCACAAATGGTGCAGAACATTTGTGTAATCATCTGCGAACATCTCCATTTCTGACCTTAGAAGGAAGGTGAAGTAGAAAGTTTCTAATTCATGAATAAGCTTTTAAACAGACAAAATGCATTTAGACCCTGGCACCAGTAAAGAGTTAAATGATTCTTGAAACTAAGTTAAGACAATAAGACCAATAGTTTACACACATGTGGCTGCAGGAGGAGAATTAAGCAAGTATTTATGATTTTAAAACTTAAATATTGATATTTTAAATGCATTTTAAGGATTGTATGAATCATTGCTCACTTCAGCCGAAAGCAGGTTACCGTAAAGGATGATGGTAAAGAGGGAGAGTTCAGAGCCAAAGACCTGGAAACCCCATTGTGAAATTCGTATCAGGACATTTCTGGTGTGGAAACACATCTTGCAACATTATGAATAGGTTCTTTCATTGTCTAGACTCAGGATAAGGATGTGTCTGGATGCAGCACTATGTGTTGGTAATGATCCAGTGGGAATGTCCACTTTGATCTCTGCTGCAAGTGTCTAGGGTAACCAGGCAACTAGGAAGTGATTTTAGCCAAAATGGGAGTTAGCATCTGGATTAAATGGACAAATGAGATATCATTATATTGGAATGGTAGAATGAAGTTGGCTAAGGTGAATGTCAGAGATTATTATTAATATGTGCGTACTAAATGTAATTGATTATAAAGTAATGTAAGGCAGGAATAATAGAAAAACTATCATTGATCTGTTATTGATTATAAATGTCAGATTCATTAGAGATGTTCTGTATTTCAGAGCTGCTGATCACCAAACCCTTTTGGTGATCTCTAGGCAGTTGCTTATTGTGTTTTTGTTGAATAAGTGTTACAGAGATATCTGCCTCATGAGTTTTGTCCTGTCTGTAGTTAAAGATAGTGGAGGCCATCTCAACGTACCTCAAAACAGTGTTTTTGGGAGTATTGGGGTAGAGTCATCAGACTCCAGTGATGAGCCGTACCTCCTAAGGGTGAGTATTTTTACATTATCACCCAGGATAGTTAGACAGAGAAATGCATCCAGTTGTTGGATCCGTAAGTTGACCTATTCAAACAGTCATTTGGGGTCACAAAGCCAGTATCGCTGGTTAAAGAAACCACACTTAATACAATAATGGAATTTTGATGCCGGCCCATTAGTGGAGTGATTGAGAAGCTGCGCTGTAAGGGGGGGATCATAAATTTGTTAGACGCATATAACCCAAAAGATCAGGGATGGAGTCCTGATACTGTTCGACAGCAGAGCTAATTGACATCCGTGCATCCAAAGCGTAAAATTAAAACCACTCGCAGGGGTAGGTGACGGTCTACTGACATGTTCAAACTGCTCTGTGGAGGTAGGAGAGGAAGTATTGTTGAAATTATTGGAGAGAAAAGTTTGGTAGAAGTACCCAGTGTTGAAGTAGTTAGAAAGTAAGATTCCTGCTTTCAGATAAAAGCCATGGGCTTAGACTTAGGAAAATTCCCAGAGGGGTCGTCTGTGGCATTGAGAAAAGTAGATATGTAACAGAAAAAACTGACAGACAAAACTCAAAAGCTTGTCCAGAGAGAGAGAGATTGTACAGGGCTAGAGTGCCCTCATATGAACTTGTAAAAATGGCAGCAAGTACAGATATTGTTTGGGGAAAGGAGGATTCTTTAATACAGGCAGTCATAACAGAAAACAGCAAATTAATTAGGAAAATGATTGAGAAAGGATATGGTCCAGATTCTTCTAAACTTGAGCAAAAATCTTGGTGGAAAAGTCAGACTAAAAATAAGGCAGAAATGGTGGCCATATTTCTTACAGCTATGATGAGAAATTGCCTTCATGCAGAGGCAGCTCAGTCAGTCCCCCTAAAACTTGCACAAGGAAATTCTAAAGAAGAATCTGTAGAAAAGACAAAAACAAATTCATTATATCCACAATCTCAGAGGGATCAAGCAAGGAGGAAGAAGATAGGGAAGATTTATTTGGAAAGGCAAATCAGGAAGTTAAAGAATTCCCTCACACTAATAAGATGAAACGTCTGTTCGAGTGGCACCAGTCCATACTGAAATAGTGTCAAATGATGGTGGTGGGGGGCCTAACATCTGTATCAACTAAGAACATAAGAACATAAGAAATAGGAGCAGGAGTAGGCCATCTGGCCCTTCGAGCCTGCCCCGCCATTCAATAAGATCATGGCTGATCTGTCGTGGCTCAGTTCCACTTTCCCGCCCTCTCCCCATAACCCTTAATCCCCTCTCTTATCAAGAACCCATCAACCCGCTTCTTAAAAATATTTAGCGAGGCAGGCTCCACCACTTCAACGGGTAGAGAATTCCAGAGATTCACCACCCTTTGAGTGAAGAAGTTCCTCCTCAACTCCGTTCTAAAACGCCCCCCCTTTATCTTGAGGCTGTGCCCCCTAGTCCTACTGTCTTTTTTGAGCGGGAAGAGTCTCTCCACCTCTATCCTATCCATCCCATTCATCATCTTATATGCCTCAATGAGATCTCCCCTCATTCTTCTAAACTCCAACGAGTACAAGCCTAGTTTATTCAGCCTCTCCTCATAGCTCAACCCCCTCAACTCCGGTATCAGCCTAGTAAACCTCCTCTGCACTCCCTCCAAGGCCAAAATATCTTTGCGCAGGTGCGGCGCCCAAAACTGCACACAGTACTCCAGCTGCGGCCTCACCAATGCCCTATACAGCCGCAGCAAGACCTCCCTACTTTTATATTCAATCCCCCTCGCTATGAAGGCCAGCATCCCATTCGCCTTCCTGACCACCTGCTGCACCTGCAAGCTGGGTTTTTGCGACTCATGCACAAGGACCCCGAGGTCCCTCTGCACCGTCGCCTGCTGCAGTTTTTCGCCACGTAAGTAATAGTCCTTCCTACCATTCTTCCTACCAAAGTGGACCACCTCACACTTGCCAACATTAAATTCCATTTGCCATTTCCTGGCCCATTTGCCCAGCCTATCTAGATCCTTCTGCAGACTCTCCACACCCTCCGCACAATTTGCCGTTCCCCCAATCTTGGTGTCATCCACAAATTTCGACACGCTACACTCGGTTCCCTCCTCCAGATCATCTATATAAATGGTAAAAAGCTGAGGCCCCAGCACCGACCCCTGGGGCACTCCACTAGTCACCATCCGCCAATCCGAATAGCACCCGTTGACCCCCACTCTCTGCCTCCTATTTGACAACCAATCCTCTATCCACGCTAACACCCTACCCCCAACTCCAAGTCCCCTGACCTTCTGCAATAACATCTTATGAGGTACTTTGTCAAACTAAAGATGTGCCATTAACAGGGATTGAGAAACAGATGTTAATGGACAAATTAGGCCTGTTGAAACAAAACCACAAAAGTTTGACCTTATGGGAATGTATGGAAGAGTTAAGAGAGATCCACCATTTGACTTTGGATGATGTAAGAGTTTTGGTAAAGGGAAGATTGGCTGAGCCAACACAGCAAATGCTTTGAATAAGAGAGATTGGATATTAGCGGTAGAAGAATGTGAGGACGAGCGATCCGAGCAATTTACATGGGTGATAGAGCAAGCCATAAGGGACATGTTAATTGGGTTAAGGTGACTTTAGTAAAGCAAAATCTTGACAAAGGAAGAACACACAGCAATGAAATTCAGGGCTTATGTAGACAACGGAGAAATCAAAAACCTCACTAGGATGATGATATGTTTCTGGGTTTGTTCAAAGAAGGGTTTAGTCCAACTCTGACTCGAAATATAGATATGGGCATCCTGATAGAAAATAATTTCTGAGGCATTATGAATTGGGTTATGAAAACTGAATCAAATTGACAGAAGAGTTCCAAACTGACTCCGGTAAATCAGTCATCACCAAAAATTTTTAGAACATGCTATGCATGTGGAAATAAAGAACATATTGCTAAAGATTGCCAAAACAAACCCCCAGGAAGCAATCAAAATCCTAAAAGATAATTATGGTAAAATAGGTCATGATATAAAACACCTTTGGGCAAAGAGGGGAGGTAGAGAAGAAGGTGGTCCCAGCAGAGTAAATTCAATTCCCAGAACCTCAAAATAGCACAGCAACATAAAAATCATCACAGACAATAATTCAGATGACAGCAGAAGAATTGCAGAAGCTGTTGGGTCAGAAATGACAAATAGCAACTTTTGGGACTAAAGATGAAGATCCCCGAATGTATGTAGAAGCAGTGTTAGGAGGACAAAATTGTTAATGTTAATAGACACACGAGTTTCTATACCCATAACAGGTCTAAAATTGCCAGCAACTGATCAGATCATACAATTACAAGGAATAACTGGACAGATTAAGACAACATTGTTAAGTGAATCTACTGCACTGGAGATTGAAAGTAAAGAGGAATAGGTCCAGATTTGGATATGACCAACAGGGGAAGGAAATATTTTAGGAATAAACTGTTAGAACAATTGGGAGCTATAATCAATACCAAAGCAGGTAAACATTAGGTAGCATAGGTCTACAAACGAAATCTATGGGGACAGATGAAAGGTTGTAAAATTTCTAAAATAGCAACATTCCAACATTCCAAAGTTGGGAAAATGGAACAATATAGGGAAATTGGCGGCACAATACCCTCAGGTCTGGACTGAACACAAACAAGATTGTGGGTATTTAGATGTTCCTCCGATAACAATTCCCAGGGAAATCCATTCCCCGCACAAGTAATGAATTCTTAGGCTAGAAGCAATGGAGGCAGTTACAAATTTGGAGAAACAACAGGTAGTCATGAAAACTTCCTCAGAAACTAATTCACCAGTTTGGCCAGTAAGGAAGCTAGATGGCAGTTATCGAGTAACTATTGATTACACTGCTTTAGATCACTACACGACTTGAGGGCACTCCATAGTGGTGAATCCTGCTATTATTTTAAACACAATTGGAATAGAGCAGACAATATTCCCGGTACTAGATATAGCTAATGGACTCTGGTCAATTCCTGTAGCTGAGGAACGTCAGTATAAACTTGCATTTACAGTTAGGAATCAGTTGTACACTAGGATCCAATTGCACCAACCTTTACAGATGCACCATAGAAAGCATTTTTCTTGGCTGTATCACAGCTTGGTATGTCTCCTGATCTTCCTAAGACTGCAAGAAACAATAAAAGGTCATGAATGTAGCCCAATCCATCATGCAAACCAACCTCCCATCCATCAACTCTGTCTACGTTTCGCGCTGCCTCGGCAAACAGCCAGCATAATCAAGGACCCCAGACTTACTCTCTTCCGCCTTCTTCCATCAGGAAAAAAGTCTGAGGTCACGTACCACCCAATTCAAGAACAGTTTCTTCCCTGCTGCCATCAGACTTTTGAATGGACTTGCCTTGCATTAAATTGATTTTTCTCTACACCCTATCTATGACTGTAACACTACATTCTGCACTCCCTTGTTTCCTTCTCTATGAATGGAATGCTCTGTCTGTATAGCACACAAGGAACAATACTTTTCACTGTATGCTAATACAATAATAAATCAAATCAAACTTCTGCAGTAATGAAAGTGTCCCAGGGAACGAATAGTCCTATAGAACAGGGGATCATTATGACTTCAGTTGCCATATTACTGATAATAGGGTTAATTTAGATTTTCAGACAAAATTATTAGATTTGATCAAATCATTGCATTAAGAAATTAGGTTAATATTAGACTAGAGGAAAATTGAAATGATTTAATTATTGTACTATGAATTTAAGGGCCTTAGGCCACTCTGCGCTTACAGAATATTACGCGTGGAAAGCATTCAAGACAACCTTGTGGAATGGGACATTGATTATCAACAATAGCAGGGTGGCACTGTGATATAGTGATTCATACTGCTGTCCCACAGTGCTAGGGGCCTGAGTTTGCTATTTTCTCTGTGGAACTGGGCAGCTGACTGGATGGGATCACTTGGGACAAATATAGTGCATTTTTATTCTAATGATCATTGTACTTGTGCAAATGTTGCTGTTCTTTGGCAATAAAGTCTATGTTGAGTACAGCAGCAGTGGCATCAATCCATGAGGACAAGGAGATGTTCCTATCACCAAATACTCCTCCAGCATATGAGAATATGTACTGCTGGACATCTATCCCACATGAAATGATATTACAGTTCCTTATGATTTTTAGTAGTGGTGAGGATTATGATTTAGACACACTTACATATAATCAATATAGCATTAGCAATGACAATCAAGGTTAAGGAGGAGGAAATTAAGTTGGGGGGTTCTTCACACAGAATGTGGTGGGAGTGTGGAATGAGCTGCCAGATGAAGTGGTAAATGCGGGCTCACTTTTAACATTTAAGAAAAACTTAGACGGGTACATGGATGAGAGGGGTGTGGAGGGATACGGTCAGTGGGACTAGGCAGAAAAATGGTTTGGCACAGCCAAGAAGGGCCAAATGGCCTGCTTCTGTGCTGTAATGTTCGATGGTTCTAAGTTGTTTTCGTATTGGCTTAGCCAATGGCCAGGAGGGGGGATTGAAGTGGGAAGTTTCTCATTAGTTAATTAGGTTTTAAACATAAAACGTTTAGACACAGACAAGGCTATCAGTAAACAGTTAAATGATTCTTGAAAAAAGTTAATAAGCCAATGAGACCAATAGTTTACACATATGTGGATGCATTAAGAGAATTAAACAATTATGGTTTTAAACCATATATATTGATATTTTAAATGTATTTTAAGTATCGCATGAATCATTGCTCACTTCACTTGAAAGCAAGTTACGGGAAGGGATGATGGTAAAGGCGAAGAGTTCAGAGCCAAAGACCTGCGCAGTTAGCAAAATTCATAACAGAAAGTTTCTGGTAAGGGAACACATCTTGCAACATTATAAATAGACTCATTCATTGCTTAGACTCGGGATAAGGATATGCCTGGATGCAAGACCAAGTGTTTATCCAAGTTGGCAATGATGTGGTGGGAATGTCCACTTTGACCCGTTGAACTGGTGGAGGCTACCTCGCTAAATATTTTTAAGACGCGGGTTGATGGGTTTTTGATAGGAGAGGGGATTAAGGGTTATGGGGAGAGGGCGGGAAAGTGGAACTGAGCAGCGACAGATCAGCCATGATCTTATTGAATGGCGGGGCAGGCTCGAAGGGCTGGATGGCCTACTCCTGCTCCTATTTCTTATGTTCTTATGTTCTTATGTTCTTATGACCCCTATAGCAAGTGTCGAGAGTAACTAGGCAAACAGGAAATTACTTTAGCTAAAATGGGAGGTGGTGTCCAGATTAAATGGACGAATGAGATATCATTATATTGGATGATAGTATGCAATTGGCTGAGGTGAATGTCAGGTTATTATTGATGTCTGTATACTAATTGTAATTGATTATAAAGTACTGTAAGGCAGGAATAATTGATAAGAGAAACTATAATCTGTTTTTCATTGCAAATGTCAGATTCATTGGAGAAGTTCTGTGGCGCTATTTCAGAGCTACTTAACCCTTTCGGTCATCTCTGAGCAGCTACTTGTGTTTTTGTTAAATAAATATTTATACATCTTTACACAGAGACACTTGTCAGAGTTTTGTATTTTCTATAGTTAATGACAGTGCCAGCTATCTCAATTTACCCCACAACAGGTTTTCTGGTGACCAGCGACTAGGTAGAGTTTGTCGGTGAAGTAGCTGAAGATGGTTGGGCCTAGGACACTAACCTGAGGAACTTATGCAACCATGTCCTGGAGCTGAGATGATTGACAACCGACCACCACAACCATATTCCTTTATGCCAGGTGTACCTAACAGCATCCAACTTTCCCCTAATTCCCATTGACTCCAGTTTTGCTCAAGGTCCTTAACCTCACATTCAGTCAGATGCTGCCTTGATGTCAAGGCCAGTCACTCTTTTGAGTTCTGCTTTTTTGTCCATGATTGAACTAAGGCTACAAAGAGGTCAGGAGTTGAGTGATGCTGGTAGAACCAAAACTGCGTATCAGTTGGCAGGTAATTGCTGAGCAAGTGCCTCTTGACAGTACTTTTGATGACCTTTTCCATTACTTTAGTGGTGATGAAGAGTAGGCTGATTGGATGGCAATTGGCTGTGTTGGATTGGTCCTGCTTTGTGTACAGGTCAGAGCAGGGCAATTTTCCACATTGCCAGGTGGACATCAGTGTTCTATCTGTTCTGGAACAACTTAGCTAGGGGTGCAGCAATTCCTGGAGCACAGATCTTCTGTCCTATTACTAGATTATTGTCAAGGCTCATAGCATTTGCAATATCCAATGCCTTTAGCCATTTCTTGTTAATAAAGTGAGTGAATCGAATTGGCTGAAGACTAGCATCTCTGATGCTTGGTGGGGATCTAGTGAGTAGGTCAAGACTGAGCATCTACTCAACATTTCTGGCTGAAGATTGTTGCAAATGTTTTAGCCTTATCTTTTGCACTGGAGCACTGGGCTCCTTCATCAACAAGGATGGAGACATTTGTGGAATTTCCTCCTCCGTTGAATTGTTTCAATATCCACCACCACTGATAACTGCATATGGCAGGACTGTAGTGCATAGATCTGATCCATTGGTTTCTTTAGCTCTGTCTATCACTTGCTGCTTATGGTGTTTGGCACATAAATAGTTCTGTTTTGTAGCTTCACCATTTTTAGGTATGACTGGTATTGCTCCTAGCAAGCCTTCCCGCATTCTTCATTCAAACAGAGTTGATCCCCAGCTTGATGGTAATGTTAGAGTGGGGGATAGGTGGGCCATGTGTCAGTATAATTCTGCAGCTGCAGGTAGCCCACAGTGCCTCATGAATGTCCAATTTTGAGTTCCAAGCTGCATTTGAAATTCAACCCATTTAGCACAATGGTGGTGCTACATAACACAATGGAGAGTATCCTCATTGTAAAGATGGAACTTCGTCTCTACGAGAACTGTGCCATGGTCACTCCTATTGATACTGTCATGGACAGATGCATTTGTGTCAGGCACCAGCTGAGTTGGGGGGGGGTGGTGTTGGGGGTGGTGGCAGTGCATAGCATACATAGTAATCAGCAGGCAGTTTCCATGCCCATGTTGGACCTGATCCATGAGACTTCATGGAGTCTAGGGTTGATGTTGAGGATTCCCAGGGCAACTCCCTGCCAACTGCATACCACTGTGCAGCCACCACTACTGCTGGGTCTGTCCTGCCAGTGGGACATCCAGGAATGGTGATGGTGGTGTCTGGGACATTGTTTGCAAGGTCAGGCTGTTGCTTAACCAATCTGTGGGACAGCTCTCCCAATTTTAACTATTCTCAGCATAGCTGTCTCAGTTTTTGTACATGAAGGGCTTTTCCCACTTCCACTGGAGGGGATGGGGAAATACATGCTACATGGCGTGGCCATCAGTTATGACCTGGCAGCTTGCCTGTGGACTCTGGAATACCAGTCCTTCTTACCAGACGCAATATGCTCCATGAAGGCCTGTCCCAATAACGAGGGCTGCCTTTCTGCCCTCAGCTCAGACCAAGCTGCCGCAGACTTTCAGCTCTCTCCAGGTCTCCACTGATATTTCTAGTCTGGAGCCTGCCACTGACCTGGCTGCTGTTCTGTTCACTGATCAGTTGGCAGTCTTTGATGGCTTGACACCTTGCCCAAGGGGAGCGAAAACTATGACTTCTAGCAACTTACTGACTGAACCAGAGTCATTGCTCCCAGGGTCCGTGGGGGCAGGCTTGTACATGATGCCCCAGCCAGTGGGCAGGGGCACCGCCTCCTGTGAATTCCCAGCCAGTGTTTCAATCCCTCCAATCAGCTCGCCATCAATGTCAGTGGTAAATTGAAAACTATCAAGGTTACAATTGACATCCTGTGTGACTGGAACCATGGTAAACAATCCCTCCACATCCTTTCCAATCTATCTACAGCCTTTGACAAGGTGGACAATGTCACCCTCACCAGTGACAAAATCAGCTACAATTTTTTTTCTTCCTGTTGCTACATCCATAACTCTGGTGCCTCCAGGAAACTATTCTTGTCTGTTCCATTCCTATCTATCTACAACAAATTGTTCACAAACCTTGTGTTATATTGAGTCCGAGATAAGTTTCCAATCACATTCGAAATCCATCAGCAAAATTGCTGAATTTCAACTCTATAACATTACCAATCTCTGCTACTGCATCAGCCCATTTGCTGTTGAAATCCTTTTTCATATCTTTGGGTAATAATCCCTGTTCACCAGTTTATTTACATATTACTAAAATACAGAGGCTGGCAGCCTCATGGCTGTTAGTCAGTTTCTGGAAATGTTTTGGAACAGAAAACCGAGCTCACCAGGGTGATTCCCCCACTGTCTCCACAGACGTGGATGGTCATGTCAGGCTTTATCATGGATGTTATGGGTGCTGCTCACCTGGTGAATTTGACAGGCTGGATAACATCCAACCCCTTCAATTCTGTATCCATCTTTTCTTGCAAGGCATATTGGGGAGGGTGGGGTGGTGGGGGGGACAGTGGGGGACTTGATTCTCCCATCCCACTGCTCTGCTTTTTTAACACAATAGCCAGGACACACTATCGGTGTCCACTCTGTGCGGTTCGTGCTGGGAATCTGGGCCTCTGTTTGCTTCTCAATGCCAGACTTCCAGGCCATCAGCTCCATGCTGGAAAACATCCTGGAGCTGCCTAATACATGCACAGCCGATTCGCACTGGATGTTCACCTCACTGTTCTACCCAGTGCCAGATTTCCAGCGCCATCAGCTCTATGCCTAATATATGCAGCAGCTCATTATAATGTAATTTAAATAGCATTAGCAGGCCCAGGACTGAAATCTCTGAGCCCACTAGCCTCCACTCCATCCCTGCCAGGAGTATTTCACTCCACTGGGGTTTATTATAACTCCCCACGTGCAGGGAGCTGGTAGCCTGATCCTGCTGGAGTGAAGAGGGAGCAACTGAAGCCCCCCAGGGGGTCAGGTGCTGGAGGGGGGCCCTTGGGCATTGCCACCTTGGCAGTATCAACCTAAGCCTCCTGGCACCGCACAAGGTGCAAAGTGCCAATGCCCAGGGGCACCTTGGCACTGTCCACTGGTAATGGGGTAGTGCCTATGGGCCTAAAGGGGCAGGGCCTGATTGGACAGGGACTGATGGGGCAGGGGGTGCTGCTGCAGTCAGGATCGGTGGAGGAGGGAGGCCAGCGGTCAGAGTTCACCATCAGGGTGGGGTTCGGGCTACAGGGGATTGACACTCTGTAGGTGGGGTTTTGGGATTGGGGAAGGGGGTGGGTGGGATGTCAGGGTTTGGGAGCAGGAGATCAAGGTGGGCCGTAAGGGGGGGGTGGGGGCGGTGGTGTCAAGGCTGGCCCAGACATGTCCGGGAGACCAGCGATCAGGCCATGGGGGTGTCGAAGGGCCAGAGATATGGGGTTGCGGGGCTGGCCAGCAACCAGGAGGCCGGTAGGTAGGGGCCACTGCACATGTGCCAGTCTCGGCACTGACAGACCAGCACGTGCGCAGTGGCCCTCTCAGCACTATGCTGCCTCTCCAGCAGGAATAGGCCTCACTCACTAGTTTCTAGAGTGAATCACACTAGCGCACTCTGCCATGCACAGAGTGTGGGAGTTTCATTCTGAAACTCCCGCTGAATAAACCAGCACAATTTACTTCAGTTTTTACTAAATTTGACACTTAGAATATTTTTGGGAGAATCCCACCCACGGTACTATTCTTGCTTTAAGAAAATGAGGGGTTGCCTCTAGATCTATATAGATCCTTGGCTTAAGCCACTTCATTTTAACCAACTCGTCATAAAAAACATTCCCATACTTCCTCAGTAACTCAGGCGGTCCTGCACTTGGAAAATCTCCATTCAGTTGAACTTGCTTACCTTGAGCCAATCACAGTCCAAAGGACTTGGCCCTTGGCCTAGCAGTATTATTAATTGGAACTGAGTAGCTGATAGCTTTCAGATACTGTGATAGTAGCCTTTATCTTGATGATTCCTGCTGTGTTAGTTAGTTTTGCTGTGGTACCCCTCAAACTCAATGGTTGGTCCATCTTTTATAACTAGTGAAATGTGTGTTCTCCTATCACGGTGGCAGAGTCTCCCATAGCAACTACCATCTTTAAGGTCAACTATTTACCAAAGCATCACAGTGATAGGAGCTACCTTCCCTGCTTTCGCAAAGAACAATGCATGAATATTTAAATCATTAGTATTAGACTCTTCCAGATTTTGCAGCTGTGTTGTATTACTAACTCCGTCACTGGGTAGACTTGACTTACTTTTACACCATGCTTTCAAAGACCTTTTCAGTGGCAGAAACAAAACATCCAGCCTCTTTGTACCTACAGGCTCCAGAAGGATGATTATCCCTGCACTGGTAGCTACTACTTCAATCCTAAGCGATCGATTGGCTCTTTTAAATCTTCTCTCCCCATTTGTGGATCTATTTGCTTCCCATTTACCTCTTTACCTTTTGGCATCACTGCTGACTACAGCTTCCTGCACTAACTGGTGAACCACACCATTCTGCACACTCTGAAACTCCTGTGCACCCTTCTCAGCACTCTCCAATGCCAGCCCCATCTCCTGTACCTTCCTAAAATTTATCTCTGCCTCTGCTGATATCATCCTTTGTAAGGCCTCATTTGCCCCTATTTGGATGGATAGATACTTTTGATGCTTCTGTGAAGGATTGGACACAATATATTGAACATTTGGACCACTATTTTTGGGCCATTGGAATAGAGGAAGAGGGGACCCCGCAGGCTAAGTAATCCTGCAGCACATTTGGAGTGGCTCCAACGTCACTGTGCTCTGAAATGTGTCTTAACTTGGTAACATAAGTTGCAATAAATTCCCCAGATTTAAACCTAATTCATTGCAACATTACTGATGGCTTCTGGTAGAAGTGTGTTTTCACCAATTCAACTATTTCAGTGAATGACTCGGAGTCAGGCCTCCTTGGGGATGCGAGGCTGCATATTAAATTGCAGCCTCAGGTCTCACACATGCTCAGAAGGATTTAATTTCTCTTCCTCTACTCCATTGGATCAAATATAATAACCCAAATGTTCAATATATTGTGTCTAAACATCAAAAGGATCTATCCATCTGAACAGGGGCAAATCTTCAAAAACTCTTCTGGTTCTCAACTTGAACTGAAATTCAGCATGACATTATGCTCAAAATCTTGGTGCCACTATTTTTTATCTTCACTACCAGTGTAATATTCATGTTCACCAGTACCTGTAAGCTATCAGCAGCAAATAACAACTACAATGTTTACTTACACATAACTATAGTACAGAGGCTTACAGCCTCATTGTTACCAATCAACTTGTAAGAAGGTTCTGGAACAGAAACCCAAGCACACCAGGGTGATCCCAAGCCTGCTCCCTGATTGGTTCCCCAGATCATGTGACCCTTACCCTGCAGATGGATCCTTAAAGGGACAACCACAACATTTTATTACCTTGAGACTTGACCACTTCAGTGCTTTCTCATTGGCCTTCCACCTTTTAGCATCTATAAAACATGAGCTCATGTAAAACTCATTGCCAGTATTCTTATTGGCATCAAAATTCATTCATTACACTACCCTGGTGCTCGCAAATGCACATTGATTTCTGGTCTGACAGCACTTTGATACTAAAATTGTCATCCTTGTTTTCGCGTCACTCAATAACCTTGCCCATCCTTATCTCTATAACCTCCTCCAGAGCTACAGCCTTCAAGATCTCTGCACCAATCCTGGCCTCTTGCAAATTTAGCCCTTGATTTTAATCACTCCAAGGTCAGTCACTGTGCCTTCAACCTTAAGATCTGGAATTCTCTCTCTAAATCTCTCCTGATGGGGGAGTTTGAACTAGTTTGAAAATCAGAGGTAAACCTTTTAAAATTGAGGTGAGGAGAAATTTCTTCACCCAGAGGGTGGTGAATCTGTGGAATTTGCTACCACAGAAAGTAGTTGAGGCCAAAACGTTGTGTGATTTCAGGAAGAAATTAGATATAGCTCTGGGGTCTAAAGGGATCAAAGAAGAAGGGGAATCAGGATATTGAATTTGATGATCAACCATGATCAAAATGAATGATGGAGCAGGATCAAAAGCCTGAATGGCTTACTCCTGCTCCATTTTTCTATGTTTCTATCTCTTGACCTCCCCTCCCTTAAGATCCTACCGAAATTCTACTTCTATGACATTTTGGCATTAGTGCTAACTTCTTAAGTGGGTTGTTGTCAGATTCTATTTAGTAATTCTCTTGTGAAGCACCTTGTGTCATTTTCCTCCATTAAAGGTGTGAATAAAGGCAAATGGTTGTTGGCAGTGGAAGGAGCAGCAACTATAATGTTCAGACGATCAGTTCATTGTACCTGCACTGGGTGTCCGTACGCAGAAGATGCCACACTTTGTTTCTGAGATGTTTTGTTTTATCTTGCAAGATATGGGATTGAAACCTTCAAACTGCACTGCACAAAATGAGAGAGGAAATGAGGAACAGATGTACACAAGTATATAGACACAGTTATACATATGTAGGCACCTTTGAGCTAAATATATAGACACAATCAGGGTGTGGACAGGGTGAGCAGGGAGCTGTTGCTCCCCTTGGTTGAGAGCTCAATCACGAGGAGGCATAATTTTACAGTGAGGGGGAAGAGATTCAGAGAGGATTTGAGAAAAATATTTTTCACTGATGGTAGTGGGAATTGGAATGCACTACCTGGGAAGGTTGCGGAGGCCAGAAACCCTATAACCTTTTAAAAAACATTTGGATGAGCACTTGAAATACCATAACATTCAAGGGTATATGACAAGTTTCTACTCAAATAGTTATCTAATGTCCTCTTTAATGCCTCAGTTAAACCTGCCTTCACCACATTTCCAGGCAGTACATTCCAAGCCTGGACCCACTGGTTGTGTGAAAAAGTTTTTTCTCAAATGTTGGCCGGGATTCTCCCAAAACAATTCTGAGTCCCCAAATCACATAAACACTGGAGTAACTCCCATTGTTTTCTTAGCAGGATTTTCAGAATGAATCTCCCACACACTGAGCACTGCAGATTGCCCTAGTGAGATTGACTCTAAAAATCTGTGAGTGGGGCCTTTTCCCACTGGAGAGGCCAGCAGCAGAGCATTGAGTGGACCACTGCGCATGCACCACCGGCCTGTCAGCGCCCGAGATCAGCACATGTTAATGGCCCTGCATTGCCGGCCTCCTGATCACTGGCCAGCCAGATCTTTGGCCAGCTCCGCAGCCTCACCACTTCCTGATCGCTAGCCTCCCGAACATCTCTGGACAAGTCCCAGTGTCTCCCCCTGCCCCAGCGAGCACCAATCTCCCTGACCCCAAACCCTCCCCACCACCGCCCCGGCAGCGCACTCCCCCCTCCCCCACCTCACACCCACCACCCCGGGCCCGCTAATGGGATGCAAATCCTGAATGGAATACTGAAATCAGCTCCGTGCCGACTTCCGCGATTACGCGAAATCTCTTTGCGCAGAGACTTGTGGAGGCCATGGCGCCCAGCCTATGAAACATTCTCCACTGATTCCTCTTGGTTCATTGCACCTAGAGCAGCACTGCAGGCTGGGAGAACTGCCCCTGTCGTTTGCAGGAGGGGTAGGCACTGCTAAGGTGGCTCAGGGAAGGCGAGGGTATCACAAAATACATGCAGTCTTGGAGATGACAATATCATTGGATGACCAATGTTGGAAAGATTGGTGGAGGAAGGGGACTGTTTGGACCACAGGGGGGTGAGCTTTTCTACATTCGGCTCCATCAATGTGTCAAGGTCTAGCCCACCCTGACCTGCACTGCCAGATCCCGCCACTCATCAAGTGGCGACTGTGTCCTTAAATATTTAAGTTGTCCGCCTGCCTCCTCAGTGTGGGTCTCTGATCCATGTCCCAAACTGTCCCCCCCATTCATCCAGCCACAAACATGGGACTGGCAGGAGTCTGCTCAGAGTGACGGTGGAACACACCAGACAGTCTCAGCATAGACGGTGCTGTGTGCCTGATGATAGCCAGGCTTGTTCTACTCTCGAGGACCACGAACCAAATCTGTCTCATTAGTCTAAATGTCAGCTGCTTAGATTGTTCAACTCTCCAACACTGGAGGGACTGTTGAAAAATAAATAACTTACAGAGTTGTTCAATGTGTTGTTTTCATTGGAAAGCCAATGGTCAGCTTTCAGACATGGCTGGATCCCAAACATCAGTGAATGGGTGACCTGATTTAGAAAAGAGTTTAGCTGAGAGCATCAGAATCTGTTGGCAAATGTGAATGTTCAAAGTGTAATATGAGCAGCAGTATGGAGTGAAATGGAAATGGAATCGAGGTGATTCATACATAGAGTTTCAGCATTTGGTTTTGTAAGTTGCACTGTTGTGCAGAATAACTAATTGCGATCCACACTGTTTTGCTTTTGATTCCCTGAGTCAGTATCCAGTTCCCGTTGCATATGCTGATATGATCATTCATACAAGTAATGATCTTTGCTCTACTTTGCATATATACCATCTACATATCCGATCCACCTTCCTGGATACATTTTCATTGTGCATTTGCTGAATTTCTGCATTTTACTTTTTGGGGTGGAAAAATTGGGGTGGGCCCAATTATATAAACATTGCAGTGGGCCATTTGGCCCGACTGCTGTATACTGATATCCATGCTTTATGCAGGCCTCCTCCCCACATGCTGTAATCAGCCCAACGACTGCCACGTGGTAGCAAACTCCACCATCACACTGCTATCTCTGGGTCAAGAAGAAAAAGGCCTCACCAACTCACCTTTGGAACTAATACCTGGGCAATGCAGTATTGGTGATCCCATAACTAGTTTGTTACGTTTCACATCTATTTTATACCTTTGACTTCCATCTCACCTCTAAGTGTTCTTGGATCACGCACACTGGGGGGAATCTTACCAAAAAATGATGGAGTGTTGTTCCCGGTGAGAAAACCGACGTGTTTCTCTCCAGAAAAACCGATGGGATTTCATTGAATCACAGAATCCCTACAATTCAGAAGGAGGCCATTCGGCTCATTGAGACTGCACTGAACACAATCCCAAACCTATTCCTATAACCCCACACATTTACCCTGCTAATCCCCCTGATGCTAGTGTCAATTTTAGCATGGCCAATCAACCTAATCCGCACATTTTTGGAGTGTGGGAGGGAATTGGAGCACTTGGGGGAACCCATGCAGATACAGGGAGCAAACTCCACACCGACAGTCATCCAAGGTTGGAATTGAACTGGGGTCCATGGCGCTGTGAGGCAGCACTGCTAATCGCCATGCCACCACAGGTCTTATGACACTCTGACAAAAGAAATCAAGGCGGCATATTTCATGCCATCGTAAGGGGTCTGGGGCCTCAGCATGCCAAAAAAATCCAGAGGTCAGGGTGCCATCTTTAAAGGGCAGTAAACCTTCCCTCCCCATCCCAAGCAGCTGACCTGAGGTCTTAGGTACCCCCTTCCCCAACCCCAAATAGGATCAACACTTCTCTACCATCCTGCCCCCTGATCGTCGATCCCTTCCCCCCACCCTCCACATGTACCAGGGGCATTGCCAGAACACTTCCTGGTCACGCCCCTCTCCTCCGGGGGCTATACTCACCTTTTTATCCCAGGGAGAACCACACGACTGGTTCATATCTCAGTAAACCTGTTGTAAATGGCACCGGGGTGACCTCACGCCGGTGCTTGTTGAATATCCGGTGAGAGGGAAGTCCCAGACAGAGTGCTCTCTAATGACATGCTAATATGTTAAAATGAGCTTTCTATGATCGGCAAGGTGCTGGCAAAACCAGAACTCAGAAACTCGTCAGCACAAATCATACTGTCTGGGTTTTGAGTGCGCATTGCCTCTCCCACAGGCAGAGAGTATGGGCTCAGAATCACCCCAGTGTGCTCAAATACAGCTCTTCTGAACTTGGCACAAAGGTCATCTCCAAGTAGGACTTCCAGTCTTTTGCAAGCAGAATATAGGACGTAGAATGAAGCACAGAGATCAAAGTGCTTGATTTACAGATTTGCTAATTACCTGGTGATTAACACCTTTCCCAATCTTTGGTTCTCCAATCTGATCTTGGGCTTGATGCTAATTCTAGGTGGCGTGCAATTGTAAAGTGATCAATTTCAAGAGCAGAAAATTCACCAAAACAAAACCTCCCTTCCAGTCTTTATGTTTGGGTTATATTCTAAAATAGGTCACGGCATGAAAGAACACTGCTTTCCTTTGGTAGCTAAATGGCATAACTTTGGTCAACTTCCACCCGGTCATACTACATACAAATACACGACTGGATCCAAGCACCCTGGTAAAGGTCTCTCATGATCGGTGCAGGCTTGGAGGGCCAAAGGGCCTGTTCCTGTGCTGTATTGTTCTTAGTTCTTTTTTTTGTTCATAAAGGTTGTTTGGCGGTCTAAGAAAATTCCATTATCTAGGAGCAAGATTTGTTACTAGATGTCTAAAAGGAGGAAATTACACAATTGGATAGTTACCACGCCTAATTTCAGCTGCCCATGATTCAGTGTGAGCAATCTTGCCTCCAGGGCAGAGGGTTATATGTGCTGAAATGCCCTAATCTCTGGAGTGGGACAAAATCTAAGTTGATGCTTCAGAGCAGTGCTGAGCACTGTAAATTGGAAGTGGTATCTTTCAGATGAGGTGTCAAACTAAGGCCCTGTTTGTTCTCAGGTGAATGAAGACATTTCCATTGCATCACTTTGGAGAAAAAGCAGGCTTTTCCACACGCTCAATATTTATCCCTCAACTGACATCACTAACACAGACAATCTGCCTATCGAATTCTTTGCTATTTATGGGATTTGCCATGTGCAAATGGGCTGCTGAATTTCTTACATTGGCCACATTAATTGGCTGTAACGTGTTTTGGGTCATCCTGAGGCTATGAAAGATGCTATATAAATGCAAGTTGTCCTTTTTTCTTTCTACAACATTCAACCCTCATGAACTATACAGATCTGATCTCTAAATCTGCACAAATGGCAACTTGCTTGAATCCCAGGACCACCTGTTGAAGCAATTGGTTGTTATTGTTTGACATATTGTATTCACCAAAAAATCAGGAAATGCTGGAACCACTCAGCAAGAGAGGCAACATCTGTAAAGAGAAAAAATGGAGACTGTGTCAGACTGAGATCAGGGTTCTGATGAAAGGCTTGACCTGAAATTTATTTTTTATTCATTCATGGGACATGGGCATCACCGGATGGCCAGCATTTATTGCCCATCCCTAGTTGCCTGTGTTAAGTGAGTAGTTGAGAGTCAACCACATTGCTGTGGCTCTGGTGTCACATGTAGGCCAGGCCAGATAAGGACGGCAGATTTCCTTCCCTAAAGGAGATTAGTGAACCAGATGGGGTCTTCCGACAATGATTTCATGGTCATCAGTAGATTCTTGATTCCAGATATTTCTTATTGAATTCAAATTCTACCATCTGTCGTGGTGGGGTTCGAACCTGGATTCCCAGAACATTAGCTGAGTTTCTGGATTAATAATATAGCGATTAGACCACTATGCCACTGCCTCCCCAGAAAGTTAACATTCCTTTACGGGTGGCATGCTGGCACAGTGGTTAGCACTGCTCCCTCATTGAAACCAGGGAACTGGCTTCAATTCTGGTCTCGGGTCACTGTCAGTGTAGAGTTTGCACATTCTTCCCGTGTCTGTGTGGGCTTCCTCCGGGTGCTCCGGCTTCTTCCTACTTTCCAAAGATGTACAAGTCAGGTAAGTTGACCATGCTAAATTGACGCTAGTAATAGGGGGATTAGGAGGGTAAATGTGTGGGGTTATGGGGATAGGGCCTGGGTGGGTTTGTGCTCAGTGCAGACTTGATGGGCCAAATGTGCTTCCTTCTGCACTGTAAGGATTCTATGATTACAGACACTGCTTGACTGCTGAGTGTTTCCAGCATTTTCTGCTTTTGTTTCCAATTTCCAGGAGTTACAGTATTTTGTTTTTGGCTACATGCATTTCACATCTGGTTCACTTGATCGAATGCCAAGCAATGGCAGGAAATTGACTCCCTCCAGAGAAGAGGGTGACAGAGCCACACGGAGGCAACATAAATAGAGCTGCCAAATGTCAGATGTTTTCTCTGCTGATAATTTTGTCAAAAATGTTATTGTAATATGTCAAACCATCAACCATGTCCAAACATTGTGGAGTCTGTATTAGATTATTGACGCACTGCACTGAAACTGAAAGATGTTGACTGAGGAATAGAGAACCAGATTATTAATGGACAGTGCTCAGACTGTGGCATACTGTACTGACTTATTGATAAACTGTAATGCCAGACAGACACACAACTGTACCAGGTGATTGATATGTTGTACGGATACTGAGACAAACTGCGTTAGATCCTTGATAACCTGTATTGGCACTCTGACAGATTGTACTAAGACATACTATGCTGGATTTTGGCTGACTGTCATTGAGATATACTGCATTGATTATACGAATACTGGATTGATTCAGAAATGTGGCTGCACAAGATTATTGAGCTGCTGCGCTGAGACTGGGACATATTTCTCTGAGGCCGTCCAGAACAGTCCAGGTTGCGACACCAATTATGTGATATACTTGATGATACTGTCAGATATTTCCCTAACATACACACAAGTCAAGACCGCAAGAAACTGCAAAGGGTTGTGAACGTAGCCCAGTCCACCCCTCAAACCAGCCTCCCATCCATTGACTCCATCTACACTTCCCGCTGCCTCGGAAAAGCAGCCAGCGTAACCATGGACCCCACGCACTCCAGACGTAATGGCCAATATTTTACAACCTTGCTCGGGCAAGCTTGTAAAATCCCGTCCAAGGCCAATGGAGAATTCTATTCTGCGAGCCTTACCCACCCCAATTCCAGGGCGGGCGAGGCAGCAGAATTCTGATGACCCTCTTCCACTTTCTTCCATTGGGAAAAAAGTGTGAGGTCACACACCAACCAACTCAAAAACAGCTTCTTCCCTGCTGCCATCAGATTTTTGAATGGACCTACCTTATATCAAGTTGATATTTCTCTATACCCTAGTTATGACTATAAAACTGCATTTTGCACCCTCTCATTTCCCCTACATACTCTATGAATGGTATGCTTTATCTGTATAGCGCGCAAGAAACAATACTTTTCACTGTATAATAAATACATATGACAATAATAAATCAAATCAAAAATAAAATACTGTTTGCCTTTGTATGATCAGATGGAACTCTCCATCTCAAAATATAATTTGTCAGTCCTCCTCAGATTATTGCAGACTTTTGTTTTTGATCAACTCAATGCCAGTGTGAAGGGTTCAGTTCTCAGTGGCTAGTGTGTGCAACTACTATACCTGCAATAGGCCACCTTTATGTTTCTGGTTTTATTACAGTAATGTGTGAAGAATGCACTCAACAAGTGGGCCAAACCCTTACCGACATCTGCAGGAGTTTAAGAGTTCCTCTGCATTGCTGGGTTTAATTTCTACCCACTCCTCAGCGCTCCTCATCATCTTCTTGTAGTTTTCTCTGTGCCAGAATTGCTGTTTGTAGATTTGGACTGACCCATTGCTCACGGGCTGGGGAAGGGGTAGATTCGGAACCTCTATCTAGTGGCTCCCAAAAGAAGATCTCACAAGTTGGGTGGTGGATGAAAAAAATGATTGGGCTGAGCTCTGAGTTCTTTCCTGATCGCTATGCCCAGTCAGTCAACTTGCTGTACAGCATGAAAAATGGTTACTTTAGTTAGGTGTTCATGGGTGCCGGCATATTCAAATCCTTGCAAGAATTGCATGACTACCAGAGAAGTAGAAAGGAATATTCGGGTTGGGCAATAACATGAAAGTGCTGACTGCCTAACCCCTCTGCGGGCCATTAACACCAGTGAGTGACATTCCCAGATGCCTCCACACTAGGCAGTCCAATGGCCAACTCAGCCACAAGAACGTGAAGTGGTGTGGAAGAGCGGGGAAGTCTAATCGCCTGTTGAAAGGAACAGGAGATCTGGGTGCTAGGCTATTCTTTTGGATCTTGCCCCCCAACTAAAATGACTGCTTTGGGGCCCTTTCCTCTTCATCATCTAATTTTCCCTTGAAATTGAATCAGAATCTCACTCACATTGTAATTTGAATAAAGTAATAAGCGATCCTCTTCACTGGGCTGGCCTACCCAGCAGAAGGTCCTCTTGACTGGGTTGGCCTACCCAGCAGAAGGTCCTCTTCACTGGGCTGGCCTACCCAGCAGAAGGCTCCAGTAAATATTGCAGCAGAGTGAGAACAGGGTGGTGAATGAGCCACAGTCTTTTAGATCCACTGACTGTCCCCATTTACATTCGTCAGACCAAGTTAAAATTGGCCCCAGTGAAATATATTTTTACCTGAATCAAAACAGGCACAGAGCTGTGGAAGCACTCTTGTTTCTTAATCAGAAGTCTCCTAACTGAATCAGTTGCTGCTGCTCACCTTGCTTCATGTCCACTTCCCATTCCCCATGAGGGGACCTGTAGTACATGCAATGACTGGTGGCCACTAGTTAGCAAAGGATCAACAATGCATTCATTATATTTACAATATTTACAGCACTTACTATTGTTGCATCTTCAAAGTATTTGTGGAATAAAGATTGCTCGATTCATAGAATCCCAACAGTGCAGAAGGAGGCCATTTGGCCCTTCAAATCTGCTCCTACAGCAATCCCACCCAGGCCCTACCCCTGCAACCGCACCCATTCACTCTGCTAATCCCCTGACACTAAGGGGCAATTTACCATGGCCAATCCACCTAACCTGCACATATTTGGAGTGTAGGAGGAAACTGGAGCATTGGGAGGAAACCCACACATACACAAAGAGAATATGCAAGCTCTTCATAGACGGTGATCTGAGGCCAGAACACGGGCCCCTAGCACTGTGAGGCAGCAATACTAACCACTCTGCCACCGTGCCACCCTTAATGTTGATGAAATCTAGGCAATGCAACCCAGAAAATATCTCAAGACATTTCAGAAGTCTTCGTCACAATTTTCTGCAACAATGTACATGGTGACAATCCCTTTAAGTAACACTTTCAATTGACATCAATGCTTTATGTGCACCAAATTCCTGGAGTCATCCAATGCAGGTATTTGATTTGACTTGATTTATTATTATCACATGTATTAGTATTACAGTGAAAAATATTGTTTCTTACGCACTGTATAGCCAAAACCTACCATTCATAGAAAAGGAAACAAGAGAATACAGAATGTAGGGTTACAGTCAGAGCTAGGGTATCGCGAAAGGTCAATTTATTGCAAGGTAGGTCCATTTAAAAGTCTGATGGCAGCAGGAAAGAAACTATTCTTGAGTCGGTTGGTGTGTGACCTCAGACTTTTGTATCTTTTTTCCGATAGAAGAAGGTGGAAGAGAGAATGTCCGGGGTGCGTGGGGTCCTTAATTATGCTGGCTGCTTTGCTGAGGCAGTGGAAACGTAGACAAATCTCTTTAAAAGTTGTATTCCTTTTAAAATGGACCCTGACAAACAGTAAGGTGGCTGCTGAAGGGTCACCTGACTTTTGCAAATTCCACAGTCTAGCAAGCTTTCTGGAAAGTTCCAATTTGGATTGTAATAGGGAGGGGTTCCCCCCCCCGCAACCTTTGAATGGACATATCTAAATAGAACTCTTCTGTGGAATTTTACTATTGGCAAAGCTTACTCCAAAACACAGGGATAATAAGCTCTGACTCCTGGCCTGCCATGTAACAAAGGAGGGCTATCAGGACTAAGTATTCACTACAAAATACTAAAGTTCACTATCTACCTTCTATTGAATATCAATGGCTTTTGCCCATGCAGCTAAAACTCCTTCTTCACCGTGAAAGACGACCATTTCCTTTCCATCATGTATCAATGGTCACCCGACATGTGATTGAAACAGGCCTATGATTTCAAAATTATTTTATCAAAAAACTGAAAGAGATAATGGGCATTCTGCAGACCACTGGCAACAAATTCAAGGCGGCAGGGTAAGGTTGTGTCGTTTTGCTTGTTCAAGACCTGTGAGGCCTACACTTTTAAGAAAGCCTCCTCCAACCTGTTTTGTACAGCTCCCAGTTTGCCAGTAAGAAATTGGACTTTTGGGACTTTGGGCGAGATTTTCCGGGTTTGAGGCGAACACGGCCGGCAAGTCCCACCGAACCCTCAGAACACTAACTCGCTAAGAACTCCTTGACTAACTGAAGTGGTCCTCTTACCTCATGATCAAAACTCAGTTTGAGTGGACTGAATTTAGTTCATTCATTAGGTGCATCCCTAATTGCAAAACATATAAAAGGAATTCCTTTATTCCAATCCTCTGGTTAAACCTGATTATAGGCCGTCAGCATGGTCTTTAAAGTTTGATGCCATGGTTCTATTGCTCCCTGCGATTCTGGATGATATCCAGTTGATTTAAATTGCTTTACTCTTAAGCTTTCCATAACTTCCCTGAATAATTTTGACATAAAATTGGACCCTTGATTGGATTTCTGTGGGGAGTCAGTCTCTGGTAAAACATTTAAGCAACTCCCCTACAATCTGATGATCATTCAAAGATCTGGAACTTCCTTCCTAATAGCATTGTAGGTGTACCAAACCACATGGACTTCAGCGGTTCAGAAAGGTGGCTAACCATAATCTCCTCAAATGGAATTAAAAACTGGCAACAAATGGTGACCTTGCCAGGGATGCCCACATCCCACAGTAAAGAATCTCCAGTTGAAGGAGGATGGCAAATAGAAGGTGACTTCTGTAGCCATGTTTGACCTGCTAGCATGAGATTTGGTGGCATCGGGGGTCAATGTTGAGGGCTTCCAGGCCATTCCATGTCAACTGTATACCACTGCACATTTAGCAAATCTGTCCTTTCCAGAGCAAACACAAGGATGATGATGTATGACTATGGGACATTGGTTGAAGTGTTAGCCCTCTCAATTTTTGGCACAGGTTCCAAGATATTTATGAGGACTTTGCAAAGTTGACTCAGCTGAGTGTGGCTTTGTCACATCCTGTGGCTTTGTCTTGTCTGATGCCTTGACTGATGTCAAGTGGTCTGTGCTGGTCCAAATTTGTGTAGGTGGATTGGCCATGCTAAGTTACCCCTTAGTGAGCAAAAACGTGTAGATGAGATGGATTAGCCATGTTAAAAGCGCAAAGTTATGGAGATAGGGTGAGGGTGTGGTGGAGGGGATGCCCTTTCAGACAGTTAGTGCAGAGATGATTGGACAAAACTGTAGGGATTCAATGGTTCATTCTTATTGGACCTTATTGTTGCATTAGAATGAACTAAATGACTTGCTAGGCAAATTCAGAGAAGGGTTAAGAGTTAACCATATTGCTGATTTCCCTTCCTGAAGGACATTACTGAAACCAGATTGGTTTTTACAACAATATGGCCATTTCATGATCACCTTTATTAATGCTAGCTTTCCATTACAGATTTAGTGTTGAATATAATTTTCCCAGTTGCAGTAGTGAGATTTCAATCCATGTCCGGTATCGCTATGGTACTGTTTCTGACAAATGAAAAGCGAATTAATTAAATAAAACCTCAATGGAAAAACAAAAGATCAGAGAATTTTACATTACAATAACCACAACCCCTTCTCCCACCACGCGCACACACAGGTGCACACACAGATACAATACACAACCCCATCTTTCATTTAGGCTCACTGTTCATTAAATGAAAACTTCTAGATTCAGATGAAAAGGTCATTGCAGCAGCCATCAAAAGGAATATGGGTAGGTGCAGGTTACTGGATAAAAGTGTGTGAAAAAGCTAATTGGTGCATAAAACAATTATGAGCATACATCAATAAATAACTGCCGGGAATCGGCAAGGAAGGAACATTTTCAAAAGAAACATTTGTTTATAGGAATGTCTAGATGTTTTGATGTGTTAATTGGTCCATGGATGTGTTTACCTCCAGCCTATTGACATAAGCAGGATTGAATAAAATGGGGTGACAGGAACTGAAAAAATATGATTCAACCATGAAGCAACATTCTTATTGGCAAATCACCTGGAGGAATAATAAGCTTGTCCACACATTGAGGGCAGTGTACAGAGTCAGTTGTGTTTGCTTTCATTCATACATTCAGGAGAAAGGCAATCGCAAGCACATTTATCAATGGAAGTATGGTGTAGACAGTCTCATTTAGAGATTTTTTTCCCTTTGTTCAAACTATCCGTGCATGTGTAGTGATTATGGTACTGGATGAGTAACCGGAGATCAAATCCCATCACAGCAGTTAGAGAATTTGTATTTAGTGAAAATATCTGGAAATTAAAAATTGATATAAAGCTGATCGATTGTTGTGAAATCCCAACCCAATGACTCACCAATATCCTTTACTGAAGAAACCTGGGCCTCAAATTCCTGCTTCTGGCCAGTGGAGTTTTAGGCAGGAGAACACATGGGATAGAACAAACAGCATGCCCTCTGAGATCCCAGCCTCACAGTAATTTTAGTTAGGCAGGCATGGCCTCAGGTAGATCGCACCAAACCCCATCCTAATTAAGACCTGTCAGTAGCCAATAATTGGCCATTGAAGAGCCATTTACAAGTCAGCCTTATTTTTAGGCTGGCAGAAGATTTCCAGGATGTGGTTGAAATCTGGAAGAGATCAGGCTTAAAACTCAGGCAGGAATGGACTGGGCCATTTCCGTCAGAAGCCCCCTTTTAACTTCCGGTGCCCTCTCCCCTACTAATATCCAGTAGGCTGCTGGACTTCCCTCCGCACCCCCCACCCCCAAACTCCCCCCCACTCCCCCCTCAACCCACTGGCCTCTCCCTTATCACCACAACCACCACTCAACCCTAAAGCCTTCCCTAATCTCCCAGTCCTTGGACCCTGAAGATGTAGCTTTCCCCCTGGTCCTGGGACTTTGGTTCCATCATCATCATGCACCTCCTCTTCTATCCACTGCAGCTCCTGTCACTGAGGCAGAAGCCTGCCCTGCAGCCAGGAGAGGCTCATTCCAGTGTGAAGGGGACGGGGATGTGTTCTGTGCTGACTTTTCAGGTGGCAGGAATGGAAACCACACCATCCAAAATATCCTGGCCCTGATCACATTACCTGGACTAGCCTACGTCAGGCTCCAATCTCATGTTACCATGCTTGCATTTTAATTGATCTCTTAAGTAGCCTTTCAAGCCACTCAGACGCTGCCACTCAGTTTGTATTAAGATAATTACCCAATCACTCAGATGGGCAATAAATACCGGAGATGCCCATATCACAATACTGAATTTTTAAAAAACTGTTTGGTGTATGGGGAGATGACGGCATAGTGGTATTACTGCTGGATTCTTAATCTAGAAACTCAGCTAATGTTCTGGGGACCTAGGTTCTAAGCCTGTCATGGCAAACGGTGGAATTTGAATTCACTAAAAAAAATTGGGAATCAAGAGTCTACTATTGTCAGAAAAACCCTTTATTCTCCCTGTTTTATTAAATTACCAACTTCTGAACATTTGCAGTGAAACGAGTGTCCAAGAGTCCAACTGGAAGTTAGGACACAGACACCCAATCTGAACTGGGATCTGTTCAAACTGTTAAGCAAAAGATTTGTACCAGGCTTGGAACGAAAGTCTGGTCTTCAAAATGTTTCTTTCTATTTGCCTTTTGAAAGGACGTACTCAGCTGGCTTGAAGGACCTCCCCTTTGTTCATCTGCTCCTCTCCATGCGTGAGAATTGATTCTCCATTCCAATCACCATTTCCATCTGAAATCTAGAAGCTCCGCATGGGAAATGAATGGAGTGGTCCTGCTTATTAGCACCCAGTAGAACAGTGCATTAATCGCCAGTGTGCTCTGTGAGACCAAATTAATATCACTGGTGCATGAAGTGAAATTAGGAGGTCATGGGGTGACCTCTGAGAAGTTGCATTCAGTTTGCTTCTGATGCAATTTGAATGCTCTGTATGATATGAACAATGACTTGAGTCAGGAGCTAATGAAGACAATTTTTGTAAACCAAATTAAATTAGATTTTATTGAAGAGTCAGAAAGTTATTGGTTCAAACCCAATTATAGAAGTTGAGCACTGAATGTTCAGTGCAGAGGAAGCACTAAATTGCCGGACATTGGAAGGGTGATTTTGAGCTTGCGTTAGCTGTGCGTGGGACTGCTGACATGGGAGCAAAACCAGAGAGAATTGGAAAACATGTATCTCACCGCGATTTCCAATTTTCAACTCCCCTTTCACTGGCAGAATAACGTGAAAATTGGCATAGGAGCCCGGGAACCTCATTTTAATATATTAGCATGTCATTAGCAAATGTTCAGTCCGGGCCCTCCCCCCCTCACTGAGTGTTCAGTGTGATATCACGCTGCTGCCATTTACAAAAACGTAAACCTGGTGACCCCACCTCCGAAGGATGTATCAGAGGTAAGTGCTCAGATCACTCTTATCTTCTAGATGCCAGACACAAAGGGGACAATAGCAAGGATGTGGAGTACCCAGATAAATAAGTTTAGGGCCAGGGGTGGGATTCAGTCTCACCATCTCAGGGGGAGTAATCAATCACAGATCTTGGCTTCCTTCGTGTTGTGGCATCCCTTGGTTTAAAGGGCTCTGGGGGCTGGCATTTGGGCAGCCTTTCCCACGTCCTTGCTCAGCTCGTGTCTAAATTGAGATTGCCCTTCCAAAGTGGGAGGTGGTAAGCGGGTGGGAGGAGGGGACTACAGAGGGTCAGCACTGGGCCTGACTGTGAGGCTCATGAGTGGGGTACTACGAGAGGCCAAGTTGCAAGACTGAGTTGGAGAGTCAGGAATGGGATGCGTCCCCCTGCCTCCTGAGGCTTGAAGATGGGGGGGGGTGGGGGATGATTGGCATGAGATTTGAACACCAAACTCAGGCAACAGTGCGAGGGCAAAACGGATAAGCTGCACAGGAATTCAAGCCCATTTGTGATGGATGTTTGACTATCAGAGATTAGTCTGAGGAGAGATGGCTGTGAAAGACGGATGGATGTTTTAATCTGCAGCACTTGTGACTTGGAAGAATGAGGGTGCCCCCTAAGGATGAGGTTAACGTGCTAATTGCAGTCTTCACACAACTCAGGTGTGTCTTGCCTGCCACAAGAGGAAGCCAGTTGTGTGGTCAGCTCCCTGACCCTTCTTTGATGAACCAATTGTACCAGTTAAGTCACCACAGCTAAACATGAGTGTCACCGATTGAAGCCCAGTTCTTAACCCCACTGGTACCCTCAAGGCCTTCTGTGCCCATTGGGTACTGCAGGGACTGGGGTGCCTTACTGACCCTTTAATCATAATTTGGGTTGTTGTTGAAGTTTCATTTGTGATTTGTTTTTGTTTTGGGCCATTCCCCTTTAACAGGCTGCCCCTTTTACTTTGTCCCTCAGTTTACTTGACTTTTTAAAAATTGTTTTTCAACAAAAGAGTTGGAAGAATTGAACACCACTGCTCATACTAATGTCTATTTTACAGAGATCATGCTAATGTGGACCCCTATGCAAGGCACAATGAGGAAGTCTCTCATCATTTAACCCATTCAAGATCATAACAGGGACATCACTGAGGTCCCCATGGGGTTAATACACTGTTCCAATGCATGTACTCGATTGCCCTTTCACTAATGCTAGGGTATGGGAGCAAGGTAGGGAAAGGTCAGGGATTATCTACCACTGAGACTCTCCAGGGTTGATGCGTTTCATCCAGGTGGAGTTGAGAGGGACAACTGTGGGGAGTGTGAGAAAAAAGGAGAGGCACTCACTGAGGGGGAAGTGCATGGATGGATGTCTCAGAGGTGTAGAGGGCTCTGTCAGGAATTCTCATTGCTCACTTTAATGTTTTCTTCCTTGAAGTTAATAATTCTGGAGAATCATGGAGCCAGTTGAATTGGCTATTCCATTCATAGTGATAAAGCAGCAGCGGCAATGATATTGCACGTGGCCAGGACCAGGGTGGGGATAGGGGTGGGGGTGGGGAGGGGAGGTGCAGGGTAGCACAGTTCTTAGCACTGATGCCTCACAGCATCAGGGACCCGGGTTCAATTTCTGACTTGAGTCACTGTTGCAGTTTGCACATTCTCCTCATGACTGCATCGGTTTCTTCCGGGTGCTCCAGTTTCCTCACACAGTCCAAAAGACGTGCTGGTTAGGTGCATTGGCCATGTTAAATTCTCCCTCAGTGTACCTGAACAGGCGCCAGAGTGTGGCAACTAGGGGATTTTCACTGTAACTTCACTGCAATGTTAATGTAAACCTACTTGTGACACTAATAAATAAACTTTAACTTAACTTTAGCTTTTAGCACCCTCCAAGGGAGGGGAAAGCTGGGCCTGTAGCTGTTCTGGGAGTAGCACCACAGGTGATGGAGTCTCATAGGAGACACTACAGGCAAAGGGAGTTCCGATATCGAACATCCTACCTCCAGATGTTAGAGCTGCAGTGCTGGAGCCAAATGTGTCTGTCCTGGGGCCAATAGTCCAGCTTTGATATGTTATGCAAGAGGTGGCACCACATGGCCTGTGTGGACACCCACTGCCCATGGCCATTGCTCTGAATCTCTATTCAAGTAGCCTGTTTCAGGGCCGCATGGGTGACTTGTGTGACATCTCCCAGCCAGCTGCACACAAGTGCATAAGGGAGGACACAGGAGCAGTATTCACAAGGGCCTACATTAACGTCAACTTGGACTGGGACCAGGCAAGCTAGGATGACAGGGCCAGGGGGGTTAAAGCAGGCTTGCCCCCAGTGCAGGGTCTAACCGACTGCACCCATGTGGCTCTGTTTTCTCCACGGTAGCAAGCAGTGTAATTCATGAACCACAAAGGGATACCATTCCCTTAATGTCCAGATCGTCTGACCATGTGATGCACGTCATGCGTGTGTGTCCCTGTTTTCCAGGGAGCGCCCATGGTAATTACATCTCGGGAAGCCGGCAGATCCCAGCCTACTTTGAGGAAGAGCAGACTTCTGGAGGATGGCTCCTCCAGAACAGGGGGCTACACCCTCAGAAACTGGCTGATGATTCCAGTGTCGGGGCACTGAGACTCACTATAACAAGGCTCCTGCATCATTGTGCGTGCTGGTTGATCAGGCGATAGGATTGTTAAAGGTGCTGTTCCGGTGCCTGGAGCAGTCAGCAGGATCCTTCAATGCGAGCAGCCATGGAATCCTACCCAAAGTAACAGTGTTCATTCATTTTCTGTTGGAGGGGCCCAGCTCTTTGCAAGATGGTTACTGTGTTTGTCCACGTAACACCAGTAACTGAGCTTCAGAGGTAGTTAACTTGCTGTGAAATAATTTGGCAGCCCTGATTAGCTGCCTTCCCTCTCGTGAGATAATGGGAAGGAGTTTCCAACCGCGCTCACCCCAAAACCGGAAAATCCCATCGGAGGTCAATGGACCTTTGGAGGGCTTGCCCCTCATCCGCTATGGTAGGCAGGAAAGGAAAATCCGCCCCAGTGAGTGGTCAGCTCTGCATTAAATATTGCCGGATGTGGCTAAGGAGCCCAAATTGTCATGGGAATCTCTGTTTTGATTGTATCTTTTAAAGTACCAAATACAAATAATTCCAACAAATTTAATCTTCATATTTCAATTTTGATGTCCATGTAATAGCAATTACTTCTGAATTCAGAGGGTTTTCCATATTGAGTATAGTATGGATTTGTCATTAAAATATATTTCAATACACTTCCCTATTTTGTACTTATTAAACACACTTATCCACCATGATGTGTTGAGCAATGCAGGGACATAGGAATCAAAGTCTTTTACAAGCAGGTTTTGTCAACCTTCTAGGATTATACTGGAGTCAATAGAAATTGAAGATTAGTCTCCAGGCCACTGCTTGAGCTATTTACAAGAATGTGCACACCAGACATTACAATAACAACTCTGTAGTATATTTTTTGAAAAATTCTAATATTTAAGAAGGGGAATAAGGCACGATGGCACAATGGTTAGCACTGCTGCCTCATGGCGTCAGAGACACGAGTTCCATTCCAGGCTTAGGTGACTGTCTGTGCAGACTTTGCACATTCTCCCCATGTCTGCGTGGGCTTCTTTCGCATGCTCCAGTTTCCTCCCACAGTCCAAAAGACGTACTGGTTAGGAACATTAGCTGTGCTAGTTCTTCCTCAATGTATCTGAACAGGTGCCGGAGTGTGGGGACTAGGAGATTTTCACAGTAACACAAGGGCATAAGGGAGGTCACAGATGCAGTAGCCTACAAGGCTTATGTAGCATCTGTTAGCCTACTTGTGAGACCAATGAGAGGAAAAGTTTGTTTCGAATGATGCTCAGGAATCAACCCAATGGCTTTCCAACTGGCATGGGAAATCAGCTGTGTGTGAGTTTGGGTGTGTTGTGTGGTTGGAGGCTGAAGTAGAGGAGATGGGCAATGGAAGTCAGGAGGATATCTGATGAAAACTCCAGGAATAAGTACAAGACTTGGTGACTGCAGAGACATTGCCACCGCTGACTGCTTATCAAATCTATTGCTGCAGAACAAGTCCTTTGATTTAAGCTGCTAAAGCTCACACATTGTGTTATTTTATTCCCTTTATTGTAGCTCTGCATGAGTGCGTACGCTCATTAAGATGAAGGATGACTGCAATACAGAGCTGAACATTTTTTCACTTAAGCAGCAGTGAACGCGGCACTGCTGCAGAATAGAACAGAAGTGAAGCAGTTTGATTGAAGTGCTCGGCTTAATACCGTTGCCCTTCACAAAAGTATTTTCTGTAAGACCTGAGTGGAGATCAATGTTATGGCTCCACTCATGTGATGCAGGGAGAACAAAAATCATCATAATGCTTTTTGTTTGCACCGGTTTTCCAAACTGTAATCTCTGAGATAGTTCTTGGGTTAGTTTATAAAAGACTGTTTGAACTAGAAATGAAAAGGGTGGAAAAAAAAACTAATGAAAGTGACCATTATTTGCACAAAATTAATCGAAAAATGGCAATGAATTTGAGTGCAAACAATTTATTTTCAGATGGGGGTCAGGTTATTCCCTTAAGTCACTGAGTGTCTCCAGAGCAGAGAGATGGATCTGCTGTCAGCTTTGCTGGTGTTGTATCTATCATCAGTGCGATCTTCATCATTTCCTCGTGGAAATGAAAAAGTAATGTCACCAAAGCTTTTCAGGAGAGAAGAAACTTGCATTTATTTAGTTTCTTACATGGCCTCAGATCATTCCAGTGCACTACACACCTATGGAGAACATTTGAAATGTCTTCCCTGTTATTAGCTCAGTTTATTTTTTATTCGCTCTTGGGATGTAGCGTCACTTGCTAGCCAGCATTTATTACCCATCTCTGCGGAAGTTGAGAGTCAACCATGTTGCTATGGCTCACATGTAGGCCAGACCACATAAGGACAGCAGATTTCCTCCCCTAAAGGACATTAGTGAACCAGTTGGGTTTTTCCGACAATTGACTACAGTTTCATGGTCACCTTAATCCCAGAATTTCTTAATGTTGAAATTAAATTCCACTATCTGCCATGGGAGGATTCCAACCCAGGTCCCCAGAACATTAGCTGAGCTTCTGAATTAATAATCTGGTAATAATATCACTAGGCCATCGTCTCCTCTGGATAACTAGTTAGTGATGCAGAGCAACACCAACAGCAAGGGCTAAAATTCCCATACAGGCTGGGGTTATTCATAAAGGCTCTGCCTTGTCAACCTTGCCTCTTACATGAGGTGTGGCGGTCCTCACGTAGGATTGTATTCATTGGAGTTCAGAAAAGTGAGGGGATCTCATAGAAACTTATAAAATCTTAATAGGATTAGACAGGGTAGAAAGGATGTTCTAATGGTGGTGGAGTCCAGAACCAGGGAGTCATAGTTTGAGGATAAGGGGTAAACCATTTAGGACTGAGGTGAGGAGCAATTTCTTCACCCAGAGAGTGATGGATGTGTGGAATTCACCACCACAGAAAGTAGTTGAGGCCAAAACGTTGTGTGATTTCAAAAATAAATTAGACACAGCTTTTGGAACTAAAGGGATCAATGATATGAGGGGAAGGCTGGATCAGGATATTAAATTTGATGATTAGCCATGATCAAAATGAACCACAGAGCAGGGTCAAAGGGCTGAATGGCCTACTGTTGCTTCCAGTTTCTCTGTTTCTACCTTTCTAAATCACCACCAGTCACAGCCTGTGATCTGGGACTATGGTGACTTAACCTTTACTGTTATAATGTAGGAAACATGAGAGTCAATTTGCCCACAGTAAGGCCCCAAAAGCAGCAAATGAGAAGATTGCAGGGTTTTGTTTCTGAGATAGTGATTGAACAATAAATATTAACCTGGAAGCCAGGAAAAAGAAACTCTTCTTTAAAATGTAGGATTGTTGTTGTCAATTTGAGAGGACATAGAGGGCTTCAGGTTAATGAGACCTTTGACAAGGCAACACTCTAAAATGTCAGCTGAGATTTTTTGCCATCACCATAGCACAGTTCTGGGAATCATAGCCCCTGATCACCTCTGCCATCGACCTGCCGGAGAATTCAAATATTATAGATGGTTACTAACATCTTGCAGGACTCATGTAGTGTCACAATATAGTAAGGTCCAAGATTATGGTCAAGGGTAAATAAATTGGGCAAAGTCTAAGACAATAAATTGGGAAAGAGCAAATTAGGAGGAAATGAGATTGAAATCAAACTGAACTGGGGGAAAAAATTAAAAACCAGAGGCAGAAAAGCAATGATAAATTTGTTAAAAGTAAATCAATTGTGTTCAAGAGAATTGTATTCCACTGAAAGCCGATAGTTAGTGCAGCTCCCCCATGGCACCAGGGTCCTGGGTTTGATTCCAGCCTTGGGTGATTGTGTGGAGCTTGCACTTTCTCCCTTGTCTGCGTGGGTTTCCTCTGGGTGCTCCGGTTTCCTTCCACACTCCAAAGGTATGCAAGTTATGTCGATCGGCCGTGCTAATTTGCCCTTCAATGCTGGGGGGACAAGCAGAGTTACAAGGAACCCTTGTATGTAGGGTTACAAGGAAAGGGACTGGATAGGATTGAGGTCGGTCTGGACTCGATGGGCCGAATAGCTTCCTTCAGCACTGTAAAGACTTTGTGCGAGCGACTTACTAGTTTCCTTGGATAAAGATCAATAGGGAAAAGGGAATTAAAAGCAAAAGACATTCAAGACGTGCTATGATATTGCAGCACAGGGTAGCAAAGGGGAGGTTAAAATGTTACAAATCTGAATCAGGAACCCTAAATAATGTCAGGCCCACCTTCTTCTGCTCTTTGGAGAATTGGAATGATGGGTAACAGGCAGATTAACTCCCATGAGGTGAATTGGCTATTCAAACCATTTAAAGAGGTTGTGTACCTCTATTTAAACAAGGTTTATATTTTCAACTAGAATTGGTTGAGTTTTTTAATCAAGGACCCCACATGCTCCTGGCATTGTCTCTTGGGGAACAAACAGCTAGGATTTTCCATGGACAAGTTGGTGACTTGGGCTGCTGTCCAATTAGAGATGGTGGTGGGGGAGAAAAAGCCTCAGTCAGCCTTTAATGAGTTCAATTGCCACTTGCAAGTGGGTATCCGAGCTCCCCAGCCCCCACAACCCCCCCAAACCCATCCCATTGCCAGGAAAATTACCACGGGGGAACAGGGTGGAGCTGGGGAACTGGCAGGCTATGGGTGCCCACCCTCCCAACATGCTTCCCTCCACTGGGACCAAACCATTTGCCCCAGAGTTATGGATGAGTTCCAATCTTCCAATCTAGGCAGAGTTGGGCAGCCAGGTGGAACATTACATAAGAACATAAGAACATAAGAAATAGGAGCAGGAGTAGGCCATCTGGCCCTTCGAGCCTGCCCCGCCATTCAATAAGATCATGGCTGATCTGTCGTGGCTCAGTTCCACTTTCCCGCCCTCTCCCCATAACCCTTAATCCCCTCTCTTATCAAAAACCCATCAACCCGCTTCTTAAAAATATTTAGCGAGGCAGCCTCCACCACTTCAACGGGCAGAGAATTCCAGAGATTCACCACCCTTTGAGTGAAGAAGTTCCTCCTCAACTCCGTTCTGAACCGCCCCCCCTTTATCTTGAGGCTGTGCCCCCTAGTCCTACTGTCTTTTTTGAGCGGGAAGAGTCTTTCCACCTCTATCCTATCCATCCCATTCATCATCTTATACGTCTCAATGAGATCTCCCCTCATTCTTCTAAACTCTAACGAGTACAAGCCCAGTTTATTCAGCCTCTCCTCATAGCTCAACCCCCTCAACTCCGGTATCAGCCTAGTAAACCTCCTCTGCACTCCCTCCAGGGCCAAAATATCCTTGCGCAGGTGCGGCGCCCAAAACTGCACACAGTATTCCAGCTGCGGCCTCACCAATGCCCTATACAGCTGCAGCAAGACCTCCCTACTTTTATATTCAATCCCCCTCGCTATGAAGGCCAGCATCCCATTCGCCTTCCTGACCACCTGCTGCACTTGCAGATTGGTCGAGGTTGGAGACGGCGAAAGCTTGGACGAAGACCTCAACAGATGTGGGGGCAAGTAGGAGGTGGAGGTAGGTTTAGGATTCCCAACTCCAGAAGCAGTGGGCCTGGAAGCCTCATCACAAGACTCCGTACTTCCAACTGTCCCATGTGGTCAAACAGCCTTTTTTTCCTGTCTCCCACATTCTCATAACTAAGGCACTAAAGTATTCAAAGAAATCTTTAAAAAAACAATTTCTCTTGTAATGCCCCTCCGATTTTTTTCCCCGATCCTTATAGCAGTGACCAGGAGGCTAATCTTTAATTCCTCAGGAGCCAGGATGTTCCTGGAGATTTGGCAACCACTTTCCCTCAGAACTACACAGATGCCCGAGCACGGAACGCTCAGGAACGCGTTGTGCAGGGAGCAACACAAGCATAGCGGTTCCTTCATAGAATCATAGTATCACTATACTGCAGAAGGAGGCTATTTGGCCCATCTAGCCTACACAGACAACAATCCCACATACCACTGAAACCCCACATATTTACCCTGCTGATCCCTCTGACACTTCAGAGCAGTTTAGCATGGTCAATCAACCTAACCCGCACATCTTTGGATTAGGGGAGGAATCTGGAGCACCTGGAGAAAACCCACACAGGCATTAGTTTTTTAAAGTTTATTTATTAGTCACAAGTAAGGCTTACATTAACACTGCAATGAAGTTACTATGAAATTCTCCTAGTTGCCACAGTTTGGCACCTGTTCGGGTACACTGAGGGAGAATTTAGCATGGCCAATGCATCTAACCAGCACATCTTTCAGACTGTGGGAGGAAACCGGAACACCCGGAAGAAACCCACACAGACATGGGGAGCAGGTGCAAACTCCACATAGATCGTGACCCGAGCCGGGAATCGAACCTGGGTCCCCGGCGCTGTGAGCTAGCAGTGCTAACCACTGTGCTACCGTGCTGCATGGGGAGAATGCGCAAACTCCACACAGATCGTGACCCGAGCCGGGAATCAAACCTGGGTCCCCGGCACTGTGAGCTAGCAGTGCTAACCACTGTGCTATCGTGCTGCATGGGGAGAATGTGCAAACTCCACACAGATCGTGACCCGAGCCGGGAATCGAACCTGGGTCCCCGGCGCTGTGAGCTAGCAGTGCTAACCACTGTGCTATCGTGCTGCATGGGGAGAATGTGCAAACTCCACACAGATCGTGACCCGAGCCGGGAATCGAACCCATGTCCCTGGAGCTGTGCTAACCGCTGTGCCGCCCTTAAGATGGCAACTTTAAGGAGACCACGCAGTACAACCAACAGCAAAGGAACACTAGAGGGAATGTTGCTGGCAACCCTATTCGGGTGAGACTATGGAGATAAATACTTATAGTCTGGCTGGTGGCCGAGATGTGGAGCTCTGCTCAGCATTAGGCAAGAAAGCAGCATTTTTTTTTCCCTTTCTGCAGAACATTTAGACATTTGTCTTTGGACCACACAGGCAGACTTTTCATATTCTCCCAGGAATGTGAGCATAATTTTCACCCCTGCAGGCCTATTTTCATATTGGTTTCACAGCACAAACAACCTTTGTGTTGGCATCTGCAACATGTTGCCTTGGTGCTAAGCCTTTACTCCGTCTGCTACTTCTTTGCATCCAAACATACCAAGGAGAGATTGTATTGCTGCAGGAAATGTTTCATGGGCTGCTTTATCTCTTTTATTTTTGCTTCTGCAGATCAAAGTCCTCAGGCCAATTTGAAATGACAGTATTATTGGCATTTTTTTCCCTTCACTGGGTGATTTCCCTAGCTGATATAGAAAAGGATTGGTCTGTTATTGCAATGCCCTTTTGCACTGTTTATAGAAGTAATGAGTGCTGTCTACCTCTTGTGCCATTGGCTTGTTGCAGTCACCACCTACTGGGGTATTCAGCCTGTAAAGGTGTAAGAGAAACCTGCGCATACTTTCGCCGGTGTTAGTAAAGTTCCAGGGCGAACCAGAAACACTGAAGAGATTAAGCAAAGTTTAAGATGCCAAGCACATGAAAACTTGTGACTCAAAAGAATTAAGTGCAGGAGTTAGCCAGCTCATGTGTGCAAGAGCCACTTAATGAATTTAGAAACGCATTAGAATTTCTGATGTGGAATGCTTAATAACGTCAAGCGAATAAATGTGAGTTGCATCAAATATTCAAATGCCCTGTAGCTACAATGACCCCTATAAACAGTAGTCAGAGAATGGCAGAAGGGTAGGCAAGGACACTAACTGACTAAAGGACATTTCATAATGGAGTGCACTCCAACAGAATGCCGGCTGCCAGTGAATACTTCAGCCTCTTGTGTTCAACAATAATAATCTATATTAATATGATGTCTTGAACATAGTCAACACGGAGCTTGATAAATAGAGGGGAGTGGGACAATGACATTCCAATTAAATGTAACGGAAAGTTAGTAAGTTAAGGTCTTCAAAATATAAGTCTAAAAATGGGCTTGAAGATCTTTGACAGAAGGGAGAAAGGGGAGACATAGAAGGATTTATAGAATCTACAGTGCATTTGGTCCATCGAGCCTGCACTGACAACAATCTCACCCAGGATCTATCCTATCGCTGCAAACCCATATATTTACCTAAGCCTCCTGAGGGGCAATTTTCCATAACCAATCAACCTAACTCGCACATCTTTACAGCGTGGGAGGAAACCAGAGCACCCAGAGGAAACACACGCAGACATGGGGAGAATGTGCAAACTCCACACAGACAGTCATCTGAGGCCGGTATTGAACCCAGGTCCCTGGTGCTGTGAGGCAGCAGCGCTAACCACTGTGCCACTGCACCGCCCTAACATTTAGGAAGACAATAAACTGAGATGGATAATATATAAGGATCTGGCACATAAAAGGTTAACATGGAACTAAGTACAATGCCCACACAATGATGGAAGAGAACACGTTACCTGCACCTAGGGGTCAGTGTAGTGTTTGACAGAGCTGTGTGTCAAAACAAGCATGAAGAGAGCTTGAATCTTCACTGTATCAGGCATATAGCTGTTGATAAATACTTACTTTTGAACTACCCAAGGTGACAAATATCTTAATAAAACCTCCAAATTACACCCAACACTCTACAACATTGTGGAAGAGAATGGAGCAATGTAAACCAAAGAGATTTCAGAAGAAAATTAAAATCCTGGAAAACAAGTGACGCGTGGCACCTCAGATTGTGTTGTCTTGCCAGCATTCACAAGTAGGAGTACTGGACCCACTGAGAGTTTGGGGGAGCAAGAGGTGGACAGGGGGTGTGTGGGTGGGGGATGTTGCTGGGGTAGATGCAAGCAATGTCATGAATCTATCAATATTTCTCGAAGCCCCCACTGTGCAGAATGGATCTAGGACTGATTGATTTAGAGCTAACCATCATGATGGTGGCTGAAGAGGAGGAGACGACTCAGGAAGTGGAGGGCGTGGGTAGGCCAGTGCAGGAAGTGCCAGTGGCAGGCCCTCAGGAAGGAGGGGAGGGGGCTGCTGGTGAAGGCCAGCAGGTGGGAGAGCAGTCTCCTGGAAGGGTGGCCAGGTGGAAAAGGATGCAAAGGCCCAGGCGGTCATTCGAGGGGTTATTGGAGGTCATGTGCCATCACTAGCTCTGCCTATCCAAGGACTCGGTCCAGCACTTTTGTGAGATGCTTGCACATCAGGCAGTTGAGGGAAAGGGTGGCCACTCTCTCCCAGCAGAAGGTAAGGTGATGGCAGCCCTTAACCCCTACACAACAGCGTCATTTCAGGCACCCAGTGGTGACCTATGTGGGACCTCACAGGCTTCAGTACACAGATGTGTTCATCACAGATGCCTCCTATTTCTGGGAGGGCCAATGCATCAATTTTGATATTGGGCAGGCTCAGCAGGAGGCCAGGGCTGCAGGCTTCGCCGCCATTGCAGGGATGCCTCGTGAGCAGGGGGCAGTAGATAGGACAAACATCGCCCTGTGGTCCCTGTGAGATGAGGGGCAACCATTCATCAACCGCAAGGTGTTCCACTCCCTGAACATCCAGATCGTCTGTGACCACCAGATGATCACCACGCAGGTCTGTATACGCCACCCAGGGAGCGTCCACAACAGCTTTGTGCTGAGGCAGTCAACCATCCCTGGGCTATTTGAAAACCAGCCCAGGGTGCCGGGATGGCTCATGGAGAACAAGCATTACCCACTGAGGTCATGGTTGATGATGCCAGCCTGGTGCCCTGAGACTGAGGCAGAGACCCGCTATACTGAGGACCATGCTGCCACCCAGTTCATAGTAGAGTGCTGTATAGACCAGCTCAAGATATGGTTCCTGGACCGCTCTGGAAGTGCCCTGCAGTTTGACCCTGTGTGTGCTTCATGCATCATAATTGTGTGCAGCGTCCCGCACAACATGGTGCGGCAGTGGGGAAACTAGCTGGAGCAGGAGGAGGATCAGCGAGGGGCAAGACAGACACCCTGCCATATGAGGAGCCGGAGGATGGTGGGAATGCAGCGATGGCAGGTACACAGCAGGGCAGGGCAGTGAGGGAGGCCTTGATAGCAGCCTGCTTCATATAGCTGGTGCTGTGCAATGTGGGGGCTGCTCCTAACACACTTCCACCACATCCCACAACTCTGTCATCCCTCACACCCTTCCCCATCCTCTCTTATCTAACCTCCCCCTACTCTTCCCCATCCTCTCTCATCCCCCCATATCCTTCCCTACCCTCTCTCAACACCCAAACCCTTCCCCAGCCTTTCTCATCCCTCACACCCTTCCCCATCCTCTCTTATCTAACCTCCCCCTACTCTTCCCCATCCTCTCTCATCCCCCCATATCCTTCCCTACCCTCTCTCAACACCCAAACCCTTCCCCAGCCTCTCTCATCCCCCACACCCTTCCCCACCCTCTCTCATGCCCCAAACTTTCCCCCCACCATCTCTCATCCCACCACCCTGAGAAACATCACAACTGGTTAATGAGCCTGGGCTGGCCATGCTGGCAAGTCTTTGGTGAAAGCTGGAGGATTATGGTGACTCGCTGAAAGGCACATTGGAATCCTGCCCCTGGTGCTACACCAGTCTGGCTCCTACCTGTTCTCTGAATGCACACTGCCACCTGGACCCACATAGCAGTAAGGGTTGGGAACACAAGTGTTGGGGCAATGAGTTGGGGGAGCCGCTGGGGCAAGGGGTGGGATGGGGTGCATGATAGGGTGTCCTATTTGACAAAGGGTCCAGTGGATGTTGGGGAAGGTCGGGCAGGAAGTCAGTAACATGTGGCTGAGTTTCACACAGCAGAACAGTCTGTGTCTCGAAGCATGGGAGCGGGGAACACTCAGCTCTGTGGGGGGGTGGGGGGAGAACCAGAGGCAGATTAATCACAGCTGTGGGGTGAAAGTAACAGTTTATTGTGCTCTTAACATTTAACAAAACATAACCCTGACTATTGCTGATCTTCACCCTTGCCCTGTTCGTGAACCCACAACTTTATAATCTTGTCTGGTTAACTGCTTCATCTAGTTGCTCCCCCAGGATGCACATCGGAGGTGGAGGTGTCCAGCTGTGACCCATGCCGTGTTACCTGTGATCCCTTGGCGACAGTCCCCTGAGTGGCTGAGACCTGGGGGGTCCCGGCTGACTTACAAATGGCACTGTTTAGGTGCCACCCTGTTCATCCAGCTGGCTCTGGGATGCCCCAATGTGAGGAAGAGGGGTAAGTGGAAGGTTTTAGTACACCTGGAATCTCCTGAATGAAGGCCCTGGCATGGCCTCCAGCTCTTCCTCCTCCATCCAATGCCCAGATGCCCTGGGTTTACTCTGTGGGATTCCAGGGTAGCTGGACTGAGATCCAGAAGCTCTGGTGTCACTCTGCCAGTCGTGGAGGCCCAGATGCGTCTGCCCCATGGTCTGTGTCCCTCAGTCTTGGCCCTCTGATACCAGGCCAAGCTCTGGAGCCCCTCAACAGTAGCTCTCTGTGACTGGGCTAAGTTGTTAAGGTGCACAGCCATGGCCTGCTGCGTCTCCTGAATGCCAGCGAGTGTCCCAGCCATGGTTACCAATGTCTCCAACACGCCCCCAATACCAATGGACACGGACCGTTGTGTCTCCTGCATGTCAGCGACACCCTCGCCCGTAGCCCGCTGTGTCTCTGCCATAGCCGGCTATGTCTCCGGGATGGCCTGGACCCTATCATCCATGAGGCCATATGCTTGACCCAGACTTTCCACTGTGGATGCCACCCTTGCAGTGTTGGCCCGGTTACCACACTGTGCCAACCCCATCTCCTGCACTCTATTTGGCTCCTGTAAACAGCCTTGCAGTCGCAGCGTGGTTGCTGACAGCCCATCCATAACTCCCTGGGTTTCCTGATGCATCTCCACCAGCTTCGACTCGACCGAACCCTGAGGCCCGGCACCTGGCTTGGGGCCAGCTGATTCCTCTGCCTCTCGTCCATGTGCCCTCGAGATGCCCTGAGGAGTTTCTTCATGAGCAGCACAGGGGGGCACTGCTGCCCAAAGGGCCTGGTCCGCCAGGGTCCAGCACTGTGACAAAGGGAGGGAAAGCAGCTCGCGCAGCATGTTTTCCAGAGGCTGGAAGAGGATTAAGCTAATTCTCACTTGCATTGACCTGGCTGTCAGTCACCATCCTAGGCGTCGATTCTCACCCTGCCCACTCCGGGGCACGCTGCTCGCACAACGTCAGCTACTCCAGCTCTGGCACACCGCCACCAGTCTGTGCCCTCTCTCGCTGGCTGTGTGCCCCTTTCTCCTGTAGGGAAATCAGAGGGGATTGAAAGCATTAATATATCGAAATGCATGAGGCGCAATGTTTGCCTGAGTTTTGGAGCTTGTGTTGGCTGTTTCAGGGGAAAAGGGTCACCACTGAGGAGTGCTTATTGGGGGGGACCGATTTGGGGGGGGAAGGGTTTGGATGTAGTTATAGATAGAGTCATAGACTCATAGAGGTTTACAACATGGAAACAGGCACTTCAGCCCAATTTGTCCATGCCACCCTTTTTCTTTAAACCCCTAAGCTAATCCCAATTGCCCGCATTTGGCCCACATCCCTCTATACCCATCGTACCCATGTAAATATCTAAATGCTTTTTAAAAGATAAAATTGTACCTGCCTCTACTACTACCTTTGGCAGCTTGTTCCAGACATTCACCACCCTCTGCGTGAAAAAATTGCCTCTCTGGACACTTTTGTATCTCTCCCCTCTCATCTTAAACCTATGCCCTCTAGCTTTAGACTTCCCTACCTTTGGGAAAAGATATTGACTCTCTTGCTGATCTGTGCCCCTCATTATGCCTCCTACACTCCAGAGAAAAAAGTCCCAGTCTATCCAGCCTCTCCTTATAACTCAATCCATCAAGTCCCGGTAGCATCCTAGTAAATCTTTTCTGCACTCTTTTTAGTTTAATATCCTTTATATAATAGAGTGACCAGAATTGCACACAGTATTCCAAGTGTAGTCTTACCAATGTTTTGTACAACTTCAGCAAGATGTTGAATTCAATGTTCTGACTGTTGAAACCAAGCATGCCAAATGCCTTCTTCACCACTCTGTCAAAGAACAAAGAACAAAGAACAGAATCAGCCCGGGAAACAGGCCCTTCGGCCCAACGAGCCCGCGCCGCCAACTCAACACCACCAGTCCCCCCCTCCACCCACGACCCCTGTTTAATGTTTTATGGCCATCCAGATTGAGGGAATCTGATTTAGGGACAATTTATTCCTGCCAATCAGCCTAACAGCACATCTTTGGGGTGTGGGAGGAAACCGGAGCACCCAGAGAAAACCCACGCAAGCATGGGGAGAATGCGCAAACTCCCACAGACACCAGCCCAAATCCACGTGTCTGCACAGCAATCAGCGATAGTCACTGAGCTGTCGTTTTGCCCTGTATCTGGTCCAGTTTAGGCACACACTAACGACATGAAGCACTAGGCCAATCTCGAACAACCAAGAGCAGCCCCAGTACGACCCATCGCGTGTATGCCCCTCGTTGGACACGAGGCGGACCGACTTAAAACCTGTGAATGAAAAGAGAAAAACATTATTATCATACCATACCCTTTTACATTACCAGGGACGCCCCAATGCTAATGACCCTTATTTAAAACAATCTTCTCTATCCACCCATCTCCAACCCAGTCATGTGCCTGTCTAAGTTACTCTTAAATGACTCTAGTGTGTTTGCTTCCACCACCTTACTTGGCAGAGCATTCCATACCCCCACTACCCTCTGTGTGATAAACCTCCCTCTAATATCTGTGTTATACCTCTCCCCCCTCACCTTAAGTCCATGGCCCCTTGTCCTACGTGTCTCTATCATAGGAAATAGCTTACCTCTATTTACTCTATCTATACCCTTCATAATCTTATATACCTCTATTAGATCCCCCCTCAGTCGGCGTCTTTCAAGGGAAAAGAGCCCCAGTTTCTTCAATCTTTCCTCATACCCCAGTCCTTCCATACCAGGCAACATCCTGGTAAACCTCGTCTGCGCTCTCTCCAGAGTCTCCACGTCCTTCCGGTAGTAAGGCAACCAGAACTGGACGCAGTACTCTAAATGCGGCCCTCTAAAGGCTGTCCACCTGTGACTCCACGTTCAAGGAGCTATGAACATGTACCCCTAGATCTCTTTGTTCTGTAACTCTGCAAAAAAAATTGATGAAATTTTAAAATCATTCACTGTTTAACCTCGGAAGTATCAAACTGCTTGACAGGGTTAAATTGAATAAACATGTCCAGTAGCCAGGAGAATCTGTCGACCCCTTCGTTACTGAGCTGTACAGAATGACTGAAGGTTATGGGTACAGTGACCTGAAATCTGAACTAATCAGGGATAGAATAGTTGCAGCAGTTGCAAATAACGCTTCAAGCGAACAAGATCTCATCCTTGAGAAGACCATCCAGGTGGTCAGGCTGTCTGAAATTTACAGATCCACATGAAGTAGAGAAAGCAAGCCATGGTGCAAAGTAAAGCCCCACTGTCCCTTTAATGAAACAGCACAGAAACAGAGATACTGCAGGCCAAGCCAAGCAATAGCCTAATTCAGCAGTACAGCATCCATGCCAGAGCACTCCAGCAGCAGTGATCAACGTCTGTCGATTTAAGCCCAATACTTTCAATCTAATCATGATGAGGAGATAAAATCTATAGAATCCCTACAGTGCAGAAGGAGGCCATTCGACCCATCGAGTCTGCACCAACTACGATCCTACCCAAGCCCTGGTCCCGTAACCCCATGCATCCACTCTGCTAATCTGTCTGATACTGAGGTGGAATTTTAACGGCATGCCCATCCTGATTCCAGGGGCAGGAGAGGCTCAGAGGCTGGCATTCTCATTGGTCTCGGGTGGGATTGTACGAACCTCGGGCAGATATGCTGGTAAAATTCTGCTTTAAGGGTCAATTTAACATGACCAATCCACCTAACCTGCACATCCTTGAACTCTGGAGCACACAGAGGAAACCCACGCAGACAAGAGAAACATTGACCTATTTTATTAGAATGATGACTGCTCAGGCGGGACCTTGCAGCCTCACTCGTCCTGAAACCGTAAAATCCAGCCTGAGGCCAATGGACATTTCCATTATCCGGTCCTCGCCCACTCCGCTTCCCGTGGCGGGCGGGATGGTAAAATTCACCAGTGCCTGTTTCAGATCTTTATACAGTGCAACTTGTAACCAGACAGATTGGGCCTGAAACAATTTCAACAAGAATACTATTGGATCATTAAAGTGCTGAAAACACTGCTAAGAGATCTTTTTCAATCTTTATGGTTATCACAACCAGTCCTTAAGATCCCATCTTTGACTTTCTTGCCTCCCTTAGGCTGGTAATGAGTTTTCGAGTGCTGCCACTGTCTACAATACTCAAACAAATCAGAGTGATGTTCCTTTCTACAGTCTATGTAAAAACCTCTCATTTAACCAACAAGAGAATGTTACAACCATTGTGCTGAGTACTTCACAACTGGAAGCTGCTATTGCAGATTTCCTTGCCTGGAATCTAATGAGATCAGCCTGCGATCAGAGTGACGGTAATCACAAATTTAAATGTCGCACAGCACAATCGATTTGTCTTACCCATCTTACTCATTCAGTTCATGCTTGAGAAATTTCAATAGATTTCACTGAGTTTTTAAATGGAGGGGTCATTGAAGGAATGTTACTGTTGCAAAACACAATATTCGTTGGATACTTGCACCTAAATTATGAGATTACCCTGTGCAAATATTAGCATTTTAATCTATCCACATTAAATCCCTTTTCCCGCTATGATGATGGAGGCACCTATTCAATGGTGTTATGGATAAGGGGGAATGTGGAATATTTTACCCCCTTTTCTCACCTCTCAGCTGACTCTCAGGTGTATTTTTGAGAAGGAGTTTCTTTCCCTCTTTTTAGTGCTCAGGTACCTGTCTTTCTCATCAATTTAAATGAAAAGGAAGGATAAACATTTATTTTTCACAGCACCCCAAACATAAGTGCAACAATATTCACTCCATAAAGACACCACACACACACACACACACACACACACACACACACAAGAAAATATGATTTCTAAAGATTCAACATTCACTTAAATTATTTGAAGGGTCATAAAAAAGGAAACAGGTCACTTCCTTACCCAATATTTAAGATGGTGGTTGAAATAATGCAGGCCTGAAAGATTCTCTCCTGCTTCATTGATTTCAATGAAGGTTGGAAGTTTTTGCCTTTTCAGGTGAAGTTATGGTTAAGCCTATGTAATGAAGAAATATAATTCACTAGGTAAAATGAATAAGCTCCAATTCTCTGTCTAAGGTCACTTTTGAGATAGAGTCCTCCTTTAGGCTAGGCGAGAGGTAGCCTCCCTCTAGTCTTCATACAGTGACTTTTAAGGCTGTCCTTGTAGATTAATAGGGTATAGTCTGTCTTTAACCCAGTTTCAGTCATGTGATGATGGTGTCGATGTATTCCATTGTTCACACAATAGGTTGACAGCAAATGTGATTGAAACACGTGGGGGAGTGAATAATATCCTATCAACATTCTAGCAAAGATTAGCTTCATAAACATCTTTATTGGAAATTCCATCTTCATGAAGCCAGCATGTCAGCTAGCCATTGCCGTTTGGCCACTGAAATAGTAAAGGGTAGTCAAACAGCATCCGGGAAGGACAGTTGCATTTTAAGTAATTTCCTAGAGAAATACAGTCTGTATTTTTAGATCATAGAACCCTACAGTGCAGAAAGAGGCTCTTCGGCCCATCGAGTCTGTACCGATCACAGTCCCACCCAGTCCCTACCCCCATATCCCTACATATATTACCCACTAATCCCTCTAACCTAAGCATCTCTGGACACTAGGGGCAATTTTAGCATGGCCAATCAACCTAACCTGCACATCTTTAGACTGTGGGAGGAAACTGGAGCACCAGAGGAAACCCACACATACAGCAACCACAAAAATAAGTTATCTGACTCTCTACAGTCCATTTTACAAAGGTATAGTGTCCATATCCCATGTTGCTGTTTAAAGCATTGTCCATGTCCCAGTATTCATTATGGGCATACAAAGTAACTGTGACAATGATCTATCTTAAAACAGTTGGCATAGAGGAGAGTGGAACTTGGTATGTAACCATGTCATGTATCTAGTCATTTATTTCCCTGCCCTGATTTCTACATTACAATCATGGTTACACTTCAAAAAGTGTAAAGTGTTCTGGAACTTCCCAAAATCATGTAAGTTGCTATATAAATACTCCACAAGCTTGAAAGTCAGGAGGTAACCTCCACCTCAGAAATTTCTGGGAGCCCCGACTGGATTTTACACCCCTAAGGCAACTAATGAGTTGCCATCAGGACTCCCATTTCTGGAAGGGAGGACATCCCATATCCACAAGCTGCCAGACCATACCGGGCCAAGAGCAACATCAGGGATGCTGCCCTGGAACTAAACGAAATGGGATTGGAGTTGCTTGGGTCAAACAGGCAGATCCTGACAAATGGAGACAGGTGTTTGGTGAGGGTGATGGAGTGCAAGGAGTGATGGGGCAATGGTTGTACCTGACAGACTCCGAACATGACAGAGGGCCCACTCACCACTGGTAGAATGCCTGCAGTGGTAGTAGGAGGTCCTTACTTAGTCACTTAAGGGTCTCAATTGACCTTTGGTGGGTGGGGAGGGTTGGCATTTACCACCTTCCCCTCCACTGGTAAAATGCCAGTAATAGCAAAAGACAATGGGCATGCCACCACCTCAACTTTCTACTGAATTTTGACCATCCCTGTCTCCCACTCCACTCCTGAGATTCTATAAGATCCCAACCGTACAGTTATTATGACACAGAAGGAGATTAGTCAGCCCATCAATTCCATTCTGGTTCTCTGTAGAACAATCCAGTCAGTCTCATTGCCCCATTCTGTCCCTGTAGCCCTGTAAGTATATTTCCCTCAAGTGCCCAATGGAGGGAAGGCGGGATCAGACTATTGAATTTGATAATCAGCCATGATCAAAATGAATCAAGGACCTTACACCTCATGCCAAGGACTTGGACATAATCTCTCCCACCTTCTTCCGTCAAGAAAAAGGTATATAAGTTTGAGGTCACGTACCAACAACTCAAGAATACCTTCCTCCCTGCTGTTGTCAGACTTTTGAATGGACCTACCTTACACTAAGTTGATCTTTCTCTACACTCTAGTTATGACTATAACACTACATTCTGCACTCTCTCCTTCCTTTCTTGATGTGCAAGATTCTTTGACTGGATAGCGCACAAGAAACAATACTTTTCACTATATATTAATAATGTGACAATAATAAATCACATCAGATCAAATCAAAATGAATGGTGGAGCAGGGTCAAAGGGCCAAATGGCTTACTCCTGCTTCTATTTTCTATGTTCCTATGCTTCTGTATACGATAACATAACAAGGGCCTTTTGGGTGGGGTTAAAGAATCCAGCAGAGCATAGAACAAGAAAAGATTATTTCATTCACCCACTCTGCTTATCAGCCATTTACAATCTGCTCTGAGAATGAATTGACCCTATTCCTCAGACAAACTTCTTCAAAAATGCTCTGATGTTCTAGCTTGGCGCTTGACCATTTTAGTGACTGATAATAAAACTGCCCAATTTTGCATCACTTCGACACAATTTTTATTGCATTTATTTCACCAGGTCAAATGCATATTCTTCAAATATGTTTCCTTTCAGAGATAATACCAACCCATATGATTCATTGCATTTCTATGGGATCTATATTTTCACTAGTCCTACAAATTTCAATTCTATTCCTGACCAGATATTCAAATCCTTTCTTTTAGATGGTTTAGTTGATCAAGCTCTCGGTGTTTTTTTTCTGACAAGCCAGTTCCACATGCAAAATAACATGCCTTTTATTTTTTAATTTATTGTCACAAGCGGGCTTACATTAACACTGCAATGACATTACTCTGAAATTCCCCTAGTCATCACACTCCAGTGCCTGTTTGGGTACACTGAGGGAGAATTTAGCATGGCCAATGCATTTAACCAGCACGTATTTTGGACTGTGTGAGGAAACCGGAGCACCCAGGGGAAACCCATACAGATACGGGGAGAATGTGCAGACTCTGAACAGACAGTGACTCAAGCCGGGAATCAAACCCGGAGTCCCTGGCACTGTGAGGCAGCAGTGCTAACCACAGTGTGACCATGTTACCCCCATATAGTGCCTTTAATGCAGTAAAACCTCCTTCAGGGGACCATTAGCAGACAAAAATTGACATCCAGCTAAAGAAGACATTAAGACAGGTAACCAAAAACTTGCTCAAACAGGAAGCTTTTAAAGATTGTCTTGAAGGAAGAGAGAGGTAGAGATGGGGAGTGGTTTCGGGGTGAATTGGGGCTTTCAGTCAGCTAAAGGCTTGGCTGACAACGGGTGAACGGAGGAAGTGTGGAATGCACAGAGGGTCTGCATTTGAAAAATTGAGTTCTCCAAGGGTTCAAGGAGGTTACAGAAATAAGGAGAACTTTGGCCAAGGAGGAAGCTGTGTGAATCTAAGGGAAAAGAAAAGGAGGCAAATTGTTTATCTACTTACGTGTTGTGTCCTTTATTTCCCCTTTCTCTGCGTTTTTTATTGTGGCATCAATATGCTAACGTGACAACAGCGCCTGCGGTCGTTTGTTGGGAACGTAGATAGGGTTTTGTTCTGTCTGACTGCTGGTGGCAGTACGATGGGTTCATGATTCATTGCTGCATTACTGCACAGTCAGTTTTTTGTCCTCATTCCAGCATCTTGCCAGTAATATTGCTGCGTCTTGCGCTGTTGAAAATCTATTTGTGCGATTTATAGATCAATGGCAGTCCCCACTGGGACTTCACAAAGCAGAGCCTGAGACGCTGAATGAGCCTAAAGAGCAGAACTTCCTTTCTCTAAGTGGAGCTCTTGTGTCACCAAAATGGAGAAGGGTTTCTCATTCAGGCAACTTTGAATTGCAAAAATACTTAAATGAGTGCATGTGGATTTTCTTTTCTTCGTATCTTTGTTTTTTTTTTGCTGCTTGCTTTGTTCTATAAGTTGTATCCTCAGGATGTTATACCCTTCCAAAAGTTAACTAGGAGTTGGAGCAATTAAGGGAATGACAAAAAAAAATTGAATTGAGCAGAAACCCTGAACAGTATAATGGGCCTTTCTCATTTCAACTGCACAGCACTAAAAGGAAGACAGTACATCAAAGGAATGGGTTTCCCTGACCGATTGAATGACTGCCATACAGGGAGTGTAATCTCGTATCAACCGGCATGGATATGTGGTTCCCATACAATGGGAATCTCATTACCCAGTGGAGTGATTGGGATGTAGAACCTGCATTGGATCTGTCAAATGCTTAGACACTGAGGAAGCTAATCCCCGACTGGGCCCTGCATTAGGAGAAAGCTGCCCCCAGTATGTTATTCGAATTGATTTTAAATGAACAGTCTACCAATGGCTGTTACATCCAGGAAAGGGACAAACTGTTTTTTTAAGGACTTACTGAAAGCTGGAGGGTGGCACGGTGGCACAACGGACAGCATGATGACACAATGGTTAGCACTGCTGCCTCACAGTGCCAGGGATCCCCGGTTCGATTCCCGGCTCAGGTCACTGTGTGGAGTCTACACATTCTCTCCATGTCTGCGTGGGTTTCCTCCGGGTGCTCCAGTTTCCTCCCACAGTCTAAACGACGTGCTGGTTAGGTGCATTGGCAATGCTAAATTCTCCCTCAGTGTGTCCAAATAGGTGCCAGAATGTGGTGACTGGAGGATTTTCACAGCGACTTAATTGCAGTTTTAATGTAAGCCCACTTATGACACTAATAAATAAACTTTAAATATGTGAACATATTGGACAGCTTGCTTGCAATACAGGCTTCAAGCTCAAGTCATTTGATAGGGCTTGTTATTAGGATTGAGGGAACAATGGGTGTGAGCCCTGAAGCTGGTGGCATGCAATCCCATAAATTTTCCTTGATTCATATCTCAATCCTGCAAGATTCAGCGCCAGACTGATTTCAGACGACAAGTGACTGCAGCTAGGGACTCTTGGGGGCCAGTGCCCACTAGTCGGGATTCTGGGCTTGATCAGGGTAAAGACAGGGGTTGGTTAAGGTTCACAGCATAATTATTAAAAGCAGGATCCCACTGCTTTCCCATAGATGTCCAACATGCCTGTTTAAAAGCGAGTTCACAAATGGATAAAAAAGCAGCAAGTTCAAAGTTTACAAACCGCTTTTCTCAATTTAACTGCTCCTCCTAGAATCCTACAGTGCAGAAGGAGGTCATTCAGTCCATCGAATCTGCACCGACCACAGTCCCACCCAGGTCCTATTCCCATAATCTCATGCATTTACCCTGTTAGTCCCCTGACACGAAGGGGCAATTTAGCATGACCAATCAGCCTAGCCTGCACATGTTTGGACTGTGGGAGGAAACCAGAGCCCCCGGAGGAAACCCACACAGACACGGGGAGAATGTGCAAACTCCACACAGACAGTGATCCAAGCCGGTAATTGGGTCTCTGGCACTTTGAGGCAGCAGTGCGAACCACAGTGCCATCGTGCCACTTCCTCACCAAGCAGGGCAGAGTTAAACTCAGGGGTAAGGTTTAGCCATGTTCCTTCAGACTCATTGGAGGATTCATGTCTATTGGATAACCAATCAGAACAGATAAAGTGAATAATCTAATAGCTAATTATATTTTTGAGTAATGAAAGAGACATTGAATTCCATTAATGCAATTATTTTACAATTTGATAAAAGGCTATAATTAAAAATTATTCATAATGAACACTATATTATTATAAGCCTTATTTATAAACTGACAGGACCATTTATAATTATCTGCTATGTTATTGAATACACCGCTATGAGAACATATAATGGATAATGACTTCAAATGATCACTGTGAGGTGAATAAAGGATAAGCATCAAAAGGTCAAGCGTTTTTTTCCGTTTGTGCAGGTGGTGTTCTATGTAAAGCTATGCAACTTGATTGTATTGTTAAACAATATGCAACTAGTGTAGTCAGATATTGCCACAGTCAATGCTGAATGCATTATTCATTCAAAACCAGAAATAGCAGCGCACCAAACCTGATAAAAGGTGACATTTAAGTACTGGAACATTACCATATTTTTTTAAATGGTGTTCGGCTCAAATGGTTACGTCTCTTGATAGAACTCCTGCATTTGAATCTGAAGATTGTGAGTTTAAGTTCCGCTCTAGAGTCCTGGAGTAGGATTTTCAGGTTCTGTTGGGGTTAGGAACGGACAGGTGCTAACAATAACAGCATTGGCTACGTGATAATGATTCTATGATTGCATAGGGTGGCACAGTGCTTCCTCAGAGCACCAGGAGCCCGGGTTCGATTCTTTGCTTGGGTTACTGTCTGTGTGGAGTCTGCACGTTCTCCCTGTGTTTGAGTGGGTTTCCTACAGGTGCTCTGGTTTCCTCCCACAATCTGAAAGATGTGCTGGTTCGATGCATTGATCATGCTAAATTTTCCCCCAGTGTACCCGAACAGATGACAGAGTGTGGCAACCAGGGGTGGCATGGTAGCACAGTGGTTAGCACTGCTGCTTCACAACTCCAGGGACCTGGGTTTGATTCCCAGCTCGGGTCACTGTCTGTGTGGAGTTTGCACATCCTCCTCGTGTCTGCGTGGGTTTCCTTCGGGTGCTCCGAATCACAGTCCAAAGATGTGCGGGTTAGGTTGATTGGCCATGCTAAGAAATTGCCCCTTAGTGTCCCAGGATGCCTAGGTTAGAGGGATTAGTGGGTAAATATGTAGGAATATGGGGGTAGGGCCTGGGTGGGATTGTGGTCGGTGTAGAATTGATTTTCACAGTAACTTTATTGCAGTAAGCCTACTTGTGACTCTAATAAATAAACTTCTTAGAATTCTCCTCATGATAGAATAAAGATTTATTCATGATGTTGCCAGAGCAGAACTTGATATCATATAAGATCTGCACAAAGTATTTGCATAAAATGTCTTCAGAGAGTACAAGATGGCATGAGGTAATCTATATATTTATATTAAAATTTTTAAGATTAGAGGGAAGTGTGCAATCACCTGTAATAACAATAAGCTATTGGGAACAGTATATTTTATATAAAACATAGTTGTACATGGAATTATCTGCTCAAGTCACATATGCCCTTAGGGGACAATGGAGTAATTACCACTTGGTCTGGCCTTAATGTGGTGATAGGATTTATAGTGGTATCTGTCCATTGAATATCATCAAATTCAAGAATTAGTGACACATTGGGGTGAGATGCTGTTTTGAAACAAAGGTGTCTAAAACATGGTTGATAACTTAGAAGGCACATACTGAACAGTGAATAACTCACACTTGCACCCAAAATATTTCTCCCAAAAGAATAGTTTAGGACTCAGGCACTTTAACAGTAATCTGTATTTTTAACCATTGAACCGCAGTGATATGGTTTACAGAGGCAGAATTTGATAGGCTCTTTCAGGAATTGTCCGTTTGCATTCTTTGATGTGCCTGGAACCTCACTCAATGTTTCTATTCTTTATTCATCTTTCCCAGCTTGATATCCATCGCTAATTCAATATTTCTTGGCAGCTCCAACTTGCTTGTGAGTTCTCATTTTCAAACCCTTTTCTAGCCTCACTCTCTCATTGGAGCAATTCTCCCAAAAATAACTAAGTGCCCAACAGGCAGGAAGACTAGAGATTTTCCCACCATTTTTGGGTGTATTTAGTTTCATGAATCTTCGTGCTCCACTGTTCTCTGTTTACCAGACCCCTCCACTGATCACAGGCTTCCCAAACCACATGATAGCCAGCCTCCCCGACCGAACCACCCTATTGCCAGCCTACCCAACCCCTGCCCAATCACCTTCCCTTTGGGCCAACCCCAGTCACCAGCTCCCCCTCATGGCCAGCCCTGAAGCCCTCATCGCCCCCAATCTACAGCCCCAACTCCTCCCCATGTGCCATGTCAATCTCCCCCACCCCCAAGTGCAGCCCCGATCACCTCTTCCTTTCTGCTCCCACTAATCAGATTACAGAGGAAACAGCAGGACCCCCACCACCAGTGATTGGCTCCAATCCCTGTAGGCCCTGCCCCTCTGGCCCTGCTCCCTTGGCACCACCCAGTGGCCAGTGGACAGTGCCAGGGTGATAGGCTGGCTCTGCCAGGGTGTCAGGCTACCAACGATAGGCTGATTCCGCCAAGGAGCACTCCCCAGCCCCAACCCCCGGGAGGGTCCCTGTCCACATCAGTGGTGCAATGATGCCTAGTCATCCTTGCTGGGGGACAAGCTTTAATCCCCACTGTTGGGAAACTCTCCTGGCAGCGGGGGAGGGAAGAAAATTTCAATGTAGTAATTACGTTGAAAAACATTGCCAGGGAGACTCGCGATCCCTATTGATGTTGTCCGGCCCACCTTGCTACTCGAACAGCACACGGGCCTGGAGAATCGCCTCCCCCTTCCCCCTCCCTGTGTGTCTACTATCTCCTCCATACCTGCTGCAACCTCCAGTTCTCCAACACCAGCCCCCTTCTCTTGTCCATTCCACCACAAGCAGCCATTTCCTCAGCCACTGAAACTCAGTCTTCTGGGATCTTCCTTCAATATCACAATTCTGTCACCTCAAATTCCTGTTGCAAACTGCCCCCTCTGACTCTTCACCTTCCTGTAGCCACTCACTATCCTCCAGTCCTGCTGCAGTGAATGGAGTTTTGGCTGAGTAATGTCTTTGTTACACCCGTTGCCACATCGGTACCTCACTGAGGTGGCACATATTCCCTGCATTGTCTGAAATTGTCCTGAATCACAAAAGGTTAGTGTGGCTGTAATCTTACCATTCATTGGGAATGCATGGGATACTGGCATCCCTGGTCACAGGATCATCATTCATGAGACTCCACCACTGCTGCAACAAGCCTCTACCTCTAGAAGACTTGCAGAATTATATAATTACACAGAAAAAAAACCATTAAACCCATGTTGTTATTACAAACTTGTTGAAAGAGCAATCCAATTGGTCCCATGACCTTGTTCTTTGCACATAACTTTATTTTAGTTTTTCAAGTATAAACCCATTTCCCTAATGAACATTAGGATTGAATGTATTTCCATCATCAGGGCTGTGCATTCTAGATCATAATAACTTGGTACGTGAAATATTTGCTGTCACCAGCTCCTTTGCCAATAATCATAAATCTGTTCCCTTTGATTATCAGCTCTCCTGCTAGTCGAAACAGTTTCTCCCAGTCTACCACATAAAAACCTTTTATGATTTTGAATACTTCTATTAAATCTCCCTTGAACCTTCCCTGCTCAGAAACAGCAATCCCGGCTTCTCTCGCCTTCTCACATAACACAACTGGGCAGGATAGTGAAGGAGGCATTTGACATGCTTGGTTCCATTGGTCAGAACATTAAATACAGGAGTTGGGTCGTCTTGTTGAAGTTGTACAAGACATAGATAAGGCTCCACTTAGAATACTGTGTACAGTTCTGGTTGCCCTGTTATAGAAAGGATATTATTAAACTAGAAAGAGTGCAGAAAAGATTTACTAGGATGCTGCCGGGACTTTATGGATTGAGTTATAAGGAGAGGCTGGATAAACTGGGACTTCTCTCCCTGGAGCGTAGGAGATTTAGGGGTGATTTCATAGTGGTCTATAAAATAATGAGAGACATATATAAGGTAATAGTCAACATCTTTTCCCAAACATAGGGGAGTCTAAAACTAGAGACAATTGGTTTAAAGTGAGAGGGATGAGATGCAAAAGGGTTTAAAGGAACAATTATTTTCACTCAGAGGGTGGTAAGTGTCTGGAACAAGTTGCCAGAGGTAGTAGTAGAGGCAGGTACAATTTTGCCTTTTAAAAAGTGTTTAGACAGTTACGTGGGTAAGAAGGGGATTGAGCGATATGAGCCAAATGTGGGCAATTGGGACTAGCTTAGTGGTAAAAAGTGGGTAGAATGGACAATGGACTAGGCTAAAGGGCCTGTTTCGATGCTGTAAACCTCTTTGACTCTATAACTGAAGTCCTCAACCCTGGTACCTCTCCAGCTCATCTCCTGCATCCTCTCCAAGGCCTGGAGTGTCACTTGGGTAAAGGAATGTTTCTCTGAAATTATTCGCTTATGCACAGAGATTGATGTGAGAGAGCTAATTACTCGTCCTGCTGCTTTGAATCATACGATAGTACATTTAGCTAAATTGCCAGAAATGGATTTTAAATTATGGTGGTAAGATGTTTATGCTACTTGCAGATGACTAGCAATAACTGACTGATTCTGTGATTCAATTTTCGGCTGATCAATTTACTATTACCCTGTAAATATCATATGCTGACTTGAGAAGTCATGATTCTCCATGAAAATGAAAACAAATGAGAAAAACCTCTGGTCAAAGAGCACAGGGAGGACCAGACTGGCTAGGAGAGCACTGAAATGGCCAGACCCTTGGACTGACCATTAACACCATCATCATAAAATCAACAAGGTCAAAGAGATTCTGCAGAACCTATTAACCAGAACTCTTCAGCTGTTCATGCCAGCGGATTATCCGGTCCCGCTGGCAGTGCCCACCTACCCGTGGTTTTCCCGCCAGCGTAGGGTGGAATCAATGGGAATTCCCATTGACAGAGAATCCCACTGCTGGCAAACAATGCACACCTCCCACGAGCAGGAAACACACGGCTGGGAGACCGGAGAATCTCACCCTTTGAGTCAATCAGTAACAGATCAGACATATTACTTCTAGTTTCAAGTCTTGAAGTCTTACTGTGGGAAAGTGCCAACCTTGCGGAGTAGCCACATTATTCAGGCTCATTTACAATAAGGTAACAACATTGAGAGACAATTCCTTGCAGTGATTTTTTTTTGTGTAATAATAAGGCTTTGCTATTTGAAAGGTGCTGAATTGAGCAACAAAAGGGCAGCTATGGTGAATATCGATATCTGCTATCAGTGAGCAAATATTTTCCATGAATTCTTTACCCACAACACAATGAGACCTCAATACATTCAGGAAGCAGACTTAATCAGTAAACACAGCAGTGATATTTAGGTTTTTGTGACTTGCAATTGCATAAATAAGCACTGATAATTGAGAACAATGGATTTGAAAGAACCCACTGCCATGATTCTTCTCTGGCAAGTGATAGATTATGTAACTGAATAGTGTAATAAGGTTTTGCGAAGCCTGCCATCAAACCTCTGTAATTTCCATTCAAAATGATAGTGACTAACAGCAACAGCCATTGTTCAGGGAAGAATTGCTGTGGTCCCCATGTGCAATAACATTATGAATGCCTTCTAAGACTGAGTATGCTCATGGTATTATCGTAAAGAGTAGCCAGTTCTTCCTTCTATGCTTGAGGAGCAATATACCTTTCCTCAATGCACTGCTTAAACAGGTGAATAATAACTGGCTGCCAAGCCTCCACTTGTCCAACATAGACTGAAACAAGGGACATTAATCACAGGCATAAAATCAGTACCTTTAATGTCACCTTGGATTTTATCTTTGTTCGTACTTTAGGAAACTTGGACTTTACTTCAAAGAAGGTTTCAGGGCTAACCTAGTGTCTGGGATGCCAATGCTGCATTCAAATGCATTGAGAATTTGAGTTAATTTAAAGTTCATTTGGACTCACACCAACCTGAAGAGGGGCATTCAGAAACTATTATTTGAAAGATGGTCTGGGGTAACTTTTGGAAAGTGGGCGAAGGGCGAACCTGTTCAAACTATGTTACAGAATCTCATGCACAGAACTCAGAAAATGACACTCATGGTATAGTTTTAAAGTTTATGTATTAGTGTCACAAGTAGGCTTACATTAATACTGCAATGAAGTTACTGTGAAAATCCCCTAGTTGCCACATTCCGGCGCCTGTTCAGGTACACTAAGGGAGAATTTAGCACGGCCAATGCAGTTAACCAGTACGTCTCTCGAACCACGGGAAGAAACTGGAGCACCTGGAGGAAACGCATGCAGACACAGGGAGAACATACAGACTCCACAGAGACAGTGACCCAAATCTGGAATTGTATCCGGGTCCCTGGTGCTGTGAGGCAGCAGTGCTAACCACTGTGCCAACAAAAAATGCTGGAAAATCTCAGCAGGTCTGACAGCATCTGTGGGGAGGGAGTAGTGCCAATGTTAAGAGTCTGGATGAACCTTGAAACGTTGGCTCTATTATCTCCATAGATGCTGTCAGGCCTGCTGAGATTTTCTATCATTTTCCGTTTCTCTTTCAAATTCCAGCATCCATGATATTTTGCTTTTAACCTGTGATATAAGAATTGGGCACTTATTGCGTTAATGCAGGACTGAGTACAGTATTGCTCACATAGTGATGTAAGAGAACACAGGGCCCACAAGCTTAAACCAGTCTGCCCAACCTTTCCTCATTAAAGAAATGTTCACCAATGTTGGTATTCAGGATAAGATTGTATCTGATAAAGGCCCACAATTTTCAAGTGAGTATTTTGCTCACTTTACCACCTCTCACCACCAATATAACTCTCTGACATACCCACAGGCAAATGGGAAGGCCAAAAAAGGTGCCCACATTATAAAACCCTCCTAAAATAGAATGAGGATTTTCCCACAAGACCACTAAGCTTCAGGTCGTCCCACAGCACCACCAACCTACAGATCCACTCCAAATTACAATGTGGCCTGTTCCCATCCAAACTCCCGATGGGTAGGAAACTCAGCGCACACTTTCCAATCCTCCCAAAGAAACTCACACCATGGCTGGCAATGTAGGATTACCAGGACATCCAAGCAGAAGAGCAGTTTTCCAGGCAGAAGCAAACTTCATCTGTCATAGAAGGTACAGTACTAGATACTTGCCATGAAAGGATGGCAAGGATTCGATTAAAGGCTGAGAGAGAGCGAGAAAGAGAGAGAGGGTATTATCAAAAGGAATAACAATAATCAGCATCAGTCCTATCTACTTACCACCCCAGAGGGCACAGGCAATAGAAACAGAAGGAGTCCCCTCCTCATTCCTAGATTGTCCTTTCCCACTGTACAGTGGAGAGACATTGGAGAAGTTAACCAGATTCCCGGCCTCCAAACCAGCATTGCCTGCAACAACAGAGTTTACCACTCTGCCAACAGTACTGGATTAAAGACTTCCAGGCTGTCTGAACCTGTGAACTCAGAGACCTCAAAGGGAGAGATGGGGTCTTCATAATGACGTAAACAAGTGAGGTAAACTAGAATTACTTCAAATATGTTGGATACAGACTTAGGAGGAGGTGTAGTTTCAGGATCTGGGGGGCATAGGTAGAGTTAAGGTGGGATTAAGTACAGTACCACCCACACAGTGATATGTGGGAATACATGGTCCACACATAGGGGTCAGTTTAGTGTTGGACAGAGCTGCGTGCACAAGCAAGAATGGAGACAGCCCTGAACTTGAATCCTTGATTGTATATATGTGTACACAGTTCTTGTGGTTAATAAATATTATAGTTAACTTAGTTAGACTATAAAGACTTTGTGAACAGCATCAAATACTCTACAAAAATCCCATTTATGTAGTCATGTGAAATCGATGCAGAGCTGCCTAATCTGTGCAGAGTCCAATTTAAATCCATTTTAAATATTGGTAGTGGGCCCGGGATTGAAGACTCTGAGCCCAGTAGCCTCTCCTGCCCCACCAGGAATACTTCACTCCGGTGTATTCCTAGCTCCCCTCTTGCGGGAAACTTGTGACCCACACCCACTAGAGTGAAGGGAGGGGGCAATCGAGGTCCCCCGGAGAGTCAGGGACTTGGGGGTGCCCTCTTGTACATTGGCAATGCCAGCCTGGGCCCTCTGTCCAAGGGAAAAAGTGCCAATGCTCAAGCGGCACCTTGGAACTGCCCACCGGGCATGAGGCAGTTGCGAAGGAGGCTGGGATTAATGGGGGCGGGGCTGGTGGGAGTGAGGCTCCTGAGGGGGAGATTGCCGGGGGTGAGGGTCCCACTGCCAGTCTGCAATTGGGAATGGTAGGGGGAGGGAGGGAAGCCAGTGATCGAGGCTGGCCATCCAAGTAGGGGTAGGGAGGGGTCAGGACTGCAGGGGGCTTGGGGGGAGTCAGTACCGCGGGAGGGGAGATTTGGGACTACCGCTGAGGGGGAAGGTGGAATTGGGGTTGCTAAGGATGGGAGGGAGATCGAGGCAGGCTGGGAGAGAGCGGAATGGTCCAAGCTGGCCCAGGCACGTTGATCAGGGCATGAGAAGATCAGAGGGGCAGTGCTGAGGGAGTGTGGGACTGGCCAGCAATCGGGAGGCTGGCAGTGTGGGGCCATTGCACATACATCAATCTCGGTGCTGACAGATTGGCGCATGCGCAGTGGCCCACTCAGCTCTATGCTGCCGGTCTCTCCGGTGGGAATAGGCCCTAATCCTGGATTTTCAGGGTGATTCACGCCAGTGCACCCAGCAGTGTACAGTGTGTGGGAGATTCATTTTGAAAATCCCGTTGAAAAAAACCAGTGGAATTTACCCCAGCTTTTTACGCGAATTCAACACTTAGAATTTTTGGAGGAAAATCACCACCCCCCCCACCTCAGTCTTTCTAGATTTTTACTAACTGAAAATAACAAAACATCACATGCTTCATTTGTTCATTCCATGCATTGGTGCAATAGTCTCTACTCATGATGTTAAGCAGAATTAATTAATTGACAAAACTTTTGTCACGCTAAAGGTCAGTCAGTCCAGCCACTTATTAGCACTGGCTTAATTTGAGAACTGTTGTAATATCCTTAATAAATCCTTTAAATGTCGAAATGCATAAAGTTCAATCATAATTCTTCCAACTACTTGTGATGCATTCTTTTAAAACCAAAATGCTATTAAAGCGTCTTTTTGTGAAGAAGACTGCTAATCAAGAAGAATGCTGTTTGTGTAGGATGTAAGGTTAGATTGATAATGGACTTTTTTCTCTGATATGCTTTCACAAAGTGGCAGAGAAATGATGCCAAAATGCTTGGGGCTGGATTTGACAGGATGCCGTACTCCCCACCCATCCTCTCTGACCACACAGTCGGGAGGGAGACTGCCCTTCTGCTCAACTATGTAAGAAGTCCCGCCTTAGAGTACTGCTGGCCAATCCAATTGGCTGGCAGCCCTGTAGTCCCAGCAGCGCCAGGTTCGAGTGGTGGCGGCTGCTGGGATTACAGCCAATCTCCGAAGAAAAGGAGGTGATGGAATCCGGACTGAAGCGGAAACTCTGGGGCCTGGCTGGCACCCTCTAGTGATGGGGTAAGATGGTTACGCAGTTGCACTTGAGAAATCGGGATGGGGGTGGGTTAAGGGAGGAGTGGGAGGTGTCTCAATTCAACAGATAGGATCCACGGAGGAGGTTCCACTCACTTGCCCAGCACCAACTCACCCATTAAAAATTGCATGAGGATTTTCCTACCCTAGTAGCGGAATAGCAGCGGGTTGGGATGCGGAGCTTAGGCAGCCATTAATAGTGACTTAAGTGCCCCAGTAGGCCCAAGGGTAGGTGGGCTGTCTATTGCCTTCACTGTCCTCATCCCTGCAAAACAAAAGAGAGGGTGAGAATGGGAAGGAAGGTAGCGGGAAGGGCATGGATTTCACAAGCTCCCACTGCCTTAAACTCACGAGCAGGAAAGAGTAACAGCCAGGCCTTGATTTCAGACATGATTCAGTTATAGAACTGTCTCAAGTGGTGGTATAAGATTTCATGATACTATTTTGAGCAAGAACGCTCACATATTGGCAGCCATCTCCCTGAAAAGGCCTTCCATTGATGACAAGATCCAACACCAGATCAGTTGCATCAGCTCAGCCTTATATACACTCTGGTAATGAGTGTTTGACCACAAAGACCTCTGCAAGCCAACAAGAGTTCTCGTGTACAAGCAGTAATTGTCACCACACATCTGGACTGCAGTGAGACCTAGACTGTTGTTGGTAGTTCCAAAACCACTAGTTTTAGGCTGACTATAATTTTGAGTTTATCGTAATGTGTTCTTGAGCATTTTCTGTGAAAATTGGTGGAAGCCATTTTAATAAAAACTGACCCAGTATTTTGGAAACCAGCCAGATTGGTTAAGTAGACAGCCTTAATTGATGGACAATTAAAAAAATAAGTAATTCATTAATAGACTTATTAGAAAGGCGAGAAGTGTAATTTAGAACACACGTGTTTATAACTTTTATAATTATAAACATATTATTAATTATTAATTATTAATACAGACAGTGCTGTGGGAATAAGAACATTGTGTATTTCTCAGGCCACCCAATAAAGAGATAATATGTTATCCTTGACTAGGAGAACTGAATAGGCTCTTGTCTAAGTGATCTCAACTCCAACTGTCAGACAGCTATGTTGGCTAATTATTAGTCCAGACTCAGCCTACCTCCAAGATAAGAGATATGGGCCAAGATTCTTCAGCCTTCCAGCCGTGAGACTCCGGTGAGAGGTGGTGTGTTGTTTGCTAGCAGCGGGATTCTCTGGTTCCCCAATTGTCAATGGGAATTCCCATTGGTGTCACGCCATGCCGGCGGGAAACACACGGGTGGGTGTGCATTGTCGACAAGACTGGAGAACCCTGCCGGCGTGAACGGCTGGAGAATTCCAACCATAGTTTGGAAGTAGCATTGTCTTAAAGTTGAGACAACATGTGTAATTAACTAAAAAAAGGGGCTAATTCTTAACCAAGTTATTGACCAGTTGGATATTTCTCCAACAATTAGCTGAGGTGGGCCTTTAATGTTTTAAGGTACAAGAAAGGGGTCTCAAGAAGCCATTCTGATAAAGATGGGCAGTGGCAGAGAGACAGAGAAAGGCAGAGATGTGAAGAGAGAAGAGGAAGGAGGGAGAGAGATGTTGGGAGAGATATAGAGAGATGTAAAGAGAGATGGAAGGAGAAATAAATGGTAGCGCGGGAGAGAGAGAGATGTTGATGGAGAAGTAGTGAAAGCTCTTTTCAATGATTCACTTCATGATTTGGCCTGAGGAGGACGGCGAGAAATCTGTTCAATTGTTAAAGCTAAACTTTCTCCTCTTGCTGTTAATTACTGTAACTGCTGTTAATTGACACTTTGCTTTTTATCTTTCTGACTTGTTACCATTTTAATTTAACTTTCTAAATTGCCCCATTTAGAATGTTCTTTCTTGCCATTAACGATGCTGGGGGTTATCGCAAAGAAGTGAATTCAATAAATTGTAGTTCATAAATTTAAAAATAACAGCTGTGGGTGCATGGTGGCACAATGGTTAGCATTGCTGCCTCACAGTGCCAGAGACCTGAGTTCAATTCCCACCTTGGGTCACTGTCTGTCGAGATTGCGCGTTCTCCCTGTGTCTACATGGGTTTCCTCTGGGTGCTCCGGTTTCCTCCCATATCTGAAAGATGTGCTGGTAAGGTGCATTGGCCATGCTAAATTCGCCCTCAGTGTACCCGAACAGGCACTGGATTGTGGCAACTTGGGGATTTTCACAGCAACTTCATTGCAATGTTAATATAAGCCTATTGACTAATAACTTTACTTTATAACAGTTTCTTATACGAGTGCTATGGCAGTTCCATTAATAATTCATCGCAGCGTCCAGATTCCAGATGGGAAGACCAATGTTGGTGTTTCTCTTGTCGCCAGCTCCACAAACATCAAGGCAAAATTCTTGAAAAATGAACTGGAATGGTGGAAATGCATCTCCTCCAGCAAGTCCAGTTGTCTCAACTCTCCAATGGCCAATTTCCCATGGAAGGACAAAATGCTCTTTAAAGACACATTGAAATTCTCCTTGAAGTGGCATCTAACTGGCAATGTGAAAAATCGCCCAGGTATGCCCTGTACATAAAAAGCAGGACAAATCTAACTCAGTCAATTACCATCCCATCAGTCCCCTCTCAATCATCAATAAAGTGATGGAAGGAGCCATCAATAGTGCTATCAGGCAGCACTTGCTTATCAATAATCTGCCCCCTGAAGCTCAGTTTATGTTCCGTTAGGATCACTCAACTCATTGCAGCCTTGGTTCAAACAAGGGAAAAATTGGTTTGGGTGATCTCCCTAGACATTAAGTGAGTATTTGACTGAATATGGCATCAAGGAGCCTGAGCAAAACTAGAGTCAATGGGAATTGGGTGAAATTCCCTGCTGGTTGGAATCATAGCTGGCATAAAGGAAAATGGTTGTGGTGGTTGGAAGTCAATCATTTCAGCTCCAGGACATCTCTGCAGGAGTTCCTCAGGGTAGTGTCCTTGGCCAAATCGTCTTTAGCTGCTTCATCAACGACTTTCCCTCTGTCAGAAGGACAGAAGTGGAGATGTCAGTGGAGATGATTGCACAATGTTCAGCACCATTCGCGACTCCTCAGATCATGACGCAGTCCATGTTCAAATGTAACAAGATCTGGGCAATATTCAGCTTGGCCTGATACGTGGCAAATAACATTCACACCCCACACGTGCGAGGCAATGTCCATCTCCAACAACAGAGGATCTAACCATCACCTCATCATATTCATTGGTGTTGCCATCACTGAATCCCCCACCATCATCATCAGGGTTATCAGTGACCAGAAACTAAATTGGAATAGCCATATAAGTACTGTCAGAGACTGGAAATACTGCAGTGAGTACTCATCTCCTAACTGCCCAAAGCCTGTCCACCAACTGCAAGGCACAAGTCACGAGTGTGATGGAATATTTTCTACTTGCCCAGTTGAGTACAGCTCCAACAATACTCAAGAAGCTCAATACCATTCAGGACAAAGTAACCCACTTGATTGCTACTCCTTCCATACACATTCAATCCCTCCACCATCAACAGACAGTGGCAGTCACCTGTACCATCTACAAGATGCACAGCAGGAACTCTCCAAGGTCCCTTAGACCTTCCTTAGACCCACGATCACTACCATCTAGCAGGACAAGAGATGCCTCGAACACCACCACCTTGGAGGTTCTCCTCCGAGCCACTCATTATCCTGACTTGGAAATATATTGCCGTTCCTTCATTGTCGCTGGGTCAAAATCTTGAAACTCCCTCCCTAACAGCACTGCCGGTGTGGTGACATCACTGTGACTGCAATGCTTTACGAGGCAGCTCACCACTGCTTTCCAAGGGCAATTAGGGATGGAGAATAAATTCTGGTTTAGCCAGCAATGCCCACATCTTGTGAATGAAATGTAATAATATTATATGAATGTATAAATTATAGATATACACACACAAGTACTAAAGCCTTTATCCAGCCTCCTAAAGGCTGAAATGACCTGAAAACTGGTTACATTTGAAGCTGGCGAATTTAAATAACGTTCTTTTATTCTTTATTTCCAACGCTTCATTTTATGCATTATAATTACATGTTAGATTGAGGACCAAAACCCATTAAATCCCCAGTTCTGGCACACTGATCCTGAGCTTCCAGATACAGGGTCCAGTACCTGTAGATGTATGTACGTTACATATATAATATTTCTATATGTGCATATATATCTTCTTTCACATTGGAAGTGAATAAATAAATAACTTGCATTTATTACGTTTGTATTTGATAAAAACACGAATCCCTAATACAAGGCTGTAACACATGATACAGTCCAGATAACACTATGAACTAAGAATGACCTATCAATGTCATCTGAACTCAATGAGCGGTTGCTGCTTCGAAATGCATTCCTCCACATTTCTTTATTGATTATAATATGAAACAACATGCCCTATTGAGGGAAAAATAGGTGAAAACTCAAGATGTAAGAGAAACGAGTGGGCCACAACCAAATCACAGATATATCAAATGAATTAAACTGAAGTGTGCGATAACGCGTGCTTCAAAGTGAAACAATATGAAGTTTGAGTTGGCTGTTTGATATCAGGAAATACCAGGCCTTGTATGTATTAAAGGACATAATAAGTAACAGACCTCATCAATTACAAGGATATAATGAATAACAGGCCTTGTCAATTATACATACACATTTATAAAACTTGCTCTGTTGTCACCCAAGAAGAAGAACATTGCAAAAGAACGGGAGACATTTCTGGAAGTTATAAACTTCTGGAAGTTATAACTGAGGCTCTGTGGTGGTGAATTGCTTGACAACATTACACTATTTTTAAGAGAGCAAAGTTGGGGGAGGAAGGGTTTGGGGAGGAATTGTTAATAAAAGATGTTGTCCGGGCAGTGGAACAAGAGGATATCCTTGGGGTTTCGAATCCTAACACTGTCACAGAGCCATGCTTTATATCGAAAATGGCTTTATCTCTTTATTGGGCTGAAGCCATCGGTTGAATTTTAAAAGGCATTTGTAAAATGGTTTCAACAGCAGCATCTAAGATGGCGAAATGTTGCATAAACAGACAATACAAATTTCAAAGCCATTAAAATGGCTTCTAGAAGAACCCATCAGACACAATCACCTCAGAAGAATGTGAATGGCCCATCTCCTGACCCATTCACAAACCATCCAGGCAGATCTGAGTAGCTGATTGGAACAAGCCATTGGAGACAATCACTTTGTTCAATGGATCCTGGCTGAGAAGGAAACTCTTCTAGCCATAATCTAACTGTGTCTAAATTATGGATCTGCAATCAATTTGTGATGACCATCTTTGTGTAACTGCAATAGGGGATGATGTGATGGGTCAAGTAACCCACTTTTGTGTTTTAGGTATCTACTTTTCTCCAAGTCAGTAGAACAGAAGAGAAAGAGTCACAGAAGAAGAATGACCCTAAGTAGGCTTCCTCTTACTCTCTCTCCATTCATCCCGCAAACTTATGTCTTGCCTGTTGTTTAATCGACTATAGCAGTATCTAAAAACTAATTCAACAAGGAGTTAAAGCCCTATAACCTAAGTGGTCATTGTTTTAATTTGCTACAGTGAAGTTACAATCACTAGGGAAGAAATACTGAGCAAACTGATGGAGCTATGGGCTGATAAATCTCCAGGCCTTGATGGATCTCATCCTAGGGTCTTAAAAGAAGTGGCTGCTCAGATAATAGATGCATTGGTGTTAATTTTCTAATACTCACTAGGTTCTGGAAAGGTTCCATTACACTGGGAAGTAATAAATATAACCCCTCTCTTCACGGAAGGAAAGAGGCAGAAAACTATAGGCCATTAGCTTGACATCTGTTGTGAGGAAGGGGCTGGAATTGATCATTGATGAGGTTATAGCTGGGCACTTCACAAAACTTTAGGTATTTGGGAAGAATCAGCATGGTTTTGTGAAAGGAAAATCATGCTTAACCAATTTATTGGGGTTCTTTGAAGGAACGACTTGCATTATAAAGGAGAGCCGGTAGGTGTGCTGCACTTGGATTTCCAGAAGGCATTTGATAAGTTGCCACATCAAAGGTTATTGTGGAAAATAAAAGCTCATAGTGCAGGGAGTAGCATACTGGCCTGAAACGAAGACTGGTTGACTGGCAGAATACAGAGAGTATGCATAAATGGGTCATTGCCATTGTGGCCAAATGGTCTGCAGAGATTGAACTTGTAATATGCTGAAAGATTTTCGATCAAGCAAACCTGATTTTTTGGGGAGCTAAAGTTATTTTTAAGTATGCTGGAATTCCCAATGGCCCAGTTAGCCTGAATGTTGTTAAAGGACACAAGGCATTAGATGTAACAGCTTGTCCCCAAACAAAAGTGCTGAAGAAGTTAGTTGTAAAACTTTTGGAGCCTGTGTTTCCTTATATGGACACTGGAATGTAAGCTATTTGCGCTTAAAGTCTAAACATGATGGAGTCTGGCATGTCCAGAGGCTCTGTGCTATTTGAATGACCTAATCAAACAATGCAATCAGGTTCCTGACCAATGCATTGACCAGTTGCCAAGGAACTTTTGGCGTGTAAGAATGCTAACACAGAGTTTGTGGGCATTGTGAAGAACCCGGGGACCAAGCTCAACGAAAGATGAGACAGCATCTGGAAAGAAGAAGAAAGCCTGATATCCATGTGACAAAATCCTAGCCAGGTTTCACAGGCAAGTAAAAATCAACTTGCAGTTAAGTGAAGTAACAGAGAGTGAGTATTCGGTTAAAGCATTGCAAGGATCGACTATTGTTTAAGTAGCTAAAGTCGACTTTGTGGTTGCGATTTTACAGCCTCACTCACCTGCAAACCATAAAATCCCACCCCAGGTCCGTGGACCTTTTTATCATCTGCCCCTCATCCACTCTGATTCCCATGGCAGGTGGGACAGCAAAATTCCAACTTGTGTCTTTATTCGTGAGTAGAGGTTAAAACACATGGGTTTGCCCCAGTGTCTCCATGTCTTAGATTTACCATTACAAGTCGCTGTAAAAGCACAGCAATCTGTTCATATACTCATTGCAGTAGGAGACCAGTAGAGTTACAATTTTGTTCTATCAGACCGAGGTTTTATTTGCTGCCGAAATGTCTAAACGTTTCTCATTTCAGTTTTTCAACTGAGTGTGTTCCCCTGGATGGATTAACCACGTCAGCGCATACATTCTACTGCTGTCAGTAACTCCTGTCAACTGCCTTACTCTACCATATTTCATACAGATTATCGCTGTGACTTAGTGACTGACCTGCTATCAGGTGGTGCGGGCTATTCTGAATGGATGCTTAGACAAGAGAAAAATGAGTCACTACTGACTGTCAGGATCCTTGACATCTGCTGTCAACTTTGATGCTTAAAGGTCACATGTCAGAATCGTTTGAGAAAGATGGATGTAACGGTATAAATGCCAATTCAGAAGCCAAATCTACCAACATGTGACTGCAGCTACACAGAGCCATTTGTATTAAAAAGAAAGATGCTTTTCATTGCATTCAAGTGCTGGTGGCTATTTAGCATAATTCAAATAATTTTAAGTGGCTCACCATCTCTATTAGAAAGGGATGACACCAGACATTGTGCTTCCTCTGGTTTTAAACATGGCAATATGACAGTTTGTAACATAATTAGGTCTAATTTTTTGCCTGCATCCCTTCCTATACCTCAACAGGCTGCACTCACCACAGTAGTTAGAGATTTTTATCATTGATTCTCTGTGAACAGCAGCAACTGACCGATCTGTCATAGTTTAAACAGAAGATAACTAGCGACACCATGTTGGGCAGTACGGTGGCACAGTCGTTAGCACTGCTGCCTCGCAGCGCCAGGGATCCAGGTTCAATTCCCAGCTTGGGTCACTGTCTGTGTGGAGTTTGCACGTTCTCCTTGTGTCTGCGTGGGTTTCCTGTGGTGCTACAATTTCCTCCCACAGTCCAAAGGGTTAGATGGATAGGCCATGCTAAATTGACCCTTAGTGTCGGAAAGACTAGCCAGGGTAAATGCATGGGGTTATGGAGAGAAGGCCTGGGTGCGATTGTGGTCAGTGTAGAATCGATGGGCCGAATGGCCTCCTTCTGCCCTGTAGGGAATCTATGATTCTAAATCAAGTGGAAAACATCATATATGATGCAAACTGCAGGTAACAGGATTTATTGGTCTTTAAAACAGCAGGAACCTCTGGTCCTTGTCTCCAAATCTCTCAGTAGTCTTACCCTTCCCCTATCTATGTGAGTGCCTCCAGACTTACCCGCTTCAGAGATCTCTGCACTCCTCCAATTCTGACTTCTGGAACATCATAGATTCCCATTGGCAGCTGTGGTTTCATCTGTTTAAACAGGGAAGGGCTTATCCGGGGTTGCTTAATGCAGGTGGGATTTGCGATAGCCTATTGAATTAGGTCTGAGGGCCAAAATGGGACTCTCTCCACCATCTAACCCACTGCAAGTCTCTTGGCCCCTCCGCCACCCCCAAGCAAGACTCATTGATCATTTAAATCGAATTACCAGGTTTGAGGCCAGCTGCTCCAGCCTTCCCGTTCACTACCCCGCCCCCCGCCCCAACCCTCACCCCCACCCACCCACCCCCAGCAGGAAGTCCAGCAGGTCCAGCCAATTAGTGCAGGCACTGACAAGCAGGGACCAGGCTCTGTGGACTCTGAGGCAGGAGGGCCAAGGAGGTAAGTACTCTGCCCATCTGTCCCATTGCCACTGCAGAGGGAGCACTACCCCAAGGGTCCTGAGGGGTTGGGGGGAAGGGGTTGACTTCGGAACACTTCTCTGGGATGGGAGTTTCATCATTGCATTTCCCCTGAGAAATGTGACCACTCTTAGTATAGTGATTTCAGGCAACTTTCCGTTAAAAATCTTTATTATTACCTGTGCTCAGTAAAACGCCAGTTTGAAGTGGCCTAGGCATCTTATTATCCATGTCCTTGAACACCTCCAAGCCTTCAAAATCATAGTACTGCTCCATTCTACAGAAAGCCCTTGCTTGATTTCAGAAGCCCTAGGTGTGACCAAACCCCTTTGAAGTATTATGATTGACAAGAGGTATCAGATTCACTGGGGGAATTCGCCTTTGTAGCCTGAATGCTGCCTGGCCACTTTGGTCTGCTTTGGCTGACAGCTCCAGAGCAAACCAAGCAGTTAATTGTCGATAAGGTCAGTTCATGCGCTAGTGAGCTTCAAGTGCTTATTCTTTTTGCCACATCTGTTCAGACTGGCCCCATTCCTTTTAGAACATAGAACACTACAGCACAAACAGGCCCTTCGGCCCACTAGTTGTGCCGATCACTTCTATACCTACTAAGCCATAGACCTATCTATAACCCCCAATCCCATTAGATCCCATATACTCATCCAGAAGTCTTTTAAAAGACCCCAGCGAGTTTGCCTCCACCACCACCGATGGCAGCCGATTCCATTCACTCACCACCCTCTGAGTGAAAAACTTTTTTAATGCTGTTGGGTGGCAGGAGGCAGTGCCAGATTGGCACTGCCAATGGGTGTGCCTGAAAGGGGGGAGCCTGCGGGAAGTAGGGCCTTTGGTGACCCTATATCGGAGTGTCACTTTGATGTGGAGGAGGGTTTTTGGCCTCTCTAATGACAGCGTGGTGGGTAAGGGGGAAGGAGGTTGGGGGGTGAGGGTGCCCCTCAGTGGTGAAGGTTTGGGGGGGCTCCATTGCTCATGTCATTTCCATGAGGTGGGGGGGGAAGCCGTTGACTGAACTCTGAAGTGGGACACCCTTTAAAGATGGTGCCTTGATCTCTGGGAATCTGGACTATCCCGGTGCTCCCCACTGGCGATTGTTTTCCCAACAAAAAGTAACTGAATCCCATCTGGCAAGCGCCACCAGCAGAAAACACATCAATTTTCCCATGATGGCAGCACTTAGTTTGTACTCTGGAGAATCAAGGTCCCTAAATCTGCCTCTCTACCTCTCTCCTCCTCATTGAAAACACTTCTGAAAACCTTGTGATATTGGGATTACAAATAAAAAGTTTGAAGATGATTCATCAAGTACCTGTTTCTGATCTGTGGTTGAGGTTTGAAATGCTGGGTTCCGATGTTGAAATTTATTGGAGGCTTTTGGACTGCTGAAACTTCCAGTTTAATAAGATTTCTGAGAAATAATAGACCTTTCTTGCCAACAACATTAAAAATTGGAAATATATTAAACTGGTGATGGCTGTTCTCAACCCATTTTAATCCACTTGTGCATTATGTCTGTGACCTGATTAATTTTCTGGCCAAGTTTGCTTTCTGTACACAGTAAATAACAAAAAGAAACATTGTAAAAGCAAAGATATAGTGAATAATGAGCCTTCCTGCATTTCATCATTCTTCCGACACCATTTATTCCCTCATGCAATTGTTAGATAGTGGTGCATTATTTAAAAGTATCTACTTTTGTTTTCCATTGTGGGGGTGGAGATGTTATATAACCATAGAACCATAAAACAATTGACGTTTGCAGTGGCACAGTGGTTAGCACTGCTGTCTCATAACACCAGGGACCCGGGTTCGACTCCCAGCTTGGGTCACGGTCTACATGGAGTTTGTACCTTCTCTCCAAGTCTTTGTGAGTTTCCTCCAGGTGCTCCAGTTTCCTCCCAGAGTCCAAAGATGTGCGGGTTAGGTGGGTTGGCCAGGCTAAATTAATTCTTAATAACTTGGGATGTGTAGATTAGCAGGATTAATGGAGTAAATATGTGGAGTTACAGCAATAGGTGGGATTGCATTCAGTGCAGACTTGATGGGCCAAATGGTATACTTCCACACTGTAGGGTTTCAATGATTTCTATGTATATGAGCATTGCTAGGAACACGAGCATTTATTGCCCATCCCTAATTGCCTTTGAGGACAGGTTGGTGAGCTGCCTTTGTGAACCACTGTAGTCCATCCAGTGTATACTCACAATGCTGCTAGGGATGGAGTTCCAGGATTTTGACCCAATGACAGTCAAGGAACAGCAACATTGTTCCAACTGGGAGTGGAGGTCTAGCGGGGTGGTGGTGCTGCCATGCATCTGCTGCTCTTGATTTTCTAGGTGGTAGAAATCACAGAATTCATAGAATCATAGAGTCTCTACAGAGAGGAAGGAACCATTCAGTCCATCGAGTCTGCACCAACTCTCCAACAGAACATCTCTCCCGGGCCCTATCCCCATGACCTCATATATTTGCCCCACTAATTCCCCTAACCTACATATCTTGGGACAAGAAGGGACAATTTGCCATGGCCTGTCAACCTAACCTACACAGTTTTGGACTGTGGGAGGAAGCCTGAACATCTGAAGGACACTTATGCAGACACAGTGAGAACTTGCAAAGTTCACACCAAGTTCACCCAAGGCTGGAATTGAACCTGAATCCCTGACGCTGTGAGGCAGCAGTGCAAAGTACTGTGCCACTGTGCCACCACTTGAATCTGCTATAGAGGACTTAGAAAGTTGCTGCAGTGCATCTTATAGATGTACTATTGCTACTGTGCTTTGTTCTAGATGGATCCTAGAGTGTTGTTGAAGTTGCACTCATCCAGTTAAGTGGAAAGTGTTCCATCACACTCCTGACTTGAATGTTTAGATGGTGGACAGGCTTTGGGGAGTCAGGAGGTTGAGTTAATCACGATAGCATTCCCAGCCCCTGACCTTCGATTGTAGCCATAGTAATTCTACGATTGTTCCAGTTTTGTTTCTGGTCAACGGTAACCACCAGGATGTTAATGTTGGGGGTTTCAGTAATGGCAATGCTGTTGCATATAAGGGGGAGATCATTAGATTATCTTTCCATGGTGTTGCGTGTCACAAATGTTACTTGTCAATTATGAGCCCAACCCTATTGTTGCCCAGTATTGGTGCATGCAACCATGGACTGTTTCAGTGTCTAAGGAGTTTTAAATGTAATCCTGATTTCTCAGCTCTCACACAATTTTAGCAGCTTACTCTGCCCATCACTGAGCATGGCAAACCGGTAAAATCGTGGCCCTTATGTTTTTTGGATATGCCTGTTTTTACTCCTGGCATGCTCTCCCACTATTCTCATTGAATCAGGACTCATCCCTGGTTTGATAGGATATGTTGGGCTGTGAGCTTACAGATTGTAATAGATAATGATGCTGATGGCCCAATGTAGCTCATGAGTGCTGATTTGCTAGATCTGTTCTGACTCTATCCCGTTTAGCAAGGTGGTGGTGCAACACAATATAATGGAGTGTTCTACACAGTGAAAATGGCACATCACCTCCATAATGACTTTGTGGTGGTCATTCCTTTAATACTGTCATGAATGGATGCAACTACCACATTTAGATTGGCAAGGGTGAGTTCAGGCATGATTTTCCTATGGTTCTCTCCCTTCCTGCCACAGGGTCAGTCTGACTGATATGTCTTTCAGTTCTTGGCCAATATAAGTATTTCCTTTGTAATAGAAATTGGCGTCCCCCACCCAAAGTATATCCTGTGCCCTTGCTACTCTTAGTGCACTTTCTAAGTGATGTTCAACATGGAGGAACTTTGGTTCATCATTGGTTGAGGGAGGGTGGCAGGTGATAGCAGCAGCAAGTTTCTTGCCCATGTTTGACCTGAAACCATGAGACTCCATGGTGCCTGGAGTCAATGTTGAAGATTTCCAGGGCCACTCCTTCCTGACTGTGTACCACTGTTCTGCCATCTCTGGGGGATCATTCCTATTATTAGGACACTGTGCTGCAGGTGGCATGGTGGTACAGTGGTTAGCATTGCGGCCTCACAGCGCCAGGGATCCAGATTCGATTCCTGGCTTGGGTCACTGTCTGTGTGGAGTTTGCACATTCTTCCTGTGTCTGCATGGGTTTCCTCTGGGTGCTCTGGTTTCCCCCCACACTCGAAAGATGTACAGGTTAGGTTGATTGGCCATACTAAATTGCCACTTAGTGTCAGGGGATTGGTCAGATAAATAGGTAGGGTTATGGGGATAGGGTCTGGATGGGTTTGTGATCAGTGCAGACTCGATGGGCTGAATGGCCTCCTTCTGCATTGTAGGGACTCTATGGTTCTAGCATTAAGACAAGATGTCCAAAATGTGCATGTTAGGTGGATTGGCCGTGCTAAATTGTCCCTTGGTGTCCAAAGATTTGCAAGTCAGGTGGATTGGCATTGATCAATGCATGGGGTTATGCAATCAGGCGGGGGAATGGGCCTTGGTAAAATGTTCCTTTGGAGGGTCAGTACAGCCTTAATGGCCTGAATGGCCTCCTTGTGTGCTGTAGGAATTTATGTACCCAGGAATGGCGAAGAAGGAATATAAACAGATGGTATGTACCACTCCTCTTATGGATCCATGGTGTAAGCAGGAAGATGACCCCTGTGCTGCCCAAGTGCTCTCCCTGCCACCAGCACTGAGCGATGCCACCTATTTCCCAATGGCCAGATCCCCTCTGAGCTATGCACCCTTTCAATCCCTTAAATGGCCATGATTAGTTCTCCACACGGTGTCACAGTGATTAACACTGCTGCCTCATAGTGCCAGGGGCCCAGGTTCGATTCCCATCTTGGGTCACTGTCTGTGCTGAGACTGCATGTTCTCCCTGTGTCTGCATGGGTTTCCTCCAGGTGTTCTGGTTTCCTCCCATGGTCTGAAAGACGTGTTGGTTAGGTGCATTGGCCATGCTAAATTCTCTCTCAGACTACCTGAACAAGGTGTCTCGACTGGGGGATTTTCACAGTAACTTCATTGCAGTGTTAATGAAAGCCTACTTGTAACATTAATAAATAAACTTTAAACAGTGTGTCTGCCTCCATTCACCTGGTCTTCCCTAGATAGTATATGCGCGTCCCTGTCAAAATCAGATCATGCTCCTGAATGAACTCTTAGTGAGTTCTTTAACAAGCTTAGTTAAATTGTGAAAGGGGAGAGTGTGTTCTCAGAGATGTTCTTCACAGGCCTTGCCCCTCCAGCACTCTGGTGAATCTTGTCACAATCAGAAACTATGTCAGAAGACCTTTAATCTTAAAACTGATGATTAATAAAACATTCATCGAGTTGTACACATTTGAGTGTTGAATCTCCAATCATTTGTCTTTTTTTAACCTCTGAGGCCTAAAACAATGGATTAATCTGGGTTTTCTACAAAAGTCAAATTCCCCAATTCTTGTGAGCAATGCTTTGGAAATGTTTATGCAATTTCTCAATATTAACCACATCCTCTTCCTTCTGATCATATGATTGAAGAAATACCTTATTTGTTCAGCATCCTCAAAACAATGTATTTCTCTGATGAAGATATGCTCTACCTGCTCTGCATTCCCCAATATATGATGTGGAGATGCTGGTGTTGGACTGGGACAAACTCAGTGAGAAGTCTCACAACACCAGCTTAAAGTTCAACAGGCTTATTTGGTAGCAAACACCACTAGCTTTCGGAGTGCTGCTCCTTCGTCTTCCCCACTCACCTGATGAAGAGCAGTGGTCCAAAAGCTAGTGGCGTTTGCTACCAAATAAACCTGTTGGACTTTAACCTGGTCTTGTGAGACTTCTTACTGTGTTTTCCCCAATATAGACAGGGAAGCAACACTGTTCAAAGCTTCAATAATAACATTTTGTATTTGTGCAGCAACTTTAATGTGGCAAAATGTCCCTCCGTATTTCACCAACGTGATTTTCAGAGAAAAACAGTGACGCTGGGCCACATAAGCGGCATAACAGGAAGGCGATGGCCAAGTGGTATTATTGCTAATCCAGCTAATGTTCTGGGGACTCAGATTCGAATTCCACCGCAGCAGATGGTGGAATCTGAATTCAATAAAATATATCTGGAATTAAGAATCTATTGATGACCATGAAACCATTGTCAATTGTCAGAAAAACCCACCTGGTTCACTAATATCCTTCAGAGAAGGAAATCTGCCGTCCTTAACTGGTCTGACCTACATGTGATTCCAGAGCCACAGCACATTTGGAAGAAAATGGACTAGTTAGTGACAGGCAGCGCAGTTTTAAATGGGGAAGTTCATGTCTCACCAACTTGATTGAGATTCTTGAAGAGGTGACAAAGATGGGGGAAGGACTGTGGATGTAGTTTATATGGACTTTAGTTTGACAAGGTCCCAAATGTCAGACTGGTACAAAAATTAAAACCACATGGGATTTGGTATGGGCTGGTTAGATGGATACAGAACTGGCTTGGTTATAGAAGACAACGCATGGCGGTGGAAGAATATTTTTCAGAATGGAGATTTGTAGCTAGTGGTGTTCTGCAGAGACCAGTGCTGGAATCTCTGTTGTTTGTACTACATATAAATGATCTGTGATGGTCTGATTAGTAAGTTTGTGGATGACACGAAAATTGGTGGATTTGCTGATAGTGCCAGGGATTGTCTGAGGATGCAACAGGACGTAGATAGATTGGAGACTTGGGCACAGAAATGGCAGGTGGAGTTTAATCCGGACAAATGCGAGGTGATGCATTTTGGAGGATCAAGTTTAGGTGTGAATTATACTGTAAGTCGCAGAACCCTTAGGAATATTAACATACAGAGGGATCTGAGCGTGCAGGTCCACAGTTCCTTAAAAGTGGCAACAGAGGTGACCAAGGTGATTCAGAAAGTATATGGCATGCTTGCCTTCATCAGCTGGGGCATTGAGTACAGGAGTTGGGAAATCATGTTGCAGCTATATAAAACCTTAGCTAGGCCGCATTTGGAATACTGCATGCAATTCTGATCACCACACTATTGGAAGAACATGGCAACTTTGATGAGAGTGCAAAGACGGTTCACCAGGATGTTGCCTAGTCTCGGGGATGTTGAATATGAGGAGAGGTTGAAGGATTGATTTCACTGGAAAGACTGAGGGGAGACCTGATAGAGATCTACAAAATTATGAGTGGCATAGACAGAGTGGATGGTCAGAAGCTTTTTACTAGGGTGGAAGTTTCACTTACAAGGGGGTACAGGTTCAAGGTGAAAGGGGGTAAGTCTAAGGGAGATGTGCTGGGGGAGAAGTTTTTCACACAGAGAATAGTGGATATCTGGAACGTGCTGCCAGAGTAGGTGGTGGAAGCAGGCACATTAACAACAGTTAAGAGGCATATGGATGGGTACATGAATAAGGAGGGAATAGAGGGATATGGACCAAGTAAGGGCAGAAAGTTTTTTATAGTTTAGTTAGGGCATCATGGTCGGCACAGGTTTGGAGGGCCGAAGGGCCTGTTCCTGTGCTATCTGTTTTACTTGTTCTTTGTTCAGTGTAGTTCACTCTCGGCTGCGCCCTGAAATGGCCTAGCGAGCCATTCGGTTTCAAGGGCAACTGGGGATGGACAATAAATGCTGGCCATGTCCCACGAATGAATTTAAAAAAAGATGACCAAAAGCTATCATAAAGATAGATTTTAAGGAGCATGTTAATGGAGGAAAGAAAGGTGGAAGGGCAGAGAAGGAATTCAGAGCTTGAATGGAACAGAGTGGTTAAAGAAAGTAGGCTTACTCGACAGGCCTGCATTGAAGGAATGCAGAATTCTTCTTGATTGTAGAGCTGGAGAAATACAATGGGATGAGGGATTTGAACATAAGGTTAGAGTTTTAAACTGGAGCTGTTGCTGGACTGTGAGCCAATTTAAGGTCAGCAACACAGGATTATTATAATAGAAATTGGAAAGGAATACTGGGGTTGGGATAGGGGATGGAAGGCAACCACTGAGGTGATGTCTTGGTCATCACCCTGCACTATTGCACACTTCATACAGGAGATACATGACCTCCACTTCAAAATTGTCGAGCAGCCCAGAAATCTCCAACTGCAAGACTTCACAGTTCCTCTCTCAGAACATGTCATTGCTTCAAATCCTCCCACTGCAAACAGGCATTTAAAACAATCACTTAGTGAATGAAGTGGGGTCAGTGGACCACATAGCAAGGGGAATCTTACATCTCCCTGTTCACAGGGCAATAGAATCCCCCCCGCAACTTTCTGCATCGTGTGTGAGAGAGAACACAGTCACTTCTGGCTGGATCCTCTCTTATCTGAAAAAAAGCAAAGGCCTGCCAGCTGTCTTCTAGAATGCAGACTTCTCCGGTCTCCAACTCCCCCTTCCAGCTCTCTGTTACACCTGTCCTACCTCACTGAATTTCTTTTTTGTGGAACAGCCCTTATGTGCCTGAGAAGGACAAGTTATGATTTACGCGTTTACTGATGTTACCTGTCACAGCTGAGCAGTAGTGCAGTCTCCTGAGATAATGGTGAAAGATATGGAACCAGTGGAACAAGAGCTTCCCACAGGAAAACAAAACAACCTTGTATTGACCACCATAATACTCAACATAGTTTCAAGCAATATAAATTCTCCCAAAATGACTACGTACTTTATTTTTCAGCTTAGTTTCCTTTCTCTGTCTGAATACAAACTCTATTGATGGACTAATATCTCTACATATAAATCTAGATGTACCTCAAGTCTCTGTTCATTTAGTGGCAATGCTCTTTTCTGGTTGCCTTCAAAACCACTTTATCCTTCCTCACTTCTGGCCTCCTTCAAGGATCTTATAGATCTTAGCTTCAATGTTTCAATGTTCAATCTTATGGACCTTAGCTTCAATGTTTGCACACTACTGTGTCTCCCTAATGCCCTTTTTTCTAGAGTTGGACAGCATACTTATTTCACAATTAGCACAACCTCGTATAGTGAAGTGAGCATCTGCCATGCCCTGGGTTTCAGGCCTTCAGCTCCCCTGTGGCATTTGCACCACTCCCCCCCACCACCCCCTGCCACCGGTGCAGTGGAAATCTTTGGCATCTCTTCCTCAGACCTAAAGACTTTGGGCAGATCTTTCCACTAGAGGTGGTGGTGGAGATGGTGGTTGCTGGGGGCGACACACAATAGCAAGACTCAGTTGGCTAGGCAGCCTCCTAAACTATAGGCCACTCACATTGTCTTCACGGTGATAACGTGTGCTGGATGGACCTTCTCAAGCTTGTTGGAGGAGGGTGATCGCACCTTCTGTACGGGGGTGATCTCTGTCCTCGCCAGCTAGCTCAGCAGTCTGCTCCTCATGTTTGAGAATGTCTGGAACTCCACAATCCCTCTCCAGTCATCAAACTTTCCCATTCACTGTGGAAAATCTTGTCCTGCAAAAAGGCAAACGGATTGATGGTGAGCGTGCCGGCTGGAAGAGTAGTTCAGAAACATGCTTACTGTATCTGCAGTATCTCCCCGCTTACTGAAGAAAGCACAGTTTACCCAGGATCTTACATGGGATGGTGTTGTGAAAGTGGCTGGCAGACATTCAATAATGGTGTCGCATTTGCTGGTTGTGTGAGACATTCCTGTTGACTCTAACCCTTAGACTGCTGAGTGCCTTTATGAGAGTGTGAGCTTGAATCATAGAATCGTTGAATCATAGAATCCCTACAGTACAGAGAGACACCATTCGGCCCATCGAGTCTGCACTGACCACAATCCCACCCAGGAACCACCCCCATATCCCTACATATTTACCCACTAATCCCTCTAATCTACATATTTCAGGACACTAAGGGGCAATTTTAGCTTGGCCAATCAACCTAACCCACACATCTTTGGATTGTGGGAAAAACCGGAGCACCCGGAGGACACCCACGCAGACATGAGGAGAATGTGCAAACTCCTTACAGTCAGTGACCCGAGCCAGGAATCAAACCCAGGCCCCTGGAGCCGTAAAACAGCAATGCTAACCACTGTGCTACCATGCCGCCCAAAAGTGAGGGTTGAAGTGAGGGCAAGATTTACTTACCCTGACAGAAAGGGTCAGATCATTCATTCCTTTCCCGCACTGCAGTGCGGTCCTTTTTTGTGACCTGTGCTCTCTGACCACTCTGATGACCATCTCCCGTGCCCACATGGTCAGGTGAGTGGGATTCTCGCTCCCATTTCTCGGAAAGAAACCCGGAGGGACTTCTTCAGGGAGGCTTCACTGAACCATGGAGCGTAGGGTTATTTCTTTTGGGCACAATGCTAATTTACACCTTCAACCCCAACCCAACGGGGAATGAATGTGATGGCAGGACCAAGCAGGGCAGCTGAATCCCTGCCCACCCTGCCATCAGACTCAACAAGCCCCTCACTAATGTACAAATAGTCAGTTGCAAAGTGGCACCACAGCAGGAATCATGCAGGCTTTCCCACCCGCCACTGCAGTTAGTTTCCAGAACTTAACTTTAGCAGCAGAAATTTATTAACTTCACGGCGACAAATGTGCTTCACTTGCTGAAATTTGTATTCGACGCATGGATAAAGGTAGATTCCATTGAGTCGATGCTCGAGGGGTCAAAGGTCAGAGAATTGACACAGCAATAGTCATCTAAGCTTCGATGCATGCTCCCTTTGGGTGCGGCTCCCAACTGGGAACTTGGAATTGGTGAACTCACACTCTGAAGTATCAAGCAGATGCAGAAGCCAAGGAGTCAATCTGTGAAAAAAACAGAGGCACACTCGGAAAAGGGTGGAGCGCTGTAAAATATCCAGAAGCATTTTTAATGGATTCAATGTTAACCAAAAATAATCAGACAAACATGTCTTATAGGAAGAAATTGAAAACATCCTTTGTATGGTGTTAATAGTCATGACTTGGCACACTTCTGCAGTTTCACTGTTAAACAGGATATTTTCACAATTTTTAAAAATGAAACTCACCAGGAGCTTGTTGCAGTAAATTCATCACTCCCTGAGAATATCCTGTTTCACAATCTGTTAGCTCATGAGGAATAGTTGATTAAAGTGCGATTGCAAAATTCTTCAGGAAGTTGGTAATGTGGGTTAAAGACCCCATGGCAATATTTGAGTATCTGTGCCTAGTGTGCCAACCATCATTTCTCTCAGTCTCTGGAATTCCAACCCAAATATTCCCACCAATCTCCCTCGCGCCTCTAAGATTCTTCTTAAATACTAACGCTTTGCGTGAATCCTTGAACACCTTCCAGATCTCTTGCTTTGGCTCTTTTTTAATTTATTTATTAGTGTCCCAAGTAGGCTAACGTTGAAACATGGAAGCAGAGAAGATAGGAGAAGGAGGGGGCCATTCACCCCTTTGAGCCTGCTCCGCTATTCACCACAATCAGGGCTGATTGTCCAATTCAGTAGCCTAATCCTGCTTTCTCCCCATAACCTTTGATCCCATTCACCCCAAGTGTTATATCTAGCTGCCTCTTGAATACATTCAATGTTTTGACATCACTGCAATGAAGTTACTGTGAAAATCCCGACCTGGCCACACTCCTGTGCCTGTTCGGGTACACTGAATTTAACATGGCCAATGCTAAACCAGCACGTCTTTCGTACTGTGGGAGGAAACCGGAGCATCTGGAGGAAACCCACTCCGACACAGGGAGAATGTGCAGACTTCACACAGACAGTGTCCCAAGCCGGGAATCAAACCCAGATCCCTGGTGCTGTGAGGCAGCAGTGCTAGCCACTGCGCCACCGTGCTGTCCAAAAAGTGTGAAGCAGTTTTTTTAAAACAAAATCCATTCTCGGGCTACAGATGTCAGTGACAACGCTAGCATTTATTACCCATCCCCTGACTGCCATTGAGAAGGTAACCAATATAGATGGTAGTGTTGAAGAGAGAGGAACATAGGAACAGGAATGGGCCATTCTGCCCTTTGAACTTGTTCTGCCATCCACTGAGAGCATGAGTGATCTCCCATCTATCCTCATTGGTTCCATAGCTCCTAATACCCTTTCCTTAACAAACACCAATCAATCCCATATAACTAAGCAAAATACTGCAGATGCTGGAACCTGAAACAAGGGCAGAGGATGCTGGAGAAACTCAGCTGGTCTGGCAACAGCTATAGGGAGAGAAAACAGTTAATAAGTGGAATTGCACCGGCTCGCTCCATCTATCGATGGGCGCAGTGAGCTGATAAAATTGCACAGGATAATACCCAATTTCTCAGTTCTTGCGATTTAATGAGAGCCAGATTTCCGGTGGGAGGCTGAATAATTTAATTAAGTCTATTTAGATGTTAATTTTCAGGTGTTTAATGAGCCCGGAACTCAATTGCCTTTATGGCCTCTCTGGGACAGGTTTCCTCTGTCGAGTAAAACACCTGCTCCCCATGAATGGGAGAAGTGTTGGTAGAACTGGAAGCCACTGAAGCCCCCTGGGAAATTCCAGGGTAAGGGGGTATGCCGCATTTTGGCAGTACCATGCTGGTACCTTGGCACTGCCAGCCTGGCACCTGGGCCATGCCCAGCAGGCACCGTAGCACTGCCCACTGTATAGGATATTTTAAAAAAGAGCTGAAGATGGAGGAGAAAGATCATAATCTAAAATTGTTGATCTCAGTGTTGAGTTCTGAGTGGGGATAAAGAGGTCATTTTTGTAACCTGCCTAATCGGAAGATGTGTTGGGCTTCACTGGAGCATTGCAGCAGTAAGGAATCTCACACCAGGTTAAAGTCCAACAGGTTTATTTGGTAGCAAAGCCACTAGCCTCCAGAGCGCTGCTCCTTCGTCAGGTGAGTGGGAGTTCTGTTCACAAACAGGGCATATAAAGACACAAACTCAATTTACAGAATAATGATTGGAATGTAAGTCTTTACAGCTAATCAAGTCATTGCAGCAGGCCAGGGAAGGACATGTGACCTTGAGAGCTCGGTGCTGAGTTAAAACGATAAGCAACAGGAAGGTTAGGGTCATGCTTGCAGATGGGTGAAGGTGCTTCACAACTCATTCACCCAGTCTGCATCTATTCTCCCCAGTGTAGAGGAGACCACATTAGGAGCAGTGAATACAATAAATTAAAATGAAGGAAGTGGAAGTGAAATGTTGCTTCACCTGAAAGGAATGTTTGGGGTCTTGAACAGTGAGGAAGGAGGAAATAAAGGGGCAGGTGTTGCACCTTCTGCAATTGCAAGGAAAGGTGCTGTGGAAAAGGGATGAGGAACATAGAACAGTACAGCACAGTACAGGCCCTTCGGTCCTCGATGTTGTACCGAGCTATGTCCAATCCCAAGGACAAGCTATCCCCTCCCTATGAGTAAAGAATCTATCTTGGATGTCCCTCCTATACCTCCCACCATGAACTTTATGGTTAAGCCCCCTAGTAACAGCTACGTCCACCCGAGGAAATAATCTCTGCATGTCCACTCTATCAATCCCTCTCATCATCTTACAAACCTCTATTAAGTCGCCTCTCATCCTCCTCCACTCTAAAGAGAAAAGCCCCTGCTCCCTCAGCCTTTCATCATAAGACCTACCCTCCAAACGAGGCAGCATCCTGGTAAATCTCCTCTGCACATTCTCCAATGCTTCCACATCCTTCTTCTAATGAGGTGACCTGAACGGAACACAATATTCCAAGTGTGGACTCACCAACGTCCGGTATAGTTGCAGCATAACCCCACGGCTCTTAAACTCATACCACCTGTTAATAAACACTAACACACTATAAGCCTTCTTCACAGCTCTATCCACTTGAGTGGCAACTTTCAGAGATCTGTGGATATGAACCCCAAGATCTCTCTGTTCCTCCACATTCCTTAGAACCCCTGCCGTTGACCCTGTAATCCACATTCAAGATTGTCCTATCAAAATGAATCACCTCGCACTTATAAGTTATGTAATAGAGGAGAAGTGCACCAGTATGTCACAAAGGGGGCAGTCCTTGCGGAATGCTGAATAAGGTAAAAGCCTTGATGTTAGAGGCAATGTACTAGCATGGATAGAAGATTGGCTGACTGGCCAAAGGCAGAGAGTGGGGATAAAGAGGTCTTTTTTGGGATGGCAGCCAGTAACAAGTGGAGTTCGGCAAGGGTCAATGTTGGAACCACTACTTATTACTTTATACATCAATGATTTCGATGAAGGAACTGAGGGCTTTGTGGCTATGTTTGCAGATGATACAAAGATAGGTAGAGGGACAGGTAGCATTGAGGAAGCAGGGAGGCTGCAGAAGGACTTAGACAGGTTAGGAGAGTGGGCAAGGAAGTGGCAGATGGAATACAATGTGAGAAAGTATGAGGTTATGCACTTTGGTAGATAAAATAGAGGTGTAAACTAATTTCTAAATGGGGAGAGAATTCAGAAATCAGAAGTGCACAGAGACTTGGAAGTTCTAGTTCAGGATTCTCTTAAGGTTAACTTGGTAGTTAGGAAGGCAAATGCAATGTTAACATTCATTCTGAGGGGACTACTATACAAAAGCAGGGATATACTTCTGAGGCTTTACAAGGCTCTGGTCAGACCATATTTGGAACATTGTGGACAATTTTGGACCCCATATCTAACGGAGGATGGGCTGGCCCTGGAGGGGGTCCGGAGGAGGTTCATAGGAATGATGCTGGGAATGAAAGGCTTGGCATATAAGGAGCATCTGAGGACTCTGAGTCTGTATTCGATGGAGTTTAGAAGGGCGAGGAGGGGAATCTCATTGAAACTTAAAGAATACTGAAAGGCCCAGATAGAGTGGACATAGGGAAGATGGTTCCATTATTAAGAGAGACAAGGATCCAAGGCACAGTCTCAGAGTGAAGAGACAGCCCTTTACAACTGAGATGAGGAAGAGTTTCTTCAGTCAGGTGGTGGTGAATCTATGGGATTCATTGCCACATAAGGCTGTGGAGGCTAGGCCATTGAGTGTATTTAAGACAAAGATAGATAGGGTCTTGATTGGTAAGGGGATCAAAAGGTACAGGGAAAAGCAGTGAGAATGGGATTGAGGAACTTATCAGCCATGGTTGAATGGTGGAGCAGACCCAATGGGCCGAATGGCCTAATTCTGCTCCTATATCTAACAGACTTATGGTATTATTGGTGGAGGGGGTGGAGGGGGTGGAGGGGGTGGGGAGGGGGGTGCAGTGGTGGTGATGAGGGATTATAATACCCTAGATGCGGAGGCTGGTGGAGTGAAAAGTGAGGGCAACCAGAACCCTATAATTGGCTTGGGAGGCAGTGAAAGGTTCAGAGGCTCAGGAAATGGATCAAACCCAGTTGAGTGCCTTGTCAACCACATTTAAGGGAAAAGACAGACATGTCAAAGGCACCATTTTTGGCATCATAGGAACAGAAGCAACGGAGTTGGAGAAACTGGGAGAATAGGGTGGAGATTTCATAGGCAGCAGAGTATGAGGAGCTGTAGCTGTATGGGAGTCGGTGGCTTTGCAATGAATATTAATGGTCAGTCTATCACTGGAAATGGACACAGAGAGGCCAAAGAAAGGAAGGGAATTATCAGAGATGGACTATGTGGAGGTGAGAGAGAGGTAAAAATTGGAAGCAAAAGCAGTTAAAGGAAGGGGCAGGCCATTTTTGGAGGCAAGTTGAAAAAAGGCAGGAAGGAATTGTCAATTGGGGGTTGTCCTATGTGCATCGTGGACCACCCTTTCTTCAAGATATCACATATACCCATTTGTTTCTCACTGCCTGCCCTCCAAAACGCAACCTCCCCCAATCCCCTCTCCCTCCTCGCTAGGCTCTCAGATTGTTCCAGCCTTAAAGCCTGGGACTTTCCCATCTCCAGTAGCCCCCTACTCTTCCTTGTGGGTCTAATTGCAGTCCCCACTGTGGCCATTACTGAGCTCTGGCAGTGCCAAGTCGGCTGGAGCTGCCAAGGCTGAGAAATAGATTGTGTGTCCCGAATAAATTCTGGGAAGTGGGACAGACCAAGCAGGATCACAGAATCATACAGTGCATAAGAGGCTGTTCAGCCCATTCTGTCTGCACCGACATGCAAGAAACACCTGAGCCCCCGTCTAATCCCATCTACAGCACTTGGCTCATAGCCTTGAATGTTATGATGTGTCAAGTGCTCATCCAGGTACTTTTCAAAGGATGTGAGTCTACCACAGCCCCAGGCAGCACATTCCAGACCGTCACCACCCTCTGGGTGAAAAGATTTTTCCCCAAATCCCCCCAAACTGCCTGGTCCTCACATTGGACTTGTGTCGCCTCGTGACTGACTCTTCACCTAAGGGAAACAGGTGCTCCCTATCTGATGCAGAAGTTGTTAGTGAAGAGTTGGGATATTTTTAACAAAACTTTCTTTTAATCTGGCACCCGAATGGAGGGAGGTTAGGTAGTACAGTCTAAGTGGGTACGGCCTTGCGATTTGTTTAGCTCTGGCCCTGAGAATTGCTTCATCAAATTCAGAAAGCCCCCTTAGTGATTAGTTCAGTATCTCATTTCAGAGAGCAGACACTGTCACTGCTGGTATGGGAATCAATATTTCCATTAGTGTGGAACCAATGCAGGCTATGTAAATACTGTCACTGTTTTCCATGCTGGTATTTACTATGTCAATATTTTACTCCACAATGTAAGAATAATTTTGATTTAACGTTTTTGAATCCTGAATTTGCTTTTCAGTGCCAGCTGTGGCTCAGTGAGAGCTTCTGAGTCAGAAGGCTGTGGGTTCGAACCCCACTCCAGAGACCTGCACGTAAAATCCAGCTTGACACACCAGTTGGATTAATTAAAATTTAAGGTTTCTGGTTTAAGCTGCCAGCCTTTGTTCATAGTAGCATTCCCACCTCCAAGACGGAAAGACTTGTGCTAAAGTACTATTCTAGGTACTTAAAACATAAAAGTTAGGCTGACATTCCCATGCAGCGCTGAGGGTGTGCTTTACTATATCAGAATCATAAAATTCCTACAGTGCAGTAAGAGCCATTCAGCCCATCAAGCCTGCACCAACAACAATCCCACCCAGGCCCTATCCCTGAAACCCCATGTATTTACCCTGCTAATCCCCATGACACTAAAAGCAGAATCTTCCAGCCACATTTGCCCCAAAACCAGAAAATCCCACCCATGGTTAACAGACCTTTCCACAGTCCGCCCATGCCTGCCATGATTCCATGGTGGGCGGAATAGGAAAATTGCGCCCTAAGGGGCAATTGAGCGTGGCCAATCAACCCAACCCGCACATCCTGGGAATGTTGGAGGAAACGGGAGGGAACCCATGCAGACATGGGGAGAACATGCAAACTCCATTAAGCCAGATACCCTAGGCTGGAATTGAACTCGGGTCACTGAAGCTATGAGACAGCATTGCTAACCGCTGTGCCACCATGCCCCCCTCAGATGTTACCATCTTTTAGATAAGATGTTAAACCCAAGGCCCAGTCTGCCATCCCAGAAGATGTAAAAGATCCCTTGGCACTATTCGAAGAAGGCTCCTGGACACAATTTATCCTTCAACCGACATCTATAATGGATGATCTGGTCATTTATTTGATTGCTGTGTGTGGAAATGTGCCATGTTTATATTGGCTGTCAGGTTTGCAGTATTACCTCACTGACTGACTTTCAATAAGTATTTCATTGGCTGCAACTGTGCTTTGGGAAATCCTGACGCCACGAAAAATAGAATATAATGCAAAGCCTTTCTTTCTTACAAATACAGATCTGTTGAAATGCAAACTTATATTTTTTTACTCACAAAACACTTAACAGCCTGAAGTTTATGAATTTGGCTCACTCATTTAGCCCAACAATTGTTGCCCCCTCATATGGACCGACTGCACAACTTGGCAATAGATTGGCCCAGTTATTGGCAGGATGCGTAACAATGGACCTTATTTAAAAACAAAGCTGTTAACTAGACTGACCATGCTTAAGTTGTCCCTTAATGTCCCAAGATGTGTAGGTTAGAGGGGATTAGCCTTGACAAATGTGTGGGGTTACATGGATAAGGCAGAGGAGAGGGTCTGGGTAAGATACTCTGTCAGAGAGTCGATATAGACTCAATGGGCTGAATGGCCTCTCCTGCAATGTAAGGACTCTATGATTCTCTGCAAATCAATGATTAAAAGCATAGATCAAAAGTGCTGTGGAGAACAATCCAGTAGGACCTTTCACTTCCAAGAAGAAATAAGTTCCAAGTTGATTCCTGAATCCCTTCATTCAGTGAAACATCCAAAACAGTCTCTGTTGCTGCTGCCCTCCACACCCCCTCACACCTAAAATGTTTTATTCCATAGGATTGTAATACATAGAAGGAGGCCATTTGACCCATTGTGCCAGTACGTGTGATTCCATTTTGGAAGTTACTAGTAATGGAAAGGATTTTTTTTCCATGTCAAAGCAGTAACTTATTATTAAAATGATTTATGTTATCAATAGAAAACTCAGTGTGTTGGGACAAGAGCGAATCCCTTTCTGTGTAACATGGCCTGCCATAACTCTCTTTTGCTTCTGGTAAATAGTCACCTATTCAGTTCTTTCTGAAGTACCCGTGTGCACAACATTGTGAATAACTGGCATCCCTTGTAATCCAGTCGAAAACTGCCTCGTTATTATTTGATTATCACCAAATAATATCCTTCTTAACAAATGCCTTATTTATTTATAACATGCCCAATAAAGACGGGATGTTCCAGGATCGCACAATAAACCTATCAGCATCTGTGAAGAGTAGAGATCAAGTTATATGTGGAAGCTTAGCATCAGAGGCTGTTCCAAGATCTTAACCCAGTTGTGGCCAACCTGTGACACAGAGACCACCTGCGGTCCATCTGGGTTCTGAATACAACTCATTAGACACATTTTTGACCGTTGTCCATTCACAGGGTTGCCACAATCAGTCCGTGTAGTTTTTCTTCTTATTAGTAAGACTGAAGTGATGCACACATAAAGCAAGGACAACACTTAAGAGGTATCTGGATGGCTACATTAATAGGGAGGGAATAGAGGGACATGGGCTGAGTGAGGGCAGGTTTTTGTTCAGTTTAGTTAGGGCATCATGATCGGCACAGGCTTGGAGGGCTGTAGGGCCTGTTCCTGTGCTGTACCTTTCTTTGTCTTGTCTTTTGTTCTTAGATACAGTCAGGATTGCTGAGTTTTTCCAGCACTGTGATATGAGTAAAACTAGTCCCATATCTGTGTGTGCAAGCCAATGAGTGTGGCTGTTATATCAATCCACTGTTCACACACCAAACAAGTGAGGGAAATAAGTGAACTGAAGCTGTTGTGAATACTTTTCTGAGATCATAGACAAGTGCACTATTGACTCTAGTGAGCTATGTTGCACACATAGGCCTGAGTAAGATGCTCTGTTAGAGAGTCAGTACAAACTGAATGGCCTCCTCTGCACTATAGTTTAAAGTTTATTTATTAGTGTCACGGTTATGCTTACATTAACACTGCAATGAAGTTACTGTGAACACTTCCAAGTCAACACCCGTTTGGGTACACTGAGGGAGAATTTAGCATGGCCAAAGCACCGAACCAGGACTGTGGGAGGAAACGTGAGCACCTGGAGGAAATGCATGCAGAAACGGGGAGAAAGTGCAGATTCTGTCCAGGCAGTGGCCCAAGCCAGGAATCAAACCCCGATTTCTGGTGCTGTGAGGCAGCAGTGCTAACCACTGTGCCACCATGCCACCCTATCTGAAGTACCTGCTGATTGCATATGACATTGACTGTGAGAACAGTGCACTCCCTCTGTGTCCAAACTCCTTTTGTTTTTACCGTTTAAAGTTGATGACAGTTCTATTAAAATATAAATGATGGTGGCACAGTGGTTCACACTGCTGCCTCACAGCGCCAGTGACCAGGTTTAATTCTGGCCACTGTCTGTGCAGAGTTTGCACTTTCTCCCCGTGTCTGTGCGGGTTTCCTCCGGGTGCTCCGGTTTCCTCCCACACTCCAATGATGTGCGGGTTAAGTTGATTGGCCATGCTAAATTGCCCTATAGTGGCAGGGAAAGTGGGAGGATAAATATGTAAGATTACAGGGATTGGACCTGGGTGGGATCGTTGTCGGAGCGGCTTGATGGGCCGAATGACCTCCTTCTGCACTGTCGGGATTCTATGATTCTATGACATATTCAGCGTGTATTAAATATGTTTAATCTTATTCATAGGGTTATGGTTAGTGAACAAGCCTGATTTCAAACTTGCGGCCCATTAAGCTTGCAGCTCATTAGCCTAGGTCGCCCATTGCTTTCTTAACCGATCTCTTCTCCTGATAGGAACTGGCAATTTGGCTGTGCATTTGAGGGATTGCCCATTTTTGTTTTAGAATTAGATTCCAGGCTTTTTTTTTTGTATCCCTCACTTTTGTATCCCACCTGCCTTTTAGGGTAATGACACTACCCGTTTCTTCATTAGCCAAATATGAACAAGAATAGGAACTGGTGACTCCTGGTTACATTGACTCATTATACTTGGCCTTGTGTGAAACATTAGACAAAACATTGAGAGCACAGGTGGTGTTTACAGGAAGTAAGGAAGGATCTCAAGGTTGGTCTCAAACATCAGGATGCTTCATGATTTTGATATATGTTTCCAAAATAGATACTGTGCAAAACTACTGTTAGATCAGGGACATTCTGTCTAATGCTTAGAAAAGAGGGAGGAAGCGCCTCATTATTTAATTGGAGAATCAGTTACCAAATTGATGACTTAATATCTGCTAACATCCTTTTATTTTTATCTTCCTGTTTCTTTAGATCTTTGAATATTTGGCTTAAGTAAATCATTGTGGAAACTGGTTTGGAGGAGGTTCTGAGTCATAGAGCGTAGCCTGTGTTTGGATTAAATAGTTGGATCTTGAAGCAATATGTTCAGCAAATTGGTTTAAAATGTCTTTCTCTACTGTTTTGACAACAGTGTTAACTCAATTCAAATAAAGAGGTGAACAGACCTGGTAAAGCCAGGGGGCAGAGGAATGCCCTATATCTCAAATTTTACTCACTCTCATTGTAAGGCCTTAATTTTTTAATGTTTGTTTTACTACTACTACTATTAATTAAGTCAGCAAAATCAAAGAACTCGTTTTGGAGAAAATACAGCACAGAAGGAGTTCATTCAGCCCATTGCGATTATCATGGTACCAACTCTTCAGATGAAATGATCTGTTCCAATCCCATTACCCTGCCTTTTCCTTAACCTTTTACACATTTTTCAATTTTCCTTTTTTTGACTTTTTACGACACCTCTTGGCACCGGTTAAGTTCAGAGAATGAAATCTGCAGAGAATTGCGTTCCCTTGATGCAGGCCTAGCAATGTTAGCAAGGGCCCGCACACAAAATTAGGAATGGAAACTCAGTTATTACTGCAGATGAAATGGCGAGAAGACAATAATTTCTCCCTCAGTGTCAGAAAAAGGAGATTGTCATCGACTTTAGGAAGCGTAGTGGAGAACATGCCCCTGAAGTAGAAATAGTCGAGAGCTTCAAGTTTCTAGGTGTCCTGGTTCTTCCACACTGATACTATAGTTAAGAAAACTCACCAATACCTCTACTTTCTCAGGAGGCTAAGGAAATTCGACATGTCCACTACGACTCACCAATTTTTACAGATGCACCATAGAAAGCATCATTTCCGGATGTATTACAGCTTGGTATGGCTCCTGCTCTGATCAAGACCACAAGACGTTACGAAGCATTGTGAACTTAGCCCAGTCCATCATACAAACCAACTTCCCAACCATTGATTTTATCTGTGTTTCCCACTGCACCTCAGGTATACCCTCTTCCAGCTTCCTCCTTTGGGGAAAAGATACAAAAGTCTGAGATCACAAGTGGGATTTTACAACCTCACTCGAGCGAGAGTGGAAAATCTCACCCAAGGTCAACGGATATTTCTGGTGTCTGCCCCTCGCCCACTCCGATTCCATGGTGAGCAGGGCATATATCAACCGACTCAAGGACAGGTTCTTTCCTGCTGCCAACAGACTTTTGAATGGACCTATATTACATTAAGTCGATATTTCTCTACAACCTAGCTACGACTGGAGCACTATATTCTGCACCCTCTCATTTACGTTTCCCCTATGCACTCTATGAATGGTATGCTTTGTGTGTATAGCATGCAAAAAAATACTTTTCACTGTAGCCCAACACATGTGACAATAAAAAATCAAAATCAAAAAATTAGATCTGTGAGGCTGCATATTGGTCACTGGCTTTACGAACCTCTTGCTGCTGCACAAAAACAGTAGCTATAAGATATGGGCTTCGTATCCAGTGAAAAAAACACTTACCTTTCTAACCCTTACTTACCATAGTCTCTCTCTGATCTATGGTGGACAGATGCTGGGGTCTAGAACAGCTTCTCTGGAGGTCTCTGTCTCTGAATGTTCCTCAGATGCACCGTGGATTTCTTACTGAGTTATTGGGATGCCAGTTACGGTGCTTTCAGGTGCTTTATTTCTACATTCATTCTTTTTCGGCAACTCTCAGTTGTGTTTTGGATGGCCAACAAGCACCACCAGCATATCCAATAAGGATTCTCTCTGTGCAGCAGGCTTTTCCCAATAAATACTCGAGGGGAATGCTGAAGCCAATACATTGGGCTACATGTTGACTCTCTGATGGGGCAAAGCACAGAGGCAGCTGGGCATGAAAAGTTACGCCACTGGCTGACATATCAGTTTGCAGCAGTGTCCGTCTCCAAGGCTATATATCTAGAGGTGAGCTGGTGGAGTGGGGTGAGGGGGAGGGGGTTTGCAGTATGGCTACCCACCCACAAGTGATAGCAGTCAATTAAGGCTCTTTAAAGGCTTACTGAAGTTTATCGTCAGAGGTAGACTGAAAATTTCCACTCATCCTCCAGGCTGTATTGAGAAACAAAACAGTTCGGACAGTATTCTTATTGCCCTGTATTTCTGCTTTTTCTTTCTAGGTGGCATCAGGACTATGCCAGCTGCCTGGAGGCAGCCCTGTTGCACCAGGGCAATGGGTCTAGTACTCCAGGTAGGTTTTGAAGCCCTTCCTGCCTGCCTGGCTTTTCCTCTACTATGGTGGTGTAGCGGCTGGCCCCTTTAAGGGGTGTGGATTGGGAGGGCCCCGTTGTCACATTACCAACTTACATTCAATTGGGCATGGACTGGTAACAAGTGGGGTTGCCGTCTGTCCTTGGAGATCTCGGTGTTGGGGGGAAGGTCAGGGGCAGGTGTTGGGGTGGAGGAAGGGCTGGAGCTTCAGGCCCCTGAGGGGAGAGCATCCCAAATCTGAAGGAACCTTCAGTACTGCCCCCCACTGCACTTCCCCGCCCCATTTCGTCCTTCCCCACCCCTCTTCAACTTCCCACCCGAGATCGATCATGAAGACTCTTGTTTGGCACCCTGTTCCAATTGGCTCTGTAAGAAGTCTCACAACACCAGGTCAAAGTCCAACAGGTTATTTGGTAGTAAACGCCACTAGCTTTCAGGGTTTGCCCCTTCATCAGGTGACTGACTGTTGGACTTTAACCTGGTGTTGTGAGACTTCTTACTGTGTTTACCCCAGTCCAACGCCGGCATCTCCACACCAATTGGTTCCTGCCAGCCTCAAAATACAGGTTGGGTGGGAAAAAGTCCTTAACTGGTTATCAAATGGTCACTTGAGGGGCTTAACAGGGGCATTGGCAAGCTTCCTATCCGAGGCCCAGCACATCCCACAGCGAGTCCTGATTGGGGTGGGAAGGATCTTGGGGAGATTCTCATCCATGCAACTTTACATTCCCCTCCCACCTTTAGAAACAGTGGGGAGGAAGATAGAATTCTGGCCCATGGTGTGATTTCTTGGACTTAGAAGATTCCCACAATCAGAGATGCATAAGGCAGACAAAGCACTTACATGGCTTGTTTTTCCTGGAACAGGCTGCTAGCCTGAAGCAAGAGCTTGAGGGACACCATTCTGCATCATGTATGGCGAAGAGTCTCTGGTCCTGAAGCGCTGCTGTAGGCATGTTGCTGAGATCTACAGATTGATAATCAACTTATTTGGATGTGTTACGAACACTGGTCTGACTTCAGGAAGCTTGAAATCAAATGCATATCTTTAAAAATGAGTTGTCCAAAATATTTTCAGTTGTACAGGAAATTGGAAGGAGGGAGTGAGATATTTACAGTATGTGTCACTGATTTCCCACAGAACCTCTTTGATGTAAATATAAAGACCAAAAATAGTTAGCACTGAATCTGCTTGGTGCTCTGACTACTGCTAACTGAACAACTTTCATCAATTAGCCCCCTTTTCCTTACCCTCAATGTCACAAGAAAAGAATTGCTTTACATTTGAAGCATTCTGGAGCTACGTTACGCGAGAGGTTTTAATTCCTTATTCATTATGCTGCATTTTATAGAATTATAGAATATCTACAGTGCAATAGGAGGCCATTTGGCCCATCGAACTTGTACCATCAATAATCCCACCCAGGCCCTATCCCTGTGACCTCCATATTTACATTGTTAAACTCCCTGACACGAAGGAGTAATTTAGCACGGCCAATCACCCTAACCCGGGTTAGGGTTTGACCTGGGAGTATTGAGCAGCAAACAGTGAAGGTGAAAAATTTGTCCCATCATCCCTCCCCCACTGATTCGTGAAGAAGTCATATCCATCCATCTGTTTCCGGCTGTGCAAAGGGACAGACATGTATGGAGCCTCCTGTTAGATATCCACCAGTTTTATCCCTAATATTCTCAAAATAAGAAGCCTCACAGCACCAGGTTAAAGTCCAATAGGTTTATTTGGAATCACGAGCTTTTAGAACGCTTCTCCTTGATGAAGGCACAGCACTCTGAAAGCTCGTGATTCCACATAAACCTATTGGACTTTAACCTGGTGGTGTGAGACTTCTTACTGTGCGTATCCCTGTCCAACGCCGGCATTTCCACATCATAATATTCTCATGGGAGAGGACAGTCTTTTATCCCATTTGAAAGAAGCATCAATTAGTTCGCCTTTCTCAATCCTTTAGAAATCCTAAAATCCCTACAGTGCAGAAGGAGGCCATTTGGCCCATCGGGTCTGCATAGACTCTCCAAAAGAACATCATACGAAGGCACACTACACCCCCCTCCCCCACCACCGCAGCCCCCTCCCCCTCCCCATCTTATTCCATTACTCCATGCATTTATCATGGCTAATTCACCTAACCTGCACATTTTTGGGCTGTAGGAGGAAACCCATGAAGAGAAAGGGACAACATAGGTTTCCTCCAGGTGCTCCAGTTCCCAAAGAGTTTCCAAACTACTTTTTTTTTCTTTTCGCTATAATTATTCATTTCCCTTTTAATAGCTATTGTGTCATGTATCCACGACTGTTTCTGATGGGATATTTCATGGTCCAATAATCCACTTCATGAAAAAAATTCTGTCCTTTCTTCTCATGATTTTATTATTGATCTTAAATCAAACAGCTTCCAGTTAATGCATCACCAGCTAGTGCAGATAATTTCTCCTATTAATCTGCTCAAATTCCCTTTCTAATTTTCAGCACCACCATCAGAACCACTTTTAAGTTTTCCATCCTGATGATAAGGCCCCAATAATTCCATTGATTTGCTGTAGCATCCAATACCCAGATTTTCATTATAAAACAGCGAGCCCTATCCTGATGTAAGTTTGAGCATCTGAGTCTTGCCGGATAGCTGTAATGCTACTGTGCCTTTAAAAAATATATTTTAGTCATAATTCTTGTGCAGAGCCTACTCTATGCACTTGGAACCATCTTATCTGGATCCACCAGCACTGTATTGTTACTGCAGCAGCATAATTGATCTTAATTGCGGCCATTTTTGTTTTAATCTGAACTAATGCAGAACTCTGTTACTTTGAGTTTTCCCCTGGGATATTGCAGAGTAGGGCTTGATTAGGTTGATTGAGAAGTAAGGTCATATGACTAGGTACAGCCAGGCTTTCGCAAATAACCCAAGGCAGTCTGCTTTTTGGAATCTTTTAAGAGAGGTTGGGTTCTCTCCATCTCTTGCTGTACTCTGCAGTCTAGAGACTAGAATCTGCTAGGAAATAAATCTCTTTCTCTGAGATTCTACTATCTGGGTGTGGCGTTTTCTCTGGAAGTTGCTGCATGAAAATTTGAAGACAAGTATCTGTCTGGATCATTCTCCAAAGGTGTTTAAAGGCCAGAAATCTAGTTCCCATGTAAGCAACTTTGGCTTCTGTGCTAACCAGTTCTAAAAAAAGGATACTGCAATAGAGATAGCTAGCTGTTAAGAATTATAACTTGCCATGTTTAAGTATTTTAACTGGTAATGTTATGCTAAATTTTTTGTTATATAAACTAGAAGCAGGAGTAGGCCATTTGGCCCTTTGAGCCTGCTCATTATAATCATCAAATTTAATATCCTGATCCCCTTCCCCCCATATCCCTTGATCCCAATTATAACCGTGTTCTTAAACAAAATTTGTTTAGATTAAAGCATACTACTGTGTCACTGGAATCATACCTGGAGTGAAACACCTTATGCTCACCCTAATGCCAGAATGAAATGTAAATGTTAGGGACTAGGAACTTTATAATGTACAGTGGAGTTTATTATCTGGTTCCTAACACTGCCGAGTCATCGATCATGGATCCAAATATAAATGAGGCCAGCAGCTGGAGATCTGAACCCCCTTTGGATTTCCCAGCATGCAAGTACCTGTGTTGTGGGCAGAGATGGGAATTGGAAACAACTGAGTGAAACAACGCAGCTGGCATTGATATCCATTGTTTACTGGAACCCAGGATACATCCCGGCAAATTAATCACAAGAATATTTGTTGGCTCTATTCCTCGGTACGGCTTTCATGACGCAAATCATTTTTTAAGCCCCTGCTATAATATTGAGAAATTCTCAAAATTCCCCTGAAGTATATTTAATGAAAAATGCTGATGTTTGCACTTCCATCACAGAAGATCTTCTGAGCCATCCAAGTGCTTTCATTTGTCCCTGTAAGTGGTTGTAAGCTATAGAAATGGAGTTGCATGTAAAGTAACCAGTTTTTTTGATGTTAAGATGAACTCTTCGGTGCATACCTAGTTATAAGGTTGTGGCACAGAGGTTAGCACTGCTACCTCACAGCTCCAGGACCCGGGTTCGATTCTCAACTTGATTCACTGTGTGTGGAATCTCCATGTTCTCCCCGTGTCTGTGGTTTTCTCCAGTAACTCCGGTTTCCTCCGTAGTCCAAAAGACACGCTGGTTGGGTGCATTGGCCATGCTAAGTTTTCCTTCAATGTATTTATAAGATCATGAGACATAGGAGCACAATTAGGCCAGTTGGCCCATCAAGTCTGCTTCGCCATTCAATTATAGTGATTTTATTTTTCATTTCCATTTTCCTGCTTTTTCCCCATACCCCCGATCCCCTTATTAATCAAGAACCTGTTATCTCTGTCTTAAAGACACTCAATGACCTGGCCTCCACAGCCTTCTGTGGCAAAGAGCTCCACAGATTCACCACTCTCTGGCTGAAGAAATTCCTCCTCATCTGTGTTTTAAAGGATTGTACCTTTCACCTGAGGCTGTGTCCTCTGGTTCTAGTTTTCCCTCAAGTGGAAACATCCTCTCCACGCTATCCCCCTCACAGTATATTGTAAGTTTCTGTAAGATCCCCCCCATCCTTCTAAACTCCAACAAGTACAGACCCAGAGTCCTCAATCGTTCCTCATATGGTAAGTTCTTCCAGGAATCATTCTTGTGAATCATGTCTGGACCCTTTCCAAGGATAGCACATCTTTCCTTTAATATAGGGCCAAAAACTGCACACAACACTCCAAGAGGTGGCGAAATGTGGTGACTCAGGGATTTTTACAATTACTTCATTGCGGTGTTAGTGTAAACCTACTTGTGACACTAATAAATAAACATTAAACCATATCGAGGAAAACAATTTGGAAACGTTTCAAAGACAAAATAAGAAGGCAGTGAACTTGCTTTTGAATTTTGTGGTTAGAGCAGTTGTGATTATTAAATCATTAATAATATCAATGGTTATTGTGGTGAAGTTCAATTTGTGAATAAGGTAAATCTTGTGAGAGAAAATGTGCTGCCTACATCTACTTTCGTCATGAGCCCTCTGTTTAAACTTGGATGTGCATCCCAGAAACTTCCAACATCTGCGCTGGTTGCATAATGTAGATCAATATTTACCAAACTTAAATTAAATCTCTACAGGCACTATCATCACGCCATGTTCCCACTGTAGCAAAGTTGGAGAATATGGCGTCCAGCCACTGCAGCAGGATGAGGAAGTCCCGGTAGTGTGAATAGCCATAACATTCCACCTTACATGTTCCTCAAGAATCAGTCAAACAGTATCATGATCTATTATCACCCCTATGTTCACTAATCTACGTTAACTTCTAGTCAAGCAGCACTTTGATTTTAATATTCTCATTCTTGTTTTCAAATCCCTCCATGGCCTTACCCCTCCAATCTCTATGAAACTTTTCGAATTCTGGCTTCTTGAAAAGCCTAACTGAAACTTTCCATACCAACATTGGCATCCTGGATATACAGAGTCAGAGAAGAAGGATTTCATAAATTTGCATTATTTCCTCAACATATTAATGTCTGTTTATGGAGAAAAGGCACTTTCCATGACCAGGCCAAGTCTTACATGAATTAAAATTTCTACCCTTACGTATGTCATGAATAAGGTCACATAACATCGGATGCAGCATTTGTTTTTAAGAACAAAGAACAGTACAGCACAGGAACAGGTCGTTTGGCCCATCAAGTCTGTGCCGACACAGGTGCCTTCCTAATCTAACATTTTCTTTCCTCTACATGGTCCATATCTCTTTATTCTCTGCCTTTTCATGTATCTATCCAATATCTCTGCTTCCACCACCTCTTCCGGCAGCGCATTCCCTCTGAGAAAAAAATTTGATCCTTATATCTCTTTCAAATTTTTGTCTCCTCACTCTCAATCTATGCCCTCGAGTAATTGACCTTTCGACCCTGGGAAAAAGACCCTGACTATCCATTCTATCCAAGCTTGTCATGATCTTGTAAATCTCTATTAGGTCCCCCTTCATCCCACAATGCTTCAAGAAAATAATCCAAGTTTCTTCAACCTTTTTTCATTGTCCATATCCTCAAAACCAAGCAACATTCTGGTACATCTCTTCGGCAACCTTTCCAATGCATCAACATCCTTCTGGTAGTGTGGTGACCAGAATTGTACACGATACTCCAAATGCGGCCTAACCAAAGTCTTATACAGCTGCAACATGATTTTCCAATTCCTAGACTCAACACCCCAACCAATGAAGGCCAGCATGCCTTGAATTGCCATCTGCAGGGAACTGGGGATCTGCACACCTAGATCCCTCTGTATGTTAATATTTCGAAGAGTTCTGCCACTTACTGTATACTTTCCTTCTGCAATAGACGTTCCAAATCGCATCACCTCACATTTTTCCAGGTTAAATCCCATCTGCCAACTTTCAGCCCAGGTCTCCAGCCAACTTATATCCTGCTGTATCCTCTGACAATCATCCTCCCGTCCTGCTACTCCCTCAATTTTTATATCATCTGCAAATTTACTAATCAGGCCACCTACATTTTCCTGATATACATATATAATATACATGTATTATACAAACAAAAGTCCCAGTACTGATCTTTGTGGAATACTGCTTGTTACAGACTTCCATTTAGAAAAGTACCCTTCCACTGCTACTTTCTGCTTTCTATGCCCAAGCCAGTTTTGTATTCATCTTATCAGCTCTTCTCAGATCCCATATGACTTCACCTTCTGTGTCAGCTTGCCATGAGGAACCTCACTGAAGGCTTTATTAAAGTCCATGTTTCCAGCATCCACTGCCCTGCTCTGGTCAATTTTTCTTGTCATTTTCTCAAGAACACAATCAAGTTTGTGAGACATGACTTCCCCTTCACAAAACCATGCTGCCTATTCTAATAAGCCTATTCTGTTCCATATGTGGGTGCATCCTGTCCCCAAAAATATTCTCTTATAATTTCCCTAGCACTGATGTAAGGCTCCTGATTGTCTCTTCTGTCCTGCTTACATAGAGGAGCAATGTTAGCTACTCTCCAATCCTCTGGTACCTCGTCTGTGGCTAAAGAGGAGACAAAGACTTCGGCCAAGACCTGAACAATTTTCCCCCCTTTCTCAGTATTCTGGAATAGAGCCTATCTGGCCCTGGGGACTTGACCGCCTTAATGCTTTTCAAAACCTCCAATACCTCCTCCCTTTTTATCTCAACATGTTCTAGAATGTTGACATCCTTCTCCTTTGTGTAGACTGATGCAAAGTACTTGTTAAGGATCTTACCCACCTCATCAGGATCCACACTCAAATTCCCTCCACTGTCCTGGAGTAGATCTACCCTTTCCTTAGCTACTCTCTTCCTCCCAATATATGCATTAAAGCCTTTTAATTAAAATAATGGAACACAGGCCATATAGTAAGATTATCACACTCACCCATCTACTTTATTGTCAGTTCACAGCACTCGTAAACAAAGAACAAAGAACAACACAGCACGGGTAACAGGCCCTTCAGCCCAACGGGCCTGCGCCGCCATTTTAACGTTGTGAGTGCCCTCCTCTACCTATGACCTTTGTCTACGCCTACTGGGGAAGACTAATTTAGGGACAATTTGTTACACCAATCAGCCTAAGAGCAAGTTTTTGGGGTGTGGGAGAAAACTGGAGCACCCGGAGAAAACCCACGCAATCACGGGGAGAATGTGCAAACTCCTGCAGACACTGGCCCAAATCCATGTATCTGCACAGCAAACAGTGATAGTCACTGAGCTGTCATGTTGCCCGTCAAATGGCCCAGTTTAAGCACACACAAACAACGTGAAGCACTAGGCAACTCTCGAAGCAACATCCAAGAGCAGCCCTCGCACGACCCACCGCGTGTATGCCTCTTGTTGGACAACAAGGTGGACCGAAACATAATAGCCTTCTTTGTAAGTTAACTGCACAAAGCACACTTGCCCCTGAGTCATCAAGTCGTGGATTCAAATAACACACCATAGACCTGTGCACCGACACACTGGGTTGAATTTTCGTTCTGAGTCAGAATCATTTCTGAGTCCCAAGTATTTACAAGTGAAAGTTAATTTTGAAAAACACCCATGCCAGCTTTGCACACTCAAGAGCTCAAAAGCTATTCACTTTATTTTTCATCTCATCCAATGCATTAACAAGAAACTGTCCAGCTATGTCAATGGCAACAAAGTTTTAAGTTATTATGTTTGAAAATTGGTGTCACAAGTAGGCTTACATTAACAGTCTGGCACCTGTTCAGGTACACTGAGGGAGAGTTTTAGCATGGCCAATCTATCTAACCAGCATGTCTTTCAGACTGTGGGAGAAAACTGGGGCACCCGGAAGAAACCCATGTAGACACTGGGAGAACTTGCAGACTCTGCACAGACATTGACCCAAGCCAGGAATTGAACCAGCGCCCCGGCACTGTGAGGCAGCAGTGATAACCACTGTGCTACTGTGCCATCTTAGTGGGAGCGCCTTGTAGGATTGGGTGAGAGCAGCAGCTTCTGCATTGATTGTCTCACTAGGATGACATTTGTTGTGGCTGTGATCAGGTAAATTGACTCAATGCAATGAAAAGATGGCACAGGGGCACATTGCCTCACGTTATCAGGACCCAGGTTCGATTCCTGGCTTGGGTCATGTCTGTGTGGAGCGTGCACATTCTCTCCATGTCTGCGTGGGCTTATTCTGGGTGCTCTGGTTTCCTCCCACAGTCCAAAGATGTGCAGAATAGGTGGATTGGCCATGCAAAGTTTCCCCTTGGTGCTAGGGACACTAGCTAGAGCAAATTCATGGGCCTATGGGGATAGCACCTGGGTGGGATTGGTCAGTGCAGAATTGATGGGCCGAATGGCCTCCTTCTGCACTATAGGATTCTATGATTCTATTAATGATTAGATCCAGATTTGTGTGATTCTAATGATTGATGACTTTAAGGCAATGAACGATAGGTTGGGAGGGGGCGAAGGGGACATATAAGTATACTACTTAAGATGGTGTGGCAGTTGGAAACTTGTCTTCCAGGAAATTCTTAATCTTCAAGTGTTTCTGCTCCCTCCCTCTGTGAAAGGGGATTTTTCAGCCAGCATATGTCCCAGTATGTGGAGCCTTCAGGAGAAACACCCTTGGGTTTGTGCCTCCTTTTCTGACACTTGCCTCTGATGGCATGAACAGCCACAGTATCTGTGATTGCCAAAAGGTGAAGGTGTCATGCAGCTGCCCAGATACCAGGCACAGACCTGAAGGAAACCTTTTTGCTGGTCGCAAACATCAGTTGAATGTTGAGAATTGGAATCCTTTGGATAAAGTTCTACCCTGCATTTTTCAAATCCGTCCAGGATAACAGGTATCTCCATGACATACAACGCTCCTCAGACTGCTGTTCTCACCGCATCCTGAGATCCACACTTAGTGCCATACGCCGCCATATGCACACCCTTGATATCTCTCTCCAGCAGCAGCACAGACACACTCTCTCAAAGCTGCCCTTGTCTTCAGTTTCACTTCATTTTTCACCTCATCCAATGCATTAACAGGAAACTTTTTAGCATTGACGAAGGGTCTTCCTGACTCAAAACATTGGCTCTATTCTCTCTCCACAGATGCTGTCAGACCTGTTGAATTTCTCCAACATTTTCTGTTTTTGAGTTGGAATCCCTTTCCTGTGTTATGTATACCCTGGCTGCTCAATCAATGCCTTGAGGGCCACATAGATCCAGTCGACAACTTCCTGCACCTGAGGCAATCCAGTGATGGAGGCAAATCCCAAACCCCCCTGTCCCTGTGTGGCCCCGTCAGTGATAAACGTAATGTAATCTGATGCTCTCTCATTCAAGGCATCTTTCATACCCTATGATGAGTAGACACTGCTGCCCTTTGTAAAGCCACGGAGGCTGAAGTTCAGCATGTGCTAATACACCAGGTGCCATGGGCATACAACTCTGCCATCATCGGCCTCGATAGGCGCATCCTTCAGTGATAGTGATATTCTGTACAGGAATCCCTTTGGTTGTCAATACACTCTGTGTGGAAAGTTTATGCCTCAGGATCAATGGTCTGTATTTGCTGTGGGAGTGGCTCCAGCTCCAAGTGGCTCAGCCTCTTCTCTACAGATGGCCTTCTAGATTATCTCTAAAAGAACTATCATTACTGCATGTTGCCTTCTTATCTCTGTTGAGTCACCCTCCTCAACTGAAGCAATGCTGACACAGCCATCTCCATATTCTGTGAGTTGCTCTCAGAATCTTTCAGCTTTTGTTCCACTAAATAAATGGGCCGCCTCAGGGAATGCCTACTCCCTAGGAGTTTCTTTTTACATAAGACAGCACTTATTGCCCATCCCTAATTGCCCATGAGAAGATGGTGATGAGCTGCTTTTTTGAACGGCTGTGGTCTACGTGGTGCAGGTACATCCATAGTGCTGTTAGGGAGGGAGTTCCAGGATTTTGACCCAGTGACAGTGAAGGAATAGTGACATACTTCCAATCACAATGATGTCACACTTGGAGGACAATATTCAGGTGGTGGCGTTCCCTTATATCATTATGACATTGGCCTTCTAGACTGTAGCAGTAATGAAAGGTGCTGTTGCAGGAGGCTTGGTGAGTTGCTGCAGTGCACCTTGTAGATGGTACACTCTGCTGCTATGTGCTTTGGTATTGGAGCATCTTCAGCGTTGTTTGAGAAGCACTCATCCAAGAAAGTGGAGAGTATTTCATCATGCTCCTAATTTGTACATTAAGGATGGTGGACAGGCTTGCGGGGTTGTGGGGGGGGGGTAGCGGGGGGCGCAGGGGCGTAGTCAGGAGGTGAGTTAATCACTGTGGGATTCTGAGGGCCCGATTTTACCATCAAGTTGGAAAAATTGGTAAAGTTGGACGTGAGACGAGTAGCATCATCCGCGCCCGACTCTGCACCGGTTCCCCCATTACCAAGGCCCGAATTGCCCTCAGCATTTGCATGCATTTAAATTAACTCAATGGGCTGCACACCCAGCCTTACCAGTGCTTTTCCATTTACTACATCGTTTCCCCATCCAGAATCGGCACAAAACAGAAGTGCTCTACAAAAGCCTGATTTGGGCGAGAGAGGTGCCGAGCATCCGACAGCTCTCTGTTTGAAATCGGTAGGGGCAGGGGGAAGGGGGGAGGGGGTTCCGCTGCCACTCTGCCTGTGATCAGTGAAGGGGAAGGGGATCCACTGCCTCTCTGCCTGAGATCAGTGAGGGGGAAGGGGGGTTTCCACTGCCAGTCTGCCTGAGAGCAGTGAGGGGGAAGGGGATCCACTGCCTCTCTGCCGGAGAGCAGTGAGAGGGAAGAGGGTCCATTGCCACTCTGCCTGAGGTCGGTCTGGGTGGTGGGTGGATGGGTGGGGGGGATAAGGGGGTCAGTAATGTTGTTGGGGTGGGGCAATGTCTGTGTGGGCCAGGGACAGGATTAGGCAGCCTGGGAGCAATGTGGCAGAGGAGCCGCATTCTATCTTTTTTTTCTGCGCATGCGCAGTTAGAGGCTCCGATCAGAGCTGCAGGGTTTCAGGCATGTTAAAGCCTGCCCACAGGCTTCTACAGCATGATTCAGAATCACTGATATTTTTGCAGGCAGACTGTGTATGGGGCACCTGAGGATGGGTCTAAAAGTCGGATATGAAACTTTCCCACTTCAAGTCCACTCAGCACTTTGAATCAAAATGGCAAAATAAGGTCCTTAACTTCTGATCTGCTCTTGTAGCCACAGTATTTGTAGGTTTGATCCAGTTCAGGTTTTGGTTACTGGTAACCACTAGGATGTTGATAGCAGAGCACTCAGCAATGGTGATGCCATAGAATATTGGAAGCCAGTTCCTACTCTGATATGTAGTTGTCATTCCAAAAGTAATTTCCTGCCCTGCAATAAATTCTTAAAGTGACCCATTTGCTGGATCACTTGCTGAACTGCAGCATGCAAGTGATTTATCAGTGTGCAGAATCTGTTTCAAAATTGCTGCAATGTGGGATTGCATCAGAAATCTGCTTGTAGATTTGAAACTGTGCATCACCTGACCCCTATCCTGTCACCTCAACCAAGTATATTTCAGCTCCCCAGTGCAGTGCTGGGAGAGTGCTGTTCTGTTGGGGGTTGCCATCCTACAGATGAGACATTAAACCGAGGTCCTATCTGCGCTCTCAGTTAGATCGGACAGATGCCATGGCACTTTAGAACAAGGGAGTTCCTGACAATGTCCTGGTAAATTTTATCCCTTCACCAAAGCAAACAAGCGAGCACATTTTGTAAAAGTGTTGAATTGACTTTTGCATGACGTGAGGGCATTAAAAAAGTTACAGATGTCTGAGTCATTCCTTTATCATCCTTTCTGCTTTTATTTATAAAGAAAATGATGTGGAAACATTAAGGTGGGGTTTTCTAGCCGTGCTGTCTCCAAGACCATAAAATCTTGCCCAAGATCAACAGAGCTTTGCAAGGTCCTGTCCTGTCCCACTACGATTCCCATGGTGAGCGGGATAGGAAAATTTCGCCCTGAAGATTGAAACGGTCCATAAGAGTTCCAAATATATTCTTTAGGGAAATTCCTTATGCAATCCAATAATCTACTTGATTTTTTTCAAGGAAGCATTGTTCCATTTTTCTTCAATAAGAAGGAGAGCAAGTTAATATTTCTTCTTGACATGTTAACTCAACTATGACTATAGACTCACTGAAACTGAACTAAAAACTGAAATTTAATGAGATGTGTTAGTCATTTTATGCCAGAAAAACATTTCAATTGCATGTGTTAATCACTGATTAGTAACCATCTTCCTCTCAACAAATCCCTTGGTACAACAGCCACTGACTTTTAAGAGGTCACTTATTTCTTCCACGTGGAAAACTTGCACATATTGACATTTGTGAATAAATGAACTATTCCTATTGTGTACTGGACTATATTGAAGGTTATAGATCAAACAAACACTGTTCTGTAAAACCATTAATTTAGATATCATAGAATCCCTACAATGCAAATGGAAGCCAGTCAGCCCATTGAGTTTGCAAAGACACTCTAACAGAGCATCTTAACTAGGTGCTATCCCCCTAACCCCACATATTTACCCAGTTAATTCCCCTAACTACTCATCTTGGGACACTAAGGATCAATTTAGCATGGCTAATCCACCCAACCTGCACATCTTTGGACACAGGAAGAAACCGGAGCATCCGGAGGAAACTCATACAAACAAGAGGAGAACGTATCCACACAGACAGTCACCCGAGGCCAGAATTGAACACAGGTCCCTAGCATTGTGAGACAGTAGTGCTAACCGCCGTGCCACTGTGTTGTCCTAGAACAAAGCTTTTGCACAGTTCCTGACTTAGGTATTAATAGATATCTGATTTTTAGCATTAATCAAGATGCATTCAGTTGTGAAAATGAATTCTTGTGGCTCAGTGGTAGCATTTGTATCACTGACCTGTCCGGTGTCAAGTCCCACTCCAGTACTTGATGGCCATGGAAAAGACGCATTCGTAATGTGATCATACAGGTTCAGTATCATCTTGTAAATCCTTCCAACAGGAGGTATGGTGGGAGAGATGCCATAGCCATGTGATAGAACGAAATTGGAGCCTCCACCATCACAATCCATGGTTCAATGCTTCATTTTGCACGTAAACATGTATGTTGCCACAGCAACTCAAGACTCCTTTGGGGGGGATTAGTGGGGGGTTACTACTCAATTGGATGGCTGGTCTGGATCAAATTGGTGCTAACAGCACAGGATTTGATCCCTGTTCCAGCTGGGATGGATTTGGGGTCTGTCTCCTTGCCTCACCTATGCTGGAGATCATGGAGCAATGGGTCAGACCTGCCTAAGGGCAGAGAACTGAAGAAAGAGATTCAATAATATTTGTGCAGTACCAGTGTCATCTCATCCAAAGTCATTATCAACCTGACAAAAGACCAAAGTTATCCAATGTCAGTTCTGTCTTCCCAATGCTGGTATATCCAAAGCAAGATATAACTTACCCAATACTAATTTCTATTTGTGCAAAGTCAACACCTGCATCTATTTACCCAATGTCAGCGCTAACTTACTCAACATCAGGGCCAATTTGCCCAAAGCTTCTGTTGACTTACATAATACCAATGCAGACTTTCCCAATGTCTAGGTAGAGGTGTTTCACAATGCTGTGTGTTTATTTCACAGGCTGGGATTTTCTGGTCCTGACATGGGAAATTCAGCAGCCCAGCCAAAATTCCATTGACTTTCTGAGCAACCGGATAATCCTGGTGGCACGTGGGGCCGGAATGTCCCTCCCAGAAATTGTGAATCTCATGTTTTTCACACAATATTAATGAATGGTAAGTCCAGCTGCTACCTGTGTCAGGAACAGCGTGAGGTCCCCATAACAGACGTCAACCTTAATCACATTTCTCCCATCTTTCGTCTATCCTTTAACATCTTAGTTCTTCAAATGATTGTATATTCCCCATTAAAATGACGAGGAAAATTTTGAGCAGGCTCGAAAGGCTGAATGGCCCCCTCCTGCTCCTACTTAGTATGTTTCTGTTACAATATTGGGAAAGAAAAGGCCAATAAGATTAGAAGTTATTAGAGTTATCCAGCACAGAAATAGGCCCTTCAGCCCACCATGTCTATGCTGACCATCAAATACCGATCTATACTAATCCCATTTACCATCACTTGATCCATAGCCTTCTCCGCATTTGCGATTTAAATGCACATCCAGATGCTTCTTAAATGTTGTGAGGGCACTTGCCTCCACCAACGTCTCAAGCAGCGCATTCCATATTTCCACCACCCTCTGAGCGAAAATATTTTTCCTCCAAAGCACTTAGACCCCTCCTAAACATATGCCCATTGGCTTTCCACACTTATGCCAAGCAAAAAAGGTACTTATGACCTACTCGATCTATGCCTGCCATGATTTCCTACACCTCGGATCCCCCCTTTAGCCTCCTCTGCTCCAGGGAAAACAAACCCAGCCTATCCAGCCTCTCCTCATAGCTGAAATTTTCTATCCCAGGCAATGGAATAAATAGCGCTTTAGCAAGCATTACGGTTTTATGCATTCCAGCAAATTTTCTTTTGCAGATTGGATAAGCAAGTATCTCCACTCTGTCTGTAATAGTTGTCCAGCAGCTTGTCTCTTTATCTCCACTCACTAATCCCCACTCTGTCCTCAGTATTCCTGGTCTCCTACACTGTTCTAACTAAGCGTAACACAAAGTTCAAAAGGTGCATGTTACCTTCAAATGGACCCTTTGCAGCCCTGTCATCCCAATAATGATTCTTACAACTTCAGCAGTGGCATTTTACAGCCTCGCTTGAGCTGAAACCCTAAAGTCCCACCCGAGGTCAACAAACCTTTCCATTATCCGCCCCTTGCCCGCTCCAATTCCCATGGCAGGCAGGGTGGTAAATTTCCAGCAGAGGTACATAAGAACATAAGAACATAAGAAATAGGAGCAGGAGTAGGCCATCTAGCCCTTCGAGCCTGCCCCGCCATTCAATAAGATCATGGCTGATCTGTCGTGGCTTAGTTCCACTTTCCCGCCCTCTCCCCATAACCCTCAATCCCTTCTCTTATCAAAAACCCATCAACCCGCTTCTTAAAAATATTTAGCGAGGCAGCTTCCACCACTTCAACGGGCAGAGAATTCCAGAGATTCACCACCCTTTGAGTGAAGAAGTTCCTCCTCAACTCCGTTCTAAACCGCCTCCCCTTTATCTTGAGGCTGTGCCCCCTAGTCCTACTGTCTTTTTTGAGCGGGAAGAGTCTCTCCACCTCTATCCTATCCATCCCATTCATCATCTTATACGTCTCAGTGAGATCTCCCCTCATTCTTCTAAACTCTAACGAGTACAAGCCTAGTTTATTCAGCCTCTCCTCATAGCTCAATCCCCTCAACTCCGGTATCAGCCTAGTAAACCTCCTCTGCACTCCCTCCAGGGCCAAAATATCCTTGCGCAGGTGCGGCGCCCAAAACTGCACACAGTACTCCAGCTGCGGCCTCACCAATGCCCTATACAGCTGCAGCAAGACCTCCCTACTTTTATATTCAATCCCCCTCGCTATGAAGGCCAGCATCCCATTCGCCTTCCTGAGCTAACTCGGCTGTTTTAATTTCTTCCCTATTTCTCTCCCATCTACCTACCATCTCCCAGAGCTAAATCTTGTAAGGAGTTTTTTGGTGTGTATCTTTCCTGTGCCTTTTTCAACACCTTGCATTGTATATTTTCTTACGTACAAAATACTTTGGTTAATTTCAAAATCTTTTGCTGCCATCTATCAGAGGTATTGTTGTTCAGAGAATAAAACCAGTTGAGCTGAAGCTAGTATGGAGGTCGCCTTGTCAGGTTTTAGCGCTATCTTTTATGCAAGTATAATGAGGGATAAACATCTTTTTTTTTACTCTTTGAGCTTGCCTTCACGGGTTAATGTAACAAGGAGGAGAGTAAAAGAATCGTTGGCATTCGGGGAGGGCACCAGATTCAGTTGTGTAGTACTAGACTCCCCAGTAGTCCGTAGTGACACTTCAACTCACCTGCTCCCACTTGGCGAGTGCCAACTCTCAGCTGAATTCCCACATAGAGATCTGTGCCAGTGGAATAGAGATTGGCAGGACGCCCATCTCCTGCTGGCCGACCGCTGAAAAGCATTGGCAGGCAGCCCAGAGAAATGTAACCTCCACAACAGGCATAATGCATCCCACCTTACCACCAGAAGATAGACGTATGGCACTGCGAGACAACGAGTCGAGATGTATAAAGACAGACATCGGTTATCAGTTCCTGTTGAAACTGCGGTACTTTTATTTTCTTGGCTCCTTTCGAAGAAAATAGGAGATCTGTTTAACTGTTTCCCATGCCATTGTTTTGATGGGATTCTCTCATGCATGACTAAGTCATAAAAGTGATTCATCATGAATTGTGCACCGATACGGTGTCACTGCAAGATCGCTGCTGCCGTTCCCATCTCCTGCTCAGTGAACCGTGTTTTCAGACCGTGGTAAAAGAAATGGAAAAAAAAGCTTTCCAACAGATTCATCTTGAAGAGGTTCCACAGAACTTATCACTGTTTAGTCATCTATTGGTTTAGATACAACACCCAAAAAGATTTATTTTAAAAAGCCTGCAAAGGAAATAATTTCTTACAATCAAGAGCTAAATTGAAGATGCAAACATTAATTTAATTAAGATGTTCCAAAAGCCACCTATTCATCAAGTAGCAAAATTGGCAGAGAAACATGCACTGAGTATTGGAGAGAGTAATTTACTAAGCATACCCTGCAGTCACATAATTACATGTAATTTCACCAGCGTAATTAACTAATTTAATTACCACTTCTCAAGAGCATCAATTATTGACATTATAGGGTATTTAGATTTTACACTCAACGTGTACTGCATTTTGAGAATTCCCAGTCTCTGTTTGTTATGCAAGCTTTCAAACGCCTCATTTCTGATTTAAAACATGCCTATAATGTTAATATTAGTGACACAGCCTCAATCAGACATTCCATACAATTAAATGAATGCAAGTACATTAACAACTCCCCACAAATCCAAAATCTCAAACGGCATTTTATAGCATTGTAAACATATGTAATTTTTTTTTGTATCTATTCATTTCTTTTAACCATTTAAACCTTGTATTTTTTTCTCTAATGGAAGCATCTCATTAATTTCGAACAGTTACCAACCGCCGCCATTCAGTTTAGCATCCTTTCTGTTTGTTTTTTTTCCCTTCTGTCAGTTTTCCAAATGTTTTGTTTGAACAGTGAGGTCTGACAGTGATATAATAGGGAGTGTGGTACTGCCATGGAGGAGTTACTGAACCCAGTAGAGTGAGAGAGCCGAATTAACATACAAGGGCTGAAGTGACAAGATTGTTGAAGCATTCAGGATTAATGACTCAATCGCCCTACTGGTGATAACTCGCTCATTCAAACTGTTGAGCTTGATAGCTTCCAGTCAATTTTCCCTGCTGATATTATGAACATTCACTCCTTAAACAAAATAATCTTCAACGATAGACAGGGAAATGATGCTCGGCGTAATCAAATTTCGTCTTGTTTTCATTCTTAGCGATGTGGAAGGCTCCCTACTTCAGAGTCCTTCGAGGTGCTGTTATACGAGCATAGTCTACAAATAGCATTCTTGGTACATAGCCTTGTCTGCTGAGGACCACGTATTGGAGAGCTAGAGTGTGGCGACTAAGTGGTTTCATTGCAGTGTTAATGTAAGCCTATGTGTGACACTAATAACTTTAAATTTATTCCTAGCAATAATATTTGGGGAAAACATGAACTCGGTCTTAAATGGTAGTATAGGTGACAGCAAATCTGCAATGCATTTCACACCCTGCCACAGTACTATAGCAAGTCAGGTGGGGTGGTCAAACGGACTGCCAATTTGCTCATGCTCATATTCCAATCTCACTCCTTCTGTGCCAGGAAGTAGTGTTTGGAAACTTCGTCCTGTAACATGTCAAGGTTGCTGGCACCATAGAATCTGTTTAGACACAGGAACAAACAACAACTTTCATTTAACAGTACCTTCAATACAGTAAAACATCTCAAGACAATTGACATCGCGTCAAAGGAGGAGACATTGGGATATATGACCAAATGCTTGGTCAAGCGGACAGTGTTCCACTTGATAGTGGATACAGACTCCTGTACTCTACAGCTCTACATCCAATAGTAACCTCAAATTAAAAAGTCAGTACTGGTGCCTTCAAGGGAGTGAGACAGCTCCAGAGTAATTCTGGAGGCAGGAATGACATCCATTGCAGAATATAGACATGGCTAAACTATTCAAATGGGTCATTGAGAAGGTTTTCTCTATCGCTGTCTTGTGCAAACCTATGCCAGCCATTCAGGTGACCGAACAGCCAGAAATTCCTCCAGGTACTTTGGTTCCCTGCCACAGTCCAAAGATCATGGAATCCCCACAGTATAGAAGGAGGCCATTTGGTCTATTGCATCTCCACCAAATCTCTGATAGAGCATCTTACCCAGGCCTCTTATTCCCAGAATTCCACGTATTTATCCCATTAATCCCGCTAACCTACACATCTTGGGACACTGAGGGACAATTTAGCATGGCCAATCAACCTAATCACTTTGGAGTGTGGGAGGAAACCAGAGCACCCGGAGGAAACTCCCGCTGACACGGGGAGAACGTACAAACTCTACACAGACAGTCACCTGAGGCCAGAATTGAACCTGGGTCCCTGGTGGTGTGAGGCAGCAGTGTTAACCACTGACCCACTATACCACAGATATGTAGGTTAGGCGGATTGGCCATGCTAAATTGCCCCTTAGTGTCCTAAAATGTGTAGGCTAGGTGGATTGAGCATGACAAATGAGCGGCATTACAGGGATAGGGCAGGGGATATCGCCTGGGTAAGATATACTGTCAGAGGGTCAGTGCAGACTTGGTGGGCTGAATGGCCTCCTTATGCATTGTAGGGATTCTATAAAATTGGAATTACAAATCAAAATTTTAGTCCACTGCACACACACATGCTTGCATACACAATTATTTGGTTTCTGCCTTGACCTCTATCCTCACTGACCTACATCTCCTAATTCTTCAGCACCCCAATTTTAACACTCTCAACCCATGCTTTTAAATCCTTTTGTGGCCACACCCCTCTATATCTCTGCCTATTTGGCCTTTCAATGCTCCGAGTCTCTGCACCCCTCTAATTCCAGGCCTTAGGCTTCCCCAGTTTCTATCACTCCACATTTAATGGCTGGGCCCAAGCCCTAGGCTCTGGAATTTCCTCCCTAAGCCACTCATTGAATCCCTACGGTGCAGAAGGAGGACATTCTACCCATCGAGCCTGCACTGACAAGAATCCTTCCGTCCCTCCATATCTACCCTGCTAATCCCCCTGATGCTAATAGGCAATTTAGTAATTTACCAATCCACCTAACCTGCTCATCTTTGGACTGTGGGAGGAAACTGAAGCACCCAGAGGAAGCCTAGGCAGACCAAGAGAATATGCAAACTCCACACAGTCACCCAAGGCCGGAACTGAACCGCTGTGCCACCGTGCCACCCACTCTGCCCTTCTAACTCTCCCTCCTTCCGGGAGTGTGCCCTTAAAGCCTACCTATTTACCCACGCCTTTGTTGCAATGAATTAATACCTCCTCTGTGGTTCAGAATCAAACTTTATCTGGTAGCACACTCTTGTGAAGCTATTGGACTAAACTGAAGGTGCTATATAAATGCAAATTCTTGCGACTGTAATTATCAAAAGGTCATGAAATGGTAAGTACCTATTCATGTCTGTCTTTGGCACACGTTTAACAAAATACTGCACATCGTACGCTGCATTTCATTTTCACAGAATCATGGAACCCATACAGTGCAGAAGGAGGCTATTCGGCCCATTGAGTCTTCACTGACCACAATCCCACCCAGTCCCTATCTCTGTAACCCCATGCATTTACCCTAGCTAGTCCCCCTGACACTAAGTGGCAATTTAGCATGGCCAATCCACCTAACCCACACATCTTTGGACTATGGGAGGAAATCCACGCAAGCTTTTTGACAAGCTTCTTTCTTCGAGATTCCTTTCACATACGCTTCTCACCCCATTTCATACTGACCATATTAAAACCAAACTCTGTGCTCATAATGTAATGCACAGACCTGGAAGATCCCAGATTCAACCGACCCCTACTGAGGTAGCAACAGCTTCATTCCAATGTCTCTGGGTGGGGAGGGGAGGGGGGGAATGCTGAGCCACAATTCAAACTTCTGGCTGCTGCCATAGTCTGTAAGAAATACATGCTGATGTACATTAGGTAAGTTAAGGTGGAGACTCAATTAGCCTCGTGGCCCTCAACGTCAAGGCTTGTAACTGAGGGATGACCATTAGGTCAAGGACATGGTGCCCCGCTGGTTGCCATAGATTCACACCCTTGAATGAATCACAAGTGCTAATTCCTTGATTGTGCTCTTCCAGCACTTGCCTGGACCTGGTGTCAGAGCAGAGAACGAATAAAAGTACAGCCCAGAAACAGGCTCTTTGGCACCAATCATGATGCCTGTCTAAACTAAACTGTATGCACTTACAGAGTCCGTATCCTTCCATTCCCATCCTATTCATGTATTCACCTAGTTGCCCCTTAAATGCTGCTATCAAACCTGCTCCCACTCCCACCGTCACCCTGGACAGTGCATTCCAGACATTCATCACTCATTAGGTTTCCCCACTGGGAAAAGGGAATCACTCCTGTCTTCAGTAAGAAGCAGTGATGAAAAAAATCTCACTCCTAACTAGTAATTGGGACCCTGCCTAATTAAGGTTTATTTGTTAGTGTCACAAGTAGGCTTACATTAACACTGCAATGAAGTTACTGTGAAAATCCTCCAGTTGCCACACTTGGGTGCCTGTTTGGGTACACTGAGGGAGAACTTAGCATGACCAATCCACCTCACCCAGCACATCTTTTGGACTGTGGGAGGAAACCAGAGCATCTGGAGGAAACGCAGGCAGACATATGCAGACTCCACAGTGACCCAGCCAGGAATCGAACCCAGGTCTCTGACGCTGTGAGACAGAAGAACTTACCAGCCCCACCAGCCAACCCATTGTTGCCACTAATGGATGATCATGGAAAATGAGTGGAATTCTTGTCCAAAGTCCAAAGTCTTGTCCATGAGAGTTCAGATTATTTCTTCCTTTTTGCATCCAACTCACAAACGATCAGTAAAAACATAGGAACTGCAGTAGGCCATTTTCCCCAAATGCGGTGTCATTTAAATAGAGAACAGTTGATCAATACTAGGCCCACTTTAGCTTCGTATGCCTCCCATAGCCTTATCTAACAAAAGATGTTTACTGACTTTTCAATGTGCATTGTAAGGCATGTACAACAGCCTAATCAGCGTTACCCTTATTTGTCCAATTTAACCAGTATCTCCTCTGACTATTCAAGGAACTGTCTAGAAAGCATATAACCTAAATATCCCAAAAAAGCTCTGACACACAACATTTAGCTATAAACTGTGAGTAGGTTAAAGGTTCCGAGCTATAGGCTTGAATTAAGCTCTGAAAGCGCTAACGTACACAATTTTGTTGGTGCCACAGAGAGTAAATGATTCCAGACACAGTCAAATTGTGTCCAATTTCCCAACATTTCCTGCGATTACAGTACATTTAAGCAAAATAAAATCCAGACAATCCTATATTCCTGCTCACTGTACCCAGCAAGCTTTATATTTCTTTTAATGCCCGTTGGTGCACAAGGATTGTTTTTGTCCAGTTCATCCCATCACCCAGACAAACCATATCTATTGTCGTAAAAATAAAGGGCTGGGTTAACGCTGAGCTGGGATGAGTCAGAAGACTTGTAAAAATAGCAGGTAGGCCCTGTCTCTGTGATTCCTGAACCAATTTCCCACAGTTTCCAATTTTAGGGAATGGCATTTAAATGTGTGGGCTAGTTCGGTTCCTGTGCTCACACCCTAGAGTCCTGACCTGGGCAGCTCCATTGTAAAAATAGGCACGTCCTAGTCTTCCATAATTTTCATTGAGTTGGGCCTGCTCTTTAGTGAGATGTTCTTCATGGAACTCAGAGATGTTATGAAGCAACAGCTGCATGAAGGAACCTTTTGAAAGGTAAATTCAAAAAAGCGGCCTCATGCCTCCCGCACCTCAAGACGCATTCTCCCTACACAGCCCCTATGGCCATGCCAAACTGTGCCCCTCAAACAACCATCATGGCCTCTCAGTCAAGCCTGTTGGCTAAGAGCCTAGGCATCCTGTAGCATGTTGAAGCACCTGCACCCCAGGGAAAACAGTGCTTGGTTGACAGATTTGGCGTCTGATCTGTAAATGCTTACAGTTTTGGGTAATGGATCTTTCAAGTGTCTGGATGATTAACACTTTTATTGGGCTATAATAAAGTTGAGTTTTATTTTGAGAAAGTGGAAAATTGTCAATTAATGACTGTCGTTTTTGTACACTTCCTACTGTCACTATAGGGTTCATTGTTTCTACAACATATATAGTGGGTTGATGTGCATGGAAATGCCATAGCTTGGCATGGGGTCATAAGGGATGATCATTCGGGGTTTGGGCATGAGGTGGCATGGTTGGGGCATGGGGAATGTGAATGGGTGGGTGAGAGGATGTGAGGGTTGAAGCTGGCGGGGCTTTCACTTTTTATTTTAACCAGACCAAGTCCTGCGGCACTGAGGTGGACATATTAAACAGCTTGGAATCCCTCCCTAAATCTATCCAGCTCTCTGCTTTTTATCTTCTGAGACTGTCTGTGTGACCCACTTCCTTGGTCAACTTTTTGGTCATTTGACCTAATACCTCCTTACGTGGCTCAATGTTGTCTCCTATTTGAATACATGCCTATGAAATTTGAGCCTTCTGCTCGGCTAGCAGTGTACGTTATTGTTGAAATGCACTTGCAACAATTAAATGATTAACCATTTAATCGATTTTTTGTTACATAAGTTATGCGAACATAACAACACATGAAGTAGGCTATGAGTAGGCCATTCAGTCCCTCAAGCCTGTTCCACCATTTCATAAGATCGTGGCTGACTTGATTATAAACTCAACTCGGCATGGTGGCACAGTGGTTAGCATTGCTGCCTCACAGAACCAGGGATCAGGATTCAATTCTGGCCTCGGGTGACTGTCTGTGTGGAGTTTGCTTGTTCTCCCTATGTCTGCGTGGGTTTCTTCCGAGCACTCTAGTTTCCTTGCACAGTCCAAAGGTGTGCGGATTAGGTTGATTGGGCACGCTAAATTGTCACGGGGATTATCAAAGTAAATACATGGAGTTATGGAGATAGGGCCTGTGTGGGATTGTTGTCGATGCAGGCTCGATAGACCGAATGGCCTCCTTCTGCACTGTTGGGATTCCATGATTCAACTGTACTTGCCTCATTGCCCCGTTCACCCTTTGACTCCCTTGTCAAGCAAGAATCTATCAGCCTTTAATCTATCCATTGAACTTGCCTTCACTGCTCTCTACTGAAGAGAATTCCACAGACTCACAACCTTCTGACAGTAACAAATTCTCCTCATGTCTGCCTTAAATGGGAGACCCTTGGTTGTAAAACTGTGTTCCCCAGTTCCTGGGCCTCTCATAACGGGAAGCATCTCTCACCCTGTCAAATCCTTTCAGGATTTTATTGGTTTCAATAAAATCAAGGAAAAATGTCAACCAGGACTCCATGCTAACTCCCTGAACTCCTTCAAATAATGTTTTCTTTTGTTCACTGTCAGGTGTGGCTATCACTGGGCCTTCACTTATCATCCATTTCAAAGGAGGGTTGAATGTAATTGGGTGAAGTTCTCAAAGGAGGAGATGGTGCCATAGAACTAGTGGGAGAAACCAATGTGTGGCTTCGTAGAATTAAGAACAAAAATATACTCTTAGATTTTACAATAATTGCGCTATCTGGGCTCTGGTTTATGTCTCATCCTCTAATTCTTTCTTTATCAATTGGTGAATTCCATAGGGCAGTGGCCTCTCTCCCAGACTGGCCCTTTGTCATATCCATCATCTGCAAAGCTCAACCCTTGCAGTGAAAGAAAACAATTAAAACTGACAGCTACATGATGCATTTCATTCTCAAGCAGTATTAAATATTGAATGTAGATAGCAAATCAAAAAAAAACTTTGAATTTACTTCAATTTGCGGCAGTGTATATATCATAAGCCAAGGGGAGACGATGGACTAGTTGTATTATCCCTAGACTATTAATCTAGAAATTCAGCTAAAGTTCTGGGGACCCAGGTTCGAATCCTGCCACAGCACATGAAGAAATTTGAATTCAATAAAAAATATCTGGACTTAAGAATCTACTGATGGCTATTGTCCGAAAAACCCATCTGGTTTGCTTGTATTCTTTAGAGAAGGAAATCTTCCATCCTTATCTGTTCTGGCCTCCATGTGACTCCAGAGCCACAGCAATGTGGCTCACCCTCCACTGTCCTTTGAAGTGGCCAAACAAACCACTCAGTTACAAGAACTGAGTTTATTTGCTACCAAATAAACCTGTTGGACTGTAACCTAGTGTTGTGAGACTTCTTACAATAAATACTCTCCAGCCAGAGACGCCCATGACCCACGAATGAATGAACAAACAAAATTCACACTCATTTTAGAATTAGTCAGACTATGGAGCAGAAAATACTTTTCAATCATCAATCAATACATCCAGTTATAAAGCAATGCTACTTTTTGTGGAACAGAATGGAGGAAGAAATTATAACAACTGTTTTTTTAATGGAAGTTTATATTTTAATAACCATAGCTTCGAATAGTCTCTTGGCATTGCTGATTTTTTTTTGTAGAGCTTGTTATCTGGCATTTATCAGGAATACAATGCAAAATAAATCAACAAATTTGTACTGTATGAGAGAGCTAATTGCTTAACAGATGAACTTTGATTTGTACAGGCATTCCTATGGATAATGCATGGTTGATGGTGACTAACAGTTCACTGCCAAACATTAGGTGAAATTTAAGCCAGGCAACTTAACCGTTCAAGGCATTGCCCCGAGGAATGAACAAGCGAATGGCTCTTATTTTCTTTAGATGACCTGGTGACCTGAGATAACACGTACCCCACTAGCACAGAAACCATTGGATCCTGAGGAGATTTGAATAAATGACTTTCCTTTAGAATTGGGGTGACTCCGCAATGACAAGTCAAGTGATGATATCCTGCAACACTCCATGGTAAACGTGGCAATAATCTGATATCTAAACCAAGCAGATGTATGTTATTACAAGACATGGGAAATATGTCTACTTGCTTTCACAACAGCCTTGCAACTGTTGTAAACCTTCACTGTTTCATGAACTACAATCACTGCATTCTTGTCTTGCTCTTCAGCCTTGAGGTGGCAAACTTATCTGGTGTCTACAGGTCTGGAAATAACTCAGGGCAAATACATAATAAAGAGTACATTCCAAATAAACTAAACAGGAACATCACAGGAGGGGGACATTGTCAGTAGTTTGACTTAGAGACTTTTAATTATGATCCTGGCCTGGACGACACGGTGGCAAAGCATTTAGCATTGTTGCCTCACAGACCAGGTTTGATTCCCGAATTGGGTTACTGTATGTGCAGACTCTGCATGTTCTCCCCATGTCTGAATGGGTTTCCTCCTACAGTCTGAAAGACGTGCAAGTTAGATGCATCAGCCACGCTAAATTTTCCTTCAGTGTACCCGAACAAGCACCATAGCATGGCAACTAGGGAATTTTCACAGTAATTCCATTGCAGTGTTAATGTAAGCCTACTTGTGGCAGTAACAAATAAACTTCAAAATTTCTCACGTCAGACGTCCAACTAACCAAAAAAATAGGTTCCATCTGAATCTGAACACTACAGACTGCATGTTAGATTTTACAACTGTGCACTCTTACAGGGTGTAAGATCCATTCATTCTTCAGAATAGATATAGACAGCGCTGGTACGTTGGATTTCTTTTATTGAGCTGAATTTTAAAATTAACACATTACAGAGAGTGAAAAATTGATTAACTGGAAAGAAAGAGAAAGACCAGCAAAAGCCAGTCCCAAAATAAACTTGATTCAAACCTCATACTGAAAACACGTAGAGAGCATCCTAACTTTTTGGTTATCTTTCTTACGAAATTATTTGGTACAGCAGTCTCTAACTTTCATAAACAATTTGCAGCAGTGGCTGTGAAAGCTTTGTTTTGGCTTATGAAAAAGCTTATTTACCTTTCAAAAATGCAGTCAATTTCCATCTAATCCCAGCATGCTTGCAGTGTCTTAAAATGTGGCAAGTTAGCTTTAAAGCTCAGCGTAGTTAGTTACATAAGCAGAAATACCTTAAAATGAAGTCTTTACATTAATTGAAATATACCATACCAAGGACCCCACACTGGCTAATACTCCCAGAGTGTGCTATCTCTTAGAATCTACAGCTGGATTCTAATCACTACATATTGAGATCCTTTCTCAAAAGAGGAATCAACTGAATGCCAACTGCCACTTTAAGAGAGTCACAGAGAGAGTTTCATCCTATTTCTTATTTTGATTGTGCATCTTTCAAAACTCACCATCCAAGTCAAATACCCTACTTTCATGAATATTCTCCATGCGTTTTGGGATTTTGTCCTGTCAGTCTTTGAATCCCTCCAGTATAGAAGGAAGCCATTTGGCCCATTGAGTCTGCACCAACCACAATCCCACCCAGGCCCTATTCCTGTAACAGCACACAATTACTCTAGCTAGTCCCCCTGACACTAGAGTCAAATTAGCATGACCAATCAACTTAACCCACACATCTTTAGTCTGTAGAAGGAAACCGGAGCTCCCAGAGGAAACACATGCAGATATGGGGAGAATGTGCAAACTCCATACAAACAGTGACCAAGGCTGGAATTGAACCTGGGCCCCTGGCGCTGTGAGGTGGCACTGCTCCCTATTGTGCCACCGTGCCATTTTTTTTTGCTCAAATGAGAACAAGTCTCATTTTGCAAGTCTTTTCTCACAGCTTAGAGTCTTGAGAGCTGAGGATATATTTCACAAATTTGTGGCCTTGAATGAAAAGCCCACTGATCTTCAGTTCCAAAGTTTTGTTCTTGCTTCCAGTGGGTGAAGTTTTACCAGTTAGCTGGATGAAATTGTAATCTCAATTCATCCTTGGCACTTACTCTGAATCTTTTTTTTATTCGTTTGTGGGACATGGGCATCACTCGCTGAACAGCATTTATTGCCATCCCTAGCCTCCCTTGAACTGAGTGGTTTGCTAAGCTACTTCAGAGGGCGGTTGAGAGTCAACCACATTGTTGTGACTCTGTTGTTACGTGTAGACCAGACTAAGTAAGGATTTCCTTCCCTAAAGCACATTAGTGAACCAGATGGGTTTTTCCGACAATCGGCAATGGTTTCATGGACATCAGTGGATTCTTAATTCCAGATTTCTTTTATTGAATTCAAATTCGACCATCAGCTGTGACGGGATTTGAACCCGGGTCCCTAGAACTTTAGCTGAGTTTCTGGATTAATAGTCTAGGAGTAATACCACAAGGCCGTCGCCTCCTTTTGCCCACCCTCCCACTGCCAATAGGTATTAGATAGGTACACATAAAACTTCCATTTAGCTTATCCCCCACTGATCCAACATACAAATATAGAGTTACAGAATAGCATTGTGCCCATGCCAGCTCTTTGAAAGAACTTTCCCATTGGGCTACTCTTTCCCGTAGTCCTACAAATCTTCCTTTTCAAATATATGTCCAGTTCCCTATTGAAAGTTACCAATGAACCTAATTCCAGCACATTTTCCAGATAGTACATAGAGGAGTATAATGTATAAATAAAGTTTTTCTTAATTTCCTCCTAATATTTGCCACTTATTTTATAACTGCGTCCTCTTTCACTGACAGTTTTGATGTGGAGATGTCGGCTTTGGACTGGGATGGGCACAATAAGAAGTCTCCCAACACTAGGTTGAGGTCCAGATTTATTTGGAATCATGAGCTTTTGGAACGCTGACTGACCTGATGATGGTGCAGTGCTCTGAAAGCTCGTGCTACCAAATAAACCTTTTGGATTTTTAACCTGGTGTTGTGAGACTTCTTACTGGCAGTGGAGGTAGTTTCTGCCTATGTATTTGAACAAAACTCGTCATAAATTTGGAAATAAATGTGCTACTTGTAAATACAGTGACTTGTTATGTAGATGGAGTACACTGGCCAGTTTTTCACAGTTAAAATTCCAGTAGCGACAATGAGATGAATGAACAGCTAATTTATACTGAGCAGCATGACTTCAGGGGAGGAATGTTGGTCAAGAGGGCAAGTTCACAACAGTCTGGGCTACCTCTGGCTTTCTTCCTCCTGATAATTTCATGAATCAATAAATAGCAAATTCCAAAGGTAAGCTTTTGAAGGAATGGTTCACAAATCTTGGAAAACAAAACTAGACAAATAAGTCTCTTTTTTGAATGAAAGTCCATTTTTTTCTACATTTTTATCTTACACCTCGGCGATGTTGCTGATCAAATGTTCCAATTAATTTCCATCAAACAAAGTGGGCTTTGGAATTCGCATAATGCTTCTACCCTGCAGACTGGGCTTGCCTTGGTTGAGTAGACTAATTACAGCATCAGTATGGCCCAGAGGACAGTATAAAACAAGTTGAATAAAACCCACATTAACCTGTCACTGTGTTCTCTCTGTAATGGTGGAACTGAAAGTGGAGATAGTTGTGAATATTAGAATCTCTACAGTGCCAAAGGAGGCCATTTGGCCCATCAAGCCTGCACCAACAACAATCCAACCAAAGCCCTGTCCTCATCAGCCCATGTATTTACCCTGATATCCCCCCTTATCACTGAGGGGTAATTTAGCATAGCTAATCCACCTAATCGACATGTCTTTGGAGCATGGGAGGAAACTGGAGCAACCAGGTGAAACCCACGCAGACATAGAATAGAATCATAGAATACCTACAGTGCAGAAGGAGGCCATTCGGCCCATCGAGCCTGCACTAACAACAATCCCACCCAGCCTCTATCCCCATAACCCCACAGATTTATGCTACTAATCCCTCTGACACTAAGGAGTAATTTAGCATGGCCAATCAATCTAACCAGTACATTTTTGGACACGGGGAGATTGTGCAGGCTCCACACAGACAGTGACCCGAGGCGGGATTGAACCGGGGTCCCTGGCTCTGGGAGGCAGTAGCGCTAACCACTGTGCCACTGTGCTGCCCATTATGGTAATCGTGTGCAACATCTAGTATATCTCTTTCTACAATTACTAAAACCCTGATACTGCACAGGCCACATTGGAACATGTAACATTTATTGATACCTTTATCAAACACAGATAAATCTATGTGTGCCTGTGGTGATGCCTAATGCTGACTAGGTGGCCTAGATTCTGGCTAGTGACATAGTAGAAACATTAAAGCACTCAGCATATGATATATTCACTTCCCTTTCTCTGACCAAATGAAACCCTCTTCTTGTATTCAGTATCACCGGAAGAGGCTATGTTCATTCAACATTATATTGACTCAAATCTCCAACATACAGAGAAAAGATTTACAGACTGGCTCAGATTTTACTGATAGAATGGAGTGTTTGTAATGCAGTGCATTATCCTGATGTTTTAATGCACCATGCTTTCACTGCTGGATCCCAGCTATCAATCTGACCAGCTAATTTTGAGTCAAACAAGGAACTCCAGGCTTTTATGTATAAATGAGTTCACAGCAGTTTCTCTCCACAAAGATGTGAAATAAAAAAAGTAAGAAATGGGAAGGGAATATACTAGAACAAGGACAAAGAACAAAGAAAAGTACAGCACAAGAACAGGCCCTTTGGCCCTCCAAGCCTGTGCCGATCATAATGCCCTGACTAAAAAAACCTTCTGCCCTTACTGAGTCCGTATCCCTTTTATCCTCCCTATTTACGCACTCATCCAATGCCTCTTAAATGTTGCTAATGTGTCTGCTTCCACTACATCTTCTGGCAGCATGTTTGAGGCATCCACCACTCTCTGCATGAATAACTTGGCCAGCACATCTCCCTGAAACTTTCGTCCTCTCACTTTAAACCTGTGCTCCCTTGTAATTGACACTTCCACCCTTGGAAAAAGCCTCTGAATATCTGTCTATGCCTCTCATAATTTTGCAGACCTCTATCATTTTTCCCCTCAACTTCTAACTTTCCAGTGAAAACAATCCGAATTTATTCAACCTCTCCTCATAGTCAACACCCTCGAGTCCAGGCAACATCCTGGTGAACCTTCATTGCACTCTCTCCAAAGCTTCCACATCCTTCTGATAATGTGGTAACTAGAGCTGCGCACAATACTCCAAATGTGGCCTAACCAAGGTTTTATATAACATTTCCCAACTCTTGTACTCAGTGCCCTAGCTGATGAAGACAAACATGTCATATGTCTTCTTAATCATCTTAGCCGCCTGTGTCACCACTTTTGGAGAACTGCGGACCTGCACGCCCAGAACTATGGGCGTTAATGATATTAGTATTGTTTTATAATAATTTTATAAAAGTTTTATGATAATAATTGTTTTACAAATATTGTTTTCTTTTGTACAGTGTTGTGTATGGTTTTTGTATACTATGCTAATAGTACTGTATTGTATTGTAAAGCATTATATTGTATTAATTAGTATTGTATATTATTGTATAGTACAGGTTAGTGTTGTGTTTTATTGCAGACTATTGTAGCAGATTCTATAAAAGAGAAAATAATTTCCCGTTACTTTCATTCTTTAAATTGATAGACCCCAAAGTTGGGCATTGAGATGGCACAGAGTTAACCCACTTCCATTCACAGTGATTTAGACAACACACATGGTGTGCAGCCTCGTACTGAATGCAGCAAATGGCTACGTTCCTCAGCAGGGGGCCCCAGGTTTGTGTGAGGTTAACGCCACTTTAAAACAGCCCGCACTACTTAAAGACTCAAAGAATTCTCACAGCGCAAGAGAAGAACATTCAGCCCATTGTGTCTGCACCATCTCTCCATTTTGCTTAGTGCCATTCTCCTGCCTTCTTCCTGTAACCCTGCATAGTTTCTTTTCGAATGGCGTCACAGTGACACAGCGGTTAGCACTGCTGTCTCACAGCGACAGGGACCCAGGTTCAATTTCCGGTTTGGGTCACTGTGCAGAGTGTGCATGTTCTCCCTGTGTCTGCGTGAGTTTCCTCTGGGTGCTCTGGTTTCCTCCCATAGTCTGAAAGACATGCAGGTTAGGTGCATTGGTCATGCTAAATTTTCCCTCAGTATACCGGAACAGATGCTGGAGTGTGGTGACTACGGGATTTTCATAGTAGCTTCATTGCAGTGTTAATGTAAGCCTACTTGTGACACTAATAAATAAACTTTGAAACATAATCATTTAATTTCCTCTCCAATGCTTCAATTGATCTGGCCTCCACCACACTCCAGGCACTGCATTCCAAACCCTCACCACTCGCTGTGCGAATAAGTTTTTTCTTGTGTTGCTTTTGTTTCTGTTGGAGATTATTTTAAATTTGTGCCCTTTCATTCTCCATCCTTTCACTGGTGGGAATGTACTCTTTCTGGGCTCCCCATGATTTTGAAAACCTCCATCATATCTCCTCTTGGCTTTCTTTTCTCCAAGGAAAGGAGTCTCAACTGCCGGCATTTTGTGACCTTGCACAAGGCTAGTAAGATCCCACCCGAGACCAACAGAGAATGCCATCCTGCGAGCCTTGCCCGCCTCGGTTCTGGGACGGGCGAAGCGATAAAATTCCAGCCAATATCTCCAATTTATTATCATAACAGAAATTGCTTCCACTGGAACCATTCTCCTAGATCTTTACTGCATTCTCTCCAATACCTTCACATCTTTCCTTAAGTGTGGCACCCAGAACAGTATACAATATTCCAGATGAGGTCTAACCAGTGTTTTGTACAAGTTCAACATAACCTCTGTGCTCTTGTAGTCTATGCCCCATTATTAAACCTAGGATGCTATTTGCTTTAACTGTTCTCTCAACCTGTCCTGCCATTTTTAATGACACATGTCCATTTATATCCAGGTTTCTCTGCTCCTGCCACCCTTTCTTTTTTACAGACTCTCAGTGTCCTTCCTGCCAAAATGTTTCACCTCACATTTCTCTGCATTAAATATCATCCGTCACCTGTCTGCTCACTTCACCAACTTGTCTATGTCCTTTTGAGTTTGACATTGTCCTCCTCACAGTTTACAATGCTTCCGAGTTTTGTATTGTCTGCAAATTTGTTCCCTGCACGCCAAGATCTCGAACATCAATATATATCAGGAGAAGAATGGGTCCCAATACCGACCCCTGCAGAAATCTCCTACAAACTTTCCTCCAGCCCGAGAAATATCCATTAACCACTCTCTGTTTCCTGGCACTCAGCCAATTTTGTATCCCTGTGGTTATTTTTGATGACTCCAATCAGGCCCTTGACACTGGCCTATTGGGATGTGAACTCCCTGATTAAGGAGTCAATTGATGGGTCAATCAGGGAATCTTTTCCATGTATTTAACCGGGCATGTCAATTCCTCTGGCACTCCGTGTACTGCTGTTGGAATTGTAAATAAAGGGATTTTGGTGAAGGGACATTATGTAACTGCTCATTTAATTCCATGAGCTGCAGCTTTGCTCAAAGTTCTAATGTGTGGCATTATATCAAATACATGCTGGAAGTCCAGGTACATCACACCAGCAGCACTGGCCTCATTAACTCTCTCTGTTACCTCAGCAAAAAACGCAAGCAAGTTAGTCAAGCACAAACTTCCCATGATGGCACTCCCCGATTAATCTGCATTTATCCATGTGACTATTAATTCTGTCCCAAATTATAGTGGAATTTTCAATTCCGGGATTAAGTCCCATGGCAGGAATTGGGAGAGTTTCCTGCAGTGGGAATTTGCCCCGAATCACACAATGCTGATCTAATTAATTATGCAGTCGGGGGATTCCCCACAATTTGCGTGACAGGGTGGGCTGTATGGCGCCTGCCCCATCATCATATCCAGCCGCTATCCTTAAAGATGCTCAGACACAAACTTACCATTTGTTGAAGGAGGAGATGGTCAGTCGATTACAAGGGGTTCAAGGCCCTCAGACTCAGCTTTCCTCAAACTGCTACTCATTGCAGTGGAGGCTGGGAGGGCCGTCCTCCATCCATAGGATTGGAGGAGGAGGAGGCCGAGCCTTTACAGCAATCCTGCACGGGATGAAGACCAAGACGGTCAGTGCACACAGCCTCCACCAGAGGCCTGCCCTGCAATGCCACCAATGCATGAAGCACCTCATCTACACCTCAACGGTTTTCATATTCAGCTCACTGAATGGCATGGGGGACATGGGCCTGAGTTGTAAGAGCACCATCCATACAGCACATGCAGAAAAGAGCTACTCGATGTGTTAAGGTGATACCTCATTGCCCCGGTCCTGTATATCAAGTCTGTATACAGAGAGGGTCCCTGACCCTACTTGCACAAAGTTGTCCAGGAGGCTGGTGGGGTGGGGGTGGAGGGGGTAATGGTGCCGGTGGTGGGGTGGGGGTGGAGGGGGTAATGGTGCCGGCGGTGGGGTGGGGGTGGAGGGGGTAATGGTGCCGGCGGTGGGGTGGGGGTGGAGGGGGTAATGGTGCCGGCGGTGGGGTGGGGGTGGAGGGGGTAATGGTGCCGGCGGTGGGGTGGGGGTGGAGGGGGTAATGGTGCCGGCGGTGGGGTGGGGGTGGAGGGGGTAATGGTGCCGGCGGTGGGGTGGGGGTGGAGGGGGTAATGGTGCCGGCGGTGGGGTGGGGGTGGAGGGGGTAATGGTGCCGGCGGTGGGGTGGGGGTGGAGGGGGTAATGGTGCCGGCGGTGGGGTGGGGGTGGAGGGGGTAATGGTGCCAGCGGTGGGGTGGGGGTGGAGGGGGTAATGGTGCCGGCGGTGGGGTGGGGGTGGAGGGGGTAATGGTGCCGGCGGCGGAGTGGGGTTAGAAATTGAGGCAACAGCAAGCAGTGCTAATGACATCTGGCTTTGAGCCTTATCCTTCTATCTGTATTGGCTGACCATTCTGGAGGATGCTGCCACAGAACCCCTGTGGAGAGGCTTAGTCTGGCCATCTTTGGAACAGCAGTCACTGAGGCCACAGCTAGCGGGCAACTAAAACCATCAATGTTTTTGTTATGTTTCTGTCTATTAGAGCTTTTCATATCTCACTTCACCCTCCCACATTATCTGTTAATAACTTACAAGCTGCAGATGGTGTGTCTGTGTACCTCCTGCTTTTCTCCCTTCTCTTTCGCTAACTCTACTCTTGTGCCTTGACCCTGTCAGGTACGCAATAACTGCTGCCTTGTGCAGGCCATGGGGTTGGAATTTGAAAGTGACCAAAGAGTGAGGAGGAGGAAGAAACATCACAACTCGATTTCCCAGCCATCGGCTCAGATACTGGCACGGTACAAACATTAGAGGGGGACCTGCCAAGTGTGAAACCAAATCCAAGTGAATTTTGTCACCTTTAATGGGAGGAACGATACTGGAAAGCTGATTCTATTATAGACACATGCATCTCTCTCTCTCCCGCACGCGCTCACATTCACCTCGCCCCCCGCACGCGCTCACATTCACCTCGCCCCCCCCCCCGCACGCGCTCACATTCACCTCGTTCCCTCGCACACATACACGCACTGCTGCGTTTACTTTTGCAGTTGTTTGGTTGCTCCTTTTGAAGTGGTTAGTCATGTGGCAGCCACCAATTCAAAGAGCCCCCTGGAGGCCCTTCAGCGATCTCCAGTTTGGGAACCAGTGATCCAGCACTTTATTCACAGAGGCACATTGACTTCAGAGTAAATTGCGACAGTATTTCAGATTCAGAAGGAATTTGGGAGAGTGATAGTAAGGCTTCTCTAGAGCCCTTGGTCCTCGGTGATCTGTTGATGAAGATTTGCCCAAATTATAAGTTCATGCTATAATGGAATGTTTGATTGAGTGTGTGCTAACGGTTTGCTGCTCTATCAGCATTGGAGCCAAACAGCATGTGATCTCTTCACCATTTTGTACTCTTCTTATATAACGTTATACTTGACACAACAAACGGCCTAAATAAAGGTGTCCAGTACCTATCCATAGATCAGGGAATTACTTCAACCGAAGTAGACCGTGAGCTTCAATAAAAATCACAGGAGAGTTAGATTTAAAAAGTTGATGGTTGTTGAATGTGTTCTGGAGGTGCACATCTGGGATTATCTTGAGTTAGTTCCCAAGAGACACAGCAAATTAACTGATAGAATTGGCAGTGCCAAACTACATAGTGTCAATCAGGTCACCTATCCGGGCAGTATGTTATCAAATTGTGCATCAACAGATAATGACTTATATTTGTAAGGGCAACATTGTATGGGGTGGGAGCCAGGGAGGTGGGGGCTAGGATACTGAGACGTTGCATTTTGGAACCAAGTCTCTTAGCAACGCTGCTAGTGTGCAGAGCCACTGGTGTCAGCACCTTCTGTACAGACCTGCATTCTGAGCATTTTACATCACCACCTTCAACAGCTGGTCAACATGAACCTGAGGAAGAAAAGAATAAGAGACTTACACTTCTGTCACAACCTCAGGATATAACAAAAAGCTTAACAGCCATTGAAGCACTTCCCAGGGGCATTCACTGCGGAATGCAGATTATCATTCAAATCGAGTGGTTGAAGAAAATGTCCACCCATAGATCCACCAGATCATCCAGATCACCAGCATTCAAGGCTGTACTCGGAAGAATCACAGCTGCACTAACTGGGACCACGGAGTCCCAACACCAATGAGAATTCTGTGCAGTTGGAATATAATGAGTCAAAACAACTTGGGAAACAAAACAATACTTTGGGAAAGCTGCCTGGCATATAATAGTGATAAATGCCAACCATTACAACCACTGGCCACACCAGGATGCTGGACTCTGGAAAGGAAAATGAAAATCATAAAATCTTAAAATCCCTAAAGTGCAGAAGGAGGCTCATTGAGTCTGCACTGACCACAAAGCACCTAGGTCCTATCCCCATTTACCCTGCTAATCCCCCTGACACTAAGAGGCAACTTTTAGCATGGCCAATCAACCTAACCTGCACAGCTTTGGAATGTGAGGGGAAACCGGAGCATCCGGAGGAAACCCACAGGCACAGGGAAAAAGTGCAGACTCCACAGACAGTGACCCGAGGCCGAAAATGAACCCAGGTCCCTGGCAGTTGAGGCAGCAGTGCTAACCACTGTGCCACCCTCAAAACATGTACAGCAGCAGCTATTCTGTAACAGCGAGCAGTTGTGAGCCTGTGAAATGTGCAGGAGAACATGTCCCTTTTATACAACACCAACTTACTGCAGATGCTGGAAACTGGAAAACGCTAAGAATGCTCAGCAGGCCAAACAGCAGCTGAGATTTTCCAAGCCTGTCGCGGCAAGACTCACTGTGGGATATTTGGCAGCCTAGACAAAAATCCATTAATTTTCATTGGGACTGAACCATTCCTGCAGCGGGTGAGTCTGAACATCCCACCCAGCATCCTTGTTTCTTTTTTAATTAAAGAACAAAGAACAAAGAAAATTACAGCACAGGAACAGGCCCTTCGGCCCTCCAAGCTTGCACTGACCATGCTGCCCAACTGAACAAAAACCCCCTACACCCCACGTCACTTCATTCCCATCCCATTCATGTATTTGTCCTGACCCCCCTTAAAAGTCACTATCACGTCTGCTTCCACTACTTCCCTGGCAGCGAGTTCCAGGCATCCACCACCCTCTATGTAAAAAACTTGCCTCGTACATCTCCACTAAACCTTGCCCCTCGCACCTTAAACCAATGCCCCCTAGTAATTGACTCTTCCACTCTGGGAAGAAGCTTCTGACTATCCACTCTGTCCATGTCCCTTATAATCTTGTAGACTTCTATCAGGCTACCCCTCAACCTCTGTCATTCCAGTGAGAACAAACCAAATTTCTCCAACCTCTCCTCATAGCTAATGCCCTCCATATCAGGCAACATCCTGGTAAATCTTTTCTGTACCCTCTCCAAAGTCTCCACATGCTTCTGGTAGTGTGGCGACCAGAATTGAACACTATATTCCAAGTTTGATAAAGCTGCAACATGACTTGCCAATTTTTAAACTCAATGCCCAGGCGGATGAAGGCAAGCATGCTGTATGCCATCTTGACTACCTTCTCCACCTGTGTTGCCACTTTCAGTGACCTGTGTACCTGTACACTCAGATCCCTCTGCCTATCGACACTCTTTAGGGTCCTGCCATTCACTGTATATTTCCTATCTGTGTTAGACCTTCCAAAATGCATTAACTGGAACGTAGGTATCACTGGTTAGGGCTGTATGCATTCCCTATTTCCTCCTGTCCTTCAGAAGGTGGTGGTGAGTTAACCATCCTGAAGTGCTGCAGATGCACCTACACTGCTGTTAGGAAGGGGGTTCCAGGATTTTGACTCAGTGACAGTGAAAGAACAGCGATACAAAGCAGTGGGGAGGGGGAGGGGGGGATTCTCCAGCCTCTCTGCAGTGGGTTTCCCATTGACTGCACCACATCCTGCTGGGAAAACCATGGCAGAAGTCAGCAGGACAGGAAGATCCCACCAGCGTGAACAGCTGGAAAATTCTGTTCATAGTTCCAATCTGGGTGGCGTGTGGCTAAGGCGGTTTGCAAGAATCAACTGCCCTGTTCTTCCAAGCGATAGAGATCTCTGATTTAAGAGATGTTGTCAAAGCAGCTTGGCTTGATGAGTTGTGCAGTACATCTTTAAGAATGGTATACAATGCCACAGCTGTGGTGGAGTGAGTGACTATTTAACATGGCGGGTAGGATGTTGATCAAATAGACTTGTTTATCCTGGATGGTGCTGAGCTGTTTGAGTGTTGTTGAAGCTGCACTCATCCAGGTACACGAAGCATATCCCATCATGCTTCTGACTCGCACTTTGTGGATGATGGAAAGTCTTTGGGGAGTCTTAACAGGCATCAACGCAATTACCACGTCTGATTCTCCAATAAAGGTCATCAGATTTAAATCTGAAGGACTCTATGAGGGTGCTATAAAGACCCTCTGTTTAAATCATCAAAGACTAGGAGCATCTGATGCTGTTTTCTGAATAGTTGTTAATGTTATCAACTTGGCCATCTACCAGTCAGTAGCCATGGCCAGCTCAGCTGGCACTTTGGAGGGCTTTGCAGAACTAACATCAGAGGAACATCTCCCCAGCTGTATGTGGTGACGTGAAATGCTAATAAAACTTCTTATCTCCCTCAATCTTCCCAGGCTCCTACAATTAAAATGCTTTTAATATCCAAGATTACTGTTAGCCAGCCACTGCATTTTGACTTGACCTCAGCTCTACTTTCTTGGTGCTTTTAGAATTGACTAGAATAGAATCCCTGCAGTGCAGAAGGAGGCCATTTAGCCCACTGAGACTGCACCAACAACTATCCCACCCAGGCTCCATCCCTGTAGCCCCACGCACTTCATAGAATTCCTACAGTGCAAAGGGAGGCCATTCAGCCCATCTAGTCTGCACCAACCACAATCCCACCCAGGCCCTATTCCCGCAACCCCACATATTTACCCTGCTAATCCCCTGACAATTTAGTATGGCCCAATCAACCTAACCAGCACATCTTCGGACAGTAGGAGGAAACTGGAGCACCTGGTGGAAATTCACGCAAACACAGGGAAAACATGTAAACTCCACACAGAGCGTGCCACGCATTTATCTTACTAGTCCCCCTGACAGTAAGGGAAAATTTAGCATGGCCATTGCACCTAAACAGCATATGTTTTGGACTGTGCCTGCCCCACTGCACCACCCCCTCCATTCCTTCCCCCCACCAGAGAGTCATCTGACCCATCTCCCCCCCCTCACATATGCAAGACATCTGACCCACCTCCCTCCCCCCACAGCAGAGAGCCATCTGACCCACCACACCTCCCCTCCAACTTCCCCACCCATCACCCAAATCACTAATTTGAGTGGGAGCATCGCCGGAAGCTCTGAACTTACCTCTTCAGAAGCTGGAGCGCCCGAATTGGATCTTTGTGGACCATATCTGTTTCGCACCGAATCTGGACGGCCAAACGTGGGGGTAAAGGGGGAAATGCCGGTAACTTTGGGCGTGCAGCCCATTAGATCGATTTAAATGCAAATACAAATGCATTTAAATTAACATCATGCCGTTTTGGGCGCAGTCCCAATCACAGCCATTGGTAAAAGGGGAACAGCCATGGAGGCGGTTGTGGATCATGCTACTCGCCTCACACCTGATTTTACCAAGCTTTCGTGCTCAAAAATGCGCACAACATGGTGGTAAAATTGGGCCGTTGACCCTAGTTTTACAAGGGCTCTGCAGTAGTTTGGCCCCTTTAAGGAGTGGGTGTTGATGGATCACGGAACCCTCCTGGGGCCGATAAGGATGTTTGGGCATGGGACCTGGTGGGGGGAACCTTTAGGGCTGAATTTTCCCATCCCGCCCCCCACAGGAATTGTAGCAGGGGGCAGACCATGCAAAGGTTCGTTGACCTTGGATGGGATTTTCCGGTCTTGGGGCAAGCGTGGCAGGAAAACCCCGCCCTTAGTGTGAGATTGGGAGTCAATGGAACTAGACCTGTATCTACACGTTTATATATAGTTTTACCTTTCCTTCAATAAATCACTGTTGTGATCCAAGGCATCGTTGTCGTGAAGTCTAATGGCTTCTTGATGCCATATTCAGCCAAGTGCTGCCTTGATGTCATGGGCAGTCACTCTCAACCACACCACCTTCCCCCCCCCCCCACACTCTGGCATTCAGCTCTGTGTGGGTTTCCTCAGGGTACTCCGATTTCCTCCCACAGCCTGAAAGACGTACTGGTTAGGTGCTAAATTCTCCCTCAGTGTACCTGAACAGGCACCGGAGTGTGGTAACGCGGGGATTTTCACAGTAACTTCATTGCAGTGTTAATGTAAATCCACTCGCGACACTAATATAACTTTAACTCCTAATCCAGAGAATCTTGGCTGAAACTTTCTTGATGCACTGAACAAGTTATGTACCGTGGAGAGGTGACTTTCGAACGAGATGCTAACCCATCGGGTGGGATTTTATGGCCTTTCTCAGATGAGACCGGAAATTCCCACTTGAGATCAATGGAGATTCCTGTTGTCGGACCCTCACAGCACCAATTCCATGGCGGGCGAGGTGGTGGAGTTCCAGCCCCCATGTTGGTAAAATGGACATTAAAGATGTCAGCATTTCTGAAACCAACACTGGAGTTATATTTCAGAGATCTATAAATCGAGTTTATTTTAAAAAATGGCTAAATGAACCAAAAGGTCCACCCTTTGCCCACGTTCGGAATCAGTGAAAAGCAGCAACAGCTTGAAATTTTGTTTTCTGCATCACTGAGTCTTGGAATGTTACCCATCCTCGCTTCAATCCCAAGTATCAAGCCATAGGATCACCTGCTTGTATTCTTGATAATTGGCTTTTGGTTAATTTATATCATGCCAGCAGCTCTGTAACCTCCTCCTTGGTTATGACGATATGCTCTGGAATAAGCTCATGTTCTGTAATATCGATTTGGAGCTCCTGCTGCAGGAACTGTTCAAGGATATCATAGAATCATAAAGTCCTATAGTGCAATAAGAGGCCATTCGGCCCATCGAGTCTGCAAGGACCACAATCCCACCCAAGCCCTATCCCCATAACCCCATGCATTTACCCTGGCTAGTTCCCCTGACTCTAAGGAGTAATTTAGCGTGGCCAACCCAACTAATCTCACATCTATGGACTGTGGGAGGAAACCAGAGGAAACCCACACAGGCACAGGGAGAAGGTGCAAACTCCACACAGACAGTCACCCAAGCCGTTAATCGAACCTAGGTCTCTGGAGCTGTGAGGCAGCGGTGCTAACCATTGTGCCACCGTGCCGCCCAACACCTGATCATCCAACGCTTGGTCTAATTCACCTTGTGTCACTAAATAGCTACGATCCATAGCAAAGCTGCCTGATAGTTTTGGGGATCTTCCACAATCCTTCCATGTTTCCTCCTTATCATCCATCGCCTGCTCAAGGCCAGCCACTCGCTTGTGCCGCTTCCCAAAATTAACTGGCCAATATTTATTCCTCAATTACCTCAATTAAAAAGGTTAACTGGTCATCATCAGATTGCTGTAATTAGTTGCTGCATTACAACAGTAGCTCTCCTTTAAAAGTGCTTTCCTAGCTTTGGCTGGAAAGCATCTTGGTACATCCTGAGATTATGAAATATGCAAATATCAATATTCTTTTCTTACTTTTTTTTATCTGCTGCCATACTCTCTGCCATCTGCTTGAGCCAGTTCCCACAACAGAACCATTCTTAATATCTCCCTCCTGGCCCTTTGCCAGCGCCATGTCATCTCTCACCTACCTAAAGTGCCTCCCCAGCACTGTGCGGATCAAAACTCTTCAGCTGTGACATGATTGCCACCATCTGAAGCATTCCTGGGATGTTTATAAATCACGCAGTTGTAGAGTGTTGTAAAACAGCTGCTGGAGCTCGGAATAAATTGGAGCAAAATGTCTAAACAGATTTTGGATGCACGCTCAAAACTGGTGCTTGGAGGATTAATGTCTCCATCAATACTGTGCTAAAGAGATGGGGCTTTGGAAGTCAGCATTACAGCCAAATGGTCCCTTTGGGCAATACTTTTCCATTTACACTCTTGGCATTAATCTAATAGCTCAACTTTTGTGACTTATCTTAACACAAATAGCCTCCTGCTCTGCTTCTGTTGTCTCCCTCTCCTGTTCAGTGAAAATCCATTGATTTTGTTTGATTTGATTTGGTTTATTATTGTCACATGTACTGGTATACAGTGAAAAGTATTGTGTCTTGCGCACCACGTAGACATAGCATATGAATGGATACAAAGGAAAGGGTCTCAACCTGCCTGTACATAACAGTACTTACTTTTTAACCCTTCTTGTAGGGTGCAAAGGGCTCTTTACATGTACATATAGACAAGCCCTGAGCATTGATGTTGTTCATAGAGTGCATAAGGGGGAAGGAAAGGAGAGAGTGCAAAATGTAACGTTACAGTCATAGCTAGGGTGCAGAGAAAGATCAACTTAATGCGAGGTAGGACCATTCAAAAGTCTGATGACAACAGGGAAGAAGCTGCTCTTCAGTTGGTTGGTATGTGAGCTCAGACTTTTGTATCTTTTTCCCTGATAGAATTTTACCACCACAGCTGCTGCCGTGTCCACTCCCCTGCCCCCCGCCACCACCCATCACAGGTTCTCAAAAACAACGATACAGATGAAAAACAAAGAACCATGAAGCATTGTCCTTCAATAAGTCATTGCCCAGAATGGTGTCCGTAGCAAATCCCAGTGCTGAGTGCTCTTGGGGGTCAATCCTTCTCTGCAAATTTACTTTCTATGTACAACAGGCTCTCCATAATGGTGCCTTGGGAAACCAATCAAAAAACGTATCACATTTAGTGCCGTGGTTAGCAGCAAGTATGTTTTATGCCGAGGTCTGTAGTAATGACAGACTCATAAACAATGAAGCTTGGTATATAAAGATATCGGTGTCAAATAAATTAGCACCTAGAGTGTATCTAGGCGAGTGATGTAAAATATTCAGTCTGTCCTATTTACATGTGTCACCCAATTTTTGGTGACTACCGCCTAATTAATAGAATAATTGCGCATGTATTATCACATTCCGAATCTCCATGATTTATGTGCTAGTCCAGGAAAATTAGCTGACAGAGTGGTTACCAGCAGATTAATCACTCTCTGTAGTCTTCATGTAAATAGGACCTTATATGTATTTATATTAACAGTTGTAGCTCTGTATGTGCATAATAATAAAATTCAAATGATAGTTTTTAACAACCCAATAATTAACCCATTAAAACACCATAGCCAAAACTCTCACTTCATAAAAATGTATTACCCTGTTAGCAACATTGATATCAGGCAACAACAACACTTATTTATTTAGACCCTTTAATGTAGTCAAACAACTAAGGCTCAGAGTACTCAGGCAAAAAAAACAAGCCAAAGAAGGAGGTATCAGAAGAGTTGACTAAGATGCAGGCTTCAACAAACATCCGAAAGGGGAGGAGAGAGCCATGAGGTTTCTATGTTCATCTTTGGGATGTTTATTGATTTGATCTGATTTATTATTGTCACATGTATTAGGATAAAGTGAAACGTATTTGTTTCTGGTGCACTGTACAGATAAAACATACCGTTTATAGAGTACATGGGGGAGGAGGAAGGAGAGGGTGCAGAATGTAGTGTTACAGTTATAACTAGGGTGTAGAGAAAGCTCAACTTAATGTAAGGTACGTCCATTCAAAACTCTAATAGTAGCAGAGAAGAGGCTGTCTTGAATCGGTCGGTAGGCGATCGCAGACTTTTGTATCTTCTTGCTGATGGAAGAAGGTAGAAGAGGGTGCATGGGGTCTAGGGTACATGGGGTCTAGGGTACATGGGCTCCGTGATTATGTTGGATGCTTTTCCAAGCAGGAAGTATAGATGGAGTCAAGGGATGGGAAGCTGGTTTGAGAGATGGATTGACTATGTTCACAAGCCTTTGTGGTTTCTTGCAGTCTTGGTCAGAGCAGTAGCAAGGCTAGCATTTGTTGCCCATCTCTAACTACCCTTGAGAAGGTAATTGATGTTATGATAACAGTGTACATGCCAGTGCAGGCAATGACATGCACCTTTGAGAAGCAGTGAAGTGGAACCACAGTGACAGTTAGATGTCCACTATTGCCTGTGATCCTGACTCCTTGTGACTTTGTATCAGTAAGACTTCATGTCTATTTTGAAACACTCTTGCGAATGCGTTTCCTGAGTTTTTACATTGCTTGTCGGTGCTTTGATACCTCTGGCATTACCGCAGGCGGAAGGCTGTGCCGTACTGATCTTAATTGAGATGGGGATTTGACAGGGCAGTGCCAGTTTAATGTTATTACTGATCTTGTTTTCGGGCCAGCACTTATTAGTTGCCACAGGCCGTGTCCATTCGGGAAAGTCTGAGACTGAGCACTGCAGGTCAGATGGAGCAGTAAAAAAAAAACAAACATTTCATTCATCATCTGACATGTGTGCTACAATAGAACCAGCCACCTAGAACTCGAGTGACTGACAAAACTTAACGAAACAATATGCTTTATTTATCCACCACCATTATTACTCTTTCTGTATTTTTCATTTAAAATTTATTCTGTTTTTTATATTTGTTTTGGATTTTCATGTTTTTAACCGCCACCGATTTACATCCAATGATGGTGCCAGCCACCCTTGTCCTCTTGTGGTCCCACGCCCTGGCACCAAGGGTCAGGCTTTAGGGCATTACACAGATTCCTCACTTATCACTGAAAATTTGTAACATTTCCAGTGTCAGTGATAAAGTGACTCTGGATGTTTGCTGGGTGAATGTTTTGTCTCTGGTGTAACAAATTGTCCCTAAATTAGTCTTCCCGCTATGTGGAATGCCATAAGCATAGACAAGGGTCATGGGTGGAGAGGGGACTCAATGTTAAAATGGCGGCACGGGCTCATTGAGCCGAAGGGTCTGTTTCCTGTGCTGTGTTGTTCTTTGTTCTTTGTTGTTCTTTGTTCTCTCAATACTAAGGAATTTCATACGGCTGTTTTTGAGTTCGGGCCATTTTCCCCTAGCGCCCAGTACATACTCAGGCTCAAGGCTTCCTGTCAATTCCGTGATCGCCGATTCCAGGGGGCTATATTTTTACCTTTTCACTTCCAATGACATTTCAAGTGCCTTGTAGTCTTCATATTGCATTGTGACATCTAGCACTGTGACATGCTGATCTTTTCTGAATATGATGTCAAGCTTCCAGAAGGAGATGTCCTTGGCCACTAGTCTTGGCTCCAGGTAGGATGAACATTTGTACCTGCTGGTGTACGTGCGCAGTTGGTCTAATATCTTGTTATGGAATTTCATTCTCATATATTTTATGGAGGGGCAGCAGCCAGAGATGTGTGAGAGGGTCTCGCTTGCCTCCTCACACATGATTCAATGGTGTTTAGTCTTCCCCTTGTTAGGGTTGACCTAGTCGGGTACAACTTACTTCAGAGAAGTCAATTGTCGATTTGCTGGGATGATTTTAGCTGAAAAGCTGGTTTGATCCAGGTGCTTGATATTTTATCGTTTTTGTAGCAATGAATTCCAGCATTTTGGCTTTTTAGCCTTTGTCATTTTTTTGAATTCACGCTCTTGCCATGCTGCATAGCTGTTTGGTGGCTTTTGGGGCCCAGTATCTAGATCACAGAATGCTGGCATTATCACCTGGATGAGATCAATGGGGTCCATTCCTGCTTCATTACAACTTTGTGTGTCAGGTAGGAAATCTTTGATTTCCTTCAGGACTTTGAGCTCCCGCAGTCCTTGTTGTAATCCTCTCTATATTGGATTGAAGCCCGTATAGTCACATCCTTAGACACTTCCAGTACTTCACGCTTGCGAATAACCATATTTGCATTTTGAGTTTTTGTATACCCAGACCGCTGTTCCTGTTGCTGACAGGAGACCATCAGTGATGGGAGGTATAGCAATTCTTTTGTGGTGTTTCGGATGATTTGATCCAGTTTAGGAAGTATGCGACATCTTGGAAAGGATCAGGTGAAAATACAATCTGGGGATGACGTGAATGTTCAAGATTTCCACCCACTATCTTGGTCAGAGAGCTGTTGTCTGCAAGCTAGACACACAGGTTTTGCACTTCTCCTCCCATTCTCCATCGGCCCAAGGAGCGATTCAGGCACCCAGGTATTTCTCTGTCTCGCCTGGGGGGATATAGGATATGGTTTCGTTCCGAAGTCTCCAGTTCTTGCCATGGTTATACAGAAAGGTCTTCCACTTATTTATAAAGTGGAAGCCTTTTGTTTTGGCAATACTAATTGTGAGACCTGTGTGGTCACAGAAGGACTGGAGGATCTTCAGATTCTTTTCCATCTTGGCATGTGAATTGCTCAGAAGGTTGATGTCATCTGCAAAAGCCAGAGCTGAGCAGTTGACTCTTCTGCCTCCCAGAGGTGTGGCGACTCCTGAGCTGGCCTTCTCCAGAGAGTGTTTCAAAGGATCAGGAGGAATATTGAATAGGAACGGTGAGAGTGGGTCACCTTGCTTTACGCCCTTCTTTATCTATTGCGATGGTCACAGTTCTATTCCCTTCGACTACAGTGGTGTTGCTTGTGTACAGGTGCTCAACCATGTCCATGAAGGCTTTGGGTAATTTTGCCCCTTGTAATGATTTTGAGAGTAGTTTGTGCCCAACCGAATGCCTTTGCCAAATCAACGAAGATAACTGCAAAGTCCTTGTGGTTATTCTTTTCTCCCTTCATGATGTTTTTGAGGACTGCAATGTTCTCATTGCATCTGGGAGTTGCTGCTAGAAACCCTTTCTGCCTAGGGTTGATTTCCATTGTCTCACTGAATCGCTTAGCCATGATCTTTTTGAACAGGTATAGCAGCATGGGACCCATGGTGATTGGGTGCCAGTTGTCAATGTCTTTGAGGTGCTCCAATCCTTGTACTTAGGAATCAAGATGATTCGATTCTTTTTCTCAGACTCAGGAATTGTGCTTGATTTCATCCATTGGGAGAAGAGTCGGGATAGACGGGTTTCCTCTTCCTCACAGATGGACCTTATGTCACCGGTTTCTTGCCGTCCATCCCGGCTGTGCTATTCTCATCTTTCCTCTTGATGGTTTTGCTCAGCTCCTCGACCTATTTGGTCTCATCAATGACCCATCGTCCACTCAGCCAGTACATGGGGCATCTTTACGAATATTCACTTTATTATTCAGCCTGGAGAGTTTCTCATGGAAGCTTGCCTCCAGCTCTTCTTTCGATAGAGGACATGTAGATGAGGTCAGCTTCTCCATGATCTGCTGAGCTAGTTGGCACTAATCAGTAGCGTAGAGCAGCTGGGTTGTTCTGAATAGTGCCATAGTTTCCGTTCCCATATTCGAAAAGAATATTTCTTATTGTAGAAGTTTCATGCAACGATGCTTGTATCTTCCATCCATTTGGGCTCTTCTACAATAGATTTTAGTGTTGTGCATTACTGAGGGTTGGGGGAGGGGCGCGTGCGGTCTGGCCTTTTTGATGGGGGTGAGGGAACTGGCCCTTATGGTCTGGCAACCGAGTTCAGCTCCCAGTAGGGCAAGTAGTAATGACAGGGTCACAAGATCTCCTCTTTGGTTTGAGTTGAGGCAGATCTTGTTACTAGTTCAGGAGAGCTAGAGCTTTTGTAACTGTGACATTGACATTTAGCGCAGCGTCATAGAGTCATAGAGGTTCACAGCATGGAAACAGGTCCTTTGGCCCAACTTGTTAATGCTGCCTTTTTTTTTAACCCCTAAGCTAGTCCCAATTGCCTGCATTTGGCCCATATCCCTCTATATCCATCTTACCCATGTAACTGTCTAAACGCTTTTTAAAAGACAAAATTGTACCCGCCTCTGCTACTATCTATAGTAGCTTGTTCCAGATATTCACCATTGTGTGTGTGAAAAAATTGCCCCTTTGGACACTTTTGTATCTCTCTGCTCTCACCTGAAACCTATGCCCTCTAGTTCTAGATTCCCCTACCTTTGGGAAAATATATTGACTATCTAGCTGATCTATGCCCTCATTATGTTATACATCTCTATAAGATCACGCCTCAGCCTTCTACACTCCAGAGAAAAAAGTCCCAGTCTATCCAGCCTCTCCTTATATCTCAAACCATCAAGCCCTGGTAGCATCCTAATAAATCTCTTCTGTACAATAATATCCTTTCTATAATAGGGTGACCAGAACTGTACACACTATTCCATGTGTGGTCTTACCAATGTCTTGTTCAACTTCAATAAGACGTATCAACTCCTGTATTCAATGTTCTGACCAATGAAACCAAGCATGCTGTCCACCTGTGACTCCACTTTCAAGGAGCTATGAACCTGTATCCCTAAATCGCTTTGTTCAGTAACTCTCCCCAACGCCCTACCATTAACTGAGTAAGTCTTGCCCTGATTCAATCTACCAAAATGCATCACCTCGCATTTATCTAAATTAAACTCCATCTGCCCTTCGTCAGCCCACTGGCTCAATTGACCAAGATCCCGTTGTAATCCGAGATAACCTTCTTCACTGTCCACTATGCCACCAATCTTGGTGTCATCTGCAAACTTACTAATCATGCTTCCTATGTTCTCATCCAAATCATTAATATAAATGACAAATAACAGCAGACCCAGCACTGATCCCTGAAGCACACCACTGGTCACAGACCTCCAATTTGAAAAACAACCCTCTACAACCACCCTCTGGCTTCTGTCATCAAGCCAATTTTGTATCCATTTAGCTGCCTCACCCTGGATTTAACCTTATGCAACAACCTACTATGCAGTACTTTGTCAAAGGCCTTACTAAAGTTCATGCATCAACTGCACTGCCCTCATCTACCTTCTTGTAACCACTTCAAAAAATTCAATCAAATTTGTGAGACATGATTTTCCGCTCACAAAATCATGTTGACTGTCCCTAATCAGTCCTTGCATCTCTAAATGTCTGTAGATCCTGTCTCTCAAAATACCTTCCAATGCAGATGTGAGGCTCACCAGCCTGCAATTCCCAGTCTTTTCTCTGCAGTCCTTTTTAAACAAAGGCACAACATTTGCCACCCTCCAATCTTCAGTCATCTCACCTGTGACTATCGATGATTCAAACATCTCTGCCAGGATACCAGCAATTTCCTCCCTAACCTCCCACAATGTCCTGGGATAGACTTCATCAGGTCCAGGGATTTATCTACCTTGATATGCTTTAAGACTTCCAGCATCTCCTTCTCTGTTACAGGCGAAGTTGCAGGGAGGTTGTTTATCAGGGACACTTCCCAATTGCAGTGTTAATGTAAGCCTTACTTGTGACTAATAAATAAACTTTATCTGTATTCTTAAATAAACTCTGTTTGATAAAAGCTCCCTCATGGGTCATTTGAATCATAGCTGGAGTGAAACATCTTATGTTTACCCTTGCCAAATTCAATGTGCAAAACTTATGATCTAGACTGACTTCATGAAATGTCTTGGAGTTTGTGACCTGGATTTTAACAGTCCACCACTGGGGTAAGGTTAACTGTAATTACTCAGTTTATTCTTTTCTCCCTCTTTTATCAAGGGGACATGTTAACAGTTCTCCTCTGCCACTATGCCTGTGACCAAAGAGGTTTGGAAACTGATGGTTGGAATCTTTCAACTCTGCTTCCCATGATTCACGTAGCAGCCAAGGTTTCATTTCATCCTGACCTGGTGATTTATCCACTTTCTTAATATTTCCTCTCCCAGTGGGTTTATTCCATTCAGTATTTCCTATCCCTCCTCCTTAACTCTGTCTATTTCAGTGCCCCTCCTTTGTGAATTCATTGAGAACCATGCCCACGTCTTGCATTCCAACTATCTTTTAGTCTCTAATTGGCCTGACTCTTCCATTACTTATTTCTTGATCTTTTTGTATTTATAAAATGGCCTTGGATTTTCCTTGATTTGATGAGCTGATATTTATAGCAAGTATCCTTCTGAATATGCAACCTGACCACAATTCCATCAGAATGCTTACAGAATTTTATCCTTCATCTGTTATAGTTCTCCTCAGTAAATAAAATTTCTAAATCCAATTTGAAGAAATTTTTTAGTTTAAAAGCACATATTTCAAATTAACATTTATTCATCGATTTGACTTTTACGATGTCTAATTATTCCACGGAGCTCTTCCCACAAACCTACAGTCTCCCAGTATACTGGCCTTGGAGATATTTCTGATGAAAGTCGTGAAGCTTTGAGCTGAACTTGGATTGTGCATTTGGTCTTGTGCAGTGCACGTTATACCCCAGAATGTATCAACGATTAGTCAAGTTCCACTGAGGAAAACTGTTGGCTCCTTTAAGGGCCATACGTCCGAAGGGTCATTTGACTGATTGCCCAATGGGGAATGAGCGTGGGGATCTTCGTGTAGAGTGTGGGCCTTTGCAACCAGAGTGGATCCTAATACTGAAAGTGAGAATATTGTGAAAGTACTTTGTGTATAGATGCGTTTGTAAATAACCAGTTATAGTTCATTATACACACTGGTGATTACCAATCCTTCTAATGACTACGAATACCTTTAGCTTGTAGCCACTTCTGTTCAAAACATTTTTGAAATTACTCTAAAGGAAAACTTGTAGGTTCATCTTAAAAGCTTTGCTGGGGCAAAATTCACACAAGTTCTTAAAAAGAAATAAAGAGACGGCAGGTATCTATTCATGTAACAGAAAGAGATAGATAAATAACAATGTCCTGAGTATATATATACATATATATATATGTACACATATATATATAAATACATATATATGTGTATATATGTATTTATATATGTATAAATAAATATATGTATGTATAGCTATTGTAGTCTTTGTTTTGTATTTCATATTTTAGAAAATGAAAACAAGATTTGATAAAGGAGAAAAAAAGGGAAAAAAGAAAAGAGGCCAATGAGCTGGAGGATAGAATGTACCTTCTTTATGTAAATTGTTTCAATCAGATGCAATATTCTAAAGCCAACTAATTACTTCACCTTTGTTTTGTTGAAAATTTAGAAAGTCAAAATTAATGTGATTATCTACCCATGGACACAGTATTTTGCTTTTAGACTTACACCTGACTTTAAAATTAGCTAGCAAAACACAGACATAGTTGCTTTGACTTAGGTTAACAATCTTGGAGCTTGCAGATAACCTCTGGAGAGAGAGAAGGAAAGACACTTCTTTCTTCTACCAGCTTCAGGCAGCAACTGCCCCTCACTTTAACATGAAAATGAAAATGAAACTTCTTTCCTGTAAGTTTAGCTCCTCCTATTAATCACATGACCCTGTTACTGGCAAACTGTTGATGAAAACTCACATCACTCTGCATATCTAGTCTAAATTCCAGGAGAAATTAAATAAATAATATGTCCATTAACTCTGCAAGGCAACACATTCCTAGTTAAAATCAATTATTAGCCTTCAACCTTAGCATCTGTTGTATGTTTCCGAGACAAATTGACTCTTGTAACAAAACATTCCCTCTTAAAGCAGTCTACAGAAACATAGAATAGATCAAAATAGCACAATATCATCACACTGTGCAAACCTAAACTGGTGTAAGATATTTCCTGGATGTGGCTTCACACCTATGTAGCTTTATGTTGCACATGAATAAGATTAAAACCTGAGTCCCGAGTTTATTATTGCCATTTTAATATAAATATGCCTTTATTGGTGGAAGCCTGCTCGTAGGGAGCTTTCCTTTTCAACCAGTTGATAGCATAGACTTGGGAGACTGACAAACTCATACCTATGATGGGATTTTACTAAATAATTACAGCAGTGACTGCAGTTTCAAAGCACACCATTAACTGTGGAAGATGTGGGGAAGTCACAAACGGTGCTATGTAAATGCAAGCTTAGCTTCTTTCTTTCTTTGACAGTGTCCCTTCCAATGAACATAACCACTAATGGTGCAGGACAAAGGAGCTCATCTGTGGCACTTCAAGAGTTAATGAAGAAGCTCTCATAATGAACAAAGCATCCCGTTTCAGTAAATATCAGCAGCAGAACATTCTCCTGTCAATTGCTCCAGCACCAAAGGATTAACTCCAAGGCATCCTTAATTGGCAATATTGCATTAGGTCATAATTCTGCCCCATCGGACTAAGCGGTTTATGGAGCAAAGATGATGGAAAAGGTACTTTGAGAATCCACTCAAACATGTCCAAAGATGTGGGGGTTTGGTGGATTGGCTGTGCTAAATTGCCCCTTAGTGTCAGGGGGACTAGCTAGGGTAAATGCGTGGGGTTATGGTGATAGAGCCTGGGTGGGATTATGGTTGGTGCAGACTCAGTGGGCCAAATGGCCTCCTTCTGCGCTGTAGGGTTTCTATGAACTCTATGTCAGCTACCCTACAACCATTTAAGAGAAAAAAAAACTCATCACAAAATGAAAATGGGTCACAGAACTCAAGTCAGTTTCTTGTAAACAGAACTCTGACTGTTGCTTTTATTTGAAGCAAAACCCTGTACAATCATAGCAGATTTTGTGTACTGTTATATGCCAGGCTCTCTTACAAGAAGGCCAGTGTGCCCCAATGTTTGCTGTGACTGTATGAGTTTCAGGGACTGCGACACTCTAACCTCACTGACAATCAGCCTTTAACAATTTCTTACCATTCAAAAAATATTCAATTTTTCTGTTCTTACTATTAGAATGAAGAACCTTGTATTTCTCCACATTATATCCCATCGATCACCTCTTGTCACTTATGGACCCTGTCTCTAACCCTTTGCAGCCACTTTGCCTTCTCCTACTCACAATTACTTTCCCAACGAACTTTGTAGCATCAGTAAATTTGGATATAATACACTCAGTCTCTTCATCCATATCATTGATAATAGGTTGTATAAAGCTGAGGTACAAGCACTGATCCTTGGACAAAATGGTATAGGCCCTGCAGGTGGGTTTACAGGTGATGGTCTTTAAAATTTCCACCACCTATCCGCCCATCCCCAATCTGTGAACAAAGGAGACTACAATGGGATGAGGAAGAAGTTGGCTAAGGTAGACTGGGAGCAAAAACTTTATGGTGGGACAAGTGAAGAACAGTGGAGGACTTTCAAGCGAATTTTCACAGTGCTCAGCAAAAGTATATACCAGTGATAAGGAAGGACTGCAGGAAAAGAGGTAATCAGCCACGGATATCTAAGGAAATAAAAGAGGATATCACATTGAAAGAAAATGCACACAAAGTGGCAAAGATTAGTGGGAAACTAGAGGATTGGGAAATCTTTAAAGGTCAACAGAAAGCCACAAAAAAAGCTATAAAGAAAAGTAAGAAGAATTATGAGAGTAAACTAGCTCAAAATATAAAATTAGATCGCAAAGGTTTCTACAAATATATAAAACAACAGAGTCACTAAAATAAACACTGGTCCTTTAGAGGATGAGAAGGGAGCTGTAATAACTGGAAATGAGGAAATAGCCGAGGCATTGAACAGATATTTTGTGTTGGTCTTTACATTGGAAGATACAATTAACATGCCAAAAATTGATGACAAGAAGGCTATAGCAGGTGAGGATCTAGAAACTATCACTATCATTAACAAGATAATGTTGGACAAGCTAATGTGGCTAAAGATAGACAAGTCTCCTGGTCCTGATGGAATGCATCCCAGGGTACTAAAAGAGATGGCGTGGAAAAAAGCAAGTGCACTCGTGGTAATTTACCAAAAATCGCTGGACTCTGGGGTGGTTTCCACAGATTGAAAAACAGCAGATATGACTCCACAGTTTAAAAAAAGAGATAGACAAAAGGGGTAACTATAGGCCAGTTAGCTTAACTTCTGTAGTAGGGAAAATTCTCAAATCTATCATCAAGGAAGAAATAGCGAGACATCTGGATATAAATTGTCCCATTGGGAAGATGCAGCATGGGTTCATGAAAGGCAGGTCATGTTTGACTAATTTGGTGGAATTCTTTGAGGAAATTACATGCACGGTGGACAATGGGGAACCGGTGGATATGGTGTATCTGGATTTCCAGAAGGCATTTGACAAGGTGCCGCACCAAAGGCTGCTGCATAGGATAAAGGTGCAGGGTGTTACAGGTAATGTATTAGCATGGATTGAGGATTGGTTAATGAACAGAAAGCAAAGAGTGGGGATATATGGGTGTTTTTCTGTTGGCAATCAGGGACTAATGGTGTGCCTCAGGGATCAGTGTTGAGACTGCAATTGTTAACAATTTATATAGATGATTTGGAGTTGGGGACCAAGTGTAGTGTGTCAAAATTTGCAGATTTCACTAAGATGAGTGGCAGAGCAAAGTGTGCGGAGGACACTGAACATCTGCAAAGGGATAGAGATAGTCTAAGTGAGTGGGCAAGGGTCTGGCAGATGGAGTACAATGTTGGTAAATGTGAAGTCATCCATTTTGGTAGGAATAACAATAAAATGGATTATTATTTAAATGGTTAAAAAGTTACTGCATGCTACTATGCAGAAGGATCTGGGTGTCCTTGTGCATGAATCACAGAATGTTTGTTTACAGATTTAGCAGGTAATTAAGAAGGCAATGGAATTTTGTCTTTCATTGCTGCCAGGATGGAGTTTGAAAACAGTGGGGTTATGTTGCTGGTGAGGCCACACCTGGAGTTTAGTGTACAGTTTTGATCTCCTTACTTGAGATGGGATATATTGGCACTGAAGGGGGTGCAGAGAAGATTCACTAGGTTGATTCTGGAGTTGAGAGGGTTGGTTTATGAGGAGAGACTGAGTAGACTTGGACTATACTGACTTGAATTCAGAAGAATAAGAGGAGATCTCATAGAAACATATAAGATTGTGAAGAGAATAGACAAGATAGAAGTAGGAAAGCTACTGAGAGCAGAGAGACCTGTCACTCAGCCTCTGCCTCGTTAAGCCAGTCTCTATAGCCTAAAGCAGGCCTCCCCTGCTGCTATCTCGGGAATAACACGGCCCCTCCATTCCCGGACCGATCTATCCCCACGACCCCAACCCCCATTTGGATTAATCGCCCAACACTCCCACTCAGACCGATTGGCCCCGGTGCCCCACCCGCCCCATCCACCCAAATCAATGCCCCCTCCTTCCCCCACTGACTTCAATGCAGTGTGCTCAGCACTCCCCTCACCACCACCAATCTGGCCCCACCTCCTTGGCACTGCCCCAGTGCCCAGTGGGGGGGGGTGTGCCAGAGTGGCAGCCTGGCATTATCAGGCTGGCACTGCCTAGGGGGCAATTTCCCTTTGCCCCCCCCAACCTCCCAGGTGGGCCTCAGTGGCTTCTGGTTCTACCAGCGATGTCATCACAACTGGTTCCCGTTACTGGGGACTAGCTGTGATTCTCGTCAAAGGGAACCTCTCCCAACAAGGCCACAGAGGCAAGTGAGCCTGCGCGAATGAACCCTGGGCTTGCTAATTTCATTTAAATTATATTTACCTTTGATTCGCATAATTTATTCAGCCTAATGGGCACTAGGCTGACCTCACTGGAATCCGGTGCCAGTAAGTTTGTAAGAGGTGAGAAATCACCTCTTGCTGCAGAGTGGTGTCCCTCAAACTATAAGCCTTTGGCTACAAACTAGCACTCTGCTCTGGGAATTACTGGCTATGGAAACAGGTGAAAGTCTGTCCTTGTGCGCCACTCGGTGTGAGAAGAGAATTGGGAAAAGGAGCTTTTCTAATCCGTTTTCAATGTCCCTTGCTGGTTAACTTATACATTTTCTTTCTTTCCGCATTCATTACTCACAATGTGGTGTCTTCTATATTGGGGAGACAAAACACAACGTGGTAGCCTGGGCCCCTTATTAAGCGCTCCTTCACAAGCCATGTGACCAGACCAGAACCAATGGAGAGCCAGAAAACCTGGGCCAATCAGGAGCGAGGGCACACATTCTCAGGGAAGTTGGAGTCAGTGTTGTCAGGGGTAGATGTGTGTGGTTGTGTCATTAAACCCTTAGTTGTACATAGTTTTTCTTGGTCAATAAATCTTTTAGTTTGTTACTGACCATATTGAGTCATCTCGAGTTCGCCTCTTTCAAAATTTTCCCTAGTTCTGGTGAAAAGTTATCAATCTGCAGTATTGGGCAGAATTCTCCATTCTGGAGACTGGTGACAGGTGATAAATGCGAAGCGGATCCCAATGGCCAGTGTGGCAAGTTTCCATCTGTTTTTCATCTCATTAAATATGCATAACTGAGCAGCATGTCATATCCCCTGGTGGGGTGGCCTGGGAATCGTCTGTCCTGCTGTTATCCCATTGCCTCATATTTCCAGGTGCCGTATTCAAATGGCACACATTCAGTTTCCACAGCACAGGGCCTGATGTGGCGAATGCTGGCCTCAATAAGAGAGAAACGCCGTGCATTCAAGTTCAGCGACAAGGCACTGGCGGCACAGCTCCAGATAGTCAAGGAGCAGCGGAAGGTCCTTTATCCTGGTGATGGGAGCTGGGGGTCCATCAGCCTCACCACCAAGGCCCCAGAGGAGGAGGACACCAGAGTGGTCAGATCCTGTGCTCCTCACAAGGGAACCGTTATCCGGGTGCAGGAAGGGGATGAATGGTTTCATCCATACAGCCAGGGCTGTTTAACCTTCTCCTCACTCTCACCTCTCACAAGGCCATCCGACATTCACAGGGTTACAGTCCAAGGGATCCCTGACAAGACCAGCACAAGGGACATCATCACTGAATCCTTCACAAACTTCCACATCATTGTCCCCCCCAGTCGTTCACTGTTTGCAAGATGTGCAGTGTTGCCCACACCCCATCTGTTCCCGGTGGCAGAGTGCACAACCTTGCACCACCCACCCCCTGTTAGGCCCTGCCCCTTCTCCATAGGCCATGACCCTTCAGACTCCATGCCCTTGGCACTGCCCAGTGGGCACTGCCAAGGTGCCAGGCTTGCATGCCTGAGAGGCACTCCCCTCCACCCCAGACCTTCCAAAGGGTCTCAATGGCCTCCTGTCCTACCAGCAAGGCCATGACGATAGGTTCCCATTGGTGGGGATAATACATGATGCTCAGTGGTGAGGACTTTCACCAGCAAGGCCACTAACGCAAGTGACTCTGGATGAAAGAATCCTGGCCTTACTATAATAGTTAAATCAACCTTTGAATTGATTTAAATATTATAATCAGCCTCACACCCCACCCGGGCCTGAGGCTGTTCTTGCCGGATATCCAGGGCCGGTAAGATCTCGATAGGTGAGAAATTGGGTGACACTCTGATGTTTCACCTCTCTTGTGAATTTGTCGGTTCACCTCACCCATCGACGGGCAGGACGAGACGGTAAGTCGGAGTCCGATGATGTGCCTATGGAATAAGGCCTCGGAGAGATGATGGAGCTCCAAAGACAGATGGAAATATAGCTGGCAGGATTGTCAGGGTTCACCATCAAATTAGAACAGAAGATGGAGGAGTTTGTCCTTATTCTGTCTGATGTCATGGTGCCAACAATACAGTGCATCAAGGGAGTGTGCCATTGGAAGTGTGCTGACATGCATGGACCTACACGCTATCATCGTGAGTGGGATATTCCAGTGGCTAAGAAGGGTATGGTGCACCACGATGTCCCTCCAGCAAACCCTCCTCCTCAAGAGGTTAGGGATATGCACGCAGACACCCACAAGGAGAAAGAGTTGCAGCCAGACACACTGAGGCAATCCACCCAGGATTCCATGGGCTGTCCAGCCATTCCAAATCCCCTCAGCCTTTCACCTCAACTACTCCAACTGCTCATACTGAAGAGGGGGCACTTGCCCCACAGCAGAGGACCCAAAACAGCTCACTGTCTTCCACGTCTCAGCTCCCCAGAGAACGTCTGCCGAGGCCATCACAGGCAACAAAGCATAGCAGTCAGCAGGCTGCGTCCATCTCTGCTATGGATATCAGGGAAGCACCTAGAGGTAGTGAAATCTGGCAAGTCTGATTGAGTGAATGGCTCTTCTATCTGTTGCAATGCTCTGAGGCATGATGAAACTGTACTATTTGGCTATATTTTGTGTTTGAGGTGGGGTTGCTTCAAGAGAAAATATTTTGTTATAAGAATTGATTTGTCCAGGAAACATGGAGCAGATGCTAAGAATACAGACCGATGACTGATTTCAGCTACGAATGTGTTACTTTGTAAAGTTAATGGACCTTTTGTTTATTTAGGTTTACCTGGGATTTTAGGCTAAGTATGCAGAGTCCTGTGAGTTTTTGATTAGGTTGATTAACAAGAGCAGAGACATGTAATTAATGGGAGGTTTTAAGTTTACAGGAAAGGCCAGTATCATTTTCATTTTAAAATACTATTAGTTGCTGACTGGGCTGCCAGAAGAAAGCAATGTGTCTCTGTTTCTCTCTCTCCAAAGGCTTTCTGAAAGCTCCAAGCCTGGAAACCTATGTCAAAGGAAGTATACCTGTGTTTTGCTAAATATTTTTAAACAGGGGTATAAGTCTATAAGAGAAAAATGCCTGATTGGAACTCAAAGTGATAGATTAGTAGTTAAGAATTGCATCTTGTTATGTTTAAATATAGTTCAATTGATAAAAGTTAAGCTAATTCATTTGTTATAGTCGAACTATGTTGTTAGAAAAAGGTTTGTTTTGATGAAGCTCCCTTGTTTGTCAATAGAATTGTGCCTGGAATGAAAGACCTTATTCCTCAAGCTAATTCCAAAATTCTTGTTCAAATTGTTTCAGTTTTTTGACTTGTTCAGTTTCATAAATTTGTTGGAGTCTAGTCTGACTTTGTAATATACCTTGGGGTTTCTAATCTGGTCCCCTAACAAAAATTGGGGGCTTACCTGGGATTAAAAGCTATAAGACAGTGGGTTTGAGGAGCTGGTGTTTTCTTACACATGTTGCATTCCGTTAGTTCACAAGAGGTTATTGCAGAAGGTTGAGGGACATGGAGTTGGGGGTAGGGTGTTAGCGTGGATAGAGGATTGGTTGTCAAATAGGAGGCAGAGAGTTGGGGTCAACGGGTGCTATTCGGATTGGCGGATGGTGACTAGTGGGGTGCCCCAGGGGTCGGTGCTGGGGCCTCAGCTATTTACCATTTATATAGATGATCTGGAGGAGGGAACCGAGTGTAGGATGTCGAAATTTGCTGATGACACCAAGATTGGGGGAACGGCAAATTGTGCGGAGGGTGTGGAGAGTCTGCAGAAGGATCTAGATAGGCTGGGCGAATGGGCCAGGAAATGGCAAATGGAATTTAATGTTGGCAAGTGTGAGGTGGTCCACTTTGGTAGGAATAATGGTAGGAAGGATTATTACTTACGTGGCGAAAAACTGCAGCAGGCGACGGTGCAGAGGGACCTCGGGGTCCTTGTGCATGAGTCGCAAAAACCCAGCTTGCAGGTGCAGCAGGTGGTCAGGAAGGCGAATGGGATGCTGGCCTTCATAGCGAGGGGGATTGAATATAAAAGTAGGGAGGTCTTGCTGCAGCTGTATAGGGCATTGGTGAGGCCGCAGCTGGAGTACTGTGTGCAGTTTTGGGTGCCGCACCTGCACAAAGATATTTTGGCCTTGGAGGGAGTGCAGGGGAGGTTTACTAGGCTGATGCCGGAGTTGAGGGGGTTGAGCTATGAGGAGAGGCTGAATAAACTAGGCTTGTACTCGTTGGAGTTTAGAAGAATGAGGGGAGATCTCATTGAGACGTATAAGATGATGAATGGGATGGATAGGATAGAGGCGGACAGACTCTTCCCGCTCAAAAAAGACAGTAGGACTAGGGGGCACAGCCTCAAGATAAAGGGGGGGCAGTTTAGAACGGAGTTGAGGAGGAACTTCTTCACTCAAAGGGTGGTGAATCTCTGGAATTCTCTGCCCGTTGAAGTGGTGGAGGCTGCCTTGCTAAATATTTTTAAGACGCGGGTTGATGGGTTTTTGATAAGAGAGGGGATTAAGGGTTATGGGGAGAGGGCGGGAAGGTGGAACTGAGCCACGACAGATCAGCCATGATCTTATTGAATGGCGGGGCAGGCTCGAAGGGCTAGATGGCCTACCCCTGCTCCTATTTCTTATGTTCTTATGTTCTTATAAGAAGTGCTTTTGGGAAAATGGCTCTTTCAGTGGCTAATGATTTACTGAGTGTGGAAGAGGTCACTTGGAGCGATTTACAAAAGGTGGATAAAGCAAAGCTTTTGAATTTGGCAAATAAGCTGAAGTTGACTTTGCCTGAACGGGTGAGGAAGGACAAGATAATTTCAGTGATAGCTCAGCATCTAAATTTGCCAGAGACACAGTTGGAAGCATTGACATTGGCTAGAATTCAATTACAAATGAAACAGCTTGAATTGCAATGAGAAAAGGATTGAAACAGTTTGAACAAGTGAAAAAACTGAAACAGTTTGAACAAGAAAAAGAACTGAGACAGTCTGAATAAGAATTAAAAGCAAAGTGAAAAAGGGAGAGATTTTAAACTTCAGGAACTGGAAAGAAAACTTCGATTTGAAATGTTGGATAAATGAAAGGGTAAAACAGTGAGAATAGCAGAAAAGACGGCAGATGATTTTAGATTGGTTTATTTCAATGTCAATTTCAATCTGTGAAGGATAGAAACTGAGGCAAAGATTAATCCTTAAGTGGTCAAGGGGAAGGAGATCTCATTGGAGATGGTAAGGATAGCCTACCTCAGGTTATAGAGGAAACTGATGAGGGTGGAAAAGAAACCTTAGATGTTTTCATTGTATTAAAGCTGGACGCACCAACTCGCAGTGTTGGTGGCTTAAGAAAAGCACTGGGAAGACAGACGTGGTAAAACTGGGTAAGCCAGTGGGGTTTGTAAACGTGGCAAAGGTTGAAGCTGAAGATGTGCAAAAGAATATACAGCCTGGTCAGAAGTTGATTGATAAGCGAGTGCCAGTCCTCTTTTAAATAATTTATTTATGTGGGTAAGGTTTATTCATGTGTAGTAGGAGGAGTAGACAAAGAGGATAAGATTTTAAGAGCTACAGGATCAAGTCAATCTTCAGTGGTGAAAGGAGAGGACAAATGTAATTTGGAAGGAGTATTCCCAGAAAAGGTGGAAGTATGTGAAATTAATGGTGCAAAGAGTCATGTTCCATAATGTAATGTAAGATTGGAGAGTCCGATAGAAAGTGATGAATTGGTGGTAGGAGTAATGGAGGAATTATCTTTTTCATGAATACAGATTATCCTAGGTAACGGTATAGCTGGATCACAGATGGGAATGATACCTGCTGTGGTTGAAAAGCCAGTGGAAAATCAAACAACTGGGGTGTTGCAGGAAGCATATCCTGGGATGTTTCCTTACTGTGTGGTAACAAGGACACAAAGCGCAGGTTGAGACAGGAAGAGGAGAAATCGAAGAGTAGAGATAAAGAGACTGAGGTTCAGTTATCAGAAACAATCTTTGACCAAATGGTTGTTAAAGAGCAAGAACAGGCAGAGGATGAAATGGCTATCTTTAGTTCAGGAAAGTTGGCAGAATTACAATAGAAAGAAAGAGGTAAAGCAGTTGCATCAGAAAGTATAAACAGAAGAGGAATCTGTATGTATACCAGAGACTTATTACATTAAAGATTATGTTTCATTGGGGAAATTGAGACTTTTACACATTCAGGCAGATGGAAAATGAGTGGAGGTACATCAAGTTGTATTACCAATGGGTTATAGAGAGGTGTTGTTGCAGGTAACGCATGAGGATCTAGTAGGAGGTCATTTGGGAATAAGCAAACTTAAGCAAAATGCGGTGAGCATTCATGAGATGCAAATGCAGTACCTGACATAGCACAGTGTGCAACCCGACTCACCATGCAAGTCAGGAATGTAAAATTGCAAATCATTTTCGTGCCAGCAGGAAACTGACTTTTGGCCACACCTTGAATTTTCCAGTCCTGCTCACTATGACACACAGCACTGTCAGGACTGGAAAATCCCCCTTATTACTTTTGATTTCCTCTCCAGAAAGGCTACCTGAACTGCTGAGTATTTCCACCATTGCCTGTTTTAATTTCAGATTTCCAGAATTCACAGTAATTCTTTAAGATTTGTAAGCTTTGTACTCTTAATCGCATTCTGTTCCAAACCAGTTATACCGTACTGCATACAATGTACAAGTGGACAGTAAAAGATCCCACAACACTGTTCTGGGGAGAAGGGAAGTTCTTTCTAGAGTCCTGGCAGTATTGATTTGTCAACTAACATCACTGAAATAGATCATTTGGTGCCCGGCTGTGCACAAATCGCCTGCTATTTTTCCAACATTACGAATGTGGCTACTTTCCGAAAAGACATAGGAACTGGAATAGGCCATTCAGCCCTTTGAGTCTGTTCCAGTATTCAACACGATCATGGCTGATCTGTGGCCTAACTCCATGTATTGCCCGAGGCCCATATCCATTGATACCCCTGTCAATAAAAATTTGTCTACCTCAGACTAAACCTAATAATTGAACAGTTGTTTAAGGAAAAGAATTCCGAATCTCCACCACTCTGTGTGTGAAAAACCTGGCCCTAAGTTTTAGATTATGACCCCTGATTCCAGGGTCTTCAACTAGTGTCCCTGTCCTTCCCTGTAAATTTTTTGTAGACTTCTATCAGATCACCTCCCTTACCTTCTGAATTTGAGAGAATAAAGGCTTAATTTTCTAATCTCTCCTCGTAACATAACGCCTGAAGTCTAGGTATCATTGGGTGTAAAGTGCTTTGGGATGCCGAAGATCATGAAATGTTTGACATGAATATATTTCTATTGTCCAGCACGGCATTCAGCATTTGTGTCAAGCACTTCCTCCGCCTATTTATTTTTGTTTGTGGCTTACATCTTGTGGAAATTAATTGCATATATGGGAAACGCTTGCCCAGATATGTTTGGGCACATTTAAATGAGAAGATAATGATGGACTGATGGAATATTTACCCATCATTATCGCCTCAGCAACACTGGATGCAAGGCATGCCAGAACAGAACATGCACGGTGCATTGCTCTAAGAGGTGTAAGAGTGTCAATTATTTTAAGAGCCAAAGAAGGCTTGGCAGTTAACAGAGGGGAGATGGATTGCCAATGCGGCTTTCTGTCGCTTTCTGTAAGCTACCAGCATGTTTGGCAGGGTCAGCTTCGAGAGGGGAAAATCCCATCCAAATAGTTGGCCCTGCTGAATAAAGCTCATGTGATGATAACATTGCTGTGTTACCAGTCAGCAGGACCTGACACCTTCTGCATTGTGTCTCATCTGGTGCAACAAGGGCATTCCGCTTCTGCCGATGCCAGCATTTCTGATTTGATTTGATTTATTACTGTCACGTGTATTGGGATAGAGTGAAAAGTATTGTTTCTTGTACTCTGTAGTTATGAAGGGAAAGGTTGATCTCCTGTCTGAGAACTAACACGCAACCACTCAAAGAGAAGTACCTCCCTTCATAATCTGTTAAAGAGTGTGGGAGTAGGGATAATATCCGTGCTTCAGCAACTTTTAGTGGTTAAATCAAAATAACTACCTGAAATTTCAAATCCAAAATGTTGGCCTTGGCAGAAGCAGAATGCCCTTGTTACACCAGATGAGACACAATGTAGAAGATGTCAAGTCCTGCTGACTGGTAACACAGCAATATTATCATCACATGAGCTTTATTCAGCAGGGCCAACTATTCGGATGGGATTTTCCCCTGTAGAAGCTGACCCTGCCGAATATGCTGGTGGCTCACAGAAAGTGACAGAAAGCAACAAGTAATGCTTTATTCATTTAACTAACAGTGAACAGGTTAACTAAACTATTAACAAACTGAATAAAACACTATTGTAATGGACTGCTGTTTAGATAAATACAATTTCCACTTACTAACAAAATAATAAAATCTTTAGTCACTCTCAAAATTTCAACCAGGTTTATCATCTTCCGAAATCTTCTGTCTTTTTTTTGATTTTTTTTCTGTCTTCACTATTGAGATGAGGCTTTCTTTTAAGACATAAATGTGACTGTTACACTGGCAGAGACAGTTACTGCCTGTGTGTGTCTCTCTCTTTCTCTCTCAAACTGTGAGCTATGGCAGAGGCTGGCTGGCAGAGGCAGTTGTTGTCTGGCTTTCTGAAGCTGGGAGCTTATACCCCTGATGACATACTAAAATCCCCACAGTAGGATTGATTTACAGGTTACCTAAACATCAAATTCAAATCTGATAGGCTGCTGTTATTCAGATAGCTGGTTTAAACCAATTGGGCAAACTTCAAAAACATCCTGTTGTCTTGGCAGCATTACTGCCTATCCACATAATACAATCTTTCAGTTTGTGCACTGCTTGCACCTGCATCTCTTCAATACAGAAAAAATTACCCTTTTTTAACAGAACGATGAAATTTTACAATTGCTAGCATTTTATAATTTTTTAAAATAATTTTACAAACACTAACTTCACAACATAATACAGACAAAGCATACCGCACACAGAGAAGGAAAGGGGAGGGTGCAGAATGTAGTGCTACAGTCATAACTAGTGTGTAGAGAATGATCAACTTAATATATGATAGGTCCATTCAGAAGTCTGACAGCAGAAGGGAAGATACTGTTCTTGAATTGGTTGGTAGTGACCTCAGACTTTTGCATGTTTTTCCCGATGGAAGAGAGAATGCCTGGGATGCGTGGGATCCTTGATTATGCTGTCTACTTTTCTGAGGCAGCAGGAAGTGTAGACATAGTCAATGGATGGGAGGCTGTTTGTGTGATGGATTGGGCTACGTTCACAACCCTTTGAAGTTCCTTGCGGTCTTGGGCAGAGTAGGAGCCATTTCAAGGTGTGATACCACCAGAAATAATGCTTTCTAAGGTTGGTGAGAGTTTGGGATTTTCAATCCAACCCTTACTCTATCCAAAACAAGGTATGAGTTTTAGCTCAAGTTTAGACAGACAGTAAATGGAACACAGTCCTTTTCAGACAGGGACAGGTAGCATGTATGCACGATACCTTGTATTACAAAAACTGATCCAGCACAATGAAGAAGGAGGTGAAATAAGCTTCTTGTGATTGCTGAATCACCCTGGCAATTTGTTGCCTACTTAAGCTCATTTTAAGTAGCTTTTAATAAGCTTAATTATTCTAACATGTATCGTGAATGAAACAGCATCCAGAAATCACTCACTTGTTAGCTTGTAAGAAATGGCTGCTAACTGCACCTGCACCATCAGTCTTCAAAACGTATGAGGGAGCCCAGTGAATTCACCTCCAAAATTCAATCATGGGGCAATAATTTTGAGTAAAATCACTATCCCATAAATGGAAGTGACAGAATCAGTGAGGAGACAGGGAAATGCGAAGCTGGGGGCAAGGGATGAGAGGTGGGAGGATGTGGATCGTGGGAGATAGGCTGGTAATGGGAGAGGCTGCAAGGGGAGAGGGCGGCTGCAAAGCAGAGTAGGGAGGGGGTGCCACAAAGAGGAGTGGGGGCCGCAAAGGGGAGGGGGGGTCTACAAAGAGAAGTGGAATGCTGCTTAAAGGAGAGGGGGCTGGAAAGGGGAGAGGAGCTGGAAAGGGGAGAGGAGCTGGAAAGGGGAGAGGAGCTGTAATGGGGAGGTGGAGTGTAAAGGGGAGAGGGAGGCTACAAAGAGGAGTTGAGGGCTGCTGATGGACGGGGGGAGGAGCGTAAAGGGAAGAGGGGATGTAAAGGTGAGAGGGAGCTGCGGAGGGGAGGGAATAAAAGAATATTCAGCAAAGAGGGAACCAGGAAAGCTTGAAGTCACTGAAATAAAGAATTCCTTGCAAAGGAATGTGAAATCTCTAAATTAAAGCTACATAAATTCAGGACCTACTTTACAGGGAAAAATATAATCAATGTTATTGTTGTGAATACTGTGTTATTTGGATAAGCTAATACTGAACAGTTTTATTTTGTAAGAAGATTTGCCTTCATCTGTTACTACATCTTGAAGTGTTTCACATACTGTGAACTGTTTGAGATTCAGTGGGAATGATTCTCCCAGCCTGCTGTGCAGCTCTAGCATTGCAACAAGTGGTGGCCATTTAGCGAGTTTCCCGCTGGACGCCACGGTCTCTGTGATTTCCCACGCCATCAATTCTGCACCAGAACACGGCGTGGAGCTGTATAATTTATTTAAATTAGAATTTAAATGTAATTAGTGGGCCCGGGACTGAAGTCTCTGGGTTCGCCAGAGTCTACACCGTCCCCCCCACCCCCCTCCCCGAGCCAGGAGTGTTTCACTCCAGCAGGGTTCACAACACCTCCCCACTCGCGGGGAGCTGGCAGCCTAATCCCGCAGGAGGTCGGGGTGAGGGAGGTGCCACCTAGGCATTGCTAGCTTTGCAATGCCAGCCTAGACCCCAGGGCACTGCCCAAGAGACAACGTGTCAATGCCCAAGGGGACACCTTGGCACTGCCCACCAGGTAGGGGCAGGGCTAGACAGGGTCGGGCCAATAGGTGGCAGGACATCCGGGGGGATATCGGTAGGGGTGGAGGGTTCTGCTGCCACTCTGCACTCAAGCTTGGTGACAGAAGGAGGGAGGACAGCAATCGGGGCTGGCCTTGGGGTGGTGTGAGGTTGGCCTGCTGGGGGTGTGGGGTGGGGGGTGGGGAGTTGGTGGGGGGGGTTGCGGTGTGGGTGGTATTATCACTAAACTATTAACCCTGAAACTCAATTAATGGTCCGGGGGACCGGGATTCAAATCTGACCATAGGAAATAATGGAATTTGAATTCAGTAAACAATATCTGGAATTAAAAGTCTATTGATGACCATGAAACAATTGTCAATTGTCAGAAAAACCTATCTGGTTCACTAATTTCCTTTAGGGAAGGAAATCTGCCGCCCTTATCCGGTCTGACCTATACGTGACTCCAGAGCCACAACAATGTGGTTGACTCTCAAACAGTCTCGGGCAACTAGGGATGGACAATAAATGCAGACCAGTCAGCGATCCCCATATCCCATGAATGAATATTAAAAAAAAATCAACCTCAATGCTAGATCAATCTGAATTTGAGATTTGAGATACAATAAAAAGGATATTTATCCTCCAACTCTGTTCATATGTGAGGCAATCACATTTGCTGTGAACTCACTAGGCAATGTCTTTTTGTATGTGTAGAAGGATTCAGTATCAGTTATGTTTTACTAAAACAAAAGCACATATTGCTAACATATATATTGTTGTCTTTTGTCAATGTAAATCCAGTGGTATCTAGGAAAATAATGCTTTCCCTATGCATTGTGGCTTTAAATTTAATGGAGGGGGTGAGGATTATTGAGGCTATTGGTGAATTCTTTCAATCCTGCTGCAGTACGAGTCCAAAAACCCCATATGGCAACACAAACATTGAAGATAATATTACTACAGGACTGCATCACCTAAAAACAGAGTTAATGAGAATGAAAAAACTGAGAACTAAAAGGTAGCCATCAAGAAATCTCAAAAAGAGACCTTAAAGCATAAAATACTATGGGCGTGATCTTAGCTGCTATTCATGCCATGCTCCCGCTGCAGTGAGGTCAGGGAATTTGGCAGCCAGCCAAATCTCCATTCACTGAGACAGGATAAAGCCCTGCCAGCGTGAACGGTGGTAACATTCTGACCTTTGCCTCTGCCCTACATTGCACTCTTGATGTTATTTACTGACAGAGTAGGACTTTCAGCAAACACTGACAGTAACAGCCTGACTTTCTTAGAACCATGGAAAGGTTACGGCACAGAAAGAGGCCTCCAGCCCTTTCCTCACGTCATTGGTTTCATAGGGTTTTCCATCCTTGGGTGGCACGGTGGCATCCAGGTTCAATTCTAGCCTCAGGTCAGTGTCCGTGTGGAGTTTTCACATTCTCCCTGTGTCTGCATGGTTTTCCTCCTGGTGCTCTGATTTTCTCCCACACTCTGAAGATGTACAGATTAGGTTGACTGGCCATGCTAAATTGATCCTAGTGTCAGGGAGATCAGCAGGATAAACATGCAGAGTTATGGGAATAGGGCCTGGGTGGGGTTGTGATTAGTACAGACTCGATGGGTCAAATGGTCTCCTTCTGTACTTTCTTTTAATTTTTTTTGACTGGACGCAAAAGAAAAGTGGTGCTAAGGCATCACTCAACACGCCTGCCATTTTTTGACCTGCCATTATGTCACTATTCCAGTTATCCCTGCAAGGATCTCTCTTGTCTTCATCCACCTTCCCATTAGAATTAATTTATTAAGCCTGTACTCCCAAGTTGAAGGCTTGATAAGACTGTAAATGCCCTTGAGTTCCACATTTGTTTCGCTGCTGTAAGATTCTGCACTCAGGATTGTAAACTGGTGTAATTCCCACTTTAACTATGAAAAAATGTGCCTTCCCTTTATTTCCTTACACCTTGCAATACCCACTTATTCTCCCAAAAATAAAATCAAAATACCAATTCATTTTGGAAATCTGAAATGCAAATCGCAGACACTGGAAAACCCCCAATCAGCCAGTACCTGTGAAGCGAAATAGAGTTAGTGGCTGGAATTTTACTGGAATTGGGGCAGCAAGGCTCAGAGAACGATATTCTCCATTGACTTCAGGTGGAATCGTACAATTTTCAGGGGGACGTGGCAGTAAAATCCCACCCACTGTTTCAACACAAGCATCTATGCAGAAAGAAACAGTTAACGATCCAGATTGATGACCCCTGAGAAAGATTAATTCTGTTTCTCCCTCAACATGTGCAACTTGACCAGCTGAATATTTTCCAGTGCTTTCTGTTTGTATTTTACTCATTTATTCCCCTGTTTTCATTCTTTTCACTTGTTGAACCTATTTTCCCTTGGTACACTGCTTGCCATTAACATCCACACGGGCCTAATTACAGACAATGAGAGGAACTTCTAATGTTCTTTTTGTGCAGTAGCTATACTCTCATGTGGCAGCTGACTGTTGTCATAGCAGCAGGAAGTTATTAAGCCAATTAGTTGGGCTGTTCTCCGCTTCATACTTATCGACACCACCGTGCACAGATCAATCATGTGATTTTTGGCTTCTAGGTGCAGGCCTGTAAGATGATTAAAAGATTTGATAGGGTTGATAGTGAGAAAGTATTTCCTCCAGTGGGAAGCCCACAACACAAGAGCAAAATCTTAAAATTAGAACTCTGCTGTTCAGGGGTACTATCAGGTAACACAATTTTCACATAAAACAGTCATGGATTTCTGGAACTCTTTCCCCAAATTGCAGCTAGTCCAATTAAAAATGTCAAAATTGAAATGAATAGACTTGTTCAGTAACAGAATTAAGGATTTACAGAAGCAGGGTGGGTTGTTAAGATATATCAACCCTGTCCACACCAGGGGAGAGTCTGTCCACCAGAGAAGAGAGAAGGTCTGTCCTCACCAGGGGAGAGAGAGAGAAACAGTCTGTCCTCACCAGGGGAGAGAGAGACGGTCTTTCCTCACCAGGGGAGAGAGAGACGGTCTGTCTTCACCAGGGGAGAGAGAGACGGTCTGTCCTCACCAGGGGAGAGAGAGAGACGGTCTGTCTTCACCAGGGGAGAGAGAGAGAAACAGTCTGTCCTCATCAGGGGAGAGAGAGACGGTCTTTCCTCACCAGGGGAGAGAGAGAGACGGTCTGTCTTCACCAGGGGAGAGAGAGAGAGACGGTCTGTCTTCACCAGGGGAGAGAGAGAGAGACGGTCTGTCTTCACCAGGGGAGAGAGAGAGAGACGGTCTGTCCTCACCAGGGGAGAGAGAGATGGTCTGTCCTCACCAGGGGAGAGAGAGAGACGGTCTGTCTTCACCAGGGGAGAGAGAGAGAGACGGTCTGTCTTCACCAGGGGAGAGAGAGAGAGACGGCCTGTCCTCACCAGGGGAGAGAGAGACGGTCTGTCTTCACCAGGGGAGAGAGAGAGAGACGGTCTGTCCTCACCAGGGGAGAGAGAGATGGTCTGTCCTCACCAGGGGAGAGAGAGAGACGGTCTGTCCTCACCAGGGGAGAGACGGTCTGTCCTCACCAGGAGAGAGAGAGAGAGAGACAGTCTGTCCTCACCAGGGGAGAGAGAGAGAGACAGTCTGTCTTCACCAGGGGAGAGAGAGAGACGGTCTGTCCTCACCAGGGGAGAGAGAGAGACGGTCTGTCCTCACCAGGGGAGAGAGAGAGAGAGAGAGACAGTCTGTCCTCACCAGGGGAGAGAGAGAGAGAGAGAGACAGTCTGTCCTCACCAGGGGAGAGAGAGACGGTCTGTCCTCACCAGGGGAGAGAGAGAGACGGTCTGTCCTCACCAGGGGAGAGAGAGAGAGAGAGAGAGACAGTCTGTCCTCACCAGGGGAGAGACGGTCTGTCCTCACCAGGAGAGAGAGAGAGAGAGACAGTCTGTCCTCACCAGGGGAGAGAGAGAGAGACAGTCTGTCCTCACCAGGGGAGAGAGAGAGAGAGACAGTCTGTCCTCACCAGGGGAGAGAGAGAGAGAGAGAGACAGTCTGTCCTCACCAGGGGAGAGAGAGGCAGTCTGTCCTCACCAGGGGAGAGAGACTTCATTAATAAAAACAAAATTAGACAGCAGCCTCATGGCTGGAGCTCACTCCCAAAATGTCTCTGTCTAGAATCAAAGCAAATTTCAGTGGATGCTGGAATCTGAAACCAACAAATTAAATGTTTGAAAATCTCAGCATGTTTGGCAGCCTCTGTAAGGAGAGAAAAGAGCTAATGTTTCGAGTCACAATGACAAAGGAGCCTCTCTCACCAGGGGTTGGCTCGACACTGAGTCCTGACTGGTCACCCAGGCCAGGCGAACTTACTCTACTGTGTTTCCCTGAAAGGGACAATGATCACATCCCTCCCCCTTTAACCCCTTTATTCAATCTTCAATAACTCATTCACTTTATCCTGTATACTACTTAAACATTACAAACACGTATTGAACAATTATAAATCGAGCCTTTCAGGGGGTTTTCTGTTCCCTGTAGAGCGGAGTATTTCTGTTATCTGAGATGCTGCCACAGAATCAATGTTAACAGGAGCTGCAGTAATGAGTACCTCTCCTGGCACAGACAGTTCAGTACTATTTGCTTCCATGGAGACATCAGTTCTGCCAATAACAGATCAATCAGGTACTTTGATACTTTTGGGTTTGGAAACATTTCTTGATGGCACTGATTGTGGAGTGTCTCTCTGCTCCTCACGTGGTCCATGTGTTTACGAACAATCTGTCCCTCCGTGTCCCTTTGGTATAAAAGGGATGTAGTCACAGAAACAATAATTCCAGGGATCCAACTTGATCCACTGCTGAAGTTTCTCATGTATACAGCTCCATTTACCATAAATATAGGACGTAGAGGAAGTGGTGGCATAGTGGTATTTCACTGAATTAATAATCCAGAGACTCCGAGCAAGATCTGGGGATCCGGGTTTGAATCCTGCCACGGCAGATGGTGAAACATGAATTCAATAAAAATCTGGAATTAAAAGTCTAATAAGGATATGAAACCATTGTCAATTGTTGGAAAAACCCAACTGGTTCACTAATGTCCTTTGGGGAAGGAAATCTGCCGTCCTTACCTGGTCTGGCCTACATGTGACCCCAGAGCCACAGCAATGTGGTTAACTCTTGAAACGTCCACTGAACCTGCAGCACAGAGGCGGCACGGTGGCACAATGGTTAGCACTGCTGCCTCACAGCTCCAGGGACCTGAGTTCGATTCTCAACTTAGGTCACTGTCTGTGCACGTTCTTCCTGTCTCTGTGAGGGTGTCTTCTGTGTGTCCTGGTTTCCTCCCACACTCCAAAAATGAGCAGGTTTGGTGAATTGACTATACTAAATTCCCACCCAGCATACTGCTGGAGTGCGGTAACTAGGGGATTTTCATTATAACTTCAATACCGTGCGAATGTAAGCCTACTTGTGACTAATAAATAACCTTTGTTAAAAAAAATGGAAATCAGTTGACCTTTGTAACTTCAACATAGACTATCTAAGGTTTCCATAAAATTTGTAATCAAACTACCCTGGATGGGGTCTCTCCGCGGAATCGATGTACAAAGGTCTGGATCAAAGGTCTTGATTAGTCTTGATCAGGTCTTGATTGGAACAGCCATGGGGACCTCAATATGCCAACATCTTCATGCACAGGTTCGAACAAGACTTCTTCGCCGCACAGGATGTTCAACTGATGCTATGCACTAGATATATCGATGACATTTTCTTCCTTTGGACTCATGGTGAACAATCACTGAAACAACTGTACGATGATGTCAACAAGTTCCATCTCACCATCAGACTCACCATGGACCCTCGCTTCTCTGAGTGGAGGCCTGTGACTAGTGGTGTGCCACAGGGATTGGTGTTGGGTCCATTGTTGTTTGTCATCTATATCAATGATCTGGATGATAATGTGGTAAATTGGATCAGCAAATTTGCTGATGATACAAAGATTGGAGGTGTAGTGAACGGTGAGGAACATTTTCAAAGCTTACAGAGGGATTTGGACCAACTAGAAAAATGGGCTGAGAAATGGCAAATGGAATTTAATGCAGGCAAGTGTGAGGTATTGCACTTTGGAAGGACAAACCAAAGTAGAATGTACAGGGTAAATGGTAGGACTCTGAAGAGTGCAGTTGAACAGAGGGATCTGGGAATACAGGTACAGAATTCCCTAAAAGTGACATCACAGGTGGATAGGGTCGTAAAGAGCGCTTTTGGTACATTGGCCTTTATAAATAGGAGTATCGAGTATAAAAGTTGGAGTGTTATGGTAAGGTTATACAAGGCATTGGTAAGGTTGAATTTAGAGTATTGTGTACAGTTTTGGTCACCTAGTTACAGGAAGGATGTAAATAAGGTTGAAAGAGTGCAGAAAAGGTTCACAAGGATGTTGCCGGGACTTGAGAAGCTGAGTTACAGAGAGAGATTGAATAGGTTAGGACTTTATTCCCTGGAGGGTAGAAGAATGAGGGGAGATTTGATAGAGGTGTATAAGATTTTGATGGGTATAGATAGAGTGAATGCAAACAGGCTTTTTCCACTGAGACTAGGGGAGAAAAAAACCAGAGGGCTTCTTCACACAGAGAGTGGTGGGAGTGTGGAATAAGCTGCCGGATAAAGTGGTAAATGCAGGGTCACTTTTAACATTTAAGAGAAACTTGGGCAGGTACATGGATGAGAGGGGTGTGGAGGGATATGGTCCAAGTGCAGGTCAGTGGGACTAGGCAAAAAATGGTTCGGCACAGACAAGGGCCAAAAGGCCTGTTTCTGAGCTGTAAATTTTCTATGGTTTCTATGGACTACTCTCCAGAATCAGTTGCATTCTTGGACCGTCCATCAAGAACGGTCACCTCAGCACTTCACTGTACCATAAGCCCACGGATAACCTCACGATGCTCCACTTCTCCAGCTTCCACCCTAAACACATTAAAGAAGCCATCCGCTATGGACAAGCCTTCCATATACACAGGATTTGTTCAGATGAGGAGGATCGCAACAGGCACCTCCAAATGCTGAAAGATGCCCTCATTAGAACAGGATATGGCGCTCGACTCATTGATTGACAGTTCCGACACATCACAGCAAAAAAATGCACTGACTTCCTCATAAGACAAACACAGGACATGGCGGACAGTGTACCCTTCTTCGTCCAGTACTTCCCCGGAGCGGAGAAGCTACAACAGCTTCTCTGAAGCCTTCAACATGTCATTGATGAAGACGAACATCTTGCCAAGGTCATCCCCACACTCCCACTTCTTGCCTTCAGACAACCGCACAACCTCAAACAGACCATTGTCCGCAACAAACTACCCAGCCTTCTGGAGAACAGTGACCACGATACCACACAGCCCTGCCACAGCAACCTCTGCAAGACATGACAGATCATCAACACGGATGCCATCATCTCACATGAAAACACTATCCATTAGGTACATGGTATATACACTTGCAACTCGGCCAACATTGTCTGCCTGATATGCTGCAGAAAAGGGTGTCCCAAGGCATGGTACATTGCGGAGACCATGCAGATGCTATGACAACAAATAAATGAACGCCATGCAACAATCATCAGGCAAGACTGTTCTCTCTCCTAGTGTGATTGCACAGACCGCTGTGTCGGCACATGCACGACAGCAACTGTAGAGGGAGCAATTGCGCATGTGCAGACCTCTGATTCTACACATGCACAATTCCAACAGCAGGGGTTTGACAGACAGAGAGAGAATTGTCAGGCTCCTGCTGTTGCAGGGTACCTCACAAACTCTTCAGAGGTCACGGGCATTCGGCCTCTGATCTTCAGGTAAGTGTTCTCCAAGGTGGCCTTCATGACACACAATGCAGAGTTGCTAAGCAGAGACTGATAGCGAAATTCCACACACAAGAGGACAGCCTCAACCAGGATCTTGGGTTCATGTCACACTATCTGTAACCCCCATGACTTACCTGGCTTGCAAAATCTCACTAACTGTCCTGGCTGGGGACAACACACATCTCTTGACCTGGCTGGAGACAATACACACCTCTTTAACTTGTGCTTAACCCTCTCCACACACATTGTCTGTATCTTTAAGACTTGATTACCTGTAAGACTCGCATTCTAACCATTATTTTGTAAATTGAGTTTGTGTCTTTATATGCCCTGTTTGTGATCGAACTCCCGCTCACCTGACGAAGGGACAGCGCTCTGAAAGCTAGTGGCTTTTGCTACCAAATAAACCTACTGGATTTTAACCAGGTGTTGTGAGACTTCTTACTGTGTTTACCCCAGTGCAACGTCGGCATCGCCACATCATTTCAGCGTTAAGCCATCCCTGATGGAAAATACAGCGTTGGTCATGTGTCAGAAACAATAAGTTTCCATCTGACGCCGTGGGTAGCCTGCAGAGAACACTGCAAGCCACAAACGATGCAGAAAATGCAATGTCATCTTTGTCTTTAAGAGCCTAGAAACTGTAAAATCTTAATCATAGAATCCCTTTAGTGCAGAAGTCATCTAAGGAGGAAAAAACATAAGCAAGAAATTTTAGAAAACAAAAATCAGAAACCCCCCAAGAGAACTGGACATAACTTTACTCAATCCAGCAATTTCTAAACTCTGAACTAGGTTCATTTGGGAATAAAGAATCAGCTCAGACCAAGGCAAAAGATAAACTCATCAACTTGGGGTCTAGTTCTTCTTTGGTAGCTGCTTTATTCTCAGTTACAGAAACTATTGGTTTCTCCAGTTCCATATTTACAACCAGAATCCCTGTAACCAATCCTGGTGAATTCAAATTTACTGCAAGGGTCACCTGTTGATCCTTCATATCATTTGTTGAGATAAAACACTACATTCGGAATGCCTTGCAGTAGACTTTCCACTGGAAAATGGCACAGGCTGATGAGACTCCAACAGGTAGATGTGTATTCTGGTATAAACTCTTGTGGGTGTTGATGATTACCAACTTCTGTGAGTCTGTTTCCAATTCCAATTGCTTGCAAGCATTACTGAGGTCCAACTTGGTGTATTTTAAAACTCCAGCTCGTTTTGTGTGGAGGTTTTCAATTCTAGAAATGGGGTATCTATCTAGTTGAGGTCCTCTGTTGACCCCACAAATTCCTGCAGTCCAATCCAGTTTTAGGACAGCAATCATGGGTGCAGTCCTTTCTCGGAATTCAACAGGCTAAATGATGCCTAAATCTTGAGTCCAACTTCAACCTTATGATGAAGCATATAAGGCACAGGGCGAGCTCTGAAAAATATAGGTGTTGCCTCCGAATTCAGATACATGTTTAGTTTTAGCTCCCCTTATATATCCTAGTTCATATTGGAAGATCTCAGGATATCTACATAGCAGTTCCTGAAAGCCTCCATCTCGCAGATTTGATGGGAGGAATTTTACAAGAATGGCTCTAAGTGTCCAGCCAGTGTGAAAATAGAAGGGTTTCTGGTCTGTTTTTGGGTGTGTTTTCATGCCGAATCTTACAGATTTAGATATTGAAAATATGGGCTAGCTGCTGCAGGCAGTGGGCTGGGCTTAATTCACCAGCCAGACTGCAGAGGGAACTACTGTGATTGCACAGACCGCTGTGTCGGCACATGCATGACAGCAACTGTAGAGGGAGCAATTGCGCACGTGCAGACCTCTGATTCTGCACATGCACAATCCCAACGGCAGGGGTTTGACAGACAGAGAGAGAGCTGTCAGGGTCCTGCTTTTGCAGGGTACCTCACAAACTCTCCTCTCCCCCTCTACCACCACAGCAATTGCAGGGACCTACAGTTGACTACGAGCCCCACATTGCCCAGAAATATCACCCCTGCCTCACGCCCGCTGCCCAGACCAATCATGCCCCCTCCACCCCTATCCAATTGCAATGCAGAGTGGTGATGGGCCCTCCCTCCCCTCCACTGATCCAATTGCTAGCAGAGTGCATAGTAATATCCCCTCCCTCTCCGATCACGCCACCCCATTCAAGCCTGAAATTCATACCCAACATAATGATTGAGGGTCGGGAGTTTAAATTATTTTTAACCAGCTCAGTTATCTGGTCACAATACTTGGTATTTGGAGCATCAGGTGATGTTAAACTCCTGATTAAGTTGTAAGTCTGTGGGTCACAAACTGTGAGCAGAAGAACCTTTTGCTTTTCTTCTACTCTTGTTTTATTTGCTACAAAGACATAGTGCAACCTTCGATATACTTCATGATTGAGTTGTTCTAATTTCCCGATCAAAGGCAATTTAACATGTGCCTGTATGATGCTTCTTCTTATTCTCAAGGCTCCAACCTCTTCCCCCTCTCGCTGAGCACTGTGATGCCAAAGTTCTTGGAAAATTCTTTCCTCGTTGCCAAGGTAATAAATCAAGGGCAACTCAATGAGGTTTAAGTAACAAAACGCTCTATTGCCAACAAACAACTGAATGTTGAAACTAGTAGGGTAGACAGAATAACTATGCAACTGGACACTGCCTCCCTGGCTCTGACAGGGGATCCTCCCTGACCCAGGATATGCGCCCTTGCACTCGTTTGTCTCAGCTTCTCACCTCAACACTCCACAGGGTCTGGCCTGATCATGTGGCCCTCAGGGAACGTTCCCTTGAAGGGACCACATTACCACGCAAATATTTTTCCTGAGGCACACATCCCCGCAATTCGCCTGTTTATAGAAAGTGAGAGCAGGGCAGGAGGTCAGAAGGAACACACTGGCAAACCTCAGCCATCCAACCTGGAAAGGCTTGAAAATGGGTACACCACACCTATGGGGTTGGCTGCTAATCATGTCATGATGATCACATTTTCATTTTGTGTTATCTTCTCCTGCTCTATGTACACAGCAGCACTCAGCCTAAACAGTGACCCTTCATTTCCGGGGCTCTCATTGGCCCTCCTGCCTCAGAAGCCTGCTGGAAAGTGATGGCGGCCTACTGATTAGCAGCCTCCCGTGCGGCTAAACTAGCGGGTGTTCTTGAAACAAGCGAGTACCTTTACTACACATTCTGCAGCCACTCAGAAAGGCCATCCACTATCAAAGGCACTTAGGGATGGGCAATAAATTCTGCCATTGACAGCAAAGGCCACATTCCATGAATACATTTTAACTGTTGCTTTGATGCACCTTGGTTAGTGTAACTGTGGCAAATCTTTGCAATCAATTTTGTATTTCATTTATTTAATCATTAGTATCACAAGTAGGCTTACATTAACGCTGCAATGAAGTAACTGTGAAAATCCCCTAGTTGCTACACTCCAGCACCTGTTTGGCTACACTGAAGGAGAATTTAACATGCACCGAACCAGCATGTCTGGGAGGAAATCAGAGCGCCCAGAGGGAACCCATGCAGACATGGGGAGAACATGCAGACTCCGCACAGGCAGTGACACAAGCCGGGAATCGAATGCAGGTCCCTGATGCTAACCACTGTGCCACCAATATAGGACCAATGGGAATATGTTGGTGATTTTGTAACAGTTGCAGTGTTTGAAACTTTTGCCAAAATTTTACCATCTCACCCACCCAAGACTCGTAAGATCCCACCTGAGGCCAAAGGAGAATGCCGTTCCATGAGTCTTGCCTGCCCCAATTCCGGGGTGGGCGTACCAGTAAAATTCCAGTATCTATATCTAAGGCCTGTAATTACCTTGACAAATATGAAGATTCACCTAAGATTCCTCTGTCTGGTTTAAGGTGAACAGGTTAACACCTGCACTGAATGGTTTAGAAAGGGATTTGTGTTTGTGCATTAACATCCTGGGGTTTAACCTTACAGCTCATAAAAGGTGTGGAAATTGTCCCGACATTGGGGAGCTGAGGCTTGCAGCAAAATTCAGCCCATATTCCAGGTCACTGAATATTGGTCAGATTATTGAATCATCTAGCCACACCTCACTGCCAAGAATCTCACTTGAATAATGTGCACTTGGGAACAGAACCAGAGGGCAAACAGCAACACTGGAACTATATTCAAGTGAATGGGAAAGGTGGAATAACTGAAGCAAGCAGTTTGACAATGCTTTCACAAATTCCAGCCTACCACAATGACTTTCAATTGTTGGTATTACAGTAATTTGTCTGGATATGAGCTGAATGGGACTGATTGCATCACCCCATCAGTACATTTGCAATTGTATAGTGCCATTCATGACCACAAGATTTCCCAAAGCTTTTTACAGCTATTGGCAAACTTCTGAAGTGTAGTCACTGCTGTAATTCACTCTGCCAATGTGCAAAGTCTCTTTACAACTATTCATTTTCCTCAATGACCTTAGTTTGACCCACTTCCCATCAGTTCGATCAGAATGTGCCGACATCCCCAGCATGCACACAGTTCCAGTTTGTTTGCTTGATCAGAAGTTTTCCCTCCACCACATTTTCTATGTGAGTCAGGGCTTTAATGATGCTTCAATACCTTCAGCAACAAAGAATAAGTTTACCCTCTTCTGACAAATCTGCCGTTAAAGCAGAAAGTGCTCTAAATGTGCAGCCATATTTGAGATAAATGAACAAGACTCTTCATGATGCAGCATTGCGGTTGCTGACACAGGAATCAGCTCCAAGGTCTGCTCTTTCTAAGACAGCACACTATTAGGTAGCATTCAACGTGAAGTAAACCATAATGAGTACAGTACTACTCTAGATGGACAACGGCACAGTCGTTAGCACTGCTGTCTCACAGTGACAAGGACCCGGGTTTGATTCCCGGTTTGGGTCACTGTGTGGAGTCTGTACATTCTCCCCATGTCTGCGTGGGTTTCCTCTGGGTGCTTCGGTTTTCTCCCACAGTCCAAAGACGTGCTGGTTAAGTGCATTGGCCATGCTAAATTCTCCCTCAGTGTACCCGAACAGGCACCAAAGTGTGTTGACTAGGGGATTTTTGCAGTAACATCATTCTGGAGGTGATGTAAGCCTACTTATGACACAAATAAATGAAAAACTTTAAAGATGCTGAAAAAAATCTGAGAAAAATGATGAAAGAGTATTTGTTACTGCATCAATGAAAATGCTGTACTAATTGAAATATATCTCTGCTTAAATAGTAATACAATCAAAATATTGGCTGCAATTCCTGTAATGCATTTTTGTCTATATTTGTTGCACCCATGCAGACTGTTTATTCCTATTGTTGGAACCATTTATTGAACAGACAGCACAGTCACATTCTTTTTTTTCATTCATTCGTGGGCGTATGCCTCACTGGCTGGCCAGCATTTATTGGCCATCTCTTGTTGCCTGAGGGCAGTTGAGAGTCAACCACATTGCTGTGGCCTCTAGAGTCACATGTGGGCCAGGCCAGGTAAGGATGCCAGATTTCCTTCCCTAAAGAACATTCGTGAACTAAATGGGTTTTTCCAACAATCGACAATAGTTTCATGGTTATCAGTAGATTCTTAATTGCAGATTTTTTTTATTGAATTCAAATTCCACCATCTGCCGTGATGGGATTCGAAGCCGGTCTCCAAAACATTAGCTGAGTTTCTAGATTAATAATCTAGCAATAATACAACTAGACCCACTCCACACTTAACAAGAGAGCTTTGGCTCATTGCTCCTGTATTCCGAGTTTGCACACAGACCTCGAACCATCAATGTCAATGATACAGTTAAAAAAATGATACATAAGCTCTCTTTAAAGCTTGACACATTTTTTGTGGGCGCTGTAATTAAATGCCAGGGTATTACTGCACAAACCAATTCAGTGGAGGTGTTAACCCGTTATGCCTCAGGGATCAGTGCTGGGTCCACTGCTATTTCAGTAAGAAGTCTCACAGCATCAGGTTAAAGTCCAACCAGTTTGTTTAATAGTAAACCCACAAGCTTTCGGAATTGCTGTTCCTTTGTCAAGTGTGTGGAAAGTTCTAATCAGAGAGGGGCATATAAAGGCACACATAGTTTACAGAATACTGATTAGAATGCAAGTCTTTACAGCTAACCTGCTGTTCAAATCTTAAAGATGCAGAAAATGTGAGTGGAGATAGCATTAGGCATAGATTAAAGAGATGTGTATTGTCTCCAGACAGGACAGTAAGTGAGATTTTGCAAGCCCAGGCAAGTCATGGGGGTTACAGATAGTGCGACATGAACCCGAGATCCCGGTTGAGGCCATCCTCATGTGTGCGGAACTTGGCTATCAGTTTCTGCTCAGCGACTCTGCACTGCTGTGTGTCGTGAAGGCCGCCTTGGAGAACGCTTACCCGAAGATCAGAGGCCGAAGGCCCGTGACCACCAAAGTGTTCACCAACAGGAAGGGAACAGTCTTGCCTGGTGATTGTTGAGTGGTGTTCATTCATCCATTCGTAAACTCAGCAAATGTGGCTGGGATCAAACCGGAGCACAATCATACTTTTGAAATGAAAACACCATTAGTCTGCTTCAATTGCAATGTCATCTGGTCCAGTGTGGCTTTTGACTGGATTGTCATTAGTCTAAATATTTGGCAAGGAGCAGTTGCTCCGACCTTAGGACACTCTTTTTTCACTCCCTGTAGAGTTTTAGAGTGTCTCATAGCACGTACTGTAAACAATGTAATTTAAATGCTTGAATTTATATAGTGCTGTGCCTGTCCTCAAAATGCCTTCAAGTGCCTTATCGCCATCATAGAATCTCTACAGTACAGAAGGAGGCCATTTGGCCCATTGAGTCTGTACCGACAACAAGCCCACCCAGGCCCTATCCCCAAGATCCCACATATTTACCTTACTAATCCCTCTAACCTACACATCCCAGGCCACTAAGGAGTAATTTAGCATGGCCAAACAATCTAACCTGCGTACCTCTGGAGTGTGGGAGGAAACCGGAGCCTCTGGAGGAAACCCACGCAGACACGAGGAGAACGTGCAAACTCCAGACAGTGACCGAAGTCGGGAATCGAACCCAGGTCCCTGGTGTTGCAAGGTAGCCGTGCTATCCTGTCATTCGGCCAATTTTTTATCCAAGTGTCTACTTACATTCAGTGAGTGAGAATTTTGATCACGAGTGGCACTGTATCAAACGACTTTTGAAGACCCATAGATACTATATCAACAACATGACCCTTATCAACCTTCTCTACCTCTTTAATAACTCTGGCAGGTTCATTAATCATGGTTTTCCTTTAATGAATCCATCCGGCTTTCGTTAATAATGCTGCACCTGTCTTTCCCAGGTTACGTGGGATTACAAGGATAGGTGGGGGAGAAGGCCTGGGTAAAATACTCTGTCAGACAATTAATGCAGACTCAATGGGCTGAACAGCCTCTTCTGGACTGTAAGGATTCTATGATTCTATGAATTATGATCTATCCTTACCCAACTCTTTAGTCATTTGTTCATAGCAAAAAGGTGCTTTGGACTTAAGACTGGTTTATTATTATCTGACCAGTGCATCCTACATACACCCATCCCTGAGAATGTGGAGGGAGGATTAATAATAATATCAATTGCGGGAAATCATATGGGTTGCCTTCCACATCTCCTGTCGCTCTAAAAGACGGAAACTGCCATACAATCAGCTCTATGTTTACAGACCAGACAATTTTTTGAGTGCATTTGCACATGAAATTAAACATAGATGCAGTCAGACAGATCAGGATATTAAAGATTTGAAAAGTGAAGATTTTGCCAAGTCTCTGCCCCTATCTATGTCACCCCTGGACCAGGGAGACAATCACCAAGCTGAGATTAGAAATGGGTTGGGAGGAAGTATTCCTGGTCTCTTCCCACAGACCTGTTATTTGAAAGAAGCTTGGTGTCATTTTAAAATGGAGGTGAATGAAAACATCCCAGCAAAGGGAAGAAGAATCAGGAATCACAGAATAACACTGATAAAACTATGCATTTTATTTCCTTTCCACTTCTTTAGGCCTCACATCAGCTTGTGAATTAGATAGTGTCTGTGTGACGTTTGCATGTTCACCCCGTATTTGTGTGGGCTTCCTCCGGATGCTGTGGTTTCCTTCTACAATCCAAAGATGTACAGGTTAGGTTGATTGGCCATGGTAAAATGGCTCTTAGTATCAGGGGGCTAACAGGGTAAATATGTGGGATTATAGGGATAGGTGGGATTGTTGTTGATGAAGGCTTGATGGGCCCCCTTTTGCACTGTAGGATTCAATGATTCTCTATGGTACAAATTAACTACAATGGAGCAGTTACTTATTTACTATTTTCATTATGCTGATTCCATATTTAGCCTCAGATATAGTTGTTATGTATTGTAAATAAGCAGAGTGTGTGATGAGCAAATTCTTCACATCAGACTAGTGGACAATCTCTTTCAACTCCTCGATGCCTGTTATTTTCCCCAGAATACAATTTATTAATTAAAATGGTGTCTAAATACTCTGCTGAAATGAGCTGGGTCATTATAAGTCAGCTTTTATTTTATGAATTAAGTGCTTTTTCTCTTTTAAAACCCCATCAATTACATGGTATTGAACATTATGGGATTTGCAAAGACCCCTGTGGTTATATCCTCAAACCACGCAATAAATTTCAGATGACACCAGTTTTCAGTGTAGCAATGATTTATGGAACACTTGTAGGTAAAGTCAATGTGCACATTAGCCATGAGAAGATAGCACATGCATCTATCACCAGTTCAAGTGGAGGGATGCCTGAACCTAAGTCTACCGTTTCTTACACTGTGAATTAACGTGAAAGTCTTTCCAAAAGAGACGTTACGTGCCACTAATCACTTTGAAGAAGGGTAATTTAGACTTTGTGCATTTGAGTAAAATGGCTGATTGCAAATTTGCAAACCTTTTAATGTCTCTCTGCATTTTTAATTCAATATACTCAGTTGGAAGTAATAATCATAAGACATGTAAAATGGACTATTGGTTTGCCACCACTAGTTTACACAATCACAAGGAGAATCATGATCATCACATATGTGATGCTAATTACTTGACGGCCGGTTGCCACAGCTTGCTGATCATCTCAAAACAGGGAGCTTGGAAAATGACAAGTTCAGAGCAAACTAAGTGGAGTGTTGCTGCTCATAAGTCTATTAAAGTTCAGAGCACTGTCCAGAGTTTATGTAGTTTATGTCACACATCCCTCAGCCAATGCAAGTGACAGGACTTTAAGACATAATTGGCAAATTCTGTAGATGCCAGTTAAAAAAAAGGGCAATATAGTTAAAATGTGCAATTACCCAATCCATCCCAGTGTTAAATTTTGAGCCTTGACTTCTCAGCACCAGGGTGTTGCATCTGTGAGTTATCCTAAAGATGCACAGAGGAACTGTTCCATCCCCGCTCGGAGATTCCCGGGTAATGATTGCATGGCCACTGCCTGGGAGTTTCAAACTTCCCCGAGGCAATTGTCCTTCACTTGGAATCATCATGGTGGCTTAGTAGTTAATACTGCTGCCTCACAGCGCCAGGGACCTGCTTGGATCATTGTCTGTGTGGAGTTTGCATGTTCTGCCCATGTCTGCATGGGTTTCCTCCGGGTGCTCCAGTTTCCTCCCACAGTCTGGGAGATGTGCTGGTTAAGTGCATTGGCCATGCTAAGTGCACCTGAACAGGCACCTGAGTGTGGTAACTCAGGGATTTTCACAGTAACTTCATTGAACCGTAAGCCTACTTGTGACTAATAAGTAAACTTCATTTTAAAATCCAAAAGCTGGGACTTAAATTGCAAACATTGGTAGTTCTAACTGTGCTACATCAACAACTACCTAGAAAAACTACTTCCACTTTCGGGGTTACTACTGTACAGAGCTACGCCAACACCAAACTCCAACACCCACCATGGTCTCCCTTCCCCTGACAGAACTCCCCGACCTCCTCTCCACGGGACTACATCCCCATCACGGAACTAGCCTATGCCCTCCTACGGGACGTTCCTCAGCCCCAACCCACTCCCAAGGCCCGGCTTGACCCAACACTGCCCCCCAGATCCAAACCAAAACCTAACCTGACTTGACCCTACCCCTCCAACATATTCCTCAAGGCCTGGTCCAACTCACCACTCCGCAAGGCCCAACTGACGTGACCGGATCTCTCAACCACAAGGCCCAAACCAACTGGACACCGGCCCTGCAAGGCCTGACCCGAAACCCCACCAATGCCTGGCCTGCTCCCCGTCCATCCCTCCACCCCACAGCTTCTAGTCTAATGCCTGGCCCAAACCCCCCCCAAAGTCCAACCTGACCTGATCCCCTCCACAAGGCCTGACCTCACACTCCACAAATCCTACCCATTTATCTTATACACTTATCTTGTCAAACACCTTAAACCTGGATGGAGCTTTGAACTTCCCTGGCTTACAGCATCCTAGTTGAACCTGAGTTGAGCTTCCAAGTTCATTTCCTCACCACCACCAAGATCATCTACTCATACTCCATAATATCTTTCTTTTTTGCCCCTGCCTAGTTCAGTTGCTGTAGAAACTCCCATCCGTGTTTCGGTGATGATACTTGAGGGGTAAATATTGGCTGGGAAAACTCTCTATTGCTCTTTGAATAGCATCAAATAATATTTTACCTTCACCTGAACAGGTGGATTGTTAATTTAAGATTCATCCAAAAGACAGCAGCTTCAACAATATTGATTTACCCAGCGCTGAACTGAGGAATTACCTTAGATTATACGTTCAAGTCTGTACTGGGCACAAATTTACAATCCATTGATTCAAAGGCAAGATTTACTAGATACAATCATGATCAGGAGCTTTGGCTGGTTGTTCCCCACCTTAGCTGGGCCAAGTCGTCGCACCCTCACACTGCAACCCTAGCTCAAGGCAGCTAACCACATCCAAATTAGTGGCTGATCCTATTATGCAGGAACATAGGGAATAGGAGCAGGATTAGACCATTCCACCCTGATCCTGGCTGATCATCCAACTCAAGAGCCTAATCCTGCTTTCCTCCCACATTCTTTGAGCCCTTTTGTCCCAGTAAAAAATTGGAGCAGTAGTTAGCTAATAGGAGCACAAATAGCACCTTAAGTCTTATACTGTGTGCTGTTACAATCAGGTGAGGAGAGGAGAATGGCTTCTCTCTTTATTCCCCCAGCACCCACCACATTTGATTGCAAAAGGAATTTTTTAAAAAGGACATTGTTTGCCAATTTGGTGAATTTTCAACTGTTTATGTGGTGTGATTTGGAAAGATGCATACAGAAAGATTTGCATGTAAGTTTTCTCAAAATAAAAGAGTAAGAATAATATATTCTGATTCACACACGCATGCACACACACACACACGCACACACACATACACAACGTGCACTCACACATACACACACATGCATACCCATGCACGCACATGTGCACACACATAGACACATATAAATTACAAAGTGTGCAGATAGATGAAGCAGTTTCTTAAGTCTGATAAAAGTCAGTGGTATTCATTTGGTACGAAAACAGAAAATGGTGGAAAATCTCAGCAGGTCTGACAGCATCTGAGGGGAGAGAGAAGAGACAATGTTTCAAGTTTGGATGACCCTTCATCAAAGCTCTTTATTTGGTATTCATTTGGTAGATTGACTTAACTTGATCGTCCTTCTGGATTCTACGTCACCACTTTAAAGATGTTGGTGGGTGATTTAAATCTGTTCTTCTGGAGGCAGCAGCTCCTGGATTGATTCTTGAGCCCTGCTTCCTACATGTGGATGGTCAAAAGCAGACAGGGCTCAAGCCTGTAGGCTGGATGAAGAGAGAGAGATAGCTCCAACTCAAGGTCCTGTTTCCTATGTTCTGTGGTCTGGAGAAAAGCAATTTCTTAAAAACAGGAGAGAGGGTTAGTTGGTTCATCATATGATCCATCTGACCAACAGACCAGTTACCTAGACATGGTCATTACAAGTTGATTTCAGGTCCATGGTTTAAACGTGATTAGATTGCTGGAAATATTTCCTTCTCAGCCAAAGTCTATTTTCCAAGATAGTTTTTTTATATTAGTTTTTTCCACACCAGATTGAATATATGGATTGTCTGGTTATTTTGTGAATAGGTTAGGGCAGATCCGGTTTTCTCCCACAGTCCAAAGATGTGCAGTTAGGTTGATTGGCCGTGCTAAAAATTGTCCCTTAGCGTCGTGAGATGCGTAGGTTAGAGGGATTATTGGGTAAGTATATAGGGATATGGGAAGTAGGGCCTGGGTGGGTTTATGGTCGGTGCAGACTCGATGGGCCGAATGGCCTCCTTCTGCACTGTAGGGTTTCTATGATTTCTGTGATCATTAAAATTACTGTGGCAATGCTGCCAAGTCCATGGTCCACCTCCTGACCCATTCACAAAATATCCAGACAAGTTATGTATTCAGTCATGTGTGGTTAGATGACCTCTCCTGGTTGGTGAGCATCAGTAAATGTTTTATTGTATGACATTTCTTATGCACCATAAAACCAATTTCTCGCATTGTTAATGCATCTCACCCCAATTGCTCACACAGCCTGCTCTCGAAATTCTGGATTCCACCTCGCCTTCCCACACCAAAAGCTACTGAACTCACATGCACCACCTGCTGCCTCCATATAACTCCAGCTATTCAACTATGATAACACAGTACTACACAATCGTTGACATGATTGTGACATTGTCTAGCCTATTGCCGAACAAGGTGACACGTAATAGAGTGGGCGGAACAGAACCAATGGGGGACAAGGACACCCATCTTTCCTGAGCCCCACAGAGGAGATGGTTCTCTACATCAATGGGTAGACTGTGTCAGTATGTTTCCTTTCAACTTATTTTTCTTTTAGCTTTTTGCTATTTGCCATAAGACATAAAGGGAGATTAAGAGATCGCAGCCTTTGAATTTGTGGCTATGACCATCTTCCTGGTCAGGGGTAACCCTTCACCTCCATGACATCTTGGCCTAGACACCTGACTGAGCCCCACGTCACAATGCCAATAGATCACCTTCTCACTGGGCAGCCACTATTGGCCATATTACAGCTGATTCAACCAGGGGCAGGAGCGAGTCGGGCACGCACTTTCCATCCCACCATCCCTCAACCCACTGAAAAATATGAAAAAGCCCCAACAAGTTACCTTGCTAGCAGCAGGCTGTCTGGCCCTGTGGTTAACGCTACTGCAGGGCTCACTTTACAGTTTCATGCTTGTTTTCCCTTGAGCAAGCACTGCAGACAGTGCCGCATCATTTGTTGCACAAATTTAGGATCCTGACACCATATCAGCTGGTTGAGAGCCGAACACAAGCTTTCCAGTGCTTGGGGGAAGAGATGCTTCTGCAGCTGCCTATGTCCCAGCAGATGGGTGGCACAGTAGCACAGTGGTTAGCACTGCTGCTTTGTCGTACCAGGGACCTAGGTTCGATTCCCCACTTAGATCACTGTCTTTGTGGAGTTTGCACATTCTCCTCGTATCTGCACGGGTTTTCTCCGGATGCTCCAATTTCTTCCTGCACTCCAAAGATGTGCGGGTTAGGTTGATTGGTCGTGTTAAATTGTCCCTTAACGTCAGAGGGGATCAGTGGGGTGAATGCATGGGGTTACGGGGATAAGGCCTGGGTGGGATTATTGTCAGTGCAGGCTCGATGGGCCAAATGACCTCCTTCTGCACTGTGGGATTCTATGATTCTATGATTTTATAATCTGTGCGATGTTTCCTCCACATCCAGAGGCATGGGCACAGGAACACCAAATGACTTGAAATTGGATGCAAGCTGCACGTGCACACCAGCTGTAAAAGCTGCCCACAAGCAGGATGGGCTGAGCGGCCTCCTCCTGTGTTGTTTGATTCAAATTGTATTTGAAATTGTTCAGGTATCCATCAGTGCAGAAAAAGACTGGTCGCAGTACGACAGTCATACCTGGACATATTCCACACCTATCCACTACCAATGGTCTGCAGTTAACTAAAACACCTCACAGTGATTGAAAAACTGGGTTCAGTCACCTCGGAACAGCAGGGTGAGGAGGTGGAGGACTATTTCCCCTCTTAAAGGTTTTGCAACCCCTTGTCAGTCACCCATTGATCTTGGTTTTATGCCAGAGCGTAAAATGGCTGATAGTGAGCTTGCTGCCCTTCCTAATGTCCCAGATTGAAAACAAACATCCGGTTTGCTATCACCTATTTCAAGCTATCACTCAAAGTCAAGGTCTATCCATTATCTTTCAAACTCCCTTATTCCTTACTCCTTGCCAGCTGCCTACAAACACAGGCGGCTTAGGTACAATATAGCTGCCACTTATGATCAGCATTAGAAAAGTTTGTTTGCAAGATGTTTCTGTAAAATGTACACATTAATTTGTGCAATTTGTGTCAAGTGCACTCCACAGCGAATTACATTATTCATGCACTGTTCCTTAACGACACTTAATAACAAGTAGATAGCTGGAGTATTTTTGGAACTGGGGACTATGAAAGGGAAGCAGAATCACAAGGCAAAGCCATCAGCCCTGGAGAATGACTGCATACTTATGTGAATCATGTTTTGATTTGGTGAAGTTTGACCCCTATCTTACAGCACCAGTGCACCTGTTCCTTCATTGTGCCTTTGAGTTAAAGCGGAGTAACATCATCTGAGCAAAGCAATCTACTCTGTACCTGGTTTAAGATTGTACTCGAGCAGGAAGATAACACAAGGGCTGGAATTTTACCACCCTGCCTGCCACAGGAATTGGAGCGGATGAGGAGTGGACAATGGGAAGGTCAATTGACCTCGGACAGAGTTTTATGGTTTCAGGATGAGCAAGGACATAAAATCCCAGCCATAATGTGGGATTTTCCAGCTGTGCTCACTTCAAGATGAGAAAATCCCGCCCGAAGTCCATGGATTTCTGCATGGTGTGCCCCCTCCCCAGCACAATTCCTGTGGCGGGTGGAATGGGAAAATTCTGCTCAAGGACTTTGGTTGTTTTGATTGGCAGTTTAGCCATTTTGATTTTTCTGTTGAGTTTTCACTCCTTTTATAACACACAACAGACAGGATTTTATAACCTCACTCATCCCGGAACCATAAAATCCCGCCCGAGGTCAACGGACATTTCCATTATTCTCTGTGGAGGGTGGTGTAAAATTCCGCGCTGCCAAACCCTAAACATCGGAAATTCCCATGCTAAATCCTTGGGCTATATTCAAACACCCCTGATTTCATATTGGGAATCATACACCAATTGACTCAGAAATTCTCAATATAGCTCATTACACCAGACAGGCACACTTGAGGTGAGTATAGGAGAGGAGGGTTAACTATACAATGGTTAGCAGTGAAGATCTGGCTGATCTTTCCATTATCCAGTCCATGGACACTGAAATCTCTGAAATTGGCTAAAGCAGCAAGCACCAGTGATTTAACTTGAGAACTTCCGGGTCAACCCATCTTATCCCAAATTCATGATCAGTTGGAGGCTATTAATATGAGTTTGTTTAAGCAACAGCGATATTGGGTTTAGATGGTGGGGGGGAGTGGTGTGGTTAGTTTTATTCCAGTGTGAAATATTATATCATAGGAGCATGATGATCATAGAGGGCAAAAGACTCCAAAGGATAGTCCCTAAGATCTAATGTATGTTACAGTCTATGGGAATTGGAATAAAATAATGTGGACCCTATCAGATGTGTTGCTCACCAGTGACAAAGGGCCAGATCTTCTGATATCGGGAACAACGATGCACTAAACTTAATGCAATGTGTCTGAGGGCCCGAAGGAAATGCTGCAATTTCCTGCCAAAGTTAAACTTTTAATGGGCTGATTTGTCCTGCCCAAGAACCTCTGCAGATGTCTCCTACACTAATCTTAGGGCCAGAGACTTAGATTAGATACTCACGACTTAACTAAATACATAACTCAGAATTGTTACACTGTTTAATCTCTGGTGTTTATCAGTGATTAACAGCATAATTTAATCCACTACCTCCCAAACTATCCTCCCACCCACAACCCCAACCATTCTCAACCTGACAGCCCAACCCAACAACCTGATCACCACCCCTCCTCCTATCCTCTGACATGGCTACAAAATGAATGGGTAGGTTATTTAAAGATACATGCCAGCTAGTACGTTCAAAAAAAAAGAATAAATAGTAGACATTAACAGATTACATCTTAGATAGAGTCTACAGCACTATAACAGGTCATTCAGTTTGGTCTACACCAGTGGTTACATTCCATACCAGCCTTCCCCTCTATCCCCATTACCTCTTCCCACTTTATTCCCTACTTCCTCATGTGTGAATCCTTTTAAATAGATCAATGGAATGTGCTTAATATTACTACAATTTACCTTACCTGAGTTAACCATCTCAAAATGATTTCCATCATTTCCCACTCTTCCTGTTGATTGGGAAACAATTGTCAAGACTACCAGTTTGATCAGGGAGTGGGCGAGCTATTACGGCAGGAACCGCCTGCCGTCAGTGTGACATGCACATGGTGAGATTTAGAAAGTAATTATTCATGACTGAAAACTTTGATACTAGTGAGTCCTGTCTTATGGCTCCAGGGACTAGAGTTCAATTCTGGCCTTAAGTGACTGTCTGTGTGGAGTTAGCGCATTGTCCTGTGTCTGCATGGGTTTCCTCTGGGTGCTATGGTTTCCTCCCACAGTCCAAAGATGTGCAGGTTAGGGGGATTGGCCATGCTAAATTGCCCCTTAGTGACCCAAGATGTATAAGGTTAGATGCATTAGCCATGGTATATGTGTGGGGTTAGTGGAAGAGGGGGCCTGTCAAAGAGGGGGTGCAGACTTGATGGGCCAGATGGCCTCCAACTATACTGTAGAGCTTCTATTCTATGCAGGCAGGAATAGTCCTTGCATTGTAAAAAAACACACTGAGTCATGGGAATGTTTAAATAGGTGTAGCTCAAGTTGCAATTTATTTATAGTTCAACTGTTGCCGGTGGGGTGTGGTTCCTTTTGAGGATACATGTCCTCCTCCTTCTGGATCCCAGGACATTATTCTGAAGGGAGTTTTAGTCAGTCACAACATCTGGACTCTGTCAATGGAAACACGCTCAGTGTGCATGGAGTGGTCTCCAGTTGAGGCTGGCATTAGTCCCAGCCTCTGATATCCAATTTATATCTCATTACACACTGACGTTCGTTACATACCTCCTACATCAGGACATCGCAGATATTCTAATTCACAGCTCCTCATTAAAAGTTGATGACAGGTCTCGTGATGAGTTGGGACTGTTTTCTGGGTCGTTCGCTCTTAACACAACCCCACATTAGGCAGACAGACAGACAGTCACAGCAATGTCGTAAAGACAGCAAAACATGAGAAAGATGCAGTGTGACCTTGTGCTGTCGGTCGGGATGTGTACCTACCGGAAGTTTGTTTCCAAGTGCAAATTATTTTCCATCCAGTGGGGAACTCATGGGCATTGTGCCCGAATTCCCGATAGTGCCTCAGAAGCTGATGTTTCTTTGCTTTTTGGCTACCTATTAGCCATGAATTCCGGATCATTGGCCAACTGGTAAGGGGAGGTAGCTGTGTTTCACAATTCACAAGTCCACTATCGAATGTGGCCCAGGTTAAGTACAGCCTAACTCAGTTCTGTGATGCTGTCTGACCCTGGACCTTCTTGGAGAATGCACGTGCGTTGTCCATGTGGGGCTTCCATGAACATTGAGCATTGTCAGGTATCATGGAGGCTGAATTGGATAACCTTCAAAGATGGGCACAAGCATCATGCTGTACAATTAAGAGGCAGCCATTGGGTGTAATACATGACTTGTATGATTTTAGTGTGCAGTCCAAGCAAAATGAACAAGGGACCAGAAGATACTCCAGCCACACAGTGGGCAGGCAGTAGGAGCAGATGGCCATGGCAGTCAATGCGAGGAGTCTATTGCCAAGGGCCAGGATGCAACACCACAAGAAGTTCTGTGACCTCACATAAATAGCCAAGGTCAATGAATATATCTTGAAATACCATGGCCGGAATTATCCAGCCATTCACATCCCGCCGTCTCTCACAGCGAGGACAGAGAATTTGGCACCCAGTCAAATCTCCATTCACTGCAGCGGGACCAGAGAATCCTGCAGGCATGAAAGACCAGAGAATCTCATCCCATGTCTGAGCAACTGCAGCACTAGCTTAGATAGTGCTGCTCAATTTTATCCCATCGTTCACCTACCAACATTCTCAGTCAAAAAGACCCTCACACATTTAGCATACTTGTACATCTCACACCTCTATCTCTCAATTTGCATCCACTGCCAGCTATTCAACAATGACAAATGCATTACTCAAACACTTGCACGATGCTTACTGACACAATTTACTCTGTCTTGTGGGGGGTGATGACAAATAACATGAGGTGGGGGGAACATCAGGCAGAGATGTCAGAGGCCCTGAACTGGATGGCACATGAGGCGGAGGAGTTTGTCTGCCTGCTGGCTGATGAAGTGGTCCCAGCCTGCACATGCATGGTGGTCTCCTTGGGGAGGGCATCAGACTCCTTACAGAACCCAATCCAGCAGATTCTACCAGAGATGCACGCAGACCTGATCTCCATCACTGTAGCTATGAATAGGCTTCTACAGTGAATACATGAGAGGGAGATGGGGCACCTCATCCTCTCTCAAGCAGTCAGACAGGAGCCCTGCGCATATCCACAGAGAGGAGGAATAGCAGCTGAACACCCTTGGGACCTCCACTCAGGACTTTCTGAGATTGTCCTGCCCTTCTGAATCCCCTTTGCTTCATTGGATATACTGGCTGGGATTCTCCCAAAATGTTCTAAGTGCTGAATTTGTGGGAAAACTGGAATAAATGATGCTGGCTTTTTCAGCAGGACAGACAGGGTAAACCGGGGACTTCTGGGTCTCGGACCTCCAGATGACGGTCACCAAGGTCATCCAAGGGATAGAGCCAACTGGTTAGCAGGCAGCCCCCACCCTGTTGTGGATGTCAGGAAAGTACTTTAGTTCCAATTTCACAAGTGGTTGCATGGGTGCATTATGAATGTCACGCATATCAAACTTTTGTGAAGATAGTTCACTTGCATTTTAATCATATCTGGTGTGGTATATTTGTGATAGCCCTTTTCACAGCCCCTCCCCCAAAGCTTCATCTCCCTGAGGGCACCCTGGAATGAGATATCGGCAGGGAGGTGAGAGTGTTTACTAGCAGCTCTTGTGAGCCAAATGCAAGAACTCTCCCTCACACATGAGCCTTTGCTCTTCAGACTCGTAATTGCCCCAGGGCCCGATCATTGTGTAAAGGATGTGCTGGGATTCAGTTGTCCAGTTGAGATGTCCTAACGCCACCCATCTCCAATGACCCAACTCCCTTGCCACCACGAGGCGCTACATAACTGTGAGCAGCTAGCCATGGTGGCAGTAACATTCTATCTGAGCTCTAACAACTTTTCCCCTCTCCCTATCATCCACACCCTCTATCCCATAACCAGCAACTCCCAACCCAACTACCCCATCCTGACAGCTCCTCCCCACACTAGAACCACATTCAGCCATGTCACCATCACCGATCAATTCTCCCCATCACCTTTGTCCCATCCAGGTTAATGTAGGAATTCCTTGCTTCCTGAAAATCCCACTCCCGAAATGATAAACATACCTCCCCTCATCCTTCTGACCAAGTTGATTGCCACATTCCCATCAACAACCCATGGCACCCATTCATCATCCCACCCTACTGGATCCCATTGCCCCTTTAACTCTCCTCTCGTACCACGATTATCCTCACTTTGCCCCTGTCTGCAACCCATCATGGTCTTCCCACCCTCCCACTCTGTACCAGCTCATTGCAAAACCTCCAGACCCCCTGCTGAATCTCTCTCTCTCTCTTGCCTGGCATCCTCAAATTCCCCACCCCCTCCAAGCCTGCACACCCACCCAAATTCTACATCCTTCTCCTCTCCTCCCTAACTTTCAAATCCCCACCCCCGTGTCCTCTCACACATCTCTGCCCCCCTCTTGCCACACACTCTGGGCCTCCACCCTTCCCCAAAACACCCGTTTACCCCCCCACCCCAACCCCCACATAACTCTCACCCCCACCTCCCACCCCCCACTTTATCTTGAATTGATGTTTCTTGGTTTTAGAACCACCAGTGGTGGCACTGTTGAGGTTGGTGAGCTCCCAACCCTCTGATAGGCTTGGCAGCACTTTGAGATGGGCTGGCATCCTTCTTCCGCCCCAGGTCCCACTGTCCACTTCCAGCCTCAGCAGTAGGGGCATTGCAACCTCTGCAAAATTCAGTCCCTTATCTTTAGCTTCTTTGAATATAGTGGCTGTGATTCTCCTGAAATGTTCTAAGTGCTAAATTTGTGGGATAAATGACGCTGGCTTTTTCAGTGGGAGTAGAATCTCCCACACTCTGTGAACTGCAGGGGCCACCAGCATGAATATCATTAGATTACAGGGGACAGGACCTATTCCCACTCGGGAGGCTGAAACCAGCGACCTCTGTGCATGCGCAGTGGCCCTGAACTGTCATCTTCCTTCTTTGTTGGCCAGCTTGATCACTGGTCATCCCAGAACCCTTACAGCGCTGCCCTTCCCAAAACCCCACGCCAGGCCCAAATGTAGCCCCCCTCTCCATTTGCAGGCAAACTCCAAACCCCCGCTGTCTGGCACCGCCCAATCTCCAGCAAACCCCCCTCCCCAGGCAGTGATGATTCCCCCCATTGGGCAGTGCCAGGAGGCACAGGCTGGCACTGTCAGGGTGCCTGTGCCCAAGGGGGCACCACACCCCCTCTGCCTAACCTTGTGGGGGGGCCCCCGATTGACCCCTTTACTCCAGCAGAGTGAGGCCAATAGTTCCCTGAAAGTGGGGAGCTATTCTGAACCCTACTTGAGCAAAATACTCCTGGTGGGGTGGGAGATGCTAGTGGGCCGGAGAATTCTGTCTTGGGCCCGATAATGACATTTGAAATAATATTAAAATCAGAAGCAAAGTGGTGTTCCCTCCAGTTTCCAGCATGAACCAGACAGCTCCGGATATCCACATTGGGAACGCATGCATGAATCCCGCGAGAATTTCCCAGCATGCTGCATTGGAAAATCAGCGCGGCAGGTGGGAGAATCGCCTCCCACTTGTTCGGTTGCCTTAAAATTATTCTCACTCAGTTACAAAATTTGGGAGAAAAATGTAAAGATAGTGAAGCAGAAGAAATTTCAGATGACTGTTAGTCCCACTGCCACTTTAACGTCAAACATTTAACACTGACCAACCCACAGAATACCTGTACTGATGACTCCTGGATCCTGTGGAGAAACCAGGCTGCAGGAGAAACTCTGTCATAGGACATGCCTCACTAGAATTATGACCTTTCACCCTGGACACCCTAGAATAAGAGCATGAGCTGGTGATCTTTGCATGCAGCAGGCAGCACCTCTGCTGGTGGGAACATTCCGGCAATGCCACTAAGTCACCCCTAATGTAGGCCTTAATCACCCTAATTGGTTACTTGCGCCCTTGGATCCTGGATCCCATCCCAACATGGATCCCCCCTATTTTTCCTAAGCCTCCAACCCCTCCCACTGCCTCCAAACCTCCCCTTACCTCTACAGGACGAGGGTAATCAGAGCCTGTTTTCTCTAAGCACCTTTCCACGCTCGCTGCTTCCTTGTGCAATCTCACAATTACCTCTTAAATTCTTCCAAGGCACCCACCGTAGGCCATTGAGCCTAAAGATGTGTGGGTTAGGTTGATTGGCCACGCTAAATTAACCCTAGTGTCAGGGGGATTAGCAGGGTAAGTATGAGGGGTTACGGAAATTGAGTCTAGGTGGGATTGTTCTCATGAAGACTCAATGGGCTAAATGGCCTCCTCCTGCACTGTAGGGATTCAATGATTCTATGAAAATCTCTGCCACCCTCCCCGGACTGCAAGTCAGTTGAGGATACGGGAGAAAATTAAATTTACAGGCCCCCCCTCTTAGATATCGCTGTGGTCTCTTTATTTGTCTGTATAATATTAAGTCCTCTTGATTATGCCCTCCAGTTCTTTTAATATATTTTGTCACAACATACCGGAACCTTCTGTGTGTTGTCATGTTGACATTACCAACACCTGCACCTGCAGCGCTGTCATCAGTCGCGGTGTCCGCGGGAACCAACTCCACCTGGTTCAGTCTGAGTTCGGGGCAGTCACACTGCCTGAGTAATAAGTAACAGCCCCTCTTATGCTGTCTTTTGTTCCTCAGCTTTAACCTCCCGTTAACCCACATACATTAGCTGATGGTTGTTGCAGCGTAACACTGAGGCCACACTGAAGAGAGAAAGGACTCGGAGTCCGCGGAACTTTGCTGTGTGTAAATTAGCTGCTGCGTTTCCTACATTACAACGGCGATCACACTTGAAAGGCACTTCATGGGTTGCAAAGCCCTTTCACCGTTCCAAGGTCATGGGAGGTTCAATTTAAATAACGTTTCTCTTTCTTTCTGCCTTCGAGGGGTTTGAGCCTTTCACTCTAATGAATTGATATTTCTAATGACCTCCTGTCTCTGTAAGGTAAACAGCTTCTTGCTGCCTTAACAGCATTTGTCTGCTGCAGGAATCGCTGCCAAGTCATCTTGCTCAGTCTAACTGAAGCTTCCCAGATCCTTACCAACAGCAAATTTATACAGGACATTCCACTTTCCATTTGAGGAGGAGGAGACCCAGCCAGCCAGACAGAGCCACCCTGGATGGAGGTTGCAGAGGAGGGCAGCAACCATGGGGTTGTCCCCAAAATCTGACTGCTGTGCGCACAAAGGAGAGATTTACCTTAAAGGCTCATATACAGAATTTCTGGGCGATTCAAATAAGGCTTGAACATACCCTTTTTGCTGTGGGTGGCATGGTTGGCACAGTGGTTAGCACTGCCGCCTCACAGCGCCAGGGACCCGGGTTCAATTCCAGCCTCAGGTTATTGTGCAAGCTCCGTATAGACATTCTCCCCGTGTCTGCGTGGGTTTCCTCCAAGTGCTCCGGTTTCCTCCCACAGTCCAAAGATGTGCAGGTTAGATTGACTGGCCATGCTAAATTGGACCTAGTGTCAGGGGATTAACAGGGGTCCTAGGGAATAGGACCTACGTGAGATTGTGATTGTTGCAGACTCAATGGGCCAAATGGCCTTCTTCTGCACTGTAGGGATTCTATGATTCAGAAAACAGGATGCTGTGAATGAATACATGTGGCTTCTAGCAAGTGTATGTGAGCCACTTTTCCAGTTCAGTTGGATTATCTTACATTGGTTGTTAATATTAGCAGACTCAGAAAAGTTCAGAGAGTGCTGCCCATTCACAGAATCACCTCTACCAGCAGACGTTTAGCTTTGCCTTTTATGTGTGTAGGCTAGTTGATAACACACTGCACTCTTCCAATTATGAACAGCCAGAAGGACGTATTGTTTGATTCAATCAGCCAATCATTAGGAGACATGGCCTATGTACCTGGCATCACAGTTATGCTGAAATTTGACAGGATCTGTAATTTCTGAACTCCAAAGATGCTCTGGGGGAAACCCCCCCAACACCTGTCCCCTGTACTGACATCACCTAAATCCTGCTGCCCTCAGGAAACTCAAATACACCATCTCCCCTTGCCTCTACCCCATTACACATCCTGATGAGTTTGTCCTGATGAGTGCAAAATGAAAAGGTTCAGCAACATGTCTCTTTTTACAATAACACCAGTTCTTGTTCATTCTTATTTCATATGTGTGAGGTTATCCACTTTGGTGGCAATAAGTGGAAGGCAAATTACTCTTTGAATGGATGCATATTGAGAGATGGATCGTCAGGAAGACATTGGTATTTTTGTGTATCAGTTGCTGAAAGTAAGCGCACAGGAACAGCAGGTAGTAAGAAAGGCAAATGGTATGTTGGCCTTCATAGTAAGAGGATTTCAATATAGGAATAGAAATGTTTTGCTGCAATTGTATACGGCATTTGTGAAGTTACACCTGGAGTATTGTGAATAGTTTTGATGTCCTTATCTGAGGAAGGATATCCTTGCTATAATGAGAGGACAGGCAAGGATTTACCAGCCTGATTTATGGATGGCAGATCTGTCATATGAGGAGAGACTAAGTCGATGAGGATTATATTCACTGGAGTTTAGAAGAGTGAAAGGGAATCTTAAAGGTTATGGGGAGAAAGGAGGATTGAGTTGGACAATCAATCATGAATGGTGAAGCAGGCTCGAAGGGCCAAATGGCCTCCTCCTGCTCCGATCTTCTATGTTTCTATGTTTCTGTTTCCACCTCATAGAAACTTATAAAATTCTAACAGAGTTAAACATGGTAGATTCACAACAAATGTTCCCGCTGATGGGGGATTCCAGAACAAGGGTTTATAGTTTGAGGATAAGGGGTGAACCATTTAGGACTGAGGTGAGGAGAAATTTCTTCACCCAGAGAGTGGTGAAATGTAGAATTTACTACCAAAGAACATAGTTGAGGTCACAACATTGTGTGATTTCAAGAAGAAATTATACATATCCCTTGGGGTTAAAGGGGTCAAGGGATATGGGAGGAAGAAAGGATCAGGATATTGAATTTGATAATCAGCTATGATCATAATGAATGGTGGAGCAGGCTTGAAGGGCCAAATGGCCAACTGTTGCTTCTATTTTATGTGTTTTTATGTTTCTGTGGCGTTCACCAGCTGGCCAAATGGCTGCTTTTAAAATCATATGTCGAAGTGGAGGGTTAGGGTGAGAGTTGGTTGGAAAGGTCACATCATCTCCAGCTTGCACTTTAAGTCAGATAGTGGGATGAGGATGAAGTGGCCTTAGAGAATTGAAAGATGTTTGGAACATCTTGGATGTACTCGACAAAGCCAATTTCTTCAGTCACTGCCGACCCAGTACATTGCAGCACTGTCTCTTGCAAGGAAACAGGAGATGTAGATATACTTATGCTCCATCTGTTCTCTACCTATTTCATCCAAAATTACCCTGCAAGAGAAAGAGAAGAATTTCAGTGATGGTGTTGCAAGATGATGTTCCTATCATAGTTGCATAGGTGAAAGTATGTTGAAGTTTTGCAGTGTGTTTAAGGCTTGCAGCATTGTTTCTCTGGCTGGGTGAAGTGGAGAATTTGAATGTTACACTTGATTGGTAATTGTTGAGTTTTGGGATTGTGGTACATTGACCGGAACACAGGTGGCACCGTGAATAGGAGATTGCAATTGAAGATCTTGACCTATGCGAGGTTGTTAAACTTTTTTCAGGCCTGCTGACAGGTCCTTTGGACCAGATACTTCGTATTCATCTCCCCCCATTCCTTCCATAGTGTGTATCTGGAGGGCCTCTTGTGGTAATTTGACTCCTTGGCACAGGGGCACATGGTTAGCACTGCTGCCTCACAGCGCCAGGAACCCGTGCTCGATTCCAGCTTGGATCACTGTTTGTATAGAGTTTGCACGTTCTCCCTGTGTCTGCATGGGTTTCTTCTGGGTTCTCCAGTTTCCTCCCACAGTCTGAAAGACATGCTGGTTAGGTGCATTGGCAAAGCTGTATTCTCTCTCAGTGTACACAAACTGGCACCGGAGTGTGGTGGCTATGGGATTTTCACAGTAACTTCACTGCAGTGTTATCGTTAGTCTACTGATGCTACTAATAAATAAGCTTTAAACTTTAAACCTCTGGAACGAAGGCCTTGAGTGCTGCACCAGAGAAACTGGGGGTCCATCTCTCTGTTGCTGTAGTGGTAGTCCTTTCCTTTGTCTGTTACACTTTTGGAAACAGTTCACCAGTTGCTGACGTACAGCTGCCTTGAAGAAGTATAGGCCATGCATACAGCTGGACCCATTCCTGAGATCACAGCCAGTGACCAGTACATTCAGAGCTGGGCTGCATACCACAGTCACTGAGATACAAATTTGCCTGCATCCTGTATCACCTCGACTGAGCAAGGGGTAATCAGGATCTCCGCACCCATCAATGGGTTCAAACATTTATTGCCTGTTTACATTGGTAAAGAATTTCCTGTGTAATCTCCTTCAATTAAATTTGAAAACCTTCCCCACATTACGACAGTTAATATTTTGCTTATCAAAAACTGAACTCAGCCTGTTCACTCCCTCATCCTTGTTGACTTTACTAAGTATATATGTCCTGGTACAGTCAACTCCACAGGAGTGCCAGGCAGATCAAAGTGAATTTACGCTCTAAAAATATTTTTGCAATTTTTTTTAACATCTTCCTCTTCAGTGGACTCTTATCTGTTAATTTATGTTGAACAAGAATTTTTGTCAATAGATAAAAATGTAATGGAAGTTCTGGCTGCCCCCAAAGGTGGAATGAAATATGAAGACAAATCTTAATCATGCGCTTTGCAGGCTGAGAATGGAAATGTATTTACTTATGGGCATTAGCCCGGGCTGAGCCAAGGCCTTGATTTATTTCACCACAGTAGACCTGTGTATGGAGGTTTCATATGATTTTTATAATATTTCAACTTTCGAGCAAACATTGATAGGCCAGCAAAGTCCCTTCTGGCCCTCTAGTCTATCCCACACAATCGTGGTGCCTTACATACCTATTTGAGAAGTGTCAACACAGGGGTGATCTGATTGAGGTTGTAAAATGACAGACGAGAGACTCTATTCCACTTAGCTGTTGGTTCCACTTAAATAGATTAGGGAGGACCAAGGTTAAATCTAGGCAACATATCCAGAGGTGAAGACAGATGCTGGAATTTAAAACAAAAGCAGAAAATGCTGGAAAATCTCAGCAAGTCTGACAGCATCTGTGGAGAGAAAATAGAGCCAACATTTTGAATCAGGATGACCCTTCATCAGAAGCTCAGGAGGTGATTCTTTCCCAGACCATAAGACATAGGAGTAGAAGTAGACCATTCAGCCCATCGCCTCTGTTCCACCATTCAATGAGATCATAGAGTCATAGAGGTTTATCACATGGAAACAGGCCCTTCGGCCCAACTTGTCCATGCCATCCAGTTTTTACCACTAAGCTAGCACATTTGGCCCATTTCCCTCTATACTATTGATTGATCAAATCTGATAATCCTCAACTCCACATTCTCGCTTTGGTCTCATAACCCTTGATTCCCTTACTGATTAAAAATCTACCTCTCTCAGCCTTGAACATACTTAACGACCAAGCCTAGTGGATCTCTGGAACAAACTTGGGTAGTAGACTGAATTCCTTGAATTGAAATGTGGGTCTGCCTCCGGATGGAGCAGACATCACTCCTCCAGCCCACAAAACTGTGATGTCCTGACAAAAGCAGATGAAATAAAATCTGTGAAATTTCTTATGAACCTAACTCAGCAATCAAAATCAATCCAAGAGATCAGGCCTTGAATTCCCTTAATTATCTACTTTCCTTGAAAGTCTGCTCCACCGAGAAACAGGTCCATGTCTCATTTCAAGGAATTCAGTGAATCAGTGTCCACTACACAAGCATGTGCCAGGGGTCCATTAATCTCGGAAAAAAAATCACCTCCTTATATCTCACTCAGATCTAGCCTTGCATAAATTAAAATTATAGCCCCCTGGTCCTCCCCAACCTATTTAATTCAAATCAACTCTTAACTGAACACAATCTATTCCCTTCTCTATGTTAAACCTGGATCCAATCACTCCCAAAATAACATTCCTCCAAAGCATACAGTCTTAACTCTAAGTTTACCTTGACTCATAAAATACGTTGTACTGAGAATTAGTCTTGTGGTCCTATTCTGCACCCTTTCCAAAGCCTCAGTAACACTCACAATGTGAGGTAACCAAAACTGTACAAACGAAGCTGACCAGGATCTTGCAAAATGATAACACGGAATGCCTTGTTCGATCATCATTTGTCCTTGATCACTCCAAAGATGGGCAGGTTAGGTGGATTGGCCATGCTAAATTGCCTCATAATGTCAGGGAGATTAGTGGGGTAAATCCGTGGGGTTATGGGATTAGGACCTGGATAGGATTTTTATTGGTGTAGATTTGATGGGCCAAATGGCTTCTTTCTACACTGTAGGGATTCTATGATTTGTCTCAGGAATGCACCCAAACACTCTATTGTATTAATCTCAGCAACTGAGCGGGGCACATGAGTGGCCCTCCTTAATCTCAATGGGCGACAAAGTTGAAATTGGCCTGCTCGTTAATGATGACTCAATGAATAAGATTAAATACATCTAATACACACCAAATATTTCAGATTGAGTTATAGAAAATGCATTATTATTTATATATTAATAAAACAATAATTAACTTCAAAAGGTGACAACAAAAGAAACATTTACCTATGGGAGGGAGCGCATGGCTCTCACAGTCAATGTTGTGTGCAATCAGCAGGCACCTCACTTCACTTGCCTTAGCTTTACATGTATGTCACTTCAGATATACCAGAAGGAAAGAAACCTACACAGATGGAAATTATCGGAATGTGGCTTCCCTGAGCGTGAGCAACGATTAATAAAATGTCTTGTTGGTCACATTCGGAACACTGATGGGCTGCATGTGGCCCCTGGAATGCAGGTTGCCATCTACTGCTTATTAGCTCCGGTTATTACTTTATAACATTCCTCATGGACCTTTACAGATCTATACATTAGAATATCAGATGGCTTTCTTTCTGCACCATTTTTTAATCCTTTTCCTGAAGGGTGTGGATATGCTGAGCTTTCACCCTACTATGTGCAGAACACTGCATTTCTCAAAATTATACATCATCGGCTGGTCATGGCTCCAATCTCCCAGCACATTCCACCTGGAGCAGAGCATTGTCTACTGAACAGATCTTTAGAACATCTGGAAATTTGCAAATTGTCCCCCCAGTATCCAGATCCGAATCACAACTAAACGTGTTAAAGTATGCCAGTCTCAACCATAATACTGCAGGCACTGATCTCTGAGCAAACACAAATCCATCTGGAATTGCTTTTCACTTACATTCTGCCACCCATTTCTCAATCCAGTTTAATGTATTTTCATTAATACTAGAGATATTAATCTTGTAAAGCCTCTTGTGAGGCACCTAATCAGCATTTTTAAAAGTCTGAGTAGACAATATCCACTGAACTTCCTTAATCTGATCGTCTTCAAAGAAGATGATGAAGTAACATCTTCAAAAACTACAATTAGATTTGTAAGACTTTACATCTTTAGGAAGCCATGTTGGGTATCTCATGACCCTCTCTATTTAAACAATCAAATATTGCATCTCAAAGAATCCATATAGTGCAGAAGGAGGCCATTCAGCCCATCAAGCCTGCACTGACACCCACTCAAGCCCTATCCCCATAACCCCACATATTTACCCTGCTAGTCCTCTGACACGAAGGGGCAATTTAGCATGGCCAGTCAACCTAACCTGCACATTTTTGGAGTGTGGGATGAAATCAGAGCACCTCGAGGAAACCCATGCAGACATAGGGAGAACATGCATACTGATAGGGAAGATCAAAACTCATTGGCCACTCTCTACTTGTAACAATAATCCCCTACATCTAAACTAGACTTGATTCTAGCCCTGCAACCTACCAAGCCCTCTGTGTTTTTCCAATTCTGACCTCTTATAACCTTGGGTGGCACGGTAGCACAGTGGTTAGCACTGCTGCTTCATTGCGCCTGAGTTCGATTCCTGGCTCGGGTCACTGTCTGTGTAGAGTTTGCACATTCTCCTCTGCGTGGGTTTCCTCCCACAGTCCAAACATGTGCGTTAGGTTGATTGGCCGTGCTAAGAAATTGCCCCTTAGTGTCCAGGGATGCGTAGGTTAGAGGGATTAGTGGGTATAATCTGTAGGGATATGGGGGTGGGGCCTGGGTGGGATAGTGTTCGGTGCAGACTCGATGGACCGAAGAGCCTCTTTCTGCACTGTAGGATTCTATGATTGTACATTCCCAAGTTCCTTCATCTCCACCACCGGTGATCATGCTTTCAGCTGTCAACATCCTAACCTCCAGAATTTGCTAACTAAACCTTTCTTTCTCAGCACCTCCCTGCTCCTCAAAATCTACCGCTCTAACCATGTGTTTTGTGATCCCTTTTAATGCCTCTTTCTATTGGCTCAGTGTCAAATGTTGTCTGATTACATTCCTGCAGAAACACCCGGGATAACTGCAAGTTGTTGTTTTCCAAACAGCTTGGTGCTGAAGGCAGAGCAATAAGCAAGAGCATCTTTGTGGAATATAGAGCTGACACCTCATTAAATTTAGCAGCTTGGGATTCCAGTGTTCAGGAACCACAAACTGGATTTAGTGAGGTGTGTTCCCAGAATATGAGACTCCTCCCCTAGGTTGCATAACCTGTGAATCAGCAGCACAGATTGTACCCTGGCTTGATGCCCACTTATCTGTTGCTGATAAAACTGTGCCTGTCAAATTTTACGTATTGAAGGCTGGTAGTTCTTTTCGCTTGCTGAATTGGTATGTTTCAGTCAAGGCCAGCTTAAAAGTGCTTCTAAATCTGGAGGTCTTCAAGGCTGCAATCCAGATCCCACAGAGGGAAAATTCATTTCAGACTCTGAAAGGCAGCAGACTGAAAGCCTTGTGCTGGCCCAAGGATCACCTGGAATTCAGCCTCATTCTTCATCAGCTTGTTGGCAGTAAGGTGTGGAATTGAGAGTCCAGTAGCAAGGCTCTGTATCTATGGCATGGAGATGCCAGTGTTGGACTGGGGTGGGCACAGTAAGGAGTCTCACAACAGCAGGTTAAAGTTCAACAGGTTTATTTGGAATCACGAGCTTTCTGAGCACTGCTCCTTCATCAGGTGAATCCTGATGAAGGAGAAGTGTGCTGTGAAACTTCTTTCTGAATCTATGAGCAGCCATTAGATTGGGCAGCAGGGCAGCACAATGGTTAGCATCGCTGCCTCACAGCACCAGGAACTCAGGTTCGATTCCCAGCTTGGGTCACTGGCTGTGTGGAGCTTGCACGTTCTCCCCGTGTCTGCGTGGGTTTCCTCCAGGTGCTCCGGTTTCATTTCACAGTCCAGAAGAAGTGCTGGTTAGTGCATTGACAATGCTAAATTCTCCCTCAGTGTACCCAAACAGGCACTGGAGTGTGGCAACGAGGGGATTTTTACAATAGCTTCATTGCAGTGTTAACGGAAGCCTACTTGTGACACTAATAAATAAGCATTAAACTTAGATAGGTTACGGTAAGAGATTACACATGATCAGGAGAGAATGGAAATTCAATAGAGAAAGATAATCAGAAGCAAATAGGGATTACAATCCAGGAAGGTGGGAGGAAATTGGTAAGAAGTACAGTGTCAATCGACTCCACAGTCAGTTAAATATGTCTTTAAACTAAACTTTTTGATCATGACATCCAACTGTTACTTTAAAGACCATCAGTTAGGCTTTCTATGCACCTGGCAAAACATCTGGAGTCAGCTACTAAACACACTGACACTAGCAGGTAAGTCAAGTCAGACAAGTTACGCAATACGCTCAGACCAGGTACTCAATACACTCAAACCAGTTGTCAAATACACCCGGACCAGCTGATAAATACATCAGGACCCAGTCTCACTCAGATCAGTTAAAAAACATACTCAGGCTAGTTGACAAACACAGTCAGACCTGTTGATAAATGCAGCCAGCTGCTCCGGTTATGGAGCAGAGGAGCAACCTAAAAGCATACTGCCCATCTGTTCAGGTTGTGCCAGAGCATGTCTTTTGCAGTAGGCATACTGATATGAGTGCTCAGTTGGAGTGATTTGTGGAGGATAAGGGAGAGCCTGGAAGTCACTGCTCCACCAGAGCAGCTGTTGTGTAGACCCCAGACCCTCTTGAGCTGACTGCATTGAAATTGGTATTTCATTCACGCCATGTCTTCTGTGAGCTGATTCTCTCTTTTAATCTCTTTCACATTTCAGCATGTTTTTTTGATTAACCTTAGCGCTGCAGCCCATATACCGCTGCGCTGAATTACTTGTTCATTATTGCTAATACTATTCTTTCTATACACCATTTATAGTTTTCCCACCTTGACCTTTTGCGTGTAACAGGCTTGTGTTTTGTTCTTCTGTACAGTGCCTATGTTTGAAAAGGCCATAATAGTCAATTTCAAGGTCTTTCAGACAGAATGTATGAATTAAAGCTGTTCCAAATGTCAGGTGTATTGTACAAGCTTCACTGGGTAAAGGTTCAAATATTTCATTCAAGTAGCTGCATTCTGACTAATATCTTCCCCTCTTCAATAATTCAGAAATGAACTTTTATGAGTCCACTTAAATTTTCTTTTAACACTTCTGAAAGAAAAGTTGACGAGCATCTGAAGATTGTCATGGTTTCTTTTTCCATGAGCTCTTTCCATTCAAAATCAGAGCTCATCAGACTGGGTGCAAGATATTCGCGTGGAGTAAGTTTAAGTTTAAGTTTGAATTTTAAGTTTATTTATTAGTGTCACAAGTAGGCTTACATTAACACGGCAATGAAGTTACTGTGAAAATCCCCTAGTCGCCACACTCCAGCGCTTGTTCGGGTACACTGAGGGAGAATTTAGTATGGCCAATGCACCTAACCAGCACGTCTTTCAGACTGCGAGAGAAAACTGGAGCACTTAGAGGAAACTCACACAGACACGGGGAGAACGTGCAGAGTCTGCACAGACAGTAACCAAAGCCAGGAATCAAGCCCAGGTCCCTGGCGCTGTGAGGCAGTAATGATGGATTAACAGACAGAAAACAAAGGTTTGGAGTAGATGGTTCATTTTCAGGTTGATAAATAATGGCCAATGTAAGGATCAGTGCTTAGACCCCAACCATTTACAATCTATATAAATAATTTAGACAAAGAGACTGGGTTTAAAGCATTTGAGGTTAAGCAGGAAAGTAATCTGTAATGTTGTAAAGAGACTGCAGAAGGATTTAGATAGGTCAAATGAGAGGGCAAGGATGTGGCAGATGGAACATAATGTGGAGGAATGTAAAATCATCCACTTTGGTAGGTAAAATAAGAAAAGCTAACTATTTTTTAATAGTGAGAGATTAGGAAATGTAGACATTCAGAGGAATCTGGATATCCTTGTACATAAATCACAGAAAGCCTACAGGAAGCAAATAGGAAAGCAAGCGATATGATAGTCTTCACTGCAGTTGGGGGTTGGTTTTGCTCAGTTGGCTGGACAGCTGGTTAGTGATACAGAGTGATGCCAACAGAATGGGTTCAATTCCTGTCCCAGTGAGGTGTGGTGGCCCTCAGGTTAAATCACCACAAGTCAGCTCTCCCCCTCGAAGGGCAGATTATGGTCACCTGGGACCATGGTGACCTATCTTTATTACAAAGGTATTGGAGTATTAGAATAAAGAAGCAATGGAAAGGTGGTAGGACTGGATGGTCTTAATGACATTACTGTTACTAGAGAGGCGGTGCTCGACAGACTGGAGGGGCTGATTGTGGACAAGTCCCCAGGACTGGATGGAATGCATCCGAGGGTTCTGAAAGAAATGGCGGAGGTGATAGTGGATGCCTTGGTGGTTATTTTCCAGACGTCGCTGGATTCCGGGGAAGTGCCGGATGATTGGAAAACGGCTAATGTTACGCCATTGTTTAAAAAGGGTGCCAGGCAAAAGGCGGGGAATTATAGGCCGGTTAGTTTAACATCCGTGGTAGGTAAAATGTTAGAATCTGTCATTAAGGAGGAAATTGCGAGGCATCGTGAAGGGAATTGCTTGATAGAGCAGACGCAGCATGGTTTCATTAAAGGGAAGTCGTGTCTGACAAATTTACTTGAGTTCTATGAGGATGTGTCTTGGGCGGTGGATAGAGGAGAGCCGGTGGATGTGGTCTTTCTAGATTTTCAGAAGGCGTTTGACAAAGTACCTCACAAGACTTTATTGCAGAAGGTCGAGGGACATGGAGTTGGGGGTAGGGTGTTAGCGTGGATAGAGGATTGGTTGTCAAATAGGAGGCAGAGAGTGGGGGTCAACGGGTGCTATTCGGATTGGCGGATGGTGACTAGTGGAGTGCCCCAGGGGTCGGTGCTGGGGCCTCAGCTTTTTACCATTTATATAGATGATCTGGAGGAGGGAACCGAGTGTAGGGTGTCGAAATTTGCTGATGACACCAAGATTGGGGGAACGGCAAATTGTGCGGAGGGTGTGGAGAGTCTGCAGAAGGATCTAGATAGGCTGGGCGAATGGGCCAGGAAATGGCAAATGGAATTTAATGTTGGCAAGTGTGAGGTGGTCCACTTTGGTAGGAAGAATGGTAGGAAGGACTATTACTTACGGGGCGAAAAACTGCAGCAGGCGACGGTGCAGAGGGACCTCGGGGTCCTTGTGCATGAGTCGCAAAAACCCAGCTTGCAGGTGCAGCAGGTGGTCAGGAAGGCGAATGGGATGCTGGCCTTCATAGCGAGGGGGATTGAATATAAAAGTAGGGAGGTCTTGCTGCGGCTGTATAGGGCATTGGTGAGGCCGCAGCTGGAGTACTGTGTGCAGTTTTGGGCGCCGCACCTGCGCAAGGATATTTTGGCCTTGGAGGGAGTGCAGAGGAGGTTTACTAGGCTGATACCGGAGTTGAGGGGGTTGAGCTATGAGGAGAGGCTGAATAAACTGGGCTTGTACTCGTTAGAGTTTAGAAGAATGAGGGGAGATCTCATTGAGACGTATAAGATGATGAATGGGATGGATAGGATAGAGGTGGAGAGACTCTTCCCGCTCAAAAAAGACAGTAGGACTAGGGGGCACAGCCTCAAGATAAAAGGGGGGCGGTTTAGAACGGAGTTGAGGAGGAACTTCTTCACTCAAAGGGTGGTGAATCTCTGGAATTCTCTGCCCGTTGAAGTGGTGGAGGCTGCCTCGCTAAATATTTTTAAGACGCGGGTTGATGGGTTTTTGATAAGAGAGGGGATTAAGGGTTATGGGGAGAAAGCGGGAAAGTGGAACTGAGCAGCGACAGATCAGCCATGATCTTATTGAATGGCGGGGCAGGCTCGAAGGGCTAGATGGCCTACTCCTGCTCCTATTTCTTATGTTCTTATGTTCTTATGTTCTAAATCTTTCTGCAGTTTCTTAGGGGGCTTTGGTGAGATGATAACTGGAGTCCTGTGCATAATTCAGGTCTGCCTACCAAATAAGACCATGGAGGGAGTACAAAGGTTCACTAGGATAGATTCCTGGGATGAGCCATTGTCTACGCCTATATTTCCTAGATTTTAGCGGAATGAGAGATAATCTTATTGAAACAAATACAAATTTGTGAAGTGTTTGAAATGGTACATACTGGGAAGATGTTCCCCTGGCTGGAGAGTACAGATGGGATGTACCCCAGGATACTGTGGGAGGCGAGGGAAGAGATTGCAGAGCCCCTGGCGATGATCTTTGCGTCGTCAATGGAGATGGGAGAGGTTCCGGAGGATTGGAGGATTGCGGATGTAGTTCCTATTTTCAAGAAAGGGAACAGAGATAGCCCGGGAAATTACCAACCGGTGAGTCTGACCTCAGTGGTTGGTAAGCTGATGGAGAGGCTTCTGAGGGACAAGATTTACGAACATTTGGAGAGGTTTGACATGATCAGGAATAGTCAGCATGGATTTGTCAAGGGCAGGTCGTGCCTTACAAGCCTAGTTGAGTTCTTCGATAATGTGACTGAACACATTGACGAAGGAAGTGCCGTGGACGTAGTGTACATGGACTTCAGCAAGGCGTTTGATAAGGTCCCCCATGCAAGACTTCTTGAGAAGGTGAGAGGGCATGGGATCCAAGGGCCTTTGGCCTTGTGGATTCAGAACTGGCTTGCCTGCAGAAGGCAGAGAGTGGTCGTGGATGGGGCTTTTTCTGAATGGAGGTCAGTCACCAGCGGAGTGCCTCAAGGATCTGTTCTGGGACCCTTGTTGTTTGTCATTTTCATAAATGACCTGGATGAGGAAGTGGAGGGATGGGTAAGTAAGTTCGCTGATGACACTAAGGTCGGTGGTGTTGTGGATGGTCTGGAAGGATGGCAAAAGTTGCAGCAGGACATAGATAGGATGCAGGACTGGGCGGAGAAGTGGCAGATGGACTTCAACGCGGATAAATGTGTAGTTGTCCATTTTGGCAGAACCAACGGGATGAACGAGTACACTATCAAGGGCAGAAGTCTGAGTAGTGTTGAAGAGCAGAGGGATCTTGGGGTCCGGGTCCACAGGACTCTTAAATCGGCCTCGCAGGTGGAGGAGGTGGTCAAGAAGGCGTATGGTGTACTGGCCTTCATTAATCGAGGGATTGAGTTTAGGAGTCGGGAGGTAATGCTGCAACTTTATAAGATCCTTGTCAGGCCTCATTTAGAGTATTGTGCGCAGTTCTGGTCGCCTCACTATAGGAAAGATGTAGAAGCTATTGAGAGGGTACAGAGGAGATTTACAAGGATGTTGCCTGGATTGGGAGGCATGCCTTATGAAGTTAGGTTGAGGGAGCTGGGACTCTTTTCCCTGGAGAGACGAAGGTTGAGAGGCGACCTGATAGAAGTTTACAAAATGTTGAGAGGAATAGATAGGGTGGACTCTCAGAGGCTATTTCCCCGGGTTGAAATGGTTGCTACGAGAGGACACAGATTTAAGGTGCAGGGAGGGAAGTTCAGAAGTGATGTTAGGGGTAAGTTTTTCACTCAGAGGGTGGTGAGTGAATGGAATCGGCTGCTGTCAGTGGTGGTGGAGGCGAACTCGCTGGGGTCTTTTAAAAGACTTCTGGATGAGTATATGGGGTTTAATGAGATTGAGGGTTATAGATAGGTCTGTAGGTTGGTAGGTGTTGATGTGATCGGCGCAACTCGTGGGCCGAAGGGCCTGTTTGTGCTGTAGTGTTCTATGTTCTAACTAATTTACACCCTCAGAATAAGGAGTTGCCAATTAGGGCTGAGATGAGGAACCACTTCTTCACACAAAGGCTAGTGAATCTTTGGAATTCTCTTTGATAGAGAACTGTGGGGATGCTCAGATCAAGCAGGTTCAATCCAGGAATGAATAGGGTTTGGAAATTAAGATATTCAAATAATATAGAGACAGGGAAGGTGTGGCCAGGGCAAAAAGTCAACCATGACCTTATTGATGGTGGAGCCTATAACTGTTCCTATTCCTTATATTTGACTCAGAAAGTCCTACCAAAGAACCTTGAGAATAAATTCTAGGCCACATTCCATTCCACTGAAGGAGTGCTATATTGTTGGAGACAAAGGATGGGATTCTCCGGCTTTGTGAAATGACCAGCAGGAATCCTAATGCCCAACAGAATGGGGCGTCAGCCAAGAATAGGGATTCCCAATGAGTGTGAATCAGGATTCACCCAATCTACATCACCAGGTAATTATGCAAGCCTGTTAATTGTATTGTGATTAGTGGGTTTGATGGCCCATTCACCAGCCCCCCAACCATACACCCAACACCCTCCCCCAGTCGGATCGGCACCAGGCAGGCTTTGGTGTCACTAATCACAATCGGGAACCTGGCATACAGGACTCAGAGTCTGGGAAGCATCATCAACCCCTCAGAAAAGAGGGGCAAATGTCCCCACACCACTCAAATCACAGGTCACTCTAAGCCTGATTGACAGCCTGTTGTTTCTTCAAAAGGAATAAATAGCTTAACTTCCTCTTTTGTAAACCACTTATTCATTTTGAAGAATCCACAGGCTGTCAGTCAGGCTTAGAATCTTGCTTGAGATGCATTCACGCATGAAGGAAAATGAAAATAAACACAGCTGTCAATGGAGGCCTCTCTCAGAACACTGAACTTTGAAATGGACAGAGATCAAGGCTCTATAGTGACAGAGAGTTTCAAAAGTTTCAGCTTGCTAGAAAGCCTCAGAAATGTCAAACCAAAGTGTGGACATACGTTGGGGCTGTGTGCACAGCTGTTCATAATGGAACATCTCACATCAATCCTCAGGTTAAATCGACATCTCCTCTCTGTCAAAGGACTTCAAAAGGGGTCTGCTCACTCCTGTAGCTTCTGACGGTGAGAAAGGGAAATTTTTGCTGCAGAATTAAGTGATTTAACAGCCTGACAGGGAGAATTCAGCCCATAATCTCTCAAAAGAGAATCTCAGTTGGTAGCTCAGTAGGCTATCCCTTGCCTGAGCTCAGACCCATCAATGCAGATGTCTCAATGGTGTTCAGCATAGAGTGATGGCAGAATAGAGTACATCATAATCGGAGTGCAACATTTGAGAATTTGATGTAAATGGGAACTCAGCACAATAGGGGAAAGAGATGCTGCTTTTTTCTTCCAATCCTGTATGCTGGTGTAAACTTGAGGCAGTGTTTTACTAAGTGTGAGTTAGTGTGTAAAAGTAGAAAATAATTTGCTACAACACAAAAAGTAGGTATGAATAATCTAGAGTAAGATATAGCAGGGCAGGTGATGAGCCGGGATTGCAGTATGACGAAGCTGTGTATAGACAGTGAGTCTATCCAGAGTGAATACATTCACATTGGAAGTCTTTGTTTCACATCTCTCTGACTAAGAATGATTGAGTTGGAGGTGTTCAGGCCCCTTGACAGTGTATTTAGCACTGCCTGCATGCTCCAATCATCTTGATTATGAAGGGAAGAGTTTAGTCCCAGGACACAGTTCTATGGAAGTTACTCTACTCCTTTGAGTAGTTTTGACTTTGATGGCACTGAGGTACATTGTCAGATCCACTGCTTCTTCTGGGTTAACCAAATAAACTAAATCAACGAATTGAATTAAAAGGCAGCCTCATAAAAGGATGCTGCATCCAAGTAAACAGAATCTCAAAGGAAACTTAAAACAACAAAACAAAATGTTTTAGGCTGGGGGCTTAGAAAAAGGGGATGGGGGAGAGGAGGTTGAAGAATGGCTCTTGGATACATTCCTGCCACTTCGATGTTTTTCAGGGCCTCACTTCTAACAGGATTGGTTGCCCACTCCATGGAGACTGGCAGGTAATTAAGGTGGTGAATAAGTTAATTTGCGTGATTATGTAGCAGTGTCAGAACTTTCCCACTAGTGCCCCAGCACCACTTCATCATCATCACATGTAGAGACCACCGTCTCCCTGCAGCAGACTGAGAGGCCATCAGAGTCAGAGGCTCCAATCCTCAACGATAGGGCCATATGGATGAAAGGCCACAACCACAGCAGCATCTGATCCTGTGGAGCAGGTTGTCCTCCGCCCTGATGTTCCTACCAGCTACAGGAATCTTCACCGTGGCCTGTTGGCTACCAAGAGCACTTGCATGTTGAAGTGCTATCATAGTTGCCAACCTGCCTCATTAGCGACTATCACTGCCAGTAGGACTGCTGGGAGATCCTATATGCTTAGCCCTGTTTGCTTCAGTCTATGCAAAGACTTCATCCACGCAAAAAGTTGTTTTTAACTTATTTCCCTATTTAAATGTTAGAGTGTAGGGGCTAACTGATGCTGCTAACTTGATTACATTTTAAAATTCAGAACACATGGTGGGTTAAATAGAAATTGACTGCATTCCTAAAGGATACACAATGCAGGCAAAACATGATTTTCATAATAGCAGTTGCAACAACTGTTTTTGCAGACAGGGGCAGCATGTGAAAAACACTTCCAATAAAGAGTAAGGTTGAAATCATTTCAGTATGTGTTTAGTTCAGTTCAGTTCAGTTCTCAGATTTTGCTCATCTCAGTACATGTTTTTGTAGAGGGCCTGCTTCTGAAGGCGGTCTCCAAGTTCACTCTCTTCTTGTTTCTGTCATGTTGATTGTTTTCTGAAGTTCTGTTCAATAAAAGGAATCCATCTTTAAACTCCCACCAAGTGCCTTCCCTTCATCTATTCGAACAAGTGAATGGACCCTACAACTACCAAGACTCCAGGGCTATCAACAGCTCTCAGGCATGCAGCATCTGTACCCAATCCATCATAGGCTGTGTCTGCATTTGCCATCCTATTAGGAAACCACCTTCTGAAGGATTATGCCACCTATCCTGTTATCCAGAAACGTGGGCTCAGGTTGTTCCGATGTCAGGGTCCCAAACCCCACAGAAAACTCAGCCCTGGAACTCCAAAATGAGGTGAGACTGGGACTTTCACTCATTCCCATCCCAATATAAGATTGGGAATGACCATGAAATTCAGGTAATATTCCCACTATAATTACAGTGTTGGTACAGAGCAAAATTACTTTACTGAGATGTGGATCTTTTATTTGCACCCTTTTCATTTCTAAATATTGGCCTGCAGAAGTTCCCTTTAAAAAAGCAAAAACGCAATTAAGCTAACTCAAAACTAACACTGGAAGCCAATGTGCTTTATCAAAATTGTTGCCTTCGTATAACTTTTTAAAGAAAAAGCATTTTAAAATTCGGAGTTAATTTTTACAGACAAAGGACACAACTTTGGCATATCCTCTGGTATCATCCTTGCAAATTTTCCAATGCTTCTGTATAAACTGGGTACAATGAAATCAATGTGAAAGAGAATTCCGTATAGATAGCCGATTCACTATTGCCCGTATTACAAAATCATGGAGAATCATAGAATATCTACAGTGCAGAAGGAGGTCTTTCAGCCCATCAAGCCTGCACCAACAATCCCAGCCAGGCCCTATCCTGTAATCCCACATATTTACCCTGCTAGCCCCTACTAAGGGGCAGTTTAACATGGCCAAACCACCTAACCCACACATCTTTGGACTGAGAGAGGAAATAAGAGCACTTGGAGGAAACCCACACAGACACGGGGAGGACATGCAAACTTCATACAGGCCGGAATTGAATGTGGGTCCCTGGAGCTGTGAGACAGCAGTGCTAACCACAGTGCCACCATGCTCTATCAGCGCAATGAAAGTAAAGTTCGAAAGTGAAAGTGATCTCAGACAGAGTGGCAGTGGACCCTCCTTCCCCCCCCCCCCCCCCCCACAGATTTCAGGCAGAGTGGCAATGGACCCCCCCTTTCTACCCACCCGATCAAGGTGGGATCCCACTGCCCTACCCACCATTGACCTGTCTCAACTGTCCTGGTGGGGACATGAAGAAGAAGTGTGTGTGTTAGGACCAGAAAGATGGTGAACTATGCCTGGGCTGGGCAAAGCCAGGGGGAGTTCTGGTGGAGGTCCGTAGTGGCCCTGATGTGCAAATTGGTCGTCCAATTTTGCTACAGGGGCGAAAGACTAGTCAAACCTTCTATTAGCAGGTTCCCTCTGAAGCTTCCCTCAGGATAGCTGGTGCTTGTCCACATAGATCTGAATTACATCAAGCACTACGGTGATCGCACCCACCAACTCGTCCCACAATCCCTCGCATCGCACCCACCCTCCCTCCAGTTAAAAGGTTGGGTAGGAGCCAGCACAGAGAAAGAATGGTTTCCCAATTTCAAAAATAACAAACAGATTTAGTATAAAAAAGGGAGCAAGCAGCAGACCGGATAAAGGCTTTTCATTTAGGAGATTAAGCGGTGTTAACCGACTCAAAACAAGTGGGTTACTGCATTTGTAAATATAACGTCAATCAGAAAATTCAGGCAATTAAAACCAAAATAGTCAGGCAATTTTAAGAAGGCAGATCAAAGCCATTGTTAAAAAAAACATTGAAAGGCCCATGATATTGATGAATAACATATTTATAGGACTAGATTTACACACTGATTGTGATTCATGCCCCAACACGTCCTGGCATATACATTTGCCTGATCCTCAATTATAAATACTTGGCTGAATTACTTGCACACAGAATTACACGTGTCTTTTCCTTCTGGCAAACCCTTTCCAACCAAGGGTTCGTTTTATAATGTGTTTCCAGATAACCACAGTTGGCAATTGCTGGGAATGCTGTCAGTCCAGTTCATTGTGAAGCTGTGGCAGGTAGAGAGCGGACAGTTGGAACTTGGCTTGCCATTTGATGTGGGCTTTATGGGTTCCTTTCATCAGTGTGAAAGAGCAATTGCAAGGTCAGGATTGGAAGTACTGAGACTTGGCATTTTAAGACAATGGGCATTCATGAAATGTAGACTTTTGTTTCTTTATCTATTAATAAATGTGTAGAGAGTGCCAATGGAAACTGTGTGCCTATTTGAAAATTGGCTTTCTATATTAAGTAGGCAGCATGAGGTAAAACTTCTGCTGCTTGTGACACTCCCCGGGTGCACCAGAAGCAAGCTTAGAACTTTAACCCCATGAGTTGGGGGGGGGACGTGATATCAATTAATCCCAGCCATTTGACCAGTTTTCAAAAACAGCTCCAGAAATTAGAATCAATTAACAATTCAGAATAAATTTGTTTTGAAATCATAGAAACCCTACAGTGAAGGAGGAGGCCATTCAGCCCATTGAGTCTGCACTGGCCACAATCCCCCCCCAGACCCTTTTGCCCTAACCCTACTTAATAACCTTACCAACCCTCTGACACTAAGGGGCAATTTAGCATAGCCAATCAACCTAACCCGCACATCTTTGGTGTGGCGGAGAAAAACGGAGCACCTGGAGGGGGAACCTGCAACCTCCACATAGACAGTGACCCGAGGCTGGGAATCAAATACAAGTCATTGGTTCTGTGAGGCAGCAGTGTTAATCACTGTGCCACCCATAATTTTAACTGTTACCCTTTATGGCTTTGAATGTCGTGAAAACTAGTTTATCTCACTGTGTACCCGAGAAAGTCAATCTCGATACCACAAATGTGTCTTTATCCTTGTTGAGTGTCAAACTCTTATATGAGTCAAGTGAACCACCACTGACATCATCTGATTGTTCTCTACTTTGACCCTTCCATGGGTCGTGACAGGGTCATGTCAGGGGTCACGATGGGGTCACGATGGGGTCACATGGGGTGAGCATGTCAGGGATCAGGCAGGGGGAACCTTTCAGGTGGGCCCCAATGCCCCTCTGTTGGGGACCTTTCAGCGAGGGGTTAGGGGACCATGCCATTCTTGAGGGTGGCGGTTGTCGTGGTGGAGGAAGGGGGGGGGGGGGGGCGGGTTCCCGATGTCTTTGAGGGGAGGGAGTGGGTCTCCCGGTGCACTGAGAGATTGGGACATCCTTGCAAAATGGCATCTTAGTGCTCCGCAGCTGGGCTCATCATACTTAGGCCTGCCCACCCACTAGCCACCTCCCAATCCCAGGACTGGTGCGCAACTCACCGCTCTCCAAAAAGGAGACAGAGCATGGGACAATTGTGGTGCAATGCACGCCTGAGACAGCAGCATGGATCACTCCAGTTTTCTCACCACGAAGAGGGCTTGGGCACTATTTTGCAAGGACATCCCAATCTCACAGTGTATCTGGCAACCCCCTGCCCCCATAAACAGCAGAACCCACTTCTCATTAGCAGAATGTTCTCCCTTCCCCACCCCCAGACACAGGTTGCCTGCATTGGGTCCCTGACACTGCTCCCCCTTCCTGACCCCTGATATGCCCCCCTCATCATGCTCCCATCATGATCCACCCTGCACAACCCACCCTGTTTAGCAACCCCCCATCAGAGACCCCCTGTTATACTATACCCCACCCCACCCTCTATGTCATATCCCCATTCAGGTTCCACATCCACTCAGGCCCCACCTCTTTGGCACTGTCCCTGGTATATTGGCATTGCCCAACTGGTACTAGCAAGGTGTCCAGTGGACACTGCCAGGGTGCCAAGTGGGAATTGCCAGGATGCCAGGTGGGCATTGCCCAGCCATGCCTTCAACTACTTGGGGGTTTCACAGGCCTCTGAACCCCCCCAAACATGACCATGGCATCAGGTCTCCACTAGTGAAGACCAGTAGTGATCCTCACCATCCTCATGCCACACCCAAAGGTTAAAAGATCCTGGGAACTGGGAGAATCCAGTGTCAAACAGGTTATGCATATTTAAATACTACTTTAAATATGCTATTTGGCCTCATGCCCTTTCTGGGCATGATGGGGTTCACACCAGGATGACTGCAAACCATGTGGCACCAGGCACAGGACTGATTTTTAGGCCCAAACACTATTTTCCGGGATTGGTGCGATGTGTGCCAGGCATGGCGAGATCGCAATACTGCCCCTGTAGACATAGAGGTTCCAGAAAGCAGCTCCCTACCATCTACTCAAAAACAATTAGAGATGGGCAATAAATGCCACCAGCACCCACATCCTGTTCATCTGGCAGTCAGGGTGCTTCAGTTGTAAGCAATAAAAGAACTAACTTCACAAAGTAAATCAAACAAATAAGTTTGATAACGAAATTTCCTTACACCAACACTCAGCTCACATCCTGAGCCAAACAAACTTCTCACAATCCCCGCCTGCTTTCTATTTATACTGGGTCAGCTGGTCAGCTGACCACCATATCATTTTGCCATTGGTTACGTTGTCAGCTGACCTTCACGGCATGTTACCATTGGTTACATTATAACACTTCCTGTCAATGTAAATAAAAAATGGCTGTTTTCCTTTGCAAGTAATCAGGACTAGCAATTTATCTGGTTTTGAAATGCTCAATTCCTATAAACATTTATTGCCCATCTCTAATTGTTCTTGTAAACAGGGGTCATGTGGTGGGGTAGAGTTTAGTATAAGATCAAGAAATAACAATCAACCAAAGTGATACATCTGTGACAGGGAAGTTTTAATTTTCTTGGGCATCTTGTGAGCCACTTCGAAAAAGTCCAACCAAGCGTGAATCCAGTTTGCAGCAATCCACCTGGGAAAAAGTGTGCTCCAAAATAAATGAACAAAGTGCACTTTGACACTTGAACCTTTTGCTTCCAGCTCTCAGGTCAGGCTTAGTGGCAGGCAGTATGAGCCGAGCTGCAAACATGGATGAGGCAAGGGGACTACAACCTCTTCACATGAGAGCTGACAGTGTCCCACCATGGGGTCCAAAGCTTCAAGAGGCAGGAAGACAGGCCTACAGCAACTGGATCTTCAGCACGTGGGTATACATCTGTGCCACCTCACCTGCCAAGTCCCTTGAATCAGAATTCTGTGGGTTCAAGTCACACTCCAGTGGCATGAGTATGAAATCTGGATTGGTATCTTCAAAGGGGGGAGCTGGGGTCTTCTGAGACAGGCACTGGCCCCCTCGTTCTCTGGTGCAGTATTGAAGGAGTGGTGTGCTCTCTTTCAGAGGAGATGTCAACTAGAGGCAGTGTCTGCCCCCTTGAGGAGAATATAGAAGACCCCATGTCACTATTTCGAGAGCAGGGGAGTTCTCCCAAGGCTGTGGCCAATAACTATCCCTCAGTTTCCATCACTGCAACAGATTACCTGCTTACTATCACATTGATGTTTGAGGGATCTTGCTGTGCACAAATTAGCTTCTGTTGTCCCTACATTACAATGCTGGCTACACTGCATTGACTGTGAAGCAAGTGGAGACATCTTGAGCTTGTGAAAGATGTGAAATAAATACTTACTTTGTTTCCATTAACAATGGACACCAATGCAACAATTAGATTTACTGGCAGTTTATGGCATTTTATTGGGTTTCTGAAAAATCTGTTTTATATATCTTAGTGCAGTGATACAGTGGACACCATGACAACTTTATTTGCGAGAGAATTGTCCTTGCTTCTTAAATCTTGTTGATCTGGGCAAGTAAGAGCCTTGAAAACAGGTCAGTGAGCTGGGATTCACTACAGCAGTTTTCTCTTTCACTGCACAGCATGTAACACCACTCAGTTGGGTTTGACATGTGAGCTTCGCTCTAGCTCTGGGGATTCCTTCACTGGGGTGGCATGGTGACACAATGGTTAGTACTGCTGCCTCACCGCACCAGGGACCCGGGTTCGATTCCCAGTTTGAGTCACTGTCTGTGTGGAGTCTGCACATTCTCCCCGTGTCTGTGTGGGTTTCCTCCGGGTGCTCCGGTTTCCTCCCCCAGTCCGAAAGACGTGCTGGTTAGGTGCATTGACCATGCTAAATTCTCCCTCTGTGTACCCAAACAGATGTGGCAACTTGGGGATTTTCACCGTAACTTCATCGCAGTGTTAACGTAAGCTAACTTATGACACTAATAAATCAAAACTGAAAAATTTGCTGCTGCATTTTTGACATTACAATTGCTTCCAAAAGTGATCCAGTGGTGTCCTGAGGCTGCAAGCCTTTCTTTCCCCAGCTCCTGTCAGCTGTAGGTCACGAACTGCCTTTTGGATTGAAGCAGGAATCAGATGGCACGTAACATAGCCACAAAGGCTTTGATGTGCCAGAAACCAAGCACTTCGATGCTAAATCACTACTGTTTTGAATAAAATGATTCTTTTGTTTGTTTTTATCAGGAGTCCAGGAGCCAGCATAAAATGTCATTCACAGAAGTATTTGACCTAACAAATCTTTCATTGGTGACTTAGGTAATGTTTTATCCAGTTAGAAACACAAACATGCACAGTTAATCTGTTACTTTCAGACATTGCTGGGAATTGTGGGTTGCGCAGAGGGAGGAACGGGACTGTAACTTAATCCAGGCTTTCAGATGACATCATAAACCACAAGAGCAAAGCTCGGCGTGGTGTTTAAATGTCAGCAGACCACCTCTCGAATGAATTTGACACTTAATTGCTGCTGGCTATAGTGTTTTCCTGTATTTTATACACTCACTGAACTGTCACAATGTTCAGGCCTCAGCTGGGATGATGTTGACTGAGAAATGTGAGGGGTTGCCGTGACATCACCAGAACAGAGCATTGTCACGTGACTCACAACTCATGGGTAGCTGCAATGAGGAGGCAATTACTTAGAATGGCAGCTTCGTGAATTACAATGTACCACAGTCACAACTAACATTGTTATTCAAAGAAGGTGAGGGAGGCTGTTAGTAGGCATTACTGTTATATCACATGGCTGTAAGAGTTATGATTGCATGCCAGGGAAAAGCGTAGGTTAAAGGACTTTCCATTCCAGATGGAAACTTTCTCACTCTGGATGTTCATGTGGAGAATTGTAATACAAGGTTGATATTATTTTGAGGGTCCCTCTTACTTCTGCATCTGGATTCCTGATGTACACCAGGAGCACTAGTCCATAAATAATTGTTTCATGCTACAGATGAGCGTTCTGGCACTCTGGTTAAGGGACATGATGATAATTCATCCATAGATCAGCCCAATGATAGGGTATACCCATCTGACGATGAAGAATTACAGATGAAGGATGAAGGCTAAATTGCCCCTTAGTGTCAGTGGACTAGCTTGGGTAAATGCAATGGGGGTTATGGGGATAGGGCATGGGAGGGATTGTGGTCAGTGCAGACTCAATGGGCTCCTTCTTGCACCACAGGGATTCTATGATTGTCGCTCAAACTATATTGAGGGTCCTGTTGACTTTAATATGCTAGGGCAGCTGCCAATAGAATATATGTTTTCAATACACAGTTCACTATTGGATAAATGGGACATTCAATTAAGGCAGCAATTTAATGCTGCCTTAAAGGGCTCCTAATTGAGTGGGGGGAGGGAGGTGTTTACTTTCCATATGGGTGATATTAGGGCTTGTTTTCACAAGCTCCTGATAAAATAACTACAGCTAGACCCCCACTGAGAGTTACCAACTAGCCAGAAACTCCAGGACTTGATCAATCTCCAGGACACTGTTGGAGAGAAGTCATCAGGGCTTTAAAAACACTTTTTTTTTGGTCCTTTTCTCTTTACATTTCTCGGTACCAGATTTGAAAACATTGAAAATGGGAGAAGAGGCTGTTTGTTGTTAAGCATCACCCAATTGGGTATTAAATCTATTTGCTTTCCAGTTCGTGTAGGAAGGCAAGGATGGATGTGATAGCCAACTAACAGCTGGAGCATGGGGGCAGTCACGTGATGAAATCCAGCAAGTCAACCGCAGGCATGAGGCCTTCTTCCATAGTGATGAGTAATAGGTTTTAGGTATCATAAGGTTTTACAACACATCAAGAGGCCATTCGGCCCACTGTCTGAGCAGTGAAGAGAGGTGACCTGAACACTTAATGGTCACAAGTATTACTCCAAGGGCCAGTAGTAAAGCTGGAAAGTGGACAGTAACCTTACCAAAGTTGCCAGCAATGACTCCCCCTTTAAATTTCCCCTGGGCTGGAAATCTCTGCAGTGGGATTCTCCAGTCCCGCTGCTATGAATGGAGGTTTTGCTGAGCACTAAATTCTCCATTTTCACTGCTAGTGGAATGTGCAAAACCAGAGGATTTCGACCCTGGTATTAACTACAAACAGTGGAATATAAAGATAATGTAAAAAGGCAAAATACTGTGGATGCTGAAAATCTGAAGTATAAACAGGAAATGCTGGAAGCATTCAGCAGGTTAGGCAGCATCTGTGGTGTTGCGCAGTTGAGTTTGTGAAGTTGGAATTTGATGTTGGTAAAGATGTAAAAAATTGTAAAAATGCTAAAGAAAAAAAAACATTGTGGTGTCTCTTTAAAAGCTTGTGTTTTTTTTCAGGGCTTGGATATTTAAAATGCAAAGTACATCCAAGCTGAAACATTTATATGAAAAGGTCAAGCAGTAATCTTGACAAGACAACCTATTTTTATTTAATTTAGCCCAATCAATTGAAAACTAGCACTTAGCTACCAGGAACCTATAAAATTTGAATTTGATGGTGTTAACCACATCAAACCAATCCTATTGTGGGAAAATTGATAGGTCATCATCGGTATAAAAGTGAGTGCAGACAGAAAATCAAGAGAGCAACTGAAGAACTGCCACCTCTCAAGCCTCAAGAGGGAGAGAGAAGTTCTCAACTCTGCCAGCCTCAGATACATTGTAAGAGAGCGCACTATCTAACTAGTGCAAGGTACCAAATCAGAAAGAACTTAGACACAGAGAAATCAACAGAGGAACTCTAAAAGTTTCTGAAGCTACAAAACCTGGTTGTATTTTTCTGAGTGATTGAATTCTATTATTATATTCTTTGTTAATGAATGGATCTTGTATTTATTTGAACAGCCTTTCAATGGACTCTTATTTTATTCAGTATGTTACTTGTTTAGTTAAAGTCCCCTGCTAGTTAAATAAATAAATTGTTAAATGTCCGTTTTAAAGTGGGCATCAGGTATTTCTGTTAGTTAACCATTAAACGCTACTGAAGAACCATTCACAAATTCCCACGTGCTTTTAACAAATTACAAGGTGAGATCTTCCTCTTTGGGGGATTTGGCAAAAAGTCCCTAAAGGGGGGGATGGGGGCATCTTAACAGTGGCAAGACAGTTAACTTTTCATTTTCTTCATCAGACCTAGAACAGTTACAACAGGTTTTATGCACACACAAGGCAGAGAACAGGAAGAGGGAAAGGAGAATGAGTCTGATAGGGTGAGGGAGGATTGATTTAATGAACAGCAGAACAATTGACCAACACCTGTTGCCCCAAGATAAATGGGATCATTTGTTATGATGCAGAATTAAGAATCTAGAAATAATAATGTACTGATGACCATGAAATCATTGTCAATTTTTGAAAAAACCCATCTGGTTCACTAACATCCCCTACAGAAGGAAATCTACTGCCCTTATGTGGTCTGGCCTACATGTGATTCCTGACCCATAGCAATGTGGTTACTCTCAGCCACCCTCTGAATTGGCTAGCAAGCCACTCAGTTCAAGAGCAACGAGAGTGGGCAATAAATGCTGGCCAGCCAGTGACGCCCATGTCCCACAAGTGAATAAAAACAAATGTGAAGTTTTTGAACATGATGTTGACTCCCAAAAGATGAAAATCAGAAGATGAGGTGCTGTTCCTCGAGCTTCCATCGAACATCATTTGAACAATGTAGGGAGCTGAGAGTAGAGGAGTTAGCTTGGAGTGGAAGGACAAATTAAATGGGCAAGTGACTAATAGCTCAGAGTCACACTCACAGACTGAATAGAAATGTTCAGAAAAGAAATTAATTAAACTAGCAAGTGACCATATCATCAGCCTTTCCTCTGTTGTTTATTCACCTCCCACTTTCCCTGCCTCTGTATTCCAATCAAACACATCACATCTGTAAGGTTTTCCAGTTCAGACAAAAGACCGTCAGCTAAAACTATTGACCGGTACTATCTGGCCATTAATGTCGACCACTGCCACAAGATTTCCGGTGGCAAGGAGTACGTTGAATGGGAAACCCCATTCCGAAAGATGTGCTGGTTAGGTACATTGGCCATGCTAAATTCTCCCTCAGTGTACCCGAACAGGCGCCGGAGTGTGGCGACGCGGGGATTTTCACAGTCACTTCATTGCAGTGTTAATGTAAGCCTATTTGAGACACTAATAAATAAACTTTGAACTTTAAACATTGACAGAAGCAGGACCAGAAGATTCTGCCGCCAGCAAATGGATGGCCCTGACCCACTGAGGCAGGCGGTCAGATAGATTGTGCTGTAATCCCGCCCATTAGCTCTGTTTCTCTCTCCAAAAATGCTGCCTGGCATGTTGAGTATTCTCAGCATTTCCTGTTTATCTGTAACAGCTGTGCATTCAATATAATTATATGTGTCTGTTATACAGCGACAGCCATTGACAACTATATATAAAGGCTAAGCAGTGGGTAAAGATTAATGGGATTTTAAAAAGTTGTTTGTGAACAACATTGACAAAGCTGCATTTATTGCCCATCCTTAAGTTGCCTCAGTAATGCTGAGTCTTACTAACGGTGGTGCTAACGGTGGTGTTAGATGCTCTGCACCTAAGGTATACATTATTAAACTTATTTTTAATAACATCAAAATCAAACTCTATTGCATTTAATTTGATATATTATGGTGAACATAATACAGAAAACAATGCCGAGAACATTTCCGCATTAACTGTTCCAGTGAAGAACTTTGGGCTCATTAATTAGTGTTCAGTTAATATTGCAATACAGTGAACAGAACAACGTCTCCATGCATGGACAGATAATAAAAGCAGTGATACACTGCCACATATTTTTAACAGCCCTTTTTTTACTAGCTCTGTCTCGTTCTGGTATTAAAGTGTTCTGGTGCCGTCTTGCAAGGATCCAGAAATAGAACGATCAGAGCTCTTTTAGTCAAGTGGTTGGCCAGATTTCGAGCAATTTAAATTTCTTGTTTTCCATCGCATCCAGTCATGACATCAGATTCTTGATTTGAGTTCACTCCAGCCTGCCAGCTTACGGAGCCAAAGCCTGATCCACAACTGAGCAGGCTCAGGAATGGACAACCTCAATTCAGAGTGTTGGTGATGAGATTTGACAGGGTTTCCTCTCCGACTGGCTGAGTGCACACAGACCACACACTGATCAACTGTTGTACCTGATGAACCTCGTGAATGAGGGGGTGGTTTTCTTTGGGAAGGAGATAGGCGACTTAAAATATGTATTTTCCAACTCACTTACACCAATGTTTGTGCAGAAATATGTAATAAACAGTTAGTTTTGTGCATAGCCCTGATGTTAAGGCAGAGCTAAAAGAAAACATACTGGCTGAAATTTTACCACCATGCCCGCCACGGGAATCAGAGCGGGTGAGGGGTGGCAGAACACAGAAAGGTCCGTTGACTTCAGGCAGGATGTTACAGTTTCAGGACGAGTGAGGCACTGCCTTTACATTGACAAACGTTTCAAGAAATCCCCTTTGACAGTAGGAACTTAATGGAATCACTAATGCCCCATTACCACTTCAGTCAGAGACCTGGGTTCGATTCCTGGCTTGGGTCACTGTCTGTGTGGAGTTTGCACATTCTCCTTATGTCTGCGTGGGTTTCCTCCGGGTGCTCCAGTTTCCTCCCACAGTCCAAAGGTGTGCAGGTTAGGTTGATTGGCCATGCTAAGATTGCCCCTTAGTGTTCAGAGATGTGTAGGGTAGAGGGGTTAGCGGGTAAATATGTAGGGATATGGGGATAGGGAATGGGTGGGATTGTGGTCGGTGCAGACTTGATGGGCCAATGGCCTCTTTCTGCACTGTAGGGTTTCTATGATTCTATGATAAACTGTAATATTCTACTAAATAATTAATGTGCAGATGTTGTGGCGTACTTTTACCCCAGCAGAAAACTGGTTGGTTCTGCAGCAGTGAATCTGGATACAGGTTGGGAATGCTCCTTTCCTTTTTGTGGGAATCTTTGCAAAGCACCATCGCAATGTCACGTTACCAAATACTTTACACAGATCCAATAAGTTACTCAGGGGTATTACGTCTTCAGTCTACTCAGTAGCACAAAGCATTCAGAATAGGCTTGTAACTCTTCCTTTAAGTTTATCCGACACATATGGTAATAACTGTGAATTAACCTGTCATCAGTTTGTTTCCTGAGAGTGCTTCACTGACACATACAAGAATCTGAACACATTCACAAAGCCCACATTCTCTGTGTATTAGCTTGCTTCTTTCAATTAGCAGCTGACATTCTCTTGATTTGTTCAGTTACCTGGACCTTACTATCTATTCCAGATTCATTCCATCCACACCTCAATTAGAAAATATATTTTGGATGGTTTTTCCTAAGCACTGGAAGAGAATGTCAAATCCCTTCTGGGTCTTCATACCTGGGGCTGTGCAGATACATGGATTTGGGCCAGTGTCTGCGGGAGTTTGCACATTCTCCCTACGATTGCGTGGGTTTTCTCCGGGTGCTCCGGTTTCCTCCCACACCCCAATCAGCTCTTAGGCTGATTGGTGTAACAAATTATCCCTAAATTAGTCTTCCCTCAATCTTCCCCAACAGGCGTAGACAAAGGTCATAGGTAGAGGAGGGAACTCATAATGTTAAAATGGCGGCGCAGGCTCATTGGGCCGAAGGGCCTGTTTCCCGTGCTGTGTTGTGCTGTGTTGTTGTGCTGCTGTACTGGGGAATGTGCTTTCAACTGAGATGTTAAACCAACACCCTGTCTGCTCTCTCAGGTAGATGTAAAAGATCCCACAATTTTTTTTTGATTTGATTTAATTTATTATTATCACATGTATTTGTCACGATGTGGAGTTGCCGGCATTAGACTGGGGTGGGCACAGTAAGAAATCTCACAATGCCAGGTTAAAGTCCAGCAGGTTTATTTGAAATCACAAGCTTTCGGAGTGCTGCCCCTTCATCACCTGATAGTGGAGCAGCACTCTGAAAGCTCATGATTCCAAATAAACCTGTTGGACTTTAACCTGATGTTGTGAGACTTTCTACATGTATTAGTATACAGTGAAAAGTATTGTGCGTGCTGCACAGACAAAGCATACCGTTCATAGAGAAGGAAAGGAGAGGGTGCAGAATGTTGTGTTACAGTCATAGGTAGTGCGTAGAGAAAGATCAACTTAATATAAGATAGGTCCATTCAAAAGTCTGATGGCAGCAGGGAAGTAGCTGTTCTTGCGTCAGTTGGTACGTGACCTCAGACTTTTGTATCTTTTTCCCAACAGGAGAAGGCGAAAGGCAGTATGTCCAGGATGTGTGGGGTCCTTGATTATTGCTGGCTGCTTTTACGAGGCAGCAGGAAGTGTAGAAAATTTGGGAGGAAAGAGAGGGAGTTGTCTCTCATGTCTTGGCCAGTCCACCAACCAACACCACTGAAATGCATTATGGATCAGGTTTTTCTTATTTGCTCATTATTCTAATTTGATATCCCATCTAAATTGTGCTAACTTTTTCCTTAAACAGATTCTTGTGCATTTTTCTCCTCCCCAGTAAAAATATACAGTCTATTTGTTCACATATTCTACCAGTGGAAAAGTCCACAAGCTAATTGCATTGGTCTGTTGGCCTGTGTTCTTATTAAAACACCAGTTGATTCCCCATGGTGCTGCTTGCAAGTATTATAGAATTTGAGGCCTGGCTCCAATGTTTACACTGGCCTTTCCCTTTAAGGCCACCACAGAGGTGTTCCCTGTGGAAAAGTGCTCTAAATAGGCAGAGTTCAGACAGATGCTAAGTGCTGTTGTTGCAAGACAGAGCAAATAGATTGCTGAGCTATAGCCAAAAGAGGAAAGTTCAAGTCAAAAGAAATCATGCTTAGGAAATATGGTATAGTAATACATCACGTCAAAGGTACAGCATTCGGTTCATTCCAGCTTCTAAAACACAGTTAAGATACGGCACCCTGGAGGTGGTTCAGATAAAATCTATGAAATTGATCCCTACAAATAAAATTCAGAGGGTAGGACAAGATTGGAAAAGGCTGGGTCTTGGAAGAAGGGGAGCATAAAGTAAGTTTACAGGGATATGCAAGACGGTATGTAAATCCGTAACAGATTCAAAAAGGTAAATTCTCAATAGCACATCAAATTAAACAATGCAATTAGGGCAGGGGACGTGGGTTCAAACAATTAAAAGGCAAATTTAAACCAACATCAGTCAGCTTTTCATGTATGCTTAATAACACATGGGATGGATTAATGGGAAGTTCACAAATGGTGTAAGGATATATTAGGTTGAAAAGCCTGGAATCACTTTAGAGGCATTTAGATGCCTTGAAGGGAGATTGATGAACCAGGATGGGCTGAACGGCCTTGCTCACTTGTACCCATCCTGCTTTCTTGGTAGGAGCTTCTCTAAGGTGGCAGCTGCTATTCTCCTGACCATGAGAAGCAGCCAGGCTATCCCATTGTATGATGGCCACAGGGAACCACCAATAAATGTCCCAGTGGACCTCATTGAATATGTGCTCCCCTATCAGGTGAATGGATGTTTGCCCAATAGGGGAGTTTAAAACAAGCTGGCTCCACTTAGGCCAGCAGTCAATAGACTCGGGACCAATCTGCACCCTGTAGCCATTTAACAATGCTCAGGCATCACTGTATATACAAGAGTGATTGGTGATGGACGACTGGCCTCGGTAAGGTTACTGTGCCCACAATCAGGAAAAAGCTTGAAGAAATGCCAGGATGATGTTTAGTTGTGATGTAGGGGTTCAGTTTAACATTGGGCTATATTTGGCAGGACAATTGGGTCAATGGTGAGGTCTTGGCCATGTTGATGGTCCGACTACGAGAATAGGTCTCCCATTGCAACTTACATAATAGCCAGGGGAGGAAATTTGGCTGCTCCAGTTATCAAAGTGCAACTGGGCTTGTTTTAAATTCTTTTGTGGGATGTGGATGTGGGGCGTTAGGCCAGCACTTTTATTGCCCATCCCTAATTGCCTTTGAGAAAGTGGTGGTGAGTCTTTTTGAACCACTGCTGTCCATGTGGTGTAGGCTTTTAGAGAGGGAGTTCCAGAATTTTGACACGGTGAAAGTGAAGAAATGACAATGTATTTCCAAGTCAGGACGATGAGAGGTTTTGAGGGCAAGTTGCAAGTGGTGATGCGCCCATGCATCTGCTGCTCTTGTCCTTCTAGGCTATAGAGGTTGTGGGTTTGGAAGGTACTGTGGAAGGAATCAGTCATTATGTAGTAAGGCCACAGGGTAAATGGCCCAGAGTTTACTTGTAGAGCCATGAGGCACTCTCCTGCTCCTTCTGACTGCGCATAAATTGAATCACTGTCAATTTGGACCACTTAGTTTCAAATTACCAACTGGGGCCAATGGCCAGAGCATATGTTGTCCACTTATCCCTTAAAATTGTGATAAAAATCCCAACTGGTGCATAATTAATAAATTCCATTGTTACAAATGGGTAGGCATTTCAGTCTTTCTCTGGCAGAGCACCAATGTAAAGGGGTACTAAGTGAACCGACAAAATTCTTGGGCCACTATAGCACCATGTTTGGCATCAGCTGTGGATCAGTGATAGCACTCTGTCAATGCTTTCAGGCTCTAATACAAACTCCATTCCATAAGCACCAATTCTATTTTTATATTGCTGCTGCATGAGGCTGAAGTTCATAACCTGGCATCCCATCTGACCCGGAGGTAAGCTTCTAATCCCATATCCTCTCCATCACCGAGATCACATACTTCCACCTCCACAATATCCCCTGTCTCCATCATATCTCAGCCTACCTGCTGCAGAACCAGGCATTCATAACTTTGTTAACTCCAAATTTAACTATTCAATTAGGCAGATTCCCACATGCCACTCTCCACAAGCTTGAGATCTTTCAAATCTCTGCTGCCGCTAACCTTGCTTACACCAAATCCCACTCACTACTCACTGCCAGGTTCATTAATCTACACTGACCTCCGGCCCAGCAGTAATTCTATTTAAGATTCTCATTAAAGCATCATTTCTTTATGATCTCCCCCACTCCCTGTCTCTGTAACTACCTCCAGTCCTACATCCTCCAAGATCTCTGTGCTCCTCCAATTCCAGCCTCTTGTTCATTCCCAAATTTCTTCACCCATCACTGGCAGCCTTAGCTTTAGCTTTGACTTTCCCTCCCTAAACTTTTCAACTTATCTATCGTTCTCCTCCTTAAAGCATTCTTGAAAATCTACAGGCAGAATGTCCTCTTTTTTGCACAGCGTACAGTACCGAGGGTGCTGCCCTGAAGAAGAAGAATTCTTTTAAATGAGAAGATCGTCCCTGTCTCCCCTCTCAGATAGAAGCAGGGAGCCATTATTGCTACAAGAAGAAGAGGGGGGATGTTCCCCTGTTGTCGGTGACAATATGCACCCCTCAAACAATGGCTGGGGTTTTTGGCCCCACCTGCTGGCGGGATCTTCCAGTCCTGCCGAAAGTCAATGGACTATTTCCGACCCACTGCATTCCCCGTACGCTGAGGCGAGAAACCCAGCATTGCAGCTCTACAGCTCCACTGCCAACTTTTCTTGTCACGTTGTGCAGCACTCTGTACAGAAGAAAATGGAGGCACGCCTCACACCGTCACGCTGGTGGAGCAGGGCTGAAACAAAACAGCCAATGACAGAAATCCCAAAATTGGAGGGTGCCGCGATTTCCAATTCAAACAGAACGGGGACTCTCTGCAACACCCCCAACCTCCACCACCCCCCCCACAACCTCCACCCCACCCCTCCACATACACAGAGGGCACCTACCTCCTTCTCAAGCATAGATAAAGGATTCCCCTAACAATGGAGCCCACAGAGGTGTCCCAACGGGCTCTGTCCTTTTGTACCTACCTTTGAACATAAGAACATAAGAAATAGGAGCAGGAGTAGGCCATCTAGCCCTTCGAGCCTGCCCCGCCATTCAATAAGATCATGGCTGATCTGAAGTGGCTCAGTTCCACATTCCCGCCCTCTCCCCATAACCCTTAATCCCCTTGCCTACCAAAAACCTATCTACCCGCGTCTTAAATATATTTAGCAAGGTACCCGCCATCACTTCAACGGGCAGAGAATTCCAGAGATTCACCACCCTTTGAGTGAAGAAGTTCCTCCTCAACTCTGTTCTAAACTGCGCCCCACCTTTGGCACTATCCCAGGGGTGCAAGGGAGCTGTGTCAGAGTGCCAGGGCAGTGCTAGTGACTCTCTCTGTCTGTGGGGCAATACTTACAAGTGCGCCCCAGGCGGGTTCCCTTTGCTTGGGTCCCATTTGTAAAAATTTGTTGCAAACCTCAGTTGTATGATGGCACATTGGCAGGGGAGGAGATCCCAATGTGGGGGGACAATCGACAGGGAAGCCCTTTGATGACATCATCATTTTTTAAAATGAGGTTTTCAATCTTTCTGGATGGGATCCTTGGAAATGTCATCAGTGGGGGAGGTGAGGGGGGAACCTGAAAACAACATTGCGCCGGTGAAATTCCCATTTTCTGACTCTTCCGGGATTTTAAACCTACGTTCAACATGCAAAACCTCAGTCTGTTTCTTTGGCCAATTATCATATTACTGTTGCTAATATTTCCCATGTGACCAGATGGAGAACGTGCAGACTCCGCACAGACAGTGACCCAAGCCAGGAATCGAACCCAGGTCCCTGACGCTATGAGGCAGCCATGCTAATCACTGTGCCACCATGCCACCCTAACAAATACTTATAAATATCAGACAAGATGGAACAGGCTGGGATGCTACTCTGAGGGGTGACTAACAGAGGTCTTTAAAATGAGGAGTGAGTTTACTGGGATGGAACCTCCTCTCACCTGACCTCACCTAGCCCAATCAGCATAACTTTTTGTCCTTTCTCCCCCATATAATTATCTAACTTTCCCTTTAATCCATATACATTATTTGTCTCAACCAATTCATGTGATCTAGTGTTCCACATTCCAATCACTTTCTGGTAAAGGACTTTGTCCTTAAGTCTTTCTTGGAAAGGTGAGTGATTAATCTTATAATCTTTGTTTACTGAAGCTTTTGGGAATGTCTTGAAAAGTTTGACCATGTTCAGCGTGAAGTTTTTATTATTAATTACTTGGGTCTGGTACTGGACTCTCTATGTCTCGCTCCATCTTCTCCTTTAAAGCAGGATTAAAACATACCTCTTTGATCAATTTACTCAGCTATTCTAATGTCTGCTTCTTTGATTCTGTTTTCAACCTGATCAAAGGCACTATATGAATATAAGTTGTTGTTGTTGAAGATTCTGAAATTACATTTGCTAAATGGAAATTGCTGAGATCATAAGATGAAGGCAGTGGCCCCACCCACATGCAGGATCAGGGGGTTAAGGCCTCCTTTGCCAATCCTGGAAACAGCTGTTTTTGCGTAGCTCCAGCAGGGTGCCCCTCCTCCAAGAGCTTTCAGCCAATCAGATAGCCAACAGCTCTCCAACCTCAGCAGTGCCACCTGGAGAAATGGTCACAGCTGGCACTGCAACCGTTCCTGACCAGAAGACTGAAAAAGTAGCTGAGTAGTGGCCTCACTTCACCCCTGCAGCAAACACCCCCATATCCCCTCCTTCTGTTCCCATTGCTAAAATACCAGTGGTGGCAGGAAGAGGCCCTTCTGTGGCCTTTATTTGGCCTCTTAAGGGCCTCAACTGGCACAAAGGCAGATGAGCAACTCAGAACATCCCCCATCACTGGTAAAATCCTTCTCAATTCCTGACTAAAATTAAAGGGGAGGTAAAAATTTGAATTTATAAAATGTCTTTCATGAACTCAGTATGTCCCAAAGCATCTTAAGGCAAAGGAAGGCACTGTTGCAATGCAAGGAAATCTTGCAGCCAGTTCACCGACAACAAGGAAGACCAACTGATCCATGTTTTTAACTGTATTGGACAAGGCTTTCCCGCCCCGCTGTGGCAGGAGCCACCTTGGGGAAAGCAGCAAGTCAGAAATAACCCACTGACTTTCGGCAGGACTGGAAGGTCCCATCGGCAGGTGAGGCTGGAAAATCCCAGCCATTTTTTGAGGGGTAAATATTGTTATGGACAACAGGAGAACATCCTGTCCTCTTCTTTATATAGCAATGGTGCCTCACTGCTTCTGCCTGAGAGGGGGGACGGGGTCAATGTTTACCCTTTCATTTAAAAGAAAGCTCCTTTGTCAGGGAAGCACTTCCTCGGTACAGCACTGGACTGTCAACCCAGAATGGGGATTGAGCCCATGACTAAAATTAGACGGCATAGTTTAAGATGAGAGGGAGACACAAAAGTATCCAGAAGGGTGAGTGAGTGTCTAGAACAAGCTGCCAGAGGTAGTAGTAGAGATGGGTACAATTTTGTCTTTTAAAAGCATTTAGACAGTCAAAATGGATATAGAGGGATATGGTCCAAATGCAGGCAATTGGGATTAGCATTGGGGTTTAAAAAAAGGACAGCATGAACATGTGGGGCCAAAGGGCCTGTTTCCATGCTGTAAACCTCTATGACTTCTCAACACTGAAACCAGGAAATAAACATCTGTAATTTTTAAAATAACACACACCACAGTCCAACTATGTGGAGCTGAGTAGAATTTGTGGATGATTTGTTCCAATTGTTCTATGTCAGTGTTCATAATCCACACAAACCTCCTCTTACCTGACCTCACCTAGCCCAATCAGTATAACCTTCTGTCCTTTCTCCCTCATATAATTATCTAGCTTTCCCTTTAATCCATATACATTATTTGCCTCCACTAATTCATGTGATATAATGTTCCACATTCTAATCACTTTCTGGTAAAGAAGGTTTTCCTTAAGTCTTTATTGGAAAGGTTAGTGATTAACCTTATATTTGGAGAAACAGATTTTGGACTCCCACAAGCAGAAAAATTCTCTCCAGTTCCACCCCAATAAACTCACTCCTCATTTTAAAGACCTCTGTTAGTCATCCCTCAGAATAGCATCCCAGCCTGGTCCATCTTGTTTTGTATTTATAAATATTTATTAGGGTGGCATGGTTGCACAGTAATCAGCACTGCTGCCTCATAAAGTCAGGGACATGGGTTCGATTCCTGGCTTGGGTCACTGTCTGTGTGGAGTCTGCACATTCTCCTTGTGTCTGCATGGGATTCCTCTGGGTGTTCCGGTTTCCCCCCACAACTCGAAAGATGTGCTGGTTAGGTGCATTGGCCACGCTAAATTCTCCCTCAGTGTACCTGAATAGGCACTGGAGTGTGGCAATTAGGGGAATTTCACAGCAACTTCATTATGGTGTTAATGTAAGCCTACATAATAAATAATAATAAATAAAACTTCTGAGTTCTGGTATGATACTTGTAAATCCTTTTGCAACTTCTCCACTGTTTGGACATACTTTTTATAACTTGGAGACCAGAATTGGACACAGTACTCTAAGTGTGGTCAAAACAAGATTCAATGCAACTTAACATAAGCTTTTCTATTCTGTTCTTCCAGTGACAATATCATTGTGCCACCTTTGAATTGTTGCCACAATGCTGCCAGTTTCATCTGCAGTATCTGGCACAATCCTTGAAATATTTCAGCTTGAAGTAAATGACGGAATTTGGACAAACACTCAGTGATTTTAAGCAGACATCGGCACTAACTGTGTGAACAGTGGAGATGCACAAAACATAGCCATATAAGACATAAATACCAATTAATTCTTCCAATGTGTTATTAAACTGTTAAATCAATGTGAAAAAATTCTGAAGAGTCGACTTCAAAACTGCTAAATGGGAATGTTATATAAATAATACATTTAGAAAACGTGTTTTATTCACAGTTACTCAATGTGCAAATATTACCCTTACAATTACCTTTTTTTTATTGCGACAATTTCACTAGTCGAGACACTAATAAGCAAAAACATGTGACTGCTTCCAGGATTATCACAAAAGGGTCGAATGTGCAAGGGCCAATTTATCAAAGCGCACATTCCTTACCCGGAGTTTCACATTTTTGATTTGATTTATTATTGTCACATGTATTAGTATACGGTGAAAACCACTGTTTCTTGCGCACTATACAGACAAAGCATACCGTCCATAGAGAAGGAAATGAGTGAGTGCAGAATGTAGTGTTACAGTCATAGCTAAGGTGTAGAGAAAGATCAACTTAATGCGAGGTAGGTCCATTCAAAACTCTGACAGCAGCAGGGAAGAAGCTGTTTTTGAGTCAGTTGGTACATGAGCTCAGACTTTTGTATCTTTTTCCCGACGGAAGATGATGGAAGAGAATATGTCCGGGGTGCATGGGGTCCTTAATTATCTTGGCTGCTTTGCTGAGGCAGCAGGAAGTGTAGGCAGAGTCAATGAATGGGAAGCTGGTTTGTATCATTGGCTATATTCCCAAATTTTTGTAATTTCTTGTGGTCTTGGGCAGAGGGTATATCGGAAAATATTTGCATAATTTCCCAATAATGCACACTCAGAAAATTAGATTTGTGACGGCTAGTATAGATTTTGGCCCTGGTCTAAGAATATCTCATATGAAACGAAAACCGGAACCTTATCACCTGGTGGGATTTTCTCATCCTGCTGCAGTGAATGGTGATTTCACTGGCCATCAAATGTGTGGCATGAATGGCGGGTAAGATCACACCCAAAATCATTATTTAATGAGTAGAAAATCTGTTGAGTTTTGTATCTTGCTTGACGCACTTTTGCCAATATTTTTGCCACCCCTCCAAGTTGACATTACAAACAATCAGGCAGGATGGCTGATGCACGGTCAGTTGGGTAGGGTAAGTATTAGTGGGCCAGTGGTACTTTATCCTCTTTTTCTTCTTGTGTCCACTTATCGTTTTAAAATTTTAAGTCAGTTTCTTTCTGTCCCAGTGTTGTCTCAGAAAATTGGTTTTTGATACCCTATGGATTGCTTTAGGACAGGAAAATACTTCAACTTGATGAGTAAACACAAAACAAAAGAAAATTCTAAATATCTCCTTTATTCAAGGGATCCATCAGACAAGCCCTTTAGGAATAAGCAATATGGATTTCTATAATGTTTCCAATGTCCTAATCGTAGAATTATAGAATCCCATTGTATAGAAGAAGGCCATTTGGCCCATTGAGTATGCACCGACTCTCCAAAAGAGCATCCTACCCATGCCCTAACCCTGGAATCCCAAATACTTATCCAGCTAATCCCCCTAACCTACATATCCTGGGACACTAAGGGGCAGTTTAGCATGGCCAATCCACTTAACCTGCATGTAGAATCATAGAGTCTCATGGTGAAGAAGGAGGCTATTCGCCCATTGAGTCTGCAGCAACCACAATTCCACCCAGGCCCTATCTCCATAACCCCATGCATATACCCTGGTTAGTACCCCTGATATTAAGGGCAATTTAGCATGGCCAATCCACCTAATCCACACATCTTTGGACTGTGGGAGAAAACCAGAGCACCTGGAGGAAACCCACACAGAGGCAAGGAGAATGTGCAAACTCCACACAGTGACCCAGGGATGGAAGCAAACCCAGGTACCTGGCACAGTGAAGCAGCAGTGCTAACGACAATGCCACCATGCCACCAACACGATATAATATGATATATAATATGATATATATATATAAACACATCTAATGTAAGTATAAAAGATTATAAGGGGCTGTGTAATTGAAGTGTTTAAGATAATTAATGGATTTGATCATTTGGAGAGAGAGAATTTTCAGCATAAAGGTGAAAATCAGGAACTGGGTTTGTTTTGGGGTTGAAAGCCCACCCCTTCCGGGAAACTACTGACAGTTAAGATCTTTGTGTAGTTAAGTCTGTAACTGATATGGAGAAGGAACGCCAATCAGTCAAGTGATGTATGGGACTGATTTAGACTCCATCACTAGCAACCATCACTGAGGCATCCAAAGGAAGAAATCTATTGATTGTGCCAAAGATTTTCCACAGCACCAGAGGGAACTGTCTTATCACAGAAAAGTCAGGGGGGGCTGGCATCCACGCTTCGGCAATGCCGACCTGAATCTGTTGCTGGAGCCCGTGAGGGAGAGATTAAAAATCCTCGTTGTGGGGAATGGAAGGAGGAGACTATCTCATCCTGCACCCCAATATCCAACATCACCTCCTTCTGCCACCAATCCCTTCATCTGTTTCTCATCTCCTGCTTCTACTTCTGTCCCAGTGAGCTATCACCTTCTAAGGCCTCAGTGTCCACATCCTGCTGTCCGGGTTTCGCAATTCAAGCTCCCCGTGTGATGACAGCTGGTTGAATACCAGCGCTAGTGGTGTGAGGTCCATTTAAGGGCCTCAAGTGGGCAGGAAAACCATCCACAAGTCTTCCCACCCAGAATTCATAGGGGCAGAGGTGGGACTCCCATCTTGCATCCTCAATTGCCCTCTTCCTCCAAATTTACTTCAGGGAGGACATTAAATGCTGCCCAATGTTTCCATATCTCCAACGAGAGAGTAATCGGGCAAACTTCATGTTCACTTTTACATGTAAAATCTCAGCAATTAGAGAACAATGTGCAGTATCATCTTTTTCGGAGTCTCAGCTGGAATTTGGGGCATGATTTTCCCAGGAAAAAACTAATTACCCAACAAGTGGGAAAACAGGAATTTTTCCGCCCGTTTTTTGGGTGAGTTTAGTAAAATGAATTTCTGTGCATCACAGAGGCCATCAAGGGATTTACACCAGCAAGGATAGGGTGGAGCTTCATCCCACCCGAGAGGCCAGCATTAGCTGAGGGGGCCAGTGCGCATGTGCCAATCTCCCAATATACTGGAAGATCATTTGAAATCGGCCCGCCCCCAATCATTGGCTCCAACACATACACCTCCAATCACATCAAGTGACTATGCACATTGAGATCTCCACAATCTTATCATTAAATCATCGAAGAGTTAGACTAACGCATTCCAAATTTTTCTTCTCATCCTCCACGAATCCAATCAGCATCTCCCACTCTAAGATAGATTAAAGCCTCTACTTTCTCAGAAGGAAATTTGGCAGGTCAGCTACGATTCTCACCAACTTTTACGGATGCACCAGAGAAAGCATTCTTTCTGGTTGTATCACAGCTCCTGCTCTGACCAAGACCGCAAGGAACTACAAAAGGTCACAAATGTAGCCCAATCCATCACGCAAACCAGCCTCCCATCCATTGGCTCTGTCTACACTTCCCACAGTCTCAGCAAAGCAGCCAGCATAATTAAGGATCCCACGCACCCCAGGCATTCTCTCTTCCACCCCCTTCCATCGGGAAAAAAATACAAAAGTCCGAAGTCACGTACCAACTGACTCAAGAACATCTTCCCTGCTGCTGTCAGACTTTTGAATGGACTTACATTGCATTAAGTTGATCGTTCTCTACACCCTGGTTATGATTGTGACACTACGTTCTGCACTCTCTCGTTTCCTTCTCTATGAACGGTATGCTTTGTCTGTATTGCCCACAAGAAACAATACTTTTCACTGTATGTTAATACATGTGACAATAATAAATCAATGTGACAATTTGCATTGTTTCAGCACCTCATTGAAACAATTTAAAGGGTCAGGTCATGCTGGTTCTGGGCACACTCCAGGAATTGCCTCATTTCAAATTGGCACAGCATGAGCACCCCCACACCATGATCACCAGACCTGAATACTCTCTTCCTCGATGATCAGCCTCCCGATGGCTGCTCCTGGACTCCGAGCACTAGCCCCACTACCAGTCCCCACCTCTCAATGTAGAGCTCCCCCCACCCTCTCCTCTGTCGGGCTCGACCCTTTCTAGTCCTGCCCCTCCTTCCCCCTCAGGCTCCACTCTCTTGGCATTGCCCAAAGCTCACTGGGCATTGCCAGGGTGCCCAGTGGGCAACACCAGCATGCCAGGCTGGCACTGCCATGGTGCCAAACTGGCTGTGCCTAAGAGGCACCCCCTTGTGCCCCTGACCCACCCCCCTCAGTATGGCTCAGTGGCCTCTGATCCCACCAGCAAGGCCAGCACCCCTGGTTCCTGTTGCTGGGGGCCATACTTGATCCCTGCTGGTGTGGACCTCCACAGGTGAGGTCAGAAATTTTAGTGAGGCCAGACAATTGCATTCTGGGATCACTAAATAGATGGGAATGTTGATTTCCGTATTATAATCAGCCTCATGCTCTTTCCTGGCATGAGGCTGATTACATTGTAAAAAATGACCTGGGAAGATCGTGGCATGATGTAGAGATTGCAGTGTTGGACTGGGGTAAACACAATAAGAAGTCTCACAACACCAGGTTTAAGTCCAACCAGTTTATTCGATAGTAATCCCACAAACTTTTGGAAACGGTGTTCCTTCGATGAAAAATCTGGTTTTGTGGTAAATCTGGTGTTGTGAGACTTCTTACTAAGATCGTGGCAAGCCAGACACTACTTGCCTTTCCCATTTTTGGCTCCCACAGAGATTTCCTGGCCTGCTGTGCTACTCGAGCAACACAGTGGGTCGGGAAAATCTTGCCCTTGGTGTCTGAAATGTATAAAGGATTACATATGCTTGTGTAGAAGGGTCATATGGAAACGTTGATTTTGTCCCTCTCTCCACAGATTCTGCCAAAACTGTTGAGTTTTTCCAGCACTTTTTGTTTTTATTTCAGATTTCCAGCATCTGCAATATGTTTGCTTTATTATACATGTGGGTTTGTTAATTCTATGACTTAACTTACAAGGAAAAGTTTTGGTTGGTTCAAAGTCACATGAGTGGCAATTCTATGAGTCACCATTGTACGGGTGATGCTGTAGAATACCACAATACATATCGGCGATCGTAGCTAAGGAAAATCACCATGGTTACAGCCAATGTTTGCCGATGGGAAAAACAAGAACACCCAGATGGTTGATTTCATCTTTTCTTGCCAATTTTCTCCACTCCCCTCTCAAGAAGGTATTATATTATTCTGGATCAAAACATGTATTTTTAACTATTCAGTAAGTTTAACCCAGTGAGGAGTTGAGCCATGCCAGACAGGAAGGATCCTGGTCTGAGTTAAGCTGGTTTTTCTTAGCTGGGTTATTGTTCGGAGCACTGCATTCGGTAAGGGTTATTCGAAGACGGAAAATCAAACAATGTGTGTGAAAAAAAAACTCCTCAGAGGCCAGTGTCCCTTCGCCAAATGCCTTTTATTTACAAAGTTAACTCCACTTTAAAGAGCGCTAAAGTACAGAGCCTAAATCCAGAGAGTTAGTAGACCTGATACTCCCAAGGTGAGGGTCCCTGATTGAGAAGGCAATTATGGCTTCAATCAGGGAACTCATACTCCAAGAGGCCAACCTCATGTGCCTCCTTGAAGTCACTTTGATCGCTATCCAATCTTTTCAGTTTGAACCGTGCATGCTCAAGCATTGAAGGAGAACAGCTCAGATCTACTTTTCTCCACTATCATATGACCCATCAGCATCCTCAGTCAAGGCTTGGATAAGATTATTCCGATGGTCAAAAAGGACCGTAGGAGGAGAGGTAATCAGCCGTGGATAACGAAGGAGGTGAAGGAATGTGTTAAATTAAAAGCGGAGGCGTTTAGCGTAGCTAAGAGTAGTGGGGGAGAAGAGGATTGGGAGAGGTTTAAATGTCAACAAAGATTGACAAAGAAATTGATAAAGAAGGGTAGGATAAACTATGAAGCTGGGCTAGCGCTTAATATAAAAAAGGATAGCAAGAGTTTTTATAAGTATATAAAAAGGAAGAGGCTGGCTAGGGTGAACGTTGGACCCTTAGAGGATGAGAAGGGGGACTTAGTGGTAGGGGATGGGGAAATGGCTGAGGTCTTGAATAACTTTTTTGTTTTGGTCTTCACGGAGAAGGACGTGAATAATTTGCCGGGTGTTAGAGATGGAAAGGTGGTAGGACTGGAGGGTCTCGATGACATTACTAGAGAGGTGGTGCTCGACAGACTGGAGGGGCTGATTGTGGACAAGTCCCCAGGACCGGATGGAATGCATCCAAGGGTTCTGAAAGAAATGGCGGAGGTGATAGTGGATGCCTTGGTGGTTATTTTCCAGACGTCGCTGGATTCCGGGGAAGTGCCGGAAGATTGGAAAGCAGCTAATGTTACGCCGTTGTTTAAGAAGGGTGCCAGGCAAAAGGCGGGGAATTATAGGCCGGTTAGTTTAACGTCTGTTGTAGGTAAGATGTTAGAATCCGTCATCAAGGAGGAAATAGTGAGGCATCTTGAGGGGAATTGCTTGATAGAGCAGACGCAGCACGGTTTCGTTAAGGGGAAGTCGTGTCTGACAAATTTACTTGAGTTCTATGAGGATGTGTCTAGGGCGGTGGATAGAGGAGAGCCAGTGGATGTGGTCTTTCTTGATTTTCAGAAGGTGTTTGACAAGGTGCCTCACAAGAGGTTATTGCAGAAGGTCAGGGGACGTGGAGTTGGGGGTAGGGTGTTAGCGTGGATAGAGGACTGGTTGTCAAATAGGAGGCAGAGAGTGGGGGTTAATGGGTGCTATTCGGATTGGCGGTTGGTGACTAGTGGAGTGCCTCAGGGGTCGGTGCTGGGGCCTCAGCTATTTACCATTTATATAGATGATCTGGAGGAGGGAACCGAGTGTATGGTGTCGAAATTTGCTGATGACACCAAGATTGGTGGAAAGGCAAATTGCACGGAGGGTGTGGAGAGTCTGCAGAAGGATCTAGATAGGCGAATGGGCCAGGAAATGGCAAATGGAATTTAATGTTGGCAAGTGCGAGGTGGTCCACTTTGGTAAGAATAATGGTAGGAAGGATTATTACTTACGTGGTGAAAAACTGCAGCAGGCGACGGTGCAGAGGGACCTCGGGGTCCTTGTGCATGAGTTGCAAAAACCCAGCTTGCAGGTGCAGCAGGTGGTCAGGAAGGCGAATGGGATGCTGGCCTTCATAGCGAGGGGGATTGAATATAAAAGTAGGGAGGTCTTGCTGCGGCTATATAGGGCATTGGTGAGGCCGCAGCTGGAGTACTGTGTGCAGTTTTGGGCGCCGTACTTACGCAAGGATATTTTGGCCTTAGAGGGAGTGCAGAGGAGGTTTACTAGGCTGATGCCGGAGTTGAGGGGGTTGAGCTATGAGGAGAGGCTGAATAAACTAGGCTTGTACTCGTTAGAGTTTAGAAGAATGAGGGGAGATCTCATTGAGACGTATAAGATGATGAATGGGATGGATAGGATAGAGGTGGAGAGACTCTTCCTGCTCAGAAAGGACAGTAGGACTAGGGGGCACAGCCTCAAGATAAAGGGGGGGCGGTTTAGAATGGAGTTGAGGAAGAACTTCTTCGCTCAAAGGGTGGTGAATCTCTGGAATTCTCTGCCCGTTGAAGTGGTGGAGGCTGCCTCGCTAAATATTTTTAAGAAGCGGGTTGATGGGTTTTTGATAAGAGAGGGGATTAAGGGTTATGGGGAGAGGGCGGGAAAGTGGAACTGAGCCACGACAGATCAGCCATGATCTTATTGAATGGCGGGGCAGGCTCGAAGGGCCAGATGGCCTACTCCTGCTCCTATTTCTTTTGTTCTTATGTTCTTATATCAGAGAAAGGCATTAATCCGTGCATCTTATTGTGAAGTTGGTGTTCATAAAATTATATTTAAAAACTGTAAAATGCTAGAATGGAAAGCAGTGTGTGGTCCCTTTAAAAGGAGATGCTTTTTCTGTACTCAGAGACTGAAACGTTGAATCAAAGACCAAACAGTGGTGTTACCAAGACAACAGGCTGTTTTTGTATTTTAGCCAGTCAGTTTAAACTAGGCATTTAGCTACCAGCAGCCTGTTAGATTTAAATTTGATGTTTTGGTAACCAATCCTATTGTCGGAATGTTAATATGTCATCAGGGGTATAAGAGACAGGGGCATTGGCACAAACGGGAGAACAGCACTTGCCACAGCTCACAGCTTTAGTGAAAGAGAGAGACAGCCAGCAACTGCTCTTTGTCATAGCTCATTTATGTCTTAAAAGAAAGCCTCATCTGAATAGTAAAGTTACCAAGAGAAGACAGAATAAGTTAAAAAGAAAACAGAAGATTCCAGAAGATGACAGATTTGGTTGTAATTTTGAGGTGACAAAAACGTTTCTTTTTGTTAATAAGTGGGAATTGTATTGATCGAAACAGCATTCCATTGGAATAGTGTTTTATTCAGTTTATTAATAGTTTAGTTAACCTGTTCATTGTTAGTTAGATAAATAATTTTATAGAGTCTCAGGTAGTTATTCTTGAAGTAACTACAAGAAGTTGCTGAAGATCAGATCATACTATTTCTCACACACTTTTAATAGATTAAGTGAGGTACTCCTCTTTGAGTGGTTAGGTGCTGGTTCTCAGAGAGGTGAACCTCCCCTTCATAACGATCTGAAACCCAGCAAAATCAGGGAGGGGGAGTAAAAGAGAGGGGAAAATAATTGGGGTTCAGTATTTTTAACCACCAACTCTTACTGTCTTGGTGAATTTATGTAATGAGCCATTAAAACAATGGGACTGCCAGACGTAATTCCTGATCTGTATGAGGTGGAACTGGGGGTGGGCTTGGTGGGCTGCTCAGCCCAGAGAGTGGTAAATGAACCATAACTATAAAGGTGAAAACATTACCAGTGAGTCATGTGAAAGTAATTAATTCATGCACAAATAATAACTCCCTTACTCTATAAATTAAACGCTGCTGTGAGATAAAAATTTTGTGTAAGTCTCCTCTGATGGAAGAGTTATGCAGCATGCAGCAAAGAGCAATTATATTAGAGAATTAATGGGGGAGGCAGTGTGACTGTAGGGTTGCCCTTATTCAGTGCAGAAATCTGAAATATTGCTTCAAACTCTCATTGAATGAATGGGGATATTATTGGTTTCAGTATGAATTTTATTGCAACTTTGTCCTTCTTTGCTCTGTGGTTGATGCATAGGTGGCAGGTGTTTGGCTGCAATGAGTAGTCTGCATGGTCAAACTGAATGGTACCGTGTATTTTATTACAGAAGGATTGTATGAGACTGTGAAGCTTGGAGGACAGCCATTTTCTGCAATATCTACTGGGGGTCCATCCTACTCCCAGTATCAAATGATTTTGCAAGGCAATGTAATGTTTGCTGTCCTCCTGTCTTCAAGCTGATACAATGAGAAGATCATCATTGCTGTGGATGTTAAATGCTCTGAAGCTATGTTTCCTCTTCAGGTAAATTCAGTTGGTTGGTTGATTGGACCTCACTGAAATGAGTCTGGCAAAGCTATTCCTGGTAACACATGCTGAGGAGTAAGATTCCCCAGCAGCTGTCATGATCCACTTTGATCACCTTCTTTCCTTATTAATCCTGTCCATCCTGTGGGAGACGTTTCTTCAGCAGCGCTAGTTGTCATGAAGATATGGTAATGGGGAGGCTTTCACACTGAGGATCTCAGCTGGTGTGGCACCATTTCCATTCCTTGCTGCTAGGGAATCAACGCCTTTTCCAGCTCAGGTAATGAGGGTTCTGCATCAAGCTCTTACACGACAGGTAACTGCAGAAGATCACCAAACACAAGCAGAGAGTTATCAATCTCCTGTTAGCGTAGCTCAGATGGGTGGCATGGTGGCACAGTGGTTAGGACTGCTGCCTCACAGCACTGGGGAACTAGATTCTACTCCTGGCTGGGGTCACTGTTTGTGCAGAGTTTGCACGTCCTCCACATGTCTGCATGAGTTTCCTCCAAGTTCTCTGGTTTCCTCTCACAATCGTAAAGACATGCTGGTTAAACCATGCTAAATTCTGCCTCAGTATATCTGAACAGGCGCCATGACGACTAAGGGATTTTCACAGCAACTTCATTATTATGTTAATGTAAACTGACTGGTGACACTAATAAATAAATAAAAATACTCTATCCAGCACGCTATTTGCTTGTTCCCATCAGAATGTACTTCACCATTTGTGGGTTTTAAAGGAACAACTTTGGTGATGGAAGGGCAGAGTGCTCTTGATATTATCACACATCGCGCGAAGATAACCATCATTGCCACATAGTGAGAAGGCAGTCATTATCTCCAACAGTTTAAATTTCTTTGCATAGATTGATTCAGTACTCAGGAGCTGAGTCTCTTCTACCAATACACAGTCCCTGCAACACCAAGATCCACTGCGTGCCTCCTGCTGGCGATACATGATAATGAACCACCCTGTGGCCCTAGGCCGAATTGCAAGAGATCTTTGCCCCCCGCCCCCCCGCCAAAGTTGAGATATACAGGCCCAGCAGCATGTGGATTTGCTTGTTAGATGTTTGCCTTAAGACACAATTCTATCAGTATCTCCATTTCAACCGTACCCTCCTCAGACACCTCTCTGCTGCAGAAATGGGGACCCCATTATACAGCAGACCTGATGATATACCACCCGAAATAGCACAGGTTCTACACCTGCTGTTCCATTGCTGGCAGAGCACTGGCTCACTGTAGTGGCCAACATGTGAAAGGAAATTGTGAATCTGCTCTTCTTAAAATTAAGTGTAGATTCCTCCCTGTTCATTCAGATGAGATTAATGCATTGGGCAATATCACAGAACAATGAACTGGTAATCCACAGGCCAAGATTAATGATCCAGAAATATTGGGAGAATGTTACTGGCACTCATGAGGTCAGAATTTATAGAATCCCTACAGAAGGAGGACATTTGGCCCATCGAGCCCACATCAACAACAATTCCAACCAGGCCCTATTCCTGTAACCCTATATATTTACCCTGTTAGCTCCCCTGACGCTGAGGGGCAGTTTAACATGGTCAATCAACCTAACCTGCACATCTTTGGACTGTGAGAGGGAACCAGAGCAGCCAAGGAAACCCTGCAGACACAGGGAGAACATGGGAAGTCCACACAGTCATCTGAGGTCTGATTTGAACCCAGGTCCTTGGGGCTGTGAGGCAGCAGTGCTAACCACCGTGCCACTGTGCCATGAGGTGAGATCATATTGTTGGTAAAATCAAAGGGGAGCTTTCTCTTGTTCATTTTATGGGATGTGGACATTGGTGACCAGGCCAGCATTTATTGTCCATCCCTAGTTATCCTTCAGGAGGTGGTTGTGAGGTGGTTGTGAGAATCGGAGGAAGATTCCGGCTGAGTCTTCATTTTGAACCCACTAGCGGGACATATATTAGTTTCACGCCCATCACTAGCAGGTTCCCTGTGTTGGGCACCAGCAGAAGATCCTGCTATAAATTCATGCAGACATAAAACTGAGTTTTCTGACTCCTACCAAATTCTCCATCCACACCCCAATGACCCAGGCTCCCAGCTGCTATTGAATTTGATTTGATTTGATTTATTATCGTCAGATGTATTAACACACAGTGAACAATATCGTTTCTTGCACCCTATACAGACAAAGCATACCGTACGTAGAGAAGGAGACAAGTGAGTGCAGAATGTAGTGTTACGTGCATAGTCAGGACGTAGGGAAAGATCAACTTAACAAAAGGTCCATTCAAAAGTCTGATGGCAGCATGGGAGAATAACAGCCCCCTCAATTAAATCATCCCCTAATCTTTGATTCCTTTATTCCTCCTCTTTCAACCAATTTTTCCCTTGTATTATTTTTGTTCCCAGATTTGTTTTTTAATCAGACACTTTTCTTTTTTTAAAGGGAGTTTTGTTTCTTTTGAATAAAATGTTTAGATATTGCATTAGACCCTTGAGGCACCTCCGCACAAAAATGGTTCCTCACCAAACCACCAGCCCTCCCCCACCCCCCGGCCCATCATTTCCCTGGCACCCGCCACACAGGTCAATGAAACAAAGTCCACTTTTACACTGTGCTAAAAGCCTCAGCTGTCATTAAAAGAAATAAACCCTCGACATTTCTTTTAATTACGGTCTCCCGGATTTTCCATCCCGTCGCTGCCAAGTCCAGTCTTCTGAAACTTGGCAAACTCCTCTCCCTCTCTTCCTCCTGTACAGTCCACTGCACAATGTGTGAATGTTTCAGTGGGAAAGCATGCTTGGAATTATATTTTATAGCACACTTCTGGGAACTGAAGAAATTCACTTATCTCCACAACAGTGATGTATCAACTTTAGGGAGTAGGAGTCAGGCCCCATAGTTACCACCAACTTTACTTGCCAAGACTAGTAGATGCTGTTTTGACTTTACTATCAAAATTAAATTTTTAAAAATGTAATCACTTTCTGAATATAAATTAGAGATATTGTCAGCTTAGAACACTGCTCCCGCCATCTTATTCAATATTAAAAATGACGTCACTTCATGCCCAGGCCTAGAACTTGGTCCATGCCCCTCTACCACCACCAACTGGGCCCAGGAGACAAGCCCTGCGCTGACATGAGTGAACGTAAGGCACGTCCAACATCGGGCCTCAGGCATCACTTACATCAGACCACCTAACAGTGATTGCTTCACGGCCATTCCCAGGCACCCCACGGACAAATTGGCATCGGGCTTTGGGCTGCTGAGGTAAAGGTCCTGATGTGGATGTGCCGGCGTTGGACTGGGATAAAACACAGTAAAAAGTCTGACAACACCAGGTTTAAGTCCAACCGATTTATTTGATAGTAAACTCACAAGCTTTCGAGGTCAAGCTCTTCTTCAGGTGAATGGGAGTTCTGAGGCCAGGATTCTCCATTCACCTGAAGAAGAGCTTGACCTCGAAAGCTTGTGAGTTTACTATCAAATAAATCGGTTAACGAGGTAAAGGTCCCCCCGCTATGTGCTCGCTGGGTGGGTGGAGAAGCAACCGGGGAAGTGGGCGGGGGGGATAGTGATTGGTGGGTGGAGAAAGAGCAGGATAGAGCAAAAAATGGAGAAAGAAAGCGATTGGAAGGGAGTACAGAAGCGATTGGGAGGAAGACGTGAGGGGATTGGAAGAAGAGAAAGCAAGTGGGAGGATGAGCCATGAGGGGAAAGCAATTGGAAAGAGAGCATGAGCAAAGTAGGGAGGGAGAGGGAAGGAGAATGGGGAGGGTAAGGGAGGGAGTGGGGAGGGTAAGGGAGGGAGTGGGGAGGGAGAGGGAGGGGGTAATGGGGAGGGAGGGAGAGGGTGAGGGGGAGTGGGGGGGGAGTGGGGAGGGAGAGGGGAGTGGGGAGGGAGAGGGAGGGGGAGTGGGGAGGGAGAGGGAGGGGGTAGTGGGGAGGGAGAGGGAGGGGGTAGTGGGGAGGGAGAAGGAAGGGAGAAGTGAGGAGGGAGAAGGAAGGGAGAGAGGGACAGAGAAATGGGAGTGAGAGGAGAGAGGAATGGACAGGGATAGGGAGGGGGAAGTGGAAAGAGAAAGGAATAGGAAATGGGGGAAGAGAGAGGGGGAAAGTGGGGAGGGAGATGGAAAGGAGTGTGGAGGGAGAGGGATGGGGGAAATGGGGAGAGGAGAGGGGGAAGTGGGGAGAGGAAGGGGTAGTGGGGAGGAAGAGGGAGGGAGTGGGAAGTGGGGAGCAAGAGGGAAGTGGGGAGAGAGGGAGGGGGAAGTGGGGAGAGAGGGAGGGGAAATGGGGAGACAAGGAGGGGGAAGTGGGGAGGGAAGGAGAGGGGTAAGTGGGGAGAGAGAGGAGGAGTGGGGAGGGAGGGAGAGGGAGGGGGAAGTGATGAGAGAGGGAAGGGGAAGTGGAGAGAGAGGGAGGAAGAAGTGGGGAGAGAGGGAGGGGAAAGTGGTGAGGGAAAGGAGGGGGATTGGGGAAGGAAAGGGGGTAAGTGTGGAGGGGAAAGGTGGGGCAGTAGCGGGAAAGGGGGAGAGAAGTAGATGGAGAGGCTGTGGGCTCTCGGCTCCCAGCCGACTAGGGAGGGGGCTATACTGGATTTAGTGTTGGGTAATGAGCCGGGGCAGGTGGTTGAGGTTGAGGTAGGCGAACATGTGGCTAACAGTGACCACAAGTCCATCTACTTTAGGATAAAAATGGAAAGGGATGAGTGCTGGCTGAACGGGAGGGTGCTGAACTGGGGAAAAGCGAGCTATAGCCGGATTAGGAGGGAGCTGAAGGACACTGATTGGGAAGGACTGTTAGCTGGCAAGTCCACGGTTGGCAAGTGGGAGGCTTTTAAGGGCAAACTGAAAATGTTGCAGGAGAGGCATGTTCCGGTTAAGCAGAAGGATGGGAAAGGTAGGATTAGAGAGCCGTGGATTACAGGGGGTATCGAAGACTTGGTGAGGAAGAAGAGGGAGGCGTATGTTAGGTCGAAACGACTGGGTACGGAGAGTGCGCTGGAGGAATATAGAGGGAGTAGGAGGGAGCTGAAAAGGGGAGTTAGAAGGGCGAAGAGAGGGCATGAAATGGCTTTGGCTGATAGGATTAAGGAAAATCCAAAGGCATTTTATTCCTATATTAGGAGCAAGAGAGTAGTTAGAGGGAAAATTGGTCCTCTTAGGGACAAAAGTGGAGAGTTATGTATTGAGTCGGAGGGAATGGGGGAGCTCCTGAATGAATACTTTGCGTCGGTATTCACGAAGGAGAGGGGTTCAGTGTCGTGCAGTGTCTTGAAGGGAGCTGTGGATCAGTGGCAGGAAATATCTGTTACGAGGGAGGAAGTGCTAGGGCTTTTAGGTAGCGTAAGGACGGATAAAGCTCCGGGGCCTGATGGTATTTATCCCAGGCTGCTTAGGGAGGTGAAAGATGAAATTGCTGGGCCTCTAGCGCAAATTTTTGTCTCTTCTTTGGACACAGGTGAGGTCCCAGAAGACTGGAGGGTAGCAAATGTGGTACCGCTGTTCAAAAAAGGTAGCAGGGATAACCCTGGAAATTATAGACCAGTGAGTTTGACATTGGTGGTAGGGAAATTAATGGAAAAAATACTTAGGGGTAGGATGTATGAGCATTTGGAGCGTTGCGATTTGATTAGGGATACGCAACATGGCTTTGTTAGGGGGAGGTCTTGCCTTACGAATCTGGTAGAATTCTTTGAGGAGGTGACAAAAACGGTTGACGATGGACGAGCCGTTGATGTCATCTATATGGATTTCAGTAAGGCGTTTGACAAAGTCCCTCATGGTAGGCTGGTAGAAAAGGTTAAGGCGCATGGGATACAAGGACAGGTAGCTAGGTGGATTGAGAACTGGCTGGGCAATAGGAGACAGAGGGTAGTTGTTGAGGGGACCTTTTCGGGCTGGAGGCCAGTGACCAGTGGTGTGCCGCAGGGCTCAGTACTGGGACCTCTCCTTTGTAGTAGACATAAACGATTTGGAAGAGAGCGTAAGTGGTGTGATCAGCAAGTTTGCGGATGACACCAAGATGGCAGGATTGGCGGATACTGAGGTGGAATGTCAGGTGATACAACAAGATATAGATAGGTTGGTACATTGGGCAGATAGGTGGCAGATGGAATTTAATCCTGACAAATGCGAGGTGATGCATTTTGGAAGGAATAATGCAGAGAGGAACTATGTGATAACAGGTAGACCAATTAGGAGTATAGAAATACAGAGGGACCTGGGAGTGCAGGTTCACAAGTCTATGAAGGTTGCGTCACAAGTGGAGAAGGTTGTGAGGAAAGCTTATGGAATGCTAACCTTTATAGGAAGGGGTCTAGAGCATAGGAGCTGCCGTCTAATGCTTCAGTTGTACAGAACGTTGGTTAGACCGCATTTGGAGTACTGCGTCCAGTTCTGCTCACCTTACTACCGGAAGGACGTGGAGACTCTGGAAAGGGTGCAGAGGAGGTTTACCAGGATATTGCCTGGCATGGAGGGACTGAGTTACGAGGAAAGGTTGGAGAAACTGGGACTTTTCTCCTTGGAAAGACGGAGATTGAGGGGAGACATGATAGAGGTATATAAGATACTGAAGGGAATAGATAGAGTCAATAGTGAGAGACTGCTCCCTAGGCTACATAGATACATAGGATACATAGATCCCTGAAAGTTGGGAATCAAGTAGATAGGGTTGTTAGGAAGGCATACGGTGTCTTGGCATTTATTGGTAGGGGGATTGAATTTAGGAGCCGCAGCGTCATGTTGCAACTGTACAAAACTCTGGTGCAGCCGCACTTGGAGTATTGTGTGCAGTTCTGGTCCCCACATTATAGGAAGGATGTGGAGGCTTTGGAGAGGGTGCAGAGGAGGTTTACCAGGATGTTGCCTGGTATGGAGGGGAGGTCCTATGAGGAGAGACTGAGGGATTTGAGGTTGTTTTCGTTAGAAAGAAGGCGGCTACGAGGGGACCTTATTGAAACATATAAGATGATTAGAGGTTTAGATAGGGTGGACAGTGATAGCCTTTTTCCTCAGATGGAGAAAGCTAGCACGAGGGGGCATAGCTTTAAATTAAGGGGTGGTAGTTATAGGACGGATGTCAGGGGTAGGTTCTTTACCCAGAGGGTGGTGAGGGATTGGAATGCCCTGCCTGCTGCAGTTGTAAATGCGCCTAGTTTGGGGGCGTTTAAGAGATCCGTGGATAGGTTTATGGATGGAAAGGGTTTGGTTTAGGTTAGAGGGTCATTTTTTTTTTAACTGGTCGGCGCAACATCGTGGGCCGAAGGGCCTGTTCTGCGCTGTAATGTTCTATGTTCTATGTTCTAGGCTGCGTGCAATTAGGAGAGGTCATGATCTAAGGGTGAGGGGGGAGAAGTATAATTTGGATGTGAGAGGAAGGTTCTTCACGCAGAGGGTCATGGGGGTATGGAACGCGCTACCGAGTAGGGTGGTGGAGGCAGGACTCGTTTAAGGTTTACTTAGATAGACACATGAGTGAAACGATGATGGAGGGTTATAGTAGGGGGTATTAAATAGGGTCAGTGCCTCGGGAGACACCGGAAACGCAGACTTGTATGTTAACGTTTTTGTCTTTTTATTCCGCAGGTGGAGGTCCACTTTGTTGTCAAACGAGGGGCATGCACATGGTGGGTCGTGCGTGGGCTGCTCTTGGAGGTTCCGGGAGTGGCCTAGTACTTCGTGTCGGTGTGTGTGCTTGATCCTGGACCGGTAGACGGGCGCCGCAACAGCTCGGTGACTAGCACTGCTAGCTGTGCAGATACATGGATTTGGGCCTGTGTCTGTGGGAGTTTGCGCATTCTCCCTGTGGTTGCGTGGGTTTCCTCCGGGCGCTCCGGTTTCCTCCCACACCCCAAAGATGTGCTCTTAGGCTGATTGGTTTACCAAATTGACACTATTCTCCCCTGAATCTGGCTAAGATAGGGGTTCCACTCGCAGACACGCAGGGTAGAGTAGGTGTAGGAGGATGCGGCGGCGTGGGCTCGTTGGGCCGAAGGGCCTGTTTCCCGTGCTGGGTTGTTTTTTGTTCTTTGTTCTGTTCTTTGAGAGGGAGGTGGTAGGGAGTAATGGACAGACATCTGGAGAAGGGGAAATGGAAGCCAGCCATGGCCTTTGGCACTGTAGTGGAGCTGGGAGGAACTCCCCAACACCTTCAGGCTCTTTATTCACTTCTGTATTTTTTAACATACGTTTTTGATGGCAACTTACAGCAGCCCCTTTAAAGATGACTGGTTAAGCTGCATGTGGAACAGGTAATCCTGAATACAGCTCAGCCAGCACCAGATGCTGGAAGGCTGTCCAATTTTGCAAAGGAGGCCCCAAAGTGTCATTAGGCTTTTTATGTGTATATGGAAAGATCAAGGCCTATTTAAAAGGCAGTCCGAGAAAATTTTACCATGAATATTACAATATCTAGCATATAGACAACAAAGGAAGAGATGGAGAGAGGGAAAGAGGGGAGGAAGAAAGGAACAAATGAACGGTCGAACAGAGGATGAAAGGGAGGGAGGGAGGGAGAAAGAAAGGAAGGGGGAAGGGCAGGTAGGGAGAAGGGATTGAGTGAAGGAGGAGTCAAGGGATGGAAGAAGAAGGCAGGAAAGAAGGAAGGAAGGCTTTGGTGGTCATATCCTACCTATAAAATGAATGTGGTGTCAAATAATTTATTTCTCTCTCATCCAAGGAGATCGAGATTCGATTCCAGCCTTGGGTCACTGCCTGTGTGGAGTCTGCACGTTCTCCCCGTGTCTGCATGGGTTTCTTCTGGATGCTCCAGTTACCTCCCACAGCCCTAAGATGTGCGAGTTAGGTAGATTGACCATGCTAAATTGCCCCTTAGTGTCTCAATGTGTGTAGGTTACGGGGATTAGCTGATAAAAATGTAGAGTTATGGGAATAGGGCCTGGGCGAGGTACTCTATCGTAGACTCAATGGGCTAAATGGCCGTCTTCTCCACTGTCTGGATTCTCTGGTTCCATGATTCTATGAATGTGCAAGCTCTACACACACAGTGCCCCGAGGCTGGAATTGAGACCGAGCCCCTGGCACTGTGAGTCTGCAGTGCTAACCATTGTGCCGTCATGCTGCCCATGTTTCACAGCTGTGAGGAATGAGGGGGAGAAAGAGACAGTCATACTGGTGTCGCACCCGGTTACCTTCATTTCCTCCCCTCACCCGGACCTGGAAGCAGCCAATCCTACTACAACTTGTCCGGCAGCTACCACTCACACATCTGGTGCCCTTCAAACCACATCACCTGGCCTGCTCTAGTCAATGCCTTCACTCCTATAGAATTGCCTCTGGCTTCCTGTCTAGCTGTCTCCCCCTTCTGACAGGAGATTTCAACAGTCATCCATCCCTCATGGGCCTCATCCATCCCTCATTGACCTCAGGGTCAACTGGATGCTATATCTACCCTGGGGGCTAATGAATCCCCAGTGACAGGCACTGGGGTCCAGCAATTATGCTGACACATTCCCTCTTGATCCACTGCCCCCAGGCATTTATTCTTGAAACGTGAATTTTCACCCACGTCCTTGACTTTGAGTCTGTGGGCAACTGACATTGTTAAGCACCCGGAGGGAGGAGGAAGCACTAAAGTACATTCCAGCCCCTTCCACCTCGGAGATCCTGTGAGTGACCAGCTCTTCTGAATCCCCCCCTTCCTGATACCACCACATCTCAGGGGCAGGATGTGGATTCCAGGTGACATTCTGGGAGATGATGTAGGATGGAGTGCCAAGAGGAGATGGGAGGGTTCTTCCCCTTGCTGATCGTAGTAGATCATTCAATTTCTTCCTGCATTGAACTCTCGTAATTTTTGGTCAGACTGCTGGCACTGAGCAGGGCTGCCACCGTCTCCCATGTGGCTTTACTAGACGTCAGCCTGCCAACCTGTGGGTAAATTGTGGCCACCTCTCCACCCATCACCCAACAAGTGGCTAAGGATCCCCTCTGAAAATCTGGAAGCTGGTTTACTAGCTGCCATTCTCCTGGTTTAATTGATATTAAGTGTTGTGAAGCGATTTAAATGCAGACCCCCCCCTTCACTCAAGCGCTCAGATGACCCCTGGAGCAGGTGGATCAGACACTTTGTGTTTTTCACATGGCAAAAAAATTTGTAAGTGCCTAAAAGTTGTGATTGGGATCGTACTTCTGGGGCCAGCGAAAACTTTCACACCAGAAATAACTCCCTTCTCAGGATTTTCCAGTCGTGCGCACCCCAAACTGGAAAATCCCACCCTTGCTCAACCAACTTGTAAATGGGCTGCCACATTTTTTTTGTCTCACCCGCTACGATTCCCATGGCAGGACGGGTGGACAATTTTGGGCCTTTGTCAAAATTCCACCCATGATTTTCATCGACAGACCTTAACCTACTTCTCGAAAGGGAAAGTGATGGAGAATTAATTAATCGTTAGAAAAATAAAGCAACCTTAGGGCAAAAGAAATGTTTCAGAGATCACTTTAAGAAATAGTTATGGGATTGTTATCAACTGAGTATTAAGAACCCTGGGGAAAAGAATAACGGAACTTACCCCACACCATGCAGAAATTGAAATAAAAAGTTAAAGGTAAAAGGTTATTAACAGGGTAAATGTGCTACTTTTCCAATTATGCATCAATGTGGCAGTTAGCCATTTCTGATATGGTGTGAATGGAATGAGATTTTATAGGCTGTAGCAAAACATTGACACTTTATGAACATAATGGAATTCGCTATAATCTCATGCAGTCTTTCGGAATGGTGTCAAAGTCAAATTCAGAAGTGCATCATTTCTAAACAGTAGTATTGTACTTCAAAAACATGGTTGCACTCTCACATCACCTGGAAAGAAGAATCATGGACTCTATGGTACAACGACTACCTGTAAAACACCTCAGGGGCACAAACATAACCAATAGATGTGAAAGCCCGAGGGGGGGGTTGGTGCTGGGGGGGTGGTGGTGGATGCTCCTAACTCATCAACAGTTTAGAGACATTTCCTGAGCTATTGCTGGATTTCATTCTGGAATTTCATCCCAATTACTCCATCAGCAGGACCAACGTCCATTGAGATCAGATAGGCCCTGAAATGAGCCATGAAGATCCAAAGTGGCCAAGCAATTACTCTGCTTTTTGGCTCTGGAATTATAATAAATGGCCCCTTTTTCTTTGGCCCATTCCAAGCCTCAGTCGCCAAGAAAATGGTGCCTCTAGTTACAGAGGAAAGCTTCTTTAATTGTACTTAAAAGCCCCATTGCTCTTTCTCTTTCTGTTGACTGTCAATCTTGCATACTTATTCTTACCAATCCGAATCTCCCTTCTTGCTTTCTTTCTTTATTTTATTTCAGTCTTATAGTTTTCTTCTCCCAAATTTTGCCACATAATTCTTCTGCAAATCTTAATTTGCTAAACTGCAAGAAACCCTAGCTTTAGACATACTCCCTTGAATCCTGGGTCCAGCCTGTACCTATTCATCTCAAATTTAAATGTCTCCCACTGCTGGACTGGTACTTAATCTGCAATTTTGCAATGAACTGAATGGCCCACTTTCATTCCTCTGAGTTGATCCCACTCCCTTTATCTTTCGTTCCTCTTTTTCTCGTTTATTTACAATGTAAAAATAATTAAATTTTCTTGTCTTTTCCCCCCTTACTTTGCCATCAGGTTAGCCTCAGGTGTCTGTCTGTGTGGAGTCTGCATGTTCTCCCTGTGTCTGTGTGTGTTTCCTCCCATAGTTCAAAGATGTGTGGATAAGGAGAATAGGCCATGCTAAATTGCACCTTAGTATCACAGGGAACAGCAGGGTAAATGCATGGAGTTATGGAGATAGGACTTGGTGGGATTGTTGTTGGTGCAGGTCCACCATGGCAAGAATGCAAGTAGTCCTCCAGGACTGGCAAGACCAGCTGATGCCAGAGCTTCTGGAGCTCACTGCAGAAGCACCACTGTTCTATGGAGTGACCCATGGGCCCACAAGGACCCCAGGGAGGAAGGGCTCGAGCCCAGGCCAGGTCCTTCCAGCCAGGAGACTGTGGCAGTAGCTACAGCTTTTGACTCCCCCCCCCCGACTTTCCTGACACCAAGGCATCTCAAGGGCAGTGGGATGAAGAGGGTGGCATGGATGCGCCCATGATACCTGGAAGCCAGCCAGGCCCTCCAGACGGCAATGGCCAAAAGCATCACAGGCCATGGGGTGAGGTAGGCAGCTCACCACCTCCACCTCTGATGTACATCCTGGGGAGATACCGAGATGTAGTGGTAGGCCATATAAACTTAAGAAGTTATAGCAGCATTAGGGTGGCTCAGGTAAAGGAGAACACTAGTTAGGCGGAATATTTGGGCACTTTAAAGATTCACTTTCACATGTTTTTATATTAGCACTTATTTTGAAGACAGTTTTAGTGGCATCAATAAATGTTAATTAACCCCACATCTGTAACTAATTTGTCTCTGATTAGCCTCCAACAGGAATGAACTTACCCCGATGGTTGCCAGAGGAACCCTGCACGTTGATGTCAGTGGGGAAGGGCCATCAGCACACTTCCTCTGTGAAAATCAAGGCACTCAAATCATTCACTGGCTACAGTGGGTGGCAAGCATTGGCAACGACTTACACCATCTGTCACAGCATCCCCAGAACCCAGGAGAGATTCCCACATGTGGCAACACAGGCCCCTAGTGACCAAAGCGCATGATGATCAGGGCCTCCCTCACCACCCGTGCATGGCTGATCCTTGCTGCTGCCAGTCTTCCAGCACCTGGGTGGTGTTGGTCACCGTCATCGTCCTCCTCTTTTTCTTCCTCCTCCTCTTCTTGGCTTGCCCACAGAAGGCAAAGAGTGGTTATAGATGGGTCATATTCTGCATGGAGGTCGGTCACCAGTGGAGTGCCCCAGGGATCTGTTCTGGGATACTTACTCCTTGTGATTTTTATAGATGACCTGGATGAGGAAGTGGAGGGGTGGGTTGGTAAGTTTGCTGATGACACAAAGGTCGGAGGTGTTGTGGATTGTGTGGAGGGGTGTCAGAAGTTACAGCGAGACATTGATACAATGCAAGACTAGGCGGAGAAGTGGCAGATGGGGTTCAACCCAGATAAGTGTGAAGTCGTTCATTTTGGCAGGTCAAATAGGACGGCAGAATATAATATTAATGGTAGGATTCTTGGCAGTGTGGAAGATTAGAAGGATCTTGGTGTCCAAGTTCATAGGACACTCAAAGCAGCTGCGCAGGTTGAAGCTGTGGTTAAGAAGGCATATGGTGTACTGGCCTTCATCGAGGAGTTGAGTTTAGGAGTCGAGAGATAATGTTGCAGCTATATAGGACCCTGGTCAGACCCCGCTTGGAGTACTGTGCTCAGTTCTGGTTGCCTCATTACAGGAAGGATGTGGAAGCCATAGAAAGGGTGCAGAGGGGATTTACAAGGATGTTGCCTGGATTGGGGAGCATGCCTTATGAGGATAGGTTGAGGGAGCTGGGACTTTTCTCCTTGGAGAAACGAAGGATAAGGTGTGACCTGACAGAGGTGTATAAGATGTTGAGAGGCATTGATCAAATGGAGAGTCAGAGGCTTTTTTTTTAGGGTTGAAATGGTTGCCACAAGAGGACACAGGTTTAAGGTGCTGGGGAGTAGGTACAGAGGAGATGTCAGGGGTAAGTTTTTCACTCAGAGAGATGGGTGCATGGAATGGGCTGCCGACAACGGTGGTGGAGGCAGATTCGATAGGGTCATTTAAGAGACTTTTAGATAAGTACATGGAACTTAGTAAGATAGAGGGTTAGAGGTAAGCCTAGTAATCTCTAAGGTAGGGACATGTACAGCACAGCTTTGTGGGCTGAAGGGCCTGTATTGTGGTGTAGTTTTTCAATGTTTCTATGTTTCTTCCTCCTTCTGCTGGGAGGCCTCCTCCCCAGCAATACCTAATTAGTCGGCCTCCACCTCCTCCTCCTCCAAAAGGTCTCCTTGCTGCTGTGCCAGATTGTGCAAGGCATAGCACACCACCACAATGTGGGACAATATCAGGGGGCTATATTAGAGGACTCTGCCAGAGTGGCCCAAGCACCTGAACCACATTTTGAGGAGTCCTACACTCCACTATTGACCAGGCGGCAATGTGAACCTCATTATATTGGGTCTCCATGTCAGTCTCAGGCATCATCAGCCAAGTCTAAAGGCGATATTCCATGTCCCCCCGGAACCACCCCTACACTCTGGGCTCCTCTTCAAAGGCCTCTGGGATACCTGAGCTCCTCAAGATAAAGCTGTTATGCAGGCTACCGGAGGGTCTGGCGCAGACATGTATGATGTTCATCTTATTGTCACACACTAAACGCTTATTGATGGAATAGAAGCCCTTTCTGTTCCAGGATTTTTCACCAGGGCCTTGAGGGCAATTTGGGTGCAGTCTATAACCCCCTGCACATTTGGAATTCCCGTGATGGCTGTGAATCCTGCAGCCCGCTCTTCCTGCTGGGCCTGGTCCAGGTCAAATTTAATATAGTGGCCAGCTCGGGCATATAGGACTGGCCTTCCTTATGCACTTGTATATGGATGATTGTGAGATGCCACAATGGTCTTCTGGTGATCAGGAAGGACCCAGTAGTGTAAACGTTTGAGATGGCCATCACTTTCACAGCCCTGAGGTCCTAGGTCCCACAACAAACAGCACAGGTATTGCACTGTCTCCTTTCGGAGCCAGAGCCTGAGCCATCGGTGGCATGCGATGTCTGACAGTTGGTCAAAGGGCACACGTGTGTGGATCTGCTGGGGTCACCGCTCCCTCCTTCTCCTGCCCTTCCCTTGGGGCAAATGGTGACCACATCCTGCCTCCAGCAGTCATCTCCCTCTCCCCTTAGTGGTAAAGCCTGGGCTTCCTGCGCCCACAATTCATCTTCCTGCTCCTCTTCCTCAGCTCCAGCAGAAACCAAAAGAACAGCAAGATCAATGGGTTGCATTGCAAAAGCCTTCTCATCAATCTGGAGAAAGGGGCGAGGACTGGGGAGGCAGAGAGACAGACAGAAAAGTTAGATAGCTCTACTCGCCCCCAGCCCTACAACACACATACCCCCCAGCAGCCCCCAGCAACATACACTTTCCATATCCACCCACAGCCCATAGAATGGCAATTCAGACCACCCCTATTCCTCCCCACCACACACACACACACACACACACACACACCCAGAACCCGTGCACTAGTGACCACAGACCAGTGCTGTTTGACAAGTCCTGAGGCTGCAGCACTGCCATTTTAGAGAGTTTCCAGCCTTCCCCCACCACCAACATTGCTTGCTGCTGCGAGCACTAGGACCCAGAATCGGCACTACAATCTGAGATCAGCACTCTGAGCCAGATCCGTGACCCTGTGAACAACAACAGCCACCAACGCCCCCCACCACACACACTCACAGGCCCTCCCCCGACCCAAAACACAACATGGTCACCATGAAACAATTTCCCCCACTTCTGCAGCACAGAGCAGTTTGAAAGCAGAGACTTACCCCCTCGCTCGCCCTCACTGCTCCAGTGCCTGAAATTGACTTTCATACTGGAGATGTTTTCCTCACCGATTCGGCTGCAGCGAACGAGGTTATTAATACCGGTGAGCTGGGACGATTGGGAGTGAAGCTACTAATTGCATTGTGATGAATGCAAAAAAATGCAACTTGACATTTCACCCATTTTTGGACGGGCTCCTGATCATGCCTTCTTTTTTGGTAAAATGGAAGTGGGCGCGAAAACGGGCGCCATTCCCCCCGTCGCACCACTCCCGATTTTATGACTTCTTCCCGCTGCAAAATTAGCCCGATGAGGTCGTAACATTCTGCTCAAGAATTTTCAGAATATACACAGGTAAATTTGTGACATTGTCTGATACAAACTAATTACCAATGGACACGGGAGTGACCAGATGGAAGGACAAAGGCTGGGAGTAAAAAAGCCAAATGAACTATTAGAACATAGAACCCTACAGTGCAGAAAGAGGCCCTTCAGCCCATCGAGTCTGCACTGACCACAATCTCACCCAGGCCCTACCCCCATATCCCTACATATTATACCCACTAATCCCTCTAACCTACACATCCCTGAACACTAAGGGGCAATATCTTAGCATGGCCAATCAACCTAACCCGCACACCTTTGGACTGCGGAAGGAAACCGGAGCACCCGGAGGAAACCCACACAGACATGAGGAGAATGTGCAAACTCCACACAGTCAGTGACCCAAGCCGGGAATCGAACCCAGGTCCCTGGAGCTGTGAAGCAGCAGTGCTAACCACTGTGCTACCGTGCCGCCCAAATATTGTATTTATAATAACCCCCACATCCTATATCCTGAAAATGCAGAAAACAGGGATTTATGTTCAGTCTACAAAAGAGATCTGAAGAAAATAAATGAGCAATGTAGGTGACAACAACTGTCTCAGTATGTATTTTTATCACTGTGTTTTAAAACTATCTACTTTCAGAAGCTGGCAACAATTCCCACACATCACCCCAATTATAGCTGGTAAAAGCAGGGAGTGTGAACCAGCTCCACGTGCAAGAAGCTAAGTAAAGGAATGTCTTGAAAACCTTCTGATTACTGACGCATTGGAAAGGGTTGAATGGATACAACAAGAAAGATACCAAGTCTTAGATCATTCTTATGAAGAATACCACACAGAGCTAATTCTGTCATCAGTGATAAGGACTAGACTAACAGAAGGAAATGATTCAAGATTGTAGAAGAATGCAGAGAACTAGGTGGGCGTGTGTGTGCATTCATTTGGTGCAGAAACCAAAGAAGAGGAATCACGGGTCACAATTATGAGGTAAATGTAATTGAATGAGTAACTGACAGAGTTAAGGGGTCATATGGACTGGGCCGCACTTAGCACAGTGAAAGGAAATTCAAGAGAGATAAAGGAAAGATTACCAACAAAGGAAGGTTATAGGAAGAGAATTCCCCAAGTGAGGGGAGGGAATGGCTAAAAAAAAACTACAACTGATGGGGGAAGCAGAAGGAGGGGGAGGGGCCAGAATGGACAGACATTGGAAGAATTGCAAGTTGGGATGTAAGTTGCAGAACTGATGTGGGGTGGACATCAGTGAGGAGATTGGTGATAGGCCATGGGAGAGGCTTTGTGGCAGGAGAGTTTATAGCACATAATCACTCAACAAGTGGAAGCCTTTAATTATTAGTTTAAATGCTCAGCTACTTCTGCAATAATCCTACTACTCCAGTGATACGCAAGAATTATGTTTCTGGAATTCTCAATTTTGACTTATCACCATTTTGGAATCATCACCAAAAATCTCCTATGCTGCTGAACGTACAAACCGGAATTCACTGACCATGACTGGTTAAAGCTTATACGCACACAACCTCTAATGTCAATCCTTCTCGTTCAGTAAGTTTTATTGCTGAAGCTTACTTTTCCCATGCTCAAAATACTAAAATCACATGAAGACTGTGGTATCAAGCGCCACTCCAGAGACTTCAGCCCAAAATCTAGGTTGGCACTCCTAACGCAGTACCCTATTTCAGCTGTGGGTCACAATTCTCCGATGCCATAGCAGCGCCACTGCTGCCAGCGAGAATTTGATGCTCAGCTAAAACTCCATTTGCTGCAGCAGGTCTGGAGAATCCCAGCCACAGGTGAGATCAGAGAATTACAGCCATGGGCGAGGTCAGAGAATCCCAGCCATGGGCAAGACTGGAGAATTCCAAATGCGAACGAAGTTGAAGGATACCACCCATGGGTGAGGTCAGAGAATCCCAGATGTGGGCGAGGTTGGAGAATCCCAGCTGCGGGCGAGGTTGGAGATTCTCAGCCACAAGTAAGGTGGGAGAATACCAGCTGTGGGTGAGGTCGGAGAATAGCAGCCGGGGTAAGGTCGGAGATTCTCAGTCACGGTGAGGTCGGAGAATCTCAGTCACGGTGAGGTCGGAGAATCTCAGTCGCGGTGAGGTCGGAGAATCTCAGTCACGGTGAGGTCAGAGAATCTCAGTCACGGTGAGGTCGGAGAATCTCAGTCACGGTGAGGTCGGAGAATCTCAGTCATGCTGAGGTCAGAGAATCTCAGCCGCGGTGAGGTCGGAGAATCTCAGTCACGGTGAGGTCGGAGAATCTCAGTCATGCTGAGGTCGGAGAATCTCAGTCATGCTGAGGTCAGAGAATCTCAGCCGCGGTGAGGTCGGAGAATCTCAGTCATGCTGAGGTCAGAGAATCTCAGCCACGGGTGAGGTCGGAGAATCTCAGTCACGGTGAGGTCGGAGAATCTCAGTCGCGGTGAGGTCGGAGAATCTCAGTCGCGGTGAGGTCGGAGAATCTCAGCCACGGGTGAGGTCGGAGAACCTCAGTCGTGGTGAGGTCGGAGAATCTCAGTCACGGTGAGGTCGGAGAATCTCAGTCATGCTGAGGTCAGAGAATCTCAGCCACGGGTGAGGTCGGAGAATCTCAGTCGCGGTGAGGTCGGAGAATCTCAGTCGCGGTGAGGTCGGAGAATCTCAGCCACGGGTGAGGTCGGAGAATCTCAGTCGCGGTGAGGTCGGAGAATCTCAGTCGCGGTGAGGTCGGAGAATCTCAGTCGCGGTGAGGTCGGAGAATCTCAGTCACGGTGAGGTCGGAGAATCTCAGTCGCGGTGAGGTCGGAGAATCTCAGTCACGGTGAGGTCGGAGAATCTCAGTCGCGGTGAGGTCGGAGAATCTCAGTCACAGTGAGGTCAGAGAATAGCAGCTGCGGGCAATGTCGGAAAATCTCAGCCACGGGCAAGGTTGGAGAATCTCAGCCATGGTGAGGTCGGAGAATAGCAGCCACGGGCGAGATCAGAGAATCTCAGCCCAGGGTGAGGTTGGAGAATAGCAGCTGTGGACAATGTCGGAAAATGTCGGGCAAGGTTGGAGAATCTCAGCCACGGATGAGGTCGGAGAATACCAGCTGCGGACAATGTTGGAAAATCTCAGCCACGGCGAGGTCGGAGAATCTCAGTCACGGTGAGGTCAGAGAATCTCAGCCATGGGTGAGGTCGGAGAATCTCAGTCACGGTGAGGTCGGAGAATCTCAGCCACGGGTGAGGTTGGAGAATCTCAGCCATGATGTTAATCTGAGGCTACAGCTGGGATTCTCTGGTTTTGCTGCAGCTAGGATTCTCCAGCCCCACTGCAGTCAATGGAGTTTTGGTTGAGCACCAAATTCTCCATTCTCACTGGCAGTGAGTGGCACAGTGGTTAGCACTGCTGCCCCACAACGCCAGGGAGCTGGGTTCGATTCCCAGCTTGGATCACTGTCCATGTGGAGTTGGCCCATTCCCCCTGTGCCTGCATGGATTTCCGCCGGGCGCTCTGGTTTCCTCCCACAGTCTGAAAGACGTGTGGGTTTGGTGAATGGCTACGCTAAATTCTCCCTCAGTGTACCCAAACAGGTGCTGGAGTTTGGCAACTAAGGGATTTTCACGATAACTTCACTGAAGTGGGCCTACTTGTGACACTAACAAACTTTAAAAAAATTAACTTTAAAACAGTGGTGGCAGACAGTAGGGGACCAGAGAATTTCAGCGCTAGGTCTGCCCTTTCAGGTGAGTGTTAAAGATCCGATGGGAATGCCTCAGAGAAGACAATCTGACTTCTCCCGGTATTGTGGCCGACACGATACAGTCAGCATCACCAGTATGATCATTACCACATTACTGTCTGTGGGTCAAACTGCTTGCTGCATTTCTTACATTTTACAGTGACTACACTTCTAGAGTATCTCATCCACTGTAAAACATTTTAGATATCCTAAGAATGTGAAAATAAACGTAAGTTTCTTTTTTTGATGATGACTTTACTTTTCGCTGGAGCCCGAATTGATAAGGTTGCCTTGCAATTCTCACGGGCAGATCCATGCAAAAAAAAAAGCTGTGGCTTTCACCCAATTTGCGGAACAAAATGGGAACTTGTTGGTGATGTTGCACACAGCAATAGCGACCCTGACACTTGAGAGGAAACTTTATTTCCTTTCTTAGTAGATTCAGCCCATGCTGAGGACAGAAATCTAATCGGTGCCTTAGATCTGAGCAGAGTCATTGAAAACCAGCACAGCTTAGCAAAGCCTCTTTGTGACTGGGTTCCTTAGGAAAGCTTGCTGCAGCACCTATAAACTTGAAACATGTGCTTGGCATCTTTAGAATCACTTTGTGCTGGTAAGAAGCAAAGGCTTTAGGTCTATTTACCTGCTGATTGAATGGGAAATGAGTTGCCAATTCAGTAGCAGGCCATCTGTGACTCAAAGGTATTAAGTTACAATTAGCAGGGTACAAAGGCTGTTAAATAAGAGATGGGCAGGCAAAACATCTCCCTGGGAGGGAGCTGCGAAAAAAGTTCCCATCCTTACCAGAGCCATTTCAATCTGGATCCTTCTTTCTTTAGAGACAGACTACTGGCAAGCTGTTGTGCTATGAAGAGCTAATTCCTTTACAGTCATTCACAGTCTCTGCCTCTCCCCAGGGAGATCTGTTAACTGTGTGGGCACAGTTTGATAAATCACATCTGCCTACAGGAATAGTGAGCAGGCTGCTCTGAGATGTTGCTACTTAATTTGTGTTTCTTTTACATTTATTTCACTTTCTCGGCCTTTCTGATCCCCCGCTCTCTGCTGTGCTCCTGACTCTGTTCCTTTCTCCCCTCAGATTAAGTCAAATGTCACTGCCGACAGGGGAGCTTAAAAGGAGTTTTCTTTTTTATTAGCTGCTTTATTCCGGAGAATGTTTTTCCCTTTACGAAGTAAGGTTTCCTTTCCTTGGTTCTGTTTGCCGAAGGATATAAATTCCATAATTAGGCAACATACCACATCAACAAGAACAATGACCTGCATTTATATAGCACCATGAATTAACATAGCCAAATTTCCCAAAGTGCCTCACAGGAACGATATCATAATAAACCTGACACAGTGCCAAATAAATGGTTATTATGGGGGAAGTTTTCCCATTCTGCCCACCACGGGAATCGTAGCGGGCAGACCATGGAAATGTCCGTTGACCTCGGGTGGGATTTTCTGGTTTCGGGGTGAACATGGCTGGAAAATCCATCCCTAGGACTTTGACAAAGAGTAGGCTTTCAGGAGCATGGTAGCACAGTAGTTACACAACTGTTTCACAGCTCCAAGGACCTGGGTTCAATTCCCGGCTTGAGTCACTGTCCGTGTGGAGTTTGCACATTCTCTTGGTGTCTGCGTGGGTTTCCTCCGGGTGCTGCGGTTTCCTCCCACAGTCCAAAGATGTGCGGGTTAGATTGATTGGCCATGCTAAAATTGCCCCTTAGTGTCCTGAGATGCGTAGATTAGAGGGATTAGTGGGTAAACATGTAGGGATATGGGGGTAGGGCCTGTGTGGGATTGTGGTCGGTGCAGGCTTGATGGGCTGAAGGGCCTCTTTCTGCACTGTAAGGTTTCTATGATAAAAGGACAGGGAAAGATAGAAAGGCAGAGTGACCTGGGAGGTTATTCCAGAACTGAGGGTCTGCTAACTCCCAACATTGGAATGATGGAGATCAGGGATGCAGGAAATCCTAACGGACCGGAATTCTGTATTAAAATTGATGTCCTTACCCACATGCCCTTCCACTGTAAGTCATTATTTAAGTGCCCATTTCATAAACAGTTGGTGATCTTGTGTGCCAGGAGCCAGCATATGCCACACTGAGTCGCACATTGTGGGTAGAATTTACTGATAGTGACGAGGTTCTTGGGGCTTGCTGTCCAGAACTGCACTCCACTGTCATTTGTCAGTGAGGAGGTTAACCAAATGTGACCACACAGCGGCTGGTCAATTAGCATTTTTTCATTCGTTCACAGGATGTGAGCATCACTGGCCAGGTCAACATTTATTGCCCACCTCTAATTGCCCTTGAGAAGGTGGTGGTGAACTGCCATCCTGAACAACTGCCGTCCATGTGGTGTAGGTAAGCCCAAATTATCCCTCCCTCACTAAGTATTCATATCTCGTCAAAGTGCCATCACATCAGCAAAGTTCACGACAGGTTTGGACAGATGAGGGATCCCTCCAGGGGTGAAAAGGAAAAGAAGTAAACGGCCAGACAGTGCCTTGACAATGCCCCTTGGCACTAACCCTGGCACAGGTTGGCACTGCCAATTGGCACTGCCAGATTGGTATTAATCTGGCTGTGCCAGCCTGGCAGTGCCACCCTGCACCCTGGGGCAGTCCTAGGGTAGACCCTAAGAGAAGCCCCATTGTGGAAAAGCCCATCTATTTGTTACATAGAATCATAGAACTCTACAATGCAGAAAGAGGCTCTTTGGCCCATTGAGTCTGCACTGACCACAATCCCACCCATATCCCTACATATTTTACCCACTAATCCCTCTAACCTAAGCACCTCAGGACACTAAGGGGCAATTTTAGCATGGCCAATTAACCTAAACCGCACATCTTTGGACTGTAGGAGGAAACTGGAGCACCTGGAGGAAAACCACGCAGACACGAGGAGAACGTGCAAACTTCACACAGACAGTGACCCCAGGCTGGAATTGAACCTGGCTTCCTGGCGCTTTGTGGCAGCAGTGCTAATCGCTGTGCCACCGTGCCATTCTCATTAATCTAATCATTGAAACATTTAAAGAATTTGATAAGGTCGATACAAAGAGAATATGTCCTTTGGTGGAAAAGCGCAGGAACTTAATCTTAAAATTACAGCTAAACTACACAGGAATGGAATCAGGAAGCACTTTTCCACTCAATAAATAGTAGAAGTTTTGAATTCCCTGCTCCAAAATGATTTAGATTGTAGGAGTATAGAAGCTGCCATAACAGAGGGTGATAGATTTTTCTTAGGTAAGGGCATCAAGGGATATAGAACAACGGCAGGAAATGGAGCTCAGTTGCAGGTCAGCCACGATCTGATAGAATGATGGAGCAGGCCCAAAGCCCTGAATGGCCTATTTCTGTTCCTAATGTTTCTAATCAAGGCCAAGCTGACATGAAAGTACACTGAGCCACAAAGTGAGACTGTGAAGCGATATTTCATTTTATTTATTTGTGTTGCAAATAGGCTTACATTAACGCTGCAATGAAGTTACTATGAAACTTCCCCCAGTCGTCACACTACAGCACCTGTTAGGGTATACTGAGGGAGAATTTAGCACCCAACCAGCTCGCCTTTCGGACTGTGGGAGGAACCAGGAGCACCCGGAGGAAAGAACGTGGGAGACCTGAGGGAGAACGTGCAGACTCTGCACAAACAACAACACAAGCTGGGAATTGAACACCAGTCCTCAGCGCTGTGAGGCAGCAGTGCGGACCACCATTGTGCTGCTGTCTGATAAAAGGGGGTTTTGAAGAGCAATAAATTAACTTCAACTTTAAAACAGAATCAGTTAAAGAGTAATTGTTTTCCATCCCTTATTTTATTGTTGGTGAAGATTTCATTCACTACTAAAAACATAACAATTTAATTTAGAAAGTAGTTAACAAGCATCCAACATGCGACATACTCAAAACGTTTAATAGCAGGCTAATCTGTGCTGACCTGATGTATCCAATTTGCCTGCTTTTTCATTTGATCACACATCTCAGACAGGTTGCTTGCAAACTTCACTGAGCTTTTGAATGGTGTTGTAGGGGAAGGTGCAGAGTAGTTATCGCATCTCAGTAAAGGAAGGACTTGTGCTTAACATAACCAGTTAGGAAGTTTCAACAAGTTGGTTGTTTTGCACAGATTTTGTGAGCAGTCCATCAGGCAGCACTGAGCACACTGTCCAATAGGAGTGAGTGAGAATGTGACCCACTTCAGTGTCAATCCGAGAAGGGAGCATTGGCTCAAAAGGCAGTTGTTGTGCAAGATGTTGAGAGAAGCCAATAACTTCTTTGAATGACTGACACAGGACTGAAAAATCCATTTTGGAACACAAACTTGTGATCTGTCCATCTAATGGCATGAAGAGCATTTCGCATGATACTATATTACTGTCTTATGCCCGTGCTCGCACCATCCTCATTCTGCTGCCTAACATGATGTGCAAGCTGCGGATGGCTTGACCGTGATTTTGTACAGTTTGTATTGAGCACAAGAGTTGGCAGCCATATGTAGCAGCTATATAAAACCTTGATTAGGCTGCATTTGGAGTATTGCATGCAATTCTGGTTGCACATTACTAGAAGAACATGGAAGTTTTACATGGAGTGCAAAGAAGGTTCACCAGGATGTTGCCTGGTCTCGAGGCTGTTGACGATGAAGAGAAATTGAATAAATAAGACAGTCTTGGCTGCCTACCTCTCACTCAGGCTCAATGAGTGCGTGTGGTCCTGGCTGGCTGCCTGGCTGATGCTAGCCTGCTGTGGTCTCTGTTCTTCCTTTGGTTGCCCACCTGCCTCAGCCCTGACCTGGTGGTCAAGAGATGCCCTCTGTTCCACTCAACAACCACTGGCCAGCACCTCCTCCTCAGTCTCCACTGAAAGTCTTGCAGGCCCATACCTGCTGCTTAGGCTGTCTGCCTGAATAGTGGAGGCGCTTTCCTAACAGAAGAATGCTCAGAAACCTCAAACCAGACAATCAAGAGATCCGTCCAAACTGCTCTCAAGACACCGCCACCTTTCTACTGACGCAAAGTGTTTTCCCGCTTTAAGTAGCCTCCACAATCAGATCCCAATGTTGTTCTCCATCGTTCTCCATTGTCAATGAGAAAATTCAGAGCTGCCAGATTGGGGTTCCCACTGCCACCTTTCAGTTTTACCCCCAGCACCCCCTCCATTCCCCAGGGCCCCATGCTGCAGCTCCGTGTGTCTCATTATAAGAAGTCTGAATTCGGTGAGTCACTGGATATGAGTGGACAGTAACCAGACCGGGGTGAAAGGATTCTGTATGACTGACTCATCAGAGAATGGGATCACCAGTGAGTTCTGCTATGGAGGATTTTAATGGGGCAGCATAGAGGTTAACACTTGTGAGTGTGCTTATTAATGGAGGTGCTTAATGCAATGGCTGGACATGGGGGTATCCTGCTCCAGTGTGCCAGAGTACATGATGCAGAGCTTGGGCTGCCATCCTCCTGAGCATGCATATGGTGACCAAGTTCATGACAGTACTTGTGGATCCTGCCGTAATGCAACGTCTGGCAGCTGCTATCTGGACTTTACTGCAGGACAGGCAGAAGCCCATCCAACATCCCAGTGTCACAATGGGAAACTCAGATAGTGAATGTAAGATCCATGCTAGCTGCCATGCAGGCTCAGGCTGCTGCCACCCTGGTTTCAAATCTCTAAAGGGATTTGCGGGCACTCACAGGGTAGTCCAGTCACCTGTTCTCCAACAGATTACCAGGATTATTGAAGTAATACCCCTGGGGAGTGGCAGTGGTAACACAGAGCACAAAGCTGCTGCCCTCTCTCAGGGTCACAGCTTTCTTGCTTCTCCGCCGGCTGCCTTGGCTGTAGTCTCTCAGCCAGCCAGTTCGGATGCGATGCAGACCAAAGCTTAGCCCTCAGGGCACAAAGCTTCTCAAGGACATCCTGCTAGGCTCTCTGCAGTCTCCTTCATCGAAAAAGGAAAGACATCTCATGGGCTCCCTTTCCTCAATGTGCTAGCTAGGAAAACAGCTTAATGGTATCCCTACCGCAGTTTCCTGCAAGCCTATCTTCAATATATGCATTGGCATTCCTACATCTCCTCATGCTGTAAGATTGGTCTGACCAGCAATCTCGTAAATAGAGCCCAAGCCATTTTCTCACTATGCCGAAACAGGATGCAAAGCTATCCTATGGTTTAATGGCTATCCCACTCAGATACACAATGCCCACAGATATTTGCTAATGGACCACAGACCTACGTTTCCAGATTGAAAAGTGCCCACAAACACTGATCTAGCCAAATTACCCACTAACTGTAAGATATCTCAAAAAGATAACAATGGGTAAAGTTAACCATTTCAGACTGCTACTATTTAATAGCAACCCAAGTGATATTTTCCATTATCAAACCAAGATGGTCTACAAACAGAAAATGCTGGATAAACTCAGCAAGTCTGGCACCATTCGTGGAGAGAAACACTGTCTCTCCCCGATTACTGTTGACTACAGTTTTGCTACAATTGCGTGATGCCACACGAGGTCAAATGCTGCCTTAATGTCAAGGGCAGTCCTTCACACCTCACCTCTTGAGTTCAGCACTTTTGTCCATGTTTGAACCAAGGCTATCATGAGGTCAGGAGCTGAATGGCCTTTGCTCATTCACTCAGCTTGTCCAAATCACATTGAAGCATCTCTGCATCCTCCCTGTCATCTGCAAATTTGGAGATATTGTATTTAGTTCCCTCATCTAAATCAATAATATATATTGTGAATAGCTGGGGTCCTGGTTCAGATCATTGTGGTACTCCGTGTTACCCCACTAGGTACTTCCTACCATTCAGAAAACAAACATTTTCTTCTTATTAATCTGAGTGGACTTGCCAACAAATCAGCACCATTTTCTCATGCAGTGTAAATTGTTGCTCCTTTTAACGTTTTTGCATTCCTGACTCTGTCCTGATGAGTGCAAGATGAAAAGCTGTCTCTTTTTTCAGCAATATCAGGTTTGTTACTACCAAGCAATTAGCTTCAATCATAGAATCATAAAATCAACAATGCAGAAGGAGGCCATATGCCCATTGAGCCTAGACCACCAACCATCCCACCCAGGCTCTACCCCATAACTCCACATATTTACCCTGTAATCCCCTGACACTAAGGACCAATTTAGCGTGGTTAATCAACCTAACTCACACATCGTTGGAGTGTGGGAGGAAACCTGAACATCCAGAGGAAACCCATGCAGACACAGGGAGAACATGCAGACTCCACACAGATAATCACTTGATACTGGAATTGAACCCGGGTCCCTGGAGCTGTGAGGCAGCAGCATTAACCACTATACCACAGTGAGTCCCCATTCTTCCTGTGGCCTGAAAAGAACAAACATTTACCTCTAGGCTTTGTTTCCTGTCACTCAGTCAGTGTTGTATATGTCTTGCTACTCTCCATTTCATTTCATCAGTTCCACATTTACCCACAAGACCGTTGTGTGATATCTTATCAAATGCTTTGTGGAGGTCCATGTACTCCACAGCCACAACATCGCCCTCATCAATCCTCTCTGTTACCTCATCAATAAACTCAAACAAATCAGTTCAACATGATTTGCCCTCAACAAATCATATTGATTTTCCTTAATGAATCTATATGTGTCCAGGTGTCTAGAAATTTTGTCTGAACTGATCATTTGTAAAATCTCCCCCACCACAGAGTATTGGCTGGCTTGTCGCTCTGAGTTTACTTTCACACATCTGTTTTGACCAAGGGCAAATTCGACATGTGCAATTCTTCTGTCTTCTAGCATTACCCCAAATCTATGGAAGGTTGGAAAATTGTGGCTCCATAATTTCCACTCTCACTTCCTTCCCTCACCTCAGCAAGATTAAGTTCACCACCAATATAGAATCACCGAATAAATACAACTAGCATGCCCCCATTGGTAATGGTGAGCTGGAAGGTATGATGATCGGATAACACAGAATGGAATAGACCTTGACCTTGTGTAACATGGAGGATAATGAATCAGCAGCCCCTGCATATCCATCCCAATTTTTAAGACTCATCAACTCAAGGCCGTGGGCTAAATATGCAGAACTTCCTGACAAATTATGAACCAATTATAGCACTGCCAATGGGAAGGGAGGATGAAGAGCCACTGGTTTAGGAAGAGTTAAAATAATTTCCCAGTTAAAATAATATCCAAAAGAAACTGCAATCTAGCAGGGTGATAATGTGAAAAAAGACAAGCCAACCGTTCCATACAAATATAACTTTTTCACACGTTCATATTGATTCAAACACAGTCTGAGTTTCAACTTGTGCCTTTAACTTGCCGATTGCCAAATGTAAATGACCTTACTTAACACGGCATAGTAGCATTGTGGTTAGCACTGTTACCTCACAGCACCACAGGCCCAGGTTCAATTCTGGCCTCTGGTCACTGTCTGTGTGAAATTTGTGTGTTCTCCCCCTGTCCATTTGGGTTCCCTCCAGGTGCTCCAGTTTCCCCCCACACTGTAAAGATGTACAGGTTAGGTTGATCGGTCTTGCTAAATTGCCCTGAGTGTCGGGGGACTAGCAGGGTAAATTATTAAGTATAGGCAATAACACCTCCCCCATGATCATCCTCAATACCGATGTCCCACCAGCTATGTCCTCAACTCCTTACTATATTCCTCATACACCTATGGCTGTGTGGCCAAATTCACTTCTAACTTTATTTTCAGATTTGCCAATGACACCACTGCAGTGGGTCGGATCTCAAACAATGATGAGACAGAGTACAGGAAAGAGGTAGGGAATCTGGTGAACTGGTGTGATGACAATAATCTCTCCCTCAATGCCAGCAAAATGAAGCAGATAGCAATTGACTTCAGGAAGCATAGTGGAGAACATGCCCCTGTCTATATCAACGGGGACAAAGTAGAAATGGTTGAGAGCTTCAGGTTTTTAGGTGTCCAGATCATCAACAATCTGCCCTGGTGCCCCCTCATCCAGTGCTATAGTTAGGAACGCCCACCAACGCCTCTACTTTCTGTGTTCAGACTAAATTACTGTACAACTCAATCCCAGGGCTTTAAGATGGAGCATATGGCAGGGATTGTTGCCAACTCCACTGAGGGACCCTCAGAACACCAATTTTATTCATAATGTTAAGGCACAAATGCAACAATTCTTGGAGAACACAATATGTCCTCTATTTGAGTAGTGCACAGAGCCAAAAATATTTTCTCTAATGGAATCTTATTATTAAGAAGTAATGCCCTCAACTTCCTTAGAAGTATCTGAATGAACAAAGAACGAGTTGCAGCGTTGACATCCTTCATGACTTTCAGACATTCAAAAATACTCTGCAATCAATTAGAGAATATTCACACAGTGAAGCTTTTCGTTTTGCACTTATCAGGACAATTCATCAGAATAGCAAATGTAAGGAGAGCCCCCTGTTCAGTTTAATAATGAAATTCTTTGCCATTTTTACTAATGAGGAAACTTGCTGCCTATGTAGACAGTAAGTGCAGGAAAACCAAGGAAGATTTTATGAAAGATCAGAGTTTTCTGGTGCATAAGCGGGAAGCTGAACATTTTGGATTAGGATGAGGGAAGGAGTGGAAGAAGGATGGGGGTATCTTCAGGAAATGAAGCTAAATAGATTTTTACTCAAAGCCTGCCTGGTACTGGGCAATGAACAACTTATTAAAAAATATGTAAGGGGGGAAAGGAGCAAAACATTGAAACAGATCAGTCTGTCTTTCCAATTACTGAGTTGACTACCGGTTATTGAGAAATTAACAGAATTCTTAATAAACTGCCATGCCCCCCTCCCCCCACCCCTTGTAAGAACCCATGCTTTGAAGATCCTTCTTTCATCGTGCAAGCAAACACTTAACATCTGAAGCTTTCCCATAATTGTTATGCTAACCCTGCTGCAGAAACCTTTCCATTTGCATTTGAAGGAGCTAAATATTAGCCAAGGAAGAAAGCCGTCCTTTTAAAACAGCCATGAGAGAATGTGTCTCTCCTTTTGGCCCTACCATCTGGGACAGGCTGTGTGTTTCTCATCAGCAAATAAGGGAGGGGGAGAGAAGAAATACTTTCAGATTGAGGAGTTCTGCCGCATGACGCAACTAATTAGAGCAACTATTATTCAGCCCCACCTATGCCTTTTACTTCAATCAAGTAGTGGGATGGCTACCTTTTAATTTTTCACTTGGAATAGCCAATGCTTATTTTAAGCTTCTCCATTGGGTTGAAAAAAAGGGTAATTTTAACAAATGTTTCCAACAAGCAACAAGTTTAGTTTTTTAGGAAATGTTAAAATGTTTGATTTTTTTTCTCTCTCTCTCCATTGCGTCAGGCATTTGTTATCAAGAAAGGACTTGCTGCATTGGTTACTTTTATCACTTACCTGCTACCGTAACAGATTGGACATGCTTAATTTAACAGCAAAAACCTTAACTGAAACATTAAGTAGAATGTAACATGATAATCACCTGGGCTAATTAAACAAAACATACAGGACAACAATGGAACTCTTTCAGTTAGGGATTAAAGTACAGTTCATTAAAAGTCCACTGAATATAGGAAGGAATGTCTCCCCCATTGAGTCGTCATGTCTTTTGTCTGCATGTTAATGGAAGTCTTGAAGTTACATGAACCTATTTATTTACTTATTTCCCATAATTTTAAACTGTTTCCCCCTCACATATCTGAATCTAAGGCGATGTGAAGTTTGAATATACAAGTGGAGTACTTGTTAACTCAAAGTCAAATATTGTTCCAGTTTAATTATAACTTTTTGACTAATAAATGAGTTATTTTTGAAATGAGTTAATTAAAATGAAGCTAATTATTTTTACGCAATACGGTGAGTCATAAGGCGCGTGTTTTATGAAAATAGCACTGCTATAAAGTATGAAGGAGAAAGTGTGTTGGCAAGTAATGTCACACTTACTGGAAGTGCAGGCAATGTATACAAGGCTTCTAATTTTATTTATGAAAATTCTTTCGTATAGTAAACATGTCTATAAGTTCCAGAGTTTGTTAACATGATACTAGGTGGAAAGTCTAAACACTGTTAAAAGATCTATATTTATTTTGGGTCTGTAAAAGATACCTATGCCAGCACTGCCAATGCCAAATGCCATGTTGAATGGTTGAGATTAAAACAAAAGTTGCAAGGTTTTTTTGGAAAGAATCTTATGTGAAGGAATTTATTTTGCTTTGTATAAAATTGTATGAAGTTTTTATTCTAACCCTTGCAATGCATATCCTCCATGAGCACTGTACCAAACTCTTATGGGAATATTAGTACAGAAAGCACCTCATTACTTAAACTATTCTGCTGCTTCCCTTTGAAGATTAATGCAGGTTTGGTGTTCACATTTCCCAGAATTGAGATGTTAATGGAGTCATTAGTCTCTGCCCCACATGAAGTTCGAACCACAAAGTAAGTTCTCTTCACGGAAAGCATTTTTTAAAAATGGCTCATATCCAGCTGAGCTGAACACCTGGTGGATTTTCCCAGGATCTGTGAATGACAGAATATAGACTGATCTCCATCTGTTTGCTTTGTTTCTAAAAACAAATTTTAGAAAGTCTGTTTAAAAAACTTCCAGCCATCCCTTTGCTAACAATTGACAGAGCAATGACGCTTTCAACTGACTGCACAGTCCTCTGTCCTGTTCGGATTTAAATTATAACACAATTTTCTTAGGAGAACTGATTTCCAAAGCTTCCTTTTCAGTGCTATAGAAATGATACGATTTTACAGCAATCGGTTCCTTTTTAAAACAGTGTAATTGTACCCGGTTCTGGGCACTGCACTTTGGAAATGATGTTAAAGCCTTGGCAAGAGTGCAGAGCAGATACACCAAAATGGAACCATGGATGAAGGACTTCAGTTAAGTGGAGAGACAAAAGAAGAGATTGTTTTCCTTATACAGTGGAGAAGGGTGAGGAGAGATTTGGCAGAGGTGTTCAAAATCACTCAGAGTTCTGATAGATTAAACAGAGATAAACTTCATTTCGCTTGCAGAATGTTTGGTGACAAGAGGACACCAATTTAAGATAACTGGCAAAAGAATCAGAGGAGATAAGGTAGTTCTTTTGATCTGGAAGGCACTCCTTTATGGGATGATTAAAACATAGTGGCTGGAACTTTACCACCATTTATGCTTTAACACCATTGTCCCATCCCGCTGCAATGAATGGAGATTTTGCTGGCCACCAATCTCACTGCAGCTGGAGCACAGCATGAACGGCAGGTAAGATCGCATCCAACTTTCAAATAAACTTGAGCTGGTCCAGGAATGGTCTGTGGTGGGTGGGTGGGGGAGGGGCGGGGGTGTGGGTAGCACTGCGAGGGTCCTGATCTGGCCAGCAATTGAGCTGGCCAGAAACTGTAGACTGACAGTTCGGGCCCACTGCGCATGCACAGAGTTCTGTCAGACTCTGGCATGAATAGGACCCGCCCCCCCAAGCCTTTATTAATATTCCTGATTGTAACCTCTTCGTTGCAGAGTGTGGGAAAATCTTGTCTGAAATCGCACTGAAAAAACCAGCATGATTTGAAACCAGTTTTCTTGCAAATTTGACACTTAGAACTTATTTGGGAGAATTGTAGCCTACATTGCATACCCTATCATTTTCTTCTCCCCTCTGTACTCTATGAACAGTATGTTCTGTCTGTATAGCTCGCAAGAAACAATACTTTTCACTATATCCCGAAACACATGACAATAAATAATTAATTCAAACCAATAAAAATTCCGATGAATGGGGTCATAAAGCAAACAATCTATGTAAACATGTCACGCTGTCAGTACATTTACTTGCCATCTAAAATATTGTAACACTTCAACATTGCGCTTCACAATTCCAGTTAAATGGTGAGACTCTTATGCACTAACCAACTAGAGTTCTCTGTTTAGCAAATTGCCATCAATTTGTTACATCAAACTGAAGTATTATATATAAACATGGGCGGAATTTACGACTTTAAAATGGGGACTGGACTAAACCTTCATGAGCTGTTATCAGGATTATCCTGTACACTCCAATCCCGCTTCACCTGAAAGTTCCTATTGATCATGAGACCTTGTGTGCAAGGCTACAGAAGATTAACTGATCTATTTTAAACAAATATTCTTTAAAATATTAGATAAATAATAATGGATACGGTGACGCTATTACAAGGTTGCAATTGCTCTTTGCTTTAACTCATAAAATAACCTTGAGTGATTTATAAGTATTTTCTAACCTGAATTTTTTTCTTAATGCTAATATTTCATGTTATTCTAAAATTATATTCTCATTGCTGAAGCTTGAAGTACAAGGCTAACACACATTGATTACCATACAAACAAAGTAGCAAAGCCTATTGTATTCTTACAAAATAAGTCCTTGAGCATATTTGCTATATAAACATCAAGCACCAACCACACATAGGGGATTGACGAATACATTGTTCGTAGGTTTGTATATTAAGGACCAGGTAGATGATAGCAGTCTTACAATGTCATGAAGCTAGGAATCACCTCTGAGCCATTGTCTACTGCACACAGAGACTGAGATTCAGGCTGAGTCGCATGAGATATTGCATCATTTCCCTTCTGCTGATGGTGATTGGGAAGGCGATGGCCGAGTGGCATTATCGCTAGAGTATTAATCCAGAAACTCAACTAATGTTCTGGGGACCCTGGTTCAAATCCTGCCATGGCAGATGGTGCAATTTGAATTCAATAAAAAATATCTGGAATTAAAAATCTACTGATGACCATTATCAATTGTTGTAAAAGCCCAGCTGGTTCACTAATGTCCTTTAAGGAAGGAAATCTGCCTCCTTACCTGGCCTGGCCTACATGTGTCTCCAGAGCCACAGCAACATGGTTGACTCTCAAACGCCCTCTGAAATGACCTAACAAGTTCAAAGGCACCTAGGGATGGACAATCAATGTTGGCCAACCAGCAGCACCATGTCCCACAAATGAATAAAATGAAACACAGATACATATTCATATCCTTAAAGGTACACCACAGCACCCCTCCCCTTGTTTTGTTTTCAAGATACTCTCTCTTTCAATGAACTAACTATTTACAGTGCATGCATGTGCTTATTTCAGATTTGTGACCTGAAAAACTCACAAGTCTCAGAAATATTCAGGTGGTCTGCTTACAGTATGATTTAATGGTTGGAACGTTGTCAGGAGGTTTTTTTAACTTTTCACAATGGTCTGTGGAAGTGGCGCCCGTGGATGCTGCTCTGGATTTTGTTTGGGACTTTGTTCTGGATGGAAAAGGAGTGCACAGTGGTTGAGGAGTTGGTATGTTTTGGATTTATCCTGATTATGTTTTGCAATTATACCTTTATGCGTGACGACTTCATAAGCTCAGAAAAGATAGATGTCACTTTGGCTGATTGCCACGCCCCTGCTGTGAGATCTTGGGTTCAGACTTGTTGTCCCAGCTGTAAAGTTTGGCAACTCTACATCTGCATATCTGTCAGGCACATCAGGCATCCACCCTATTTTTTTAAAGTGTCTCTCTAGCTTTAGAGAGTGTAGAGTGGGTAAGACTAGATAGAATGTTTCACATACATCTGCCAAACATGAGTTCCACCAATGATGAAATGGTTGCACTTAGAGGTATTACCCTCAGATGTAACAGTGTAGTATGTCGATCTTGTTTGGTTTATCTACATTTGAGAATCATTTGTATGAACCATGCTTTCAGCTAGATTGTTAGATCCAGGTTAGTGAGAAGAAGCATTAGTTTGATCAATACTCCACTTCTCACACATACTCTGGAATGGCTTGTGAATAAGTGCAGGAACATTATCTTCTCTTTGGGTGTGCCAAATGAACTGAAAATATCTCACAATGTCTGCTACAGTTGCATTTTACATATTTTGCAATTAACAGATGATAGGGTATTTGGAAAAGGAGGCAGTTAAAACAAAGGAATCAGTGCCATGGTCATGTAAAAGATTGGAAGCAATGTTGAACCAAAGATGAGTAGGAACTTCATGTGATAAAAAAGATTCGTTGCGATGATTTGGTATATTCTTTTGACATGCTTTGCACTTCTTAACGAGGACTTCAATGTCTTTGTTCATACTCAGCCAATAGACTGTCCTTCTTGCACGTCTTCTCATCTGAACAGTATCTAAGTGTGAGTGCTGAAGTTATTGTAGTATGTCAGGTTGCAAAGATTCCAGTGTGATGACTTGCTTTCCATTAAAAATGACTCCCCAGGGAATGCCTAGCTTGTCCCACAAAGGCCAAAAGGATCATGGACATGCCGAATGGAGGTAGGCTATCCTTCAATATAATGGCTTTCCAGAATTTCTGTAGTGTAGAATTTTTCACTGTTTCCTCATGATTGTGCATCGGATCAAAATGTGAACACCGTATTGTTAATGAAATCAACCTGTAGATCTAGGTGTTTCTCTACTGTCTTCAGTGGATTAGGCAATCTGGATCATCAAAGTTACCAGGTTTGTACCTAATCACACAATTTTAACCTTGGATCTTTATCAAGAGACATTGCAATCTCAGTGCAGTACTAGTCAATGGTTTTCTTTAATCATCTTCAGACATTTGTGATTGATTTCTACCACAAATCTCTTACCAGATAAGTAGGTATGAAAATATATAATTCCAAACATCAATGCTAATGCTTTCCACTAGATGTTAGAGTAATGGAACTGGACCAAAGATAGGGATTTTGACACAAATGCAAAGGGGTTTAACATTTTGTAGCATGCATGCTCTTAAAGCTTCTAGCGTTGTGTTTGCTTCTAGGATGGTATTTTCCAACAATCATAAAAATACAATACCGATGCCTCTGATACTGATTGTTACAGAGCTTTGAAGAGATGCTCGTCGTTTTCACGTCCTTGAAAATCTTCTTTCTCAACAATTCCCTTAAAGCTGGAGAATTTTATTTGAAATTGGAAATGTAAGGAGACAGGAACTTAAACAGTTCCTCTTTCTCATCTTGGGTGATTGCTTGGCATGAATGTCTTTGAGTTTACTTGGGTCTGCACAAGTACAAGCAGGTGAATAATCAGAGGCAAGATAATTGATTTGCTGCATGTTGATTTGAGCTTGATTTGAACACCAACACTTCCATATGCACTGTGCACTTAGTAGGTGTGAGTAATGGTCATGTTCTTGCTTTGTTCTTCCCACAACATATTCATCTTACTACGTTGCATGTAATGCGATCCATATGTGCTTGTTAGAAATCCTGACTCCCAAAAGGAAGTCATTATAAGCAGTTTCATCCAAAAGGAGTATGAAGCATAGTCAGTCCCTAGGACTTCTCCCCTAGATGTACTCACCAATAACCATGTTTAGCATCAAATTTCAAAAAGAACTTCTCCCCCCCTCCCACAATTTTCAGATTTAGCTCTTCCTAAGCCAAATAGAAGAAAAGAGCCTAGATTTTTGAAACATTCCAGATGTTGCAATGTTAGATCACAAAGTGAAGCCATAGGTATGACATCTGATTTTGACCAATCTTGTGGTATCTGTCTGATTCCATGGATAATTATCATTGTGGGATCGCAATATGCCAATAGACTTGCACTCACTGGACCACTGCATTCTACTATGTAGAATCTCCGTGACAATTTGAACACAGCTTTGAAACATTATCTGAACTGTGAACTGTATTCTTTATGACATGTTGGTCAAGCGACACCATCCATGTGCTCTTGTACTTTTCTGCTGAGTCTATTCATTTCCATTTTGTCCAGTTTGACTTGGCTTGTACGTGGATGCTGCATTTGCATGATGGGTCAATTGATGGAATTGCCTGTTCTTGCAAGTGTAATGTTGCAGCTCCCTGCCAAGACTTTTGAAATATTCCAGACATTGCAAGGTCAGATCACAAAGTGAAGCCATAGATGTAATATCTGATGTTGATCCACCTTGTGGTATCTGCCTAATTCCATGGATGATTATCATTGTGAGATCGCAACATGCCAATAGACTTGCACTCGCTGGGCCATCAGTCTCTACAATGTAGAATATCTGTGACACCCAGGAGACATTACTGAGCAGAAAGTTTCACAGTAGTTGGCTTTCCAAGCCCTCCAATTCTATAGCTACATGTCATGTAGAATCCTCAGAGGTAGCGCATTAGTACTTTTCCCTGTGTCTATCTTTGCCAAAACCCTATGTTTACCAACTTTCTAAGGACAGATGATCTGAATCTTGACAAACACTTCTGATGGTGTGATGTCCTCTATGTATTCTGTGAGATTGATGGTATGTAATGTGTGTTTCGCATCATCTGGCAAATCATGGTCATTGTCTGGTTCATCATCGATCTCATATGTGTGATCTTTATGGGATACAATATGACCATGTTGCTTCTTAAAGCTCTCGCCTGTTTGTGCCATGAATCTTCGTCACTCCTTTGGCCTTCTGTTGCACTGCCACTACTTGTGGCCTTTTCTACCACATGCCTGACAGAAACCATGAAATCCTGGTCATTTCTACAATGCATGTAGAAGTCTGCACCTCCCATGTGTCTTCCCCGATTTGGATGTTGTAGTGACTGTGTCAATCATTGGGATTATATGTAAAACAGGTAAGCTGTGTCAACATGCAATAATCATTTAATACTTATATCCGTCATTTAGTTAAGGTCATAGATGCTGTAGCTTTTGGGTTTGTCAAGCAAATCTTTCTGAAATGATTCCATTGGAGCGGATGTGGTCACCAACTCAGTAATTGACTCTGCCAGCTCTTCTTCTGAGAAATCATAGCCAGCACCCTTTTCTCTGCATTGACTGATCAAATGGTCTATGGATTCCCAAGGAGTTGATGGTGTGACATGAATTCCAGGCAATGGATACATCAATGTAATCTGACTCTAAACCAACCTACAAAGCTGTCCTAATCTTTTTGGAATCTTTTTGTTCTTCCAGATGTGTTTAGCTTATGTAAACCTTCATGTCCAACTGGAAGAAGAATCTTCATGGCTTCCCTGTCTGGTTCAGGCATGCCTGAGTCAAGAAACCATAGCTCTGTGTGCAGCTTAATCATTTTGTACTCAGATAGTAGGCCAGTTGCATTCCAATTTAAGTTAGGAATTTTGTAGACATTTTTGAAATATTACCTGAACCTACCTTTCGCTGTACTCTTTAAACAAATATTGTCGCTGTTGCAGTTGAATGAACTGAGAAATGATGTAAACGCATTGATGCCTGTCAGCTTCCTGTAATTCTGCTCCCTACGGCTTATTCCATTATAGCTGTCATATCTGGATTGAGTGCCGCTGTTGTCACTTTCTAAAACTTTCTGAAAGTTCACCCATGAGGATAATCTGTGGCAGGGGCACACCATGATGGCCACAAAACAATCAATGATGTAATCATACACGGTCCAATCTCATGGCTGGCACTATGGCACAGTGGTTAGCACTGCTGCCTCACAGCGCCAGGGTCCTGGGTTTGATTCCCAGCTTGGGTGACTGTCTGTGCATAGTCTGCACATTCTCCTCATGTCTGCATGGGTTTCCCCGGGTGCTCCAGTTTCCTCCCATAGTCTTGAAGATGTGCTGGTTAGTACACTGGCCATGCTAAATTCTCTCTCAGTGTACCTGAACAGGTGCCAGAGTGTGGTGACAAGGGAATTTTCAGAGTAACTTAATTGCAATGTTATTGTAAGCCAACTTGCAATATTAATACATGAACTTAAACTTAAACTTAATCTCCATAACAGTTCCCAGCTTACCCTTGCCAAAGATAGATCTGCTCCGTGCCCCCACTACTCACCTTTCACAACTGAGCAAAGCCCAGCGCTGGTCCATATGTCATACTGTCTCACTCGTGGAACTGACAGACTGTTGTGCTGCGACCTGCTGCTCCAGGATCACACATCCAGCGTTGCCCTAAGCGCGGCTACAAACTTCAACATATTTTTTGCGAACCAGCTTGTTATCTCAGCACTGGCACAACCCTGTGATTTCAAAAGTTGTCACTGTAATCACTGTATTGGGCTTTACAAACTCTCAATGCCTCGCCTTTTGTCATAGTCGAAACAAAAAGACTCTAATCACTGCCACAATTTCAGGGATATTCTTGGAAAATTCTCCATGCTCCTACCATGTGGAGCCCTTCAAAAAAATCCAAGGCTGCCACCATGTTATGTTGTTATAAAATAAGCCCTTGAGCTTATTTGCTATATAAACATCCAGGCATCAACCATGCAAGAGGGATTGGTTAATGAGTTATTTGTGGTTTCATTTATTAAACGTTAGGTAATGAGAGCAGCCTTACATTGCTGCAGAGTTTGCAAACATTTCCAAACTTTGTCTCGTCACTGTATGCATAGACTGACATGAGAATGAATTATGTGATGCAATGTATCATTTCCTTTCTAGTGATGTATACCAATGCGTGTTCATATCCCTAAATGTATACCAAAAACTGTCCACCAACTCATAACTATCTGAATTAAACAGAGGGTGATGTTCCAAGCAGAGCAATCACAAAGGATGAGGCTGAGAGATGGAGTGTTTTCTCTCTCTCTCTCTCTCTATCCATCTCACTATGTGTCATGGGAAAATAAATTGTCTATTGACATCACATGTAAGAATATTAGTTCTACTGCATGTTTCTGGAGGTGATCACTCACATCTTAAGGTGTGCAGGCAGAGAGGGTATGGATGTTATGACCCCAGCTGATGTTACTACTGGACAGTAAAGTCCCAGAATGGAACCCTGGCTCAACAGACAGTAACTTTTATTTTTTGTTTAGAGATGTGAATGAACAGAGTCACAGAACTTCCAATTAACATTTAACAAAGAATTAAATGTTTATTAAACAAGAAGAGATTAGCTATAATGCAATACTCCTTCACCCCAACTGTATATCCATAATTTTTAAAGGTTAACACAAGTTACAGCATATATCTTAACCTACATAGTTCTCAGTAAATACACTGTCCTTGTAAATCAACAGGACAACTGTGGCCAGACACACCCGACACCAAAACCAAGTGGCAGACGTCACCCAATACAACTTCTGTGGATTTCCCATCAAATCTTCCCAGATGCTCATCACACTGTGAGCCATCTGGTCTCACAGGAACTCTGATTTCCACATAAGTGTTACCAAACTCCACTCTCTGAAAATATGGCTTAGAATCTTCCCCAAACAATACTTTCTTCACCAAGAATCCATTTTCACGATTGCAATCTCTCTTTTCAGTATTCTTCTGCCTTGGATTGCCCCCAGCATTTCTGCTTCCACACAATCTCTCAGGTATACAGCCATGCCAACAGAATACTACTGCTTCACAGGCTGCATTAAGGTGTCACCAAACATTTGATTTACCTCTGATGTCTGGTTCCCCATTTTAAACCTGGTTGCAGCTGTCTCTTTAACACTGAGTACTTTCTCTATCTTTTACTTGAATTGTCCTGAGCCAGAATTTGGTCAACTTCCTGTTCTTTGTTCCGTTACCTTACGTGTTTTACGTACTTTTTGCCCAATTCCCTGCTGTCCAGGCTTTCTTTTGTTGTTTTTGCAACTTCCTTGTCCTGTCCAGCTGCTCATGGGTCCAGCTTAATTCTAAACTCAAAAGGTCTTTCTAATCTAAGGTAGCCAGTGGTTGCTACGCAACAGTCTAGTCTTTCCTTAATTCTGTTTACCTTCACATCGTAAGCCCTTTAATTACAATGCAGACATTTGGAAATTAAACCATAACATGCAAGTACCTTTGTTTGACATGAGTTAATTAAAGTTTTTACCCCTTCTCGGCACATGACTACAGAAATACAAATTGAGATTAAACCAATACCTTATTTCTAAAATGCAAAAAAGCTAGATTACTTAAACACCTCTGCTTCCTGACATGAGTGACTCCCAAACAGTCAAGGAAGGCCAGGTCTGTAATGCAGGAGTCTGATGAGGGCATTTCACTGTCTAACTAACATTCACCTCTGAATATTGGTGAAAATTTCGTTCCATAGAATCCCTACAGTGCATTCAGCCCATTGAGTCTGCACTGATCATAACCCTACCTCGGCCCTATTCTCATATCTCTCATGTTTACCTTTCTAATCCCCCGACACTAATTTAACCTGGCCAACCAACGTAACCTATACATCTTTGGATTGTGGGAGGAAACCAGAGCACCCGGAGGAAACCCATGCAGACACGGAGAGAATGTACAAACTCCAAACAGACAGTGACCCGAGGCCGGAAATGAACTCGGGTCCCTGGCGCTGTGAGGCAGCAGTGCTAACCACTGTGCCACCGTGACACCTCGTTTCCTCTGGAAGTGCAGTCAAAGCCAAGTTCATGGCATCACGGGTGGCTCAGCTGTGCAGGAGATGTAGGAAGAAGATTGGAAAAACAACAGTTAAAAAGCAATTCTATAGTGAGGGGACCAGAGAGGCATTTCTGCAGCTACAGGCTTAATTTCAGGATGTCTATTACCTCCCACCTAGTGCCAGCATCCAGAATGTCACTGTGTAGCTACGGAACATGGTGAGGAAAAGGATGAATGGCCAGAGTTTATGGTCCACAAGAATATCAGTGACATATGTAGGAAGAGGTTGTACATGAGGCAGAGTTTAGCAAGCTAGCAAAAGGATTGATAAGCAAGACTTCAAAGGTAGTAACTTCTAAATTACTCCTGATGCCATATACCAGGAAGCATTAGTGCTGTTATTTCACTATTGAATGCATAGGCTACCAACCAGTGGGAAAGATATAGACGGACAAATTTGTAGAAAAATTACAGATAGGCATATTACAGACAGAAGCGGTGTTAATTTAAATGGCACTGATTTCTCCTCTCACCACCCACCTGCAAACAGAAAGGTGTTTTTGCTTTGCTTCCCCCTTTATAAGCAGTGGCATATTTCCTAACCCTCGGTTTTGGTGTGTTGCAATTTTCTATTAATAACCCCACAAGATAGGATAAACTCAAAGGGTTAGTTTATCTTCATGCACTCAAAACCCAGGAGGAGTTTCACAATGTTGCCTCCTTTGTTTTATCCAGTAAAAAGGGATGGAGAAAAGATTCCCAGTGCCATGCCGACAGAGAAAGTAAACAATATTTCACATGGGTTCCAGGGTCCAGAATCAAAATCCAATGAACCTATTCCCTTGCAGAGGTTGGCCTGTTGAAACCAAATGTTGTATAATTCACTTTTTCAGCGGTGATAGTACAGAATTTCCAGCAGAAGTGCAGATGGGGCCAGGTGTCCAGCCTCAGCCAAGGGTCTTTATCTGTGAAGCTGCGAGTTAGATGATTAAAAAAGCAGATTGAGACTTTGCAATTCAGCAAAGCCCAACATTATTGGTTCCACAAGCCAGTGGCTCATGCCACATGACTCCCACCTCTCTACATTGTCTTTGACAAAAGATAGGTATTCCTCATCTCTGAGAGTGTTAAATGCCACAACCATTAAGAATGTGAAGGAGGGTTGTGAGAGCCTTTGTCGAAGCAGACAAATGAATTCCTGTTGGCCAGCCTGGGTTATAAAATGCAGATGGCCTTTGTACAGTTCTCTTTGAATTTGATCTGTGCGCTCCATAGGGAATCATTAATAGCTGTTTAGGGACAAAGTTACGCAAGTTTCCCCACTACCTCCAGGATACATCTTTTGTTCAGGGCCACAGACAGGCAAAGATTTAACAATTTTAGGTCTTTGTCAAGTCTGAAATATTTAGAGAATGCAAAGGGCATATCTTTCCATATTGTAGAAGGAAAAGATGAAGTCTTACTGCCTCAGAGGGCCAAGAACCATTGTGTAGTGATATTTTGGATTTTCATTATCTTAATACAAACGGGGATAATAATAGTGTAATAGAAAGGAAGAGAGAGCTTCTGAAACATGTTCAGGGGAATTTTCTTGAATAGTACATTTCTGGTCCAGTCATGGAGGCATTCTGGATCTGTTTCTGGGGAATGAGTTGGGTCAATTGGACCGAGTGTCAGTGTGGGAACATTTGAGAAATAGTGATCTTTGTATCATAAGGTTTAGATAAGCTATAGCAAATGACACAGTGAAATCTTGATTAAACATTGTTAAATATAGGAAGGCCAGATCAATGGGGTAAGAACAGATCTGGCCCCGGTGTCAAAGATTGTCAGGCAAAATGGCAACAGGACAATGGTCTGCCTTTAAAGAGGAAATGGTTCAGGTACAGCCAATGACCATCCAATGAGGGGGAAAGGTCTGGCAATTAAAGCCAGAGATCCTTGGATCAAGAAGGAGATAGAGTAAGATGAAACAGAAATGTGTATGCTAGATGCCAAGTTGTTGATGCAGTAAGAAGTCTCAGGTTGAAGTCCAACAGCTTTATCTGGTAGCACAAGCTTTCAGACTGCTGCCCTTCATCTAGTGAGTGGAGGATTCGTTTCACAAACAGGGCATATATAGACACAGATTCAGTTTACAAGATAATGTGAGTCTTAATAGGTAATCAAGTCTTTACAGATGCAAACAATGTGAGTGGAGAGAGGGTTAAATGCAAGTTAAAGAGATGTGAATTGTCTCAAGCCAGGGCAGTTAGTGAGATTTTGCAAGCCCAGGCAAGTCGTAGGGTTACAGATAGTGTGATATGAACCCAAGATCCCGGTTGAGGCCGTCCTCATGTATGCGGAACTTGGCTATCAGTTTCTGCTCAGTGATTCTGTGTTGTGTGCCTTGAAGGCCGTTTTGGAGAACGCTTACCCGAAGATCTGAGGCTGAATGCCCATGACTGCTGAAATTTTCTCTGACAGGAAGGAAACATTTCTCCCTGGTGATTGTTGAGCAGTGCCTATTCATCCATTGCCGTAACGTTTCCATGGTCTCGCCAATGTACTATGTCTCGGGACATCCTTTCCTGCAGTGTATCAGGTAGATAATGTTGGCCAAGTCACAAGAGTATGTACCATGTAGCTGGTGGATGGCATTCTCATATGAGATGATGGCATCTGTGTCAATGATCTGGCACATTTTACAAAGGTTGATGTGGCAGGGTTGTGTGGTGTCGTGGTCACTGATCTCTAAAGGCTGGGTAGTTTGCTGCGGACAATGGTCTGTTTGAGGTTGTGTGGTTGTTTGAAGGCAAGTAGTGGGGGTGAGAGGATGGCCTTGGTGAGATGCTCGTCTTCGTCGACATGCTGAAGGCTCCAGAGAAGATGTTGTAGCTTCTCCACTTTGGGGAAGTACTGAATGACAAAGAGTACTCCGTTCCCGTGTTTGGCTTCTGAGGAGGTTGGTGCGGTTTCTCGCTGTGGCTTGTCGGAACTGTCGATCGATGAGTCAAGCGCCATATCCCATTCTTACGAGGGTTTCTAAGTGTCTGTTGCGATCCTCCTCTTCTGAGCAGATCCTATGTGCACAGAGGGCTTGTCCGTAGGGGACGGCTTCTTTAATGTGTTTAGGGTGGAAGCTGGAGAACTGGAGAATCATGAGATTATTCGTGGGCTTGCTGTACAGTGAGGTGCTGAGGTGATCGTCTTGGTGGAGACACGTGTGTCCAAGAATGCAACTGATTATGGAGAGCAGTCAATGGTCAGTCTGATGGTGGGATGGAACTTGTTGATATCACCATATAGTTGTTTCAGTGATTGTTTGCCATGAGTTCAAAGGAAGAAAATATCATTGATTTATCTAGTGCATAGCATTGGTTGAAGGTCCTGTGCGGTGAAGAGATCTTGTTTGAACCTGTCCATGAAGATGTTGGTATATTGAGGTGTGAATTTGGTCCCCATGGCTATTCCGTGTGTCTGGTTGAAGGACTGGTTGTTAAAGGTGAAGACATTGTACTCCAGGATGAACTTACAGCTCATCCGCATTCGGCACCTCATCTCTGGGTAAGCGTTCTCCAAGGCGGCCTTCACGACGCACAACAGCGCAGCATTGTTGAGCAGGAACTGATAGCCAAGTTCTGCATACATGAGGATGGCCTCAACTGGGATCTTGGGTCATGTCACACGATCTGTAACACCCATGACTTGCCTGGGCTTACAAAATCTCAGTAACTGTCCTGACTTGAGACAATTCACACCTCTTTAACTTGCGCTTAATCCTCTCTCTACTTGCAATGTCTGCACCTGTAAAAATTTGATTACCTGTTAAGACTTGAATTCCGACCATTATCTTATATATTGAGTCTGTGTCTATATATGGCCTTTTTGTGAACCCAATCCTCCACTCACCTGATGAAGGGGCAGTGCTCTGAAAGCTCGTGCTACCAAATAAACTTGTTGGATTTCAACCTGATGTTGTGAGACTTCTCATTGTGCCTACCCCAGTCCAACGCCAGCATCGCCACATCAAGTTGTTGATACAAGCAAGAACCAAGCTGAATATCAAAAGTTCAGCAGGGAAGCGACAAAAGAAATGCAAGCAGCAAAGGGTGAATATGAGAAAAAACAGGCAGCCAACATAAAATTGAATCTATAAGTCTTCTAAACACATAAATACTAAAAGGATAATAAGATGGGGAACGGGTTGAGTAAAGACCAAAAAGGAAACTTGAACATGGAAGCCAAGAAAATGATTCAAGTACTAAATTAATACTTTGCATCCATCTTTATTCACAGAATCGTAGTATCCTATGGAGCAGAATGAGGCCATTCAGCCCATCAAATCTGCACTGACTACATCCCACCTGGGCCCTATCCTCATAACTCCATGCATTTACCCCAACTAGTCCCCCTGGCTCTAAGGGGCAATTTAGTACAGCTAAGCCACCTGATCCGCACATCTTTGGACTGTGGAAGGAAACTGGAGCACCCGGAGGAAACCCATGCAGACATGGAGAGAATGTGCAAGTTTCACACAATGACCCAAGCCGGGTATCAAACCTGGGTTCTTGGGCGCTGTGAGGCAGCAGTGCTAGCCACTGTGCCACCATGCAGCCCCAAAAAAATTACTATTAAAGAAGAGGATGCTGCCAAAATCATAGTGAATGAGAAGATAGTTGAGATATTGGATGGGCTAAAAATGGACAAACTGGGGGTAACAGAAAGGCATTCCTGTGCTAAAATTTGATCAGGCACTTGCATTTAACAGATTCATGCTGGTTGGTGAAATCATACCTAAGACCTGCCTTGAGAGTATATTTACTTTGTCCAATGCCAACGCTCCTTACCCACACTCAGTGTCCCAGCTACCCACTCTTTACATGCGTTCAAATACCCATCACCTGTTTCCCTTAACAATTGATATTAACAAACCTTAACAGTATAACTAATAAGACCTTGACAACCAGAACCAGGTGGGATGCATCCAAGGATGCTGGAGAATGTAAATGTAGAAATTACAGAGGTACTGGCTGCAACTGTTTAATCTTCCTTAGATAAGGGTGGGTTGGTTCCAGACAACTGGAGAATTGCAAAATGTTACACCTTTATTCAAAAAAGGATGCAACTACAAGCCATTCAGTTTAACCTCAATGGTGGAAAGCTTTTGAAAATGATTATATGGGACAAAATTAACAACCAACCCACCTTTATCTAAGGAAGATTAAACAATTTCTACACTTACATTCTCCAGCATCCTTGGATGCATCCTGCCTGGTCCTGGTTGTCAAGATGGTTAGCAGTGCTGCCTCACAGCACCAGGGACCCGGGTTCGATTCCCGGCATGGATCACTGTCTGTACGGAGTTTGCACCTTCTCCCCATGTCTGTGTCGATTTCCTCTGGGTGCTCCGGTTTCTTCCCAGAATCCAAAGATGTGCAGGTTAGGTAAATTGGCCATGTTAAATTGCCTCTTAGTGTCCCAGGATGTGTGGGTTAGGGAAGTGGTGTAAATATGAGGCATTGCAGAAACAGGGCCTGGGTAAGATGCACTGTAGGGATTCGATGATTCTATATATGGAGACCAATGAGTCATTGGAGATGACCTCCCTGTGGCAGGCCATAGGGGTTATCAGAGCCAAAAGCACCTTACCTTGATGGGGATTGCGTGGATGAAGAGCCACAATGACGGCCGTATCCCATGCTGATGTCCTGATCGGCTTCGAGATCTTTCAAATCGCCCTTATGTACTGGCCAGTGAGGGCATCTCCATGTTAAAGTTCCTTTGAGATCTCCACCCTGCCTCAGCAGTGCTTACCTGTCCCTCTGAGCTTGCAGGGACAGCACCCTCTATCCTTAGTAGGATTGTGAGTGCACAGAAGAGAATTAGGGAGCTGCCTTCCGGAAGATCAAATTATTAGTCTTGCCACCGGCAAGTGGAGAATCCAGAACCTCAATCAGTCCTGATGCTGCAGTCCCAAAACCTATTGGAAAATTCTGCACATTTTCTCAGTACATAATGAGTGCAGAACATTCGGAACAGGCATGTCATTAGAGAACCCACCAAAATCCTGGAACACAACTGATTTCTTACCAAATTGCTTTGGTGGAATTTAAGGTAGATGTCAAAGGAAGAGAGAGAGGTTTAAACGATATATGTGAAACTTGGTGAGGTGCAGAGCAGTGAGCTAATACGAGATTTTGCATTAGTTTGTGATCAGAAACAAGTTTATTTATTATTGTCACAAGTAGGCTTACATTCACACTGCAATGAAGTTATTGTGAAAATCCCTGGGTTGCCACACTCCAGCACCTATTCAGGTACACTGAGGGAGAACTTAGCATGGCCAATGCACCCAACCAGCACATCTTTTGGGCTGTGGGAGAGAACCGGAACATCGAGAGGAAACCCACGCAGACACAGGGAGAACATGCAGACTCTACACAGACGTTGACCCAAGCCGGGTCCCTGGTACTGTAAGGTAGCAGTGCTAACCACTGTGCCACTTTGAATAGCAGAGCTGGGCAAAAGCATTGAGGAAATTACAATGTTAATCAGCATTTTTCAAAAGATTAAAAATCTGTATTTTTTTAAGCCCCAAAAGTTCCCAGCGCTGTTTCCTCTTACCTTCTCTTACGCCCTTCCCCCCCCGCCCCCCCCAGTTTTTTCCAGGACTCTTTCCGTTTAACAAGGTTCTGAGAGTTTTCTTTTCCCGTGAACGGGTGGCAGGCACCTGTGAGTTATGAATTTTAAAGTGATCATTTTCCTTTCACCAGTCGTGAACAATGAAGGGGGGGGTGGGGGAGCTCCTTTGACTCACTTCCACAGCTCAGCGAGGCTCTCGGATCAGCCACATTCCAAACAGATTGGAGTCAGATCAGGGCTGTACAAGATTGTATCAGAGGCTCCCACAGAAAGACAAGGAGCAGATGGCCAGTCTTTAGCACTCCTCCCCTTTCAGAGCGCATTCTCCAGGCAATAGCCAGCAATGTGGGAAACCGGCTTCCACCAACCCCACCCCCCACCTTCCCCCCGGCCTGGCCCAGCCTACTGATTCCTGAATAAGACCACCACTTGCCACAAACCTGTAGGTATGAACCTCTGCTAACAGATGGCGAGATCATTATGAGCAATTAATTCCTTTAATGTCTCAGTGGGAACATATTCAGGGGATGTTATGAGCATGTCCTGAATGGGCTGCAAACTGCTCCCTCCTCAGAGTTAGCACCGGGTTCCCATCATTCTATAGCACAGAATCATCTTCTGAAATATTTAAGATTCAATATCCGAGTCTTTTTTCACTGTCTTTTTTAATAGTCAGAAGCACTAAAAACAGCAAATTTTATTTTCTGTCATTGACATCATGTGATTCAATTATGGATAAGCAGAGAACAGGCATTCATGCCTCTCTCTCTGTCTCAGCGTGTCCCAGAGCAAACCCTTTATTCATGGGATGTGAGCGCACTGGCAAGAGCAGCATTTGTTGTCCTTCCCTAACTGCCTTCAAAAGGTGGTGGCAAGTGACCTCCTTGAACCACTACCATACATGGAACGTGGGTATACCCACAGTGCTATCAGAGAAGTAGTTCCCGGATGAAAAAAACAGCAAAATATTTCCAACAGTGACTTGGAGGAGAAATTGATGAGATGGGCACTCCCCTTCATGTATGCTCAAAGTTCCTGTGCCACCACACACTGCACTTGAAGTGGCTGTGGGGTTGATGGGCCAAGAAGAGACAGATGCACACCTCTTTGTGGGGAAAGTGCCTTTGCAAGGAAGGCCTGGAGATGCAGTGGTATTCGATGAGGTTCATCCTGAGCGGTTCAATGATGCAGGGCTCTGTGCTCTACTGGCTGTTTTCAGGGACGCACACTGAGATAAGCATCAACTGCTGCTGGAGGCTCATGAACTCAGTGAAAGATGCTCTTTGGGCTGCCCGAACTTGATGATCTTCCAGTGCGAAGGACTGTCCTCGACCAGGTTTTGTAGACTAGACCATTCCAAGGTCCAGGGCTATGTGCTGAGGGACACGCTAAAGCTAGGGGCAGCCACCGCGAAGGTGCAATGGGGATAGGCCACTGTGTAAGGCCTTTCAGCTAATGTACACCAAGGGGCTGGTAAAAGTGTAAAACCCTTAAGATTGTGCTCTAACCGTAAGTGACTGCGCTGAAGCACTTCAGAGTGCAACATAACCAATATATACAAAAACAGAAAAATGCTGGGAAATCTCAGCAGGTCTGACAGCATCTGTGGAGAGAGAATAAGCCAATGTTTCAAGCCTGGATAACCCTTCGTCAGAGCCATCAGATCATCAGAACCAACGTTTCGAGTCTGGATGACCCTCTGTCAGAGCCATCAGGTCATCTAGACTTGAAACATTGACTCTACACAGACAGTCAGTCGCCTGAGGCCAGAATTGAACCCAGGTCCCTGAGGCTGTGAGACTGCAGTACAACTGTACCACCGTACTGCCCACTTTGCCATTTTGTAATATGTCTTTAGATTTTATATGAATATAAATTTTTGCAAAGAGGAATACATGTGGTGGTATTCCCATCTCTTATCACCCCTGTTCTTCCAGTTGGTAGACATCATGGGTTTGCCAGCTACTTCTGGAGTAGCCTTGGCAAATTGTGGGGCATCTTGTGGATGTTACACAAGTGATGCCACTGTGTACCGATGGTGAAGGATACAAATGCTTAACATGGCAGGATGCCAATCTGCTGTTGGAGCTGCACACATTAGGGCAACTGAAAATTATCCCATTACTCTCCTAACTCATGTCTTATATGTGGTGGATAGTCTTTGGGGAGTCAGGAGGTGAATTATCCACTACAGAAAATGTAACCTCTCACCTGCTCTCATTGCCACAGTATTTATATGGCTGGTCCAGTTAAGTTTCTGTTCAGCAGTAACCCTCGGGGTGTTAGAGGGTGTTGAATGTCAAGGGGTTGTTTAGGGTCTCACTTGGCGGATATGATAATTGTCTGGCACTTGTGGGGTTCATTTATTACATGCCAATTATCAACTCAAGCCTGAATGTTATCGAGGTCTTGCTACATTGGCAGCAGTGTGTACCATCTTACAAGATGCATTACAGCAACTCACCATATCTTCTTCAACAGCACTGCCCAAACCCATGATCTCTACCATCTAGGAGGATAGGGCAGCAGGTGCATGGGAACATCACCATGTGCAACTTCCCCTCCAAGCCATCCTCAATCACCATTCCTTCAATGTCACTGGGTCAAAATCCTGAAACTCCTTCCCTAACAGCACTATGGATGCACCTACATTGCATGGCCTGCAATGATTCAAGAAGTTGATTTACTACTACCTTCTGGGGTGGCACTGTGGCACTGCTGCCTCACAGCGCCAGGGACCAGGTTCGATTCTGGCTTCGGGTGACTGTCTATGTAGAGTCTGCATGTTCTCCCCGTGTCAGCATGGGTTCCCTCCGGATGCTCTGGTTTCCTCCCACAGTCCAAAGATGTGTGGGTTAAGTTGATTAGTCACACTAAATTGCCCCTTTGTTTAAGGGGACTGGCAGGGCAAATACATGGGGTTACACGATAGGGTGGGATTGTTGTTGGTGCAGGCTCAATGAGCCAAATGGCCTCTTCTGCCTCAAGGGCAAAGATCGGCAATAATCCAGCAATATCCACATCCCGTGAAAGAATAAATTTTAAAAAAACATGTGGACATGGACTGTTTAATTATCTGAGGAGCAGCGAATGGAACTGAACACTCTGTAAGCATTAGCGAACATACCCACTTCTGACATTATGGTAAAGGGATGCCCATTGAACAGTTGAAGGTGATTGGGCCTGTGACACTGCCCTGAGGAAATCCTGCAGTGATGTCCAGAAATGATTGGCCTCCAGTAACCACAGCCTTCTTCATTAGCATCAGGTGTGATTCCAACCAGTGCAGTTTCTCCCCAGTTTTACTAAAACATCTGGTTAAATGCTGTCTTGACACAAAAGGCAGTTACTCTCTGCGCACCTTTGGAATTCAGCTTATTTGTCTTTGATTGAGCAAAGGTTGTAATGAGGACTGGACAAACCCAAACTGAACATTGATAAGCACATTGTTGCCGAATAAGTGCCACAAGATAGCATTTTCAATGACAATTCCCATCACTGAGCTGATGATTGTGAGCTGATGGGGTGAAAATTGACCAGTTGGATTTGTCCTGATTTTTTTAAGCAAGATGTACCTGGTGGCACAGTGGTTAGCACTGCTGCCTCACAGCACCAGGGACGCGGATTTGATTCCCGGCTTGGGTCACTGTCTGTGTGGAGTTTGCACATTCTCCCCGTATCTCTGTGGGTCTCCTCTGGGTGCTCCAGTTTCTCCCCACAGTCTGAAAGACATGCTGGTTAGGTTCATTGACCCAAGCAGGCACCGGAGTGTGGCGACTAGGGAAATTTCACAGTAATTTCACTACAATGTTAATGTAAGCCTTAACTGGGACTAATAAATAAACTTTATCTTTATACCTGGATAATGTTTCAGTTTGACAGTAGATGTCAACATTGTAGCTGCATTTGGCTAGGGAACAGACAGCTCCAAAGTAGAGGCCCTCTAAATTTGAGCCAGAATGTTGTAGGCATCCAACAAGAACCGCAGTTTCATTGTACAATGTGAAATGAATTGAATTGGTTGAAGGCTAGCTTCTGGGTTACCTACAGGATGGTAGAAAGTCTATGGTGCAGAACATCCTCACACATATCCTCTGTTCCCTCTCCAGTGAAATTACATCCTTTCTGTAATGAGGTGACCAGAGACACACACAAGACTCAAGTTATGCCCTAACTAATGTTTTATACATAGTTCCAGCGTAACCTCACTGCTCAAATATTATCATATTCCATGCCTTGTCTCATAAATGGAAATAATCATATGCCTTCTTAACCACCTTCTTGATGTGTCTTTAAGGATCTTTAAAGTTTATTTATTATTCACAAGTGAAGCTTACATTAACAGTGCAATGAAGTTACTGTGAAATTCCCCTGGTCACCACAGTCCGGTGCCTGTCCATGTCAATGTATGTAACCAGCACATCTTTGGACTGTGGGAGGAAACTGGAGCACCCAGAGGAAACCCACACAGACACAGGGAGAACGTGCAAACTCCATACAGACAGTGACCCAAGCCAGGAATCAAACCCAGGTCCTTGGTGCTGTGAGGCAGCAGTGCTAACCACTGTGCCACCATGCCATCCAGATAACATAACCTGAGGTTCATAACAATGAAATGCTTATTACGTGAATGAGAAACTGTAAACTTGTACATGTGTCCTCCTACCTCCTGGAAGATGGATGGATGAACAGTTCAACGAAACAGGGTCAATGGTAAATCAACAACCTGATTTATTTTACAAATAATTGAGTAAATTTTCATCTCCTTTGCCTGGCTAGTAATTCTAATAACATAGAAAATATACTTTACACAAAATTCCTCATTCTGTCTCAAAGTGTGACATCGTCCAGTCCCGCCCGCCATAGGAATGGTAGTGGATGGGACAGGACCAGGCAAATGTCCATTGACCTGGGCAGGATTTTCCTGCCTTGGGGCAAGCACAGCCGGAAAATCCCACTTGATTCAACTCAGGTTTGCAATCACCTTATATGAACGTAGATACTGTGGGCAGGATTTTCCGGCCACACTTGCTGCAAGACTGGAAAATCTCACCCAAGGTCAATGGATCTTTGCATGGTCTGTCCCCGCTTGCTACAATTCTCGTGGCAGGTGGGACTGGAAAATTCCACCCTGTATGATTCAAGGCTGTCAGTTCTTTCGCAGTTAGTTGGCTAAATATATTTTTCTGACCAGTAAATTCTCCATAGCTGGTGAACACTAAACCTAAGCTCACTTTCCATGTCTGATTTGATCCAAATTCCTGCAGACTCGGAATGCAACTTTCCTCAGCTTGAGTGGAAGATAAGTTGTGATTTCTCATCTCTCGTTTATGGATTGGACATTTGGCAAGTAAATCTGCCCTCCTTTGCCTGCACTCCAGGCAGTCAGGTTTGCTAAACTCACTGGAATTGGCCCGTCCCCACCACATTATGTGAACGTTTACTGATATGCTTTTTGGCAAATCTCCTTTGTCTCAAGCTGAGATGGAGCCACCATTCAGGACAGAAGCTTTATCTGATCCAATATTTGAATTAAATCCTTTATGAGCTAGATTTGACTCAATAGCAATACCTTGGTATATTTTATGCAAAATTCCTCATTCTGATGTTTTATTATTGTCACAAGCATCAGTATACAGTGAAATGTATTGCTTCTTGCGCCCTATACAGACAAAGCATATCGCTTATAAAGAAAGAAACAAGAGTGCAGAATGTAGTGTTACAGTTGTGGCTAGGATGTAGAGAATGGTCAACTTAATGCAAGGTAGGTCCATTCAAAAGTCTGATGGCAGCAGGGAAGAAGCTGTTCTTGAGTGGGTTGGTACATGACCTCAGAATTTTGTATCTTTTTCTCGACGGAAGGAAGTGGAAGAGAGAATGTCCAGGATGCATGGGGTTCTTAATTATGCTGGCTGCTTTGCCAAGGCAGCAGGAAGTGTAGACAGAGTCAATGGATGGGAGGCTGCTTTGCATGATGGATTGGGCTACATTCACGACCTTTGTGGTTTTTTGCGGTCTTGGGTAGAGCAGGAGTCATACCAAGCTGTGATACAACCAGAAAGAATGCTTTCTATGGTGCATCTGTAAAAGTTGGTGAGAGTCGTAGCTGACATGCCAAATTTCCTTAGTCTTCTGAAACCGTAAAGGCATTGGTGGGCTTCCTTAACTAGCATGTTGGCATGCAGGGGACCAGAACAGGTTGTTGGTGATCTGGACACCTAGAAACCTGAAGCTTTCAACTATTTCTACTTCATCCCCATAGCTGTAGAACAGGGCATGTTCTCCTTTACACTTCTTGAAGTTGATGACAATCTCCTTCATTTTGTTGGCAGTGAGGGAGAGATTACTGTCATTGCACCAGTTCACCAGATTCTCTATTTCATTCCTGTACTCTGTCTCGTCATTGTTTGAGATCTGACCCATTGTTTGAGATCCCAAAATGTGACATCTCTCCCCCTATGCTGGAGAAATACATCCTCTGAGGGCTGTGAAGCAATTTTGACTTTTGACACAAAGTTTATGATTGAACTAGGATTTGCAATCACCTCATTTATATTTAGTACTCTAGATTTACATCTGCCATTTCTATTGCGCTCCAAGTAGTGGCTGTAACGCCATAACAAACAAGAGGATCCCAATATCTTAGTATTGAAAGTTATTTTTAAAAAGGATATTGCCAATATGTGCATAAGAATGTTTTCTAATACTGACATGTTTTGTTTTGCCAGGCCAACTTTCCTTCCTGTCCTTGAGTCATCAACTCATGAGAATAAAATTTCATGGATATCAAACGCCTCATTCAAGTGAACATTATCAATGAGTAAGCCTCAACAACTGAGAACTGGTTTTTTTTCTGGGTCTGTGAGGAACCAGTTGGGCATGCCTTCTTAACACTCAGATGGAGCTGCCAGAACCTGACTGCATTTCCCTCGGGTGAGTTGGGGTAACCTCATTTAGAATGTAAAATGAGATTAGAGAGGAACGTGGCTCTTGGCTGGTTGTCCGCCACTGGGAGGGTGGGAAATTGGTCCAGCATGGTCAGGCTTTCTTCTTCATTCATTCTTTGCCTTTATTCATTTAACAGGATGTGAATATCGCTGGCCGGGCCAACATTTATTGCCCATCCCTAACTGCCCTCCATTTCAGAGGGCATTTAAGAATCAACCACATTGCTGTGGATCTGGAGTGACATGTAGACCAGACCAGGTAAGGATGACAGATTTCCTTCCCTACAGGGCATTAGTGAACCAAATGGGTTTTTCCAACAATCAATTCAGGGTTTTCATCAGATTCATAATTCCAGATTTTTTTGTTGAATTCAAATTTCACCACCTGCCATGGTGGGAATTTGAACATAGGTCCCCACATCTTACCCTGGGTCTCTGGATTACTAGTCCAGTGACGATGCCACTATGCCACTACGTCTCCTAAAACTTAAAGGATTAAAAGCACAAGTGGATGAAGAGCAAAAGACAAGGGGGAGTTGGGGATGGGGGATTGGAGAGAGAGAAATTGGGGGAGGAGAGTTGGAGGTGGACCGTTAACTTAAATTGTAATTTCAGAAGAACTAGGATCTGAAAAGCACTGCAATGGTTAAAACCCCAAAGTCTTTAATTGCTGTAGTGATGATCACACTGGTTGAATCAAGAGCAAGAAATAAAGGAGTGTTTTAGGTGTATATCTGCAGTCTGGATATTACCAACATGCCTGATGCTGAACTCTCCTGACTGCCAAAATGTTATTCTCCATGACCTCATCATTCTCTTCCTGAAAGAACAGATACATTGGGATCACACAAGGGCAATCAATGATTTCAGAAAAGACAGCTCCCTTTAAATTTTCTATTCAATTCAGCAATTACCCTGCTATTGTAGCTTTGTATTGGAACAGAAATATCATCACATGTGACATTTCACCTTCCCAATATTTCCCTGCCTCTAGGACTTCATACTGGCCCAGTATCATCTCTACCAGGCAGGAATATGAAAGAGCAGTAAACAAGTAGGAATACAAGGAAATCATAGGGATGATTAGGTTATGTTGCCTGCTCCTTCACCTCCATGAATTAGAGGACACTTACAGTAAGTAGCTCAGGATTATAGAATCATAGAATCTCTGCAGTGCAGAGGAGGCAATTTGGCCCATCAAGCCTGCACCAACAACAATCCCACCCAGGCCCTACTCCCATAATCCCTCAACAATAAGGGGCAATTTAGTATGGCCAATTAACCTATCCCACACACCTTTGGAGTGTGGGAGGAAACTGGAGCATTCAGAGGAAACCTATGCAGACATGGGGAGAATGTGTAAACTCCGCACAGTCACCCAAGGCCAGAAATGAACCCAGGTCCCTGGCGCTGTGAGGCAGTAGTGCTAATCACTGTTCCAAAGTCACAGGTAGAAATCTTGACATCCATTTTTGGGATCAAAGTTTCAAAAGGAAACACTTCATCTGATTTTGACTTTTAAGACAACTTTCACACTACTTGCAAATTGGGGTTTTTTTGGGAAGAAAATTCAGACCCGAGTAGGCGAGTGATTCCATTGTCATTTAGCATTCAGAAAGGAATGGTCAATGGACAGTGGCTAGAAGTCCCACTGCTTAAGTTAAGGCCATTAAAACTAATTGTAGTTCTCCCCATGCCCTGACCACAACATATGAGTCAGACCAAGGCCAATCCTTAATTGTACAGTGTGATGACATCAGTCAGGTCATTGAGATTGGCCTATTGGAATTTGAAATCCCTGATTAAGGAGTACATTTTAATATGATGTTTTAAGTTTTCTTTCCACTTTGTGTTTTGTTTTGGAGGTTCCCCTCCTTTTAATGAGTTGCCCTTTTGGAGTTAATTTGATTTTGTTTATTTGGTTGAACACAAAAAGATGTTCCTGATTAAGGAATCATTTGATGGGCCAATCAGGGAGTCTTTTCCTTGTATTTAACTGGGAGTGTCAGTTTCTCTGGCACTCCTGAAGTTAGACTGCTGACTGGTAGCACTCTGTGTACTTGTAAATAAAGGGATTTTGGTGCAGAGGCTTCTGCTTCCAGACTTATCACACATGGTTCAACTACTTTGTTGAAGGAAAATCCAGCAACTTTTTTTTTCTCCCCATAAATGGATCGAGTTATGCTTGACATTGTAATTTTAAAGTGATCATTGCTCTTTCACACAAGTGGGCCATAGGGAGCTCGCTCAGTTGTCAGGGAGTTTAAAAATATTAATTAAAGATGAGATATTTTTCAAATAGATGCATGTCTCATTCTCCCCTGTAACGGGTTTTGGCAAGAAGCACTTTGTAAAGTTCTATATATGTGGTGGTAACGTGTGCCAGATCGAAATGACATCTGCAAGCAATCTGGAGCCACTCTATTATCATTTTCTTAACAATGCTGCTTCTGAGTCAGAACAGCTGTGGATCCAGCAGCAGCTACTCAGGCTCAAAATATGTGAACTAAATACAGATTGGGCATTGCTGCATCACAAGTCACGATTACAGATGCAAGCCAGAATATTGGAGGTCAATCTTTCTGCAGTTCTTCACCTATCCCAAAAAATACACTCTTCCAAGCAATGGAGTGCATAGTGGCACAGTGGTTAACACTACTGCCTCACAACACCAGGGACCCAGGTTCAATTCCAGCCTTGGGCCACTATCTGTGTGGAGTTGCATGAATCCCTGTGTCTGTGTGGGTACCGTCTGGGTGCTCTGGTTTTCTTCCGGCAGTCCAAAGATGTGCTGGTTAGGTGGACTGGCCACGCTAAATTGTTGCTTAGTGTTGGGGGATAAGCAGGGTAAATATGAGGAATGGGGCCCGGGTGGGATTCGGTGCAGACTTGATGGGCCAAATGGCCTCCTCCTGCATTGTAGGATTCTATACCCTAAGACCCTTTTTTATACACAAAAAATAACAAGAATTACTTTTAGAGAACAAAGACTCATACTGGAACTTTCCTTCCCTCCCCTACCAACCCATCAATTCTGTACTCGCAAGACAAATAGCTAGAAAATTGATAATATTTAAAATATCAAACATGCTGGAATTACATCAAGTGAAAGCTCAGAACAAAAAAAATTAAACATTTTGATTTGTTGACTGCATGGCAATCTGCAAAACATGTTTATTTTTTAAAAAGAACAAAAGGTAGCTTATCCTTTTTTATTTGTGTACCTACAGCAGCCCACTAAAAGTTGAAAAAATTGCATAGACTCAAAAATATAATTTAATTCAATGGATTCAAGTAATTACAATGTAAGCATGGAAACAGTCAGTCAAGTCAGTCTGCAATTTCAAATTAAACAGAAAGAACTTGGAGTTCAGTGTTTAAAATCTGTCTAAACCTACTTTGCCAGTTTTCTCTTTACAACATTTTTATTAGGCCAACGAGGATTCTGAAGTGTGCACCACAGCAAGCTGTCAACTTTACGTGGCACAATATAGCAAATGCTTTCCCAACATTAATTGGCCCCATCAAAGATATTAGATTCCACACAGAAAGTACCCAGTCCTTTCAAAGGGCAAGACAGAAGCCATTTTACCAACCTCTCCACCCCTCCTCCGCATTGGAAAGCAGCACTGTGTCATAGAACCATAGGATCCCTAAAGTGCAGAAGAGGCCATTCGGTCTATTAATTCTGCAACAACTCTCTGACCAAGCATCTTACCCAGTCCCACCCCCTCACTGTTCCTGTAAACTTACCCCACTAATCTACACATCTTGGGACACTAGGGGGCAATGTAGCATGGCCAATCCACCTAACATGCTCATCTTTGGACTGTGAGAGGAAATCGGAGCACACGAAAGAAACCCATGCAGATACGGGGAGAATATGCAAACTCCACATAGTCATCCAATGCTGGAACTGAACACAGGTCCATGGCACTGTGAGGCAGCGGTGCTAACCACTGTGCCACCCAAAATATTAATGCAATTCTTCTCTCACCCACAAGCAACAATAGCTTCGTGGTCACCATTAGATTTCTGCTGTGGTGAGATTCGAACCCAAGTTCCCAGACCGTTTTCCTGTTCTCTGCATAAGAACATAAGAACATAAGAAATAGGAGCAGGAGTAGGCCATCTAGCCCTTCGAGCCTGCCCCGCCATTCAATAAGATCATGGCTGATCTGTCGTGGCTCAGTTCCACTTTCCCGCCCTCTCCCCATAACCCTTAATCCCCTCCCTTATCAAGAACCCATCAACCCGCTTCTTAAAAATATTTAGCGAGGCAGCCTCCACCACTTCAACGGGCAGAGAATTCCAGAGATTCACCACCCTTTGAGTGAAGAAGTTCCTCCTCAACTCCGTTCTAAACCACCTCCCCTTTATCTTGAGGCTGTGCCCCCTAGTCCTACTGTCTTTTTTGAGCGGGAAGAGTCTCTCCACCTCTATCCTATCCATCCCATTCATCATCTTATACGTCTCAATGAGATCTCCCCTCATTCTTCTAAACTCTAACGAGTACAAGCCTAGTTTATTCAGCCTCTCCTCATAGCTCAACCCCCTCAACTCCGGTATCAGCCTAGTAAACCTCCTCTGCACTCCCTCCAAGGGCAAAATATCCTTGCGCAGGTGCGGCGCCCAAAACTGCACACAGTACTCCAGCTGCGGCCTCACCAATGCCCTATACAGCTGCAGCAAGACCTCCCTACTTTTATATTCAATCCCCCTCGCTATGAAGGCCAGCATCCCATTCGCCTTCCTGACCACCTGCTGCACCTGCAAGCTGGGTTTTTGCGATTCATGCACAAGGACCCCGAGGTCCCTCTGCACCGTCGCCTGCTGCAGTTTTTTGCCACGTAAGTAATAGCCCTTCCTACCATTCTTCCTACCAAAGTGGACCACCTCACACTTGCCAACATTAAATTCCAGTTGCCATTTCCTGGCCCATTCGCCTATCTAGATCCTTCTGCAGACTCTCCACACCCTCCGCACAATTTGCCTTTCCCCCAATCTTGGTGTCATCAGCAAATTTCGACACCCTACACTCGGTTCCCTCCTCCAGATCATCTATATAAATGGTAAATAGCTGAGGCCCCAGCACCGATCCCTGGGGCACCCCACTAGTCACCAACCGCCAATCCGAATAGCACCCATTGACCCCCACTCTCTGCCTCCTATTTGACAACCAATCCTCTATCCACGCTAACACCCTACCCCCAACTCCATGTCCCCTGACCTTCTGCAATAACCTCTTGTGAGGTACCTTGTCAAACGCCTTCTGAAAATCTAGAAAGACCACATCCACCAGCTCTCCTCTATCCACTGCCCTAGACACATCCTCATAGAACTCCAGTAAATTTGTCAGACACGACTTCCCTTTAATGAAACCGTGTTGCGTCTGCCCTATCAAGCAATTCCCTTCAAGATGCCTCGCAATTTCCTCCTTAATGACGGATTCTAACATTTTACCTACCACAGACGTTAAACTAACCAGTTTAAAATTACCAGTCCAGTGACAATATGACTATACCACTGCCTGTCGAAAACTTCTGAAGCCTTCTTCTGTCTGGAGCTCCTGCTTATTAGGATTTAGCAGCTACCTCTTAACCTGCGCAGATATAGTTATTCTTGTTCCCTCTAACTGTCCCTCCTATCCTGATTGTTTAAGACTGGCAGCTCTCCAGTACCTCACCCACATGAGCTTGGACTACATCAACAGGTCCATTCCACTGTAGGCTATCACAGCCATGTCCAATCCTGTCCTCCCCCATCATCTACAAGCATGTTAGAGATACCAAATAGGAATTAGGAGTATCTAATTCTCCTCAGGAGTCTAAAGATGCCAATTGTACTGACCTTTGTTCTCGCTTTACCCAAGGCCATTACTTCTAACCAAATCTGGTCAATTTGATGCTTATATGGTTCAGAATCATTTGGAAAAGTTATATTTACTCACTGGATAAAAATCTGCATGTATATAGTACCATCAACAGCACTTCATAGCTGCACTGTCAGACAAAATTTAAGAATAAGCCACAAAACTGACAAAATTTAATACTGAACCACAAAATCTGTTATTGTTGGGTTTTAAGGAATGTTTTAATGGAGGAAAAAGTGGAAGTGAGGTGGAGAATTTTTTGGTGGGGAGGGGGGTTGGTGGAATCACACAGCTTAGGGTCTTGATAGGTAAAAGCACAATCGTCAATGTTACAGCAAAGTAAATTGGGAATACAGAATTGGAGGAAGATAGTTTAAAAAAAAACAAGACTGGAGGAGAAAAGTCTATGCAGAGGCTTGAACACAAAGTGAAGAGTTTTAAATGCAAACCATTGTTGGGCCAGGAGCCCATACAGGTTGCTGAGCACACAGGTGATGGGTGAACAGGACTTGATGTGAATTAAGATCCAGGTGGGAGCTTTTGAAGAACTGAGGTTTATGGAACATGGAATACAGGGGACGAACAAGGACAGCATTAGAATATGTCCTTCATAGAGTCATAGAATCCCTAAAGTGCAGAAGGAGGCCATTCAGTCCATCGAGACTGCACCAGCCACAATCCCACCTGGGCCTTATTACTGTAACCCCAGTTAAGCTTCAGTAACCATCAGTTAAGCAGGAGATAAACTTTTCAACCTCATTTCATATTCCTCTTCAGTTTTTATTGAATTAATTTTGCTTCTCCTCCTTTTGGATTACTTGACATCAGGGCCAAAAATGCAGCATTCAATAGCCAGAAGAACGGGTGCACAAGCTGCAGTCCCAAGGAAGATTGGTCATAGTAAGGTTGGCACAGTGATACAATAGTTAGCGTTGCTACTTCACAGCATCAAGGACCCAGGTTCAATTCCTGCCTTGGGTGATTGTCTGTCTGGAGTTTGCATGTTCTCCCTGTGCCTGTGTGAGTTCCCTCAGGGTGCTCTGGTTTCATCCCACACTCCAAAGACGATTGGCCATGTTAAATTTCCTCTTAATGCCAGGACATTGGCAAGGTAAATAAAGGGATAGTACTCGGATGGAATTGTTGTCAGTGCAGGCTCGATGGGCCAAATGGTCTCCATCTTTTATGTAGGGATTTTACAATTCTAATCTCATTCAGGTGATTTTTGCCTCTCTGTGGAGGAAGCCAAACCTTAACATTTAACAATCCAAAACATTCCTTGTACAACCCACTAGCTGCTTCATTAAGAAAGCGAGCACTCAAGTCATTCACACACTCTCACTTTAATTATGTTTGGCAGATAAATGCCTTACACTTCACAGGGGGTTGTAAAAGAGAAGTATGCAATATCTGCTAATCTATCATAAAAGTTCACCTCACAGACAGACCGAGTCCAACGTCAGAAGTCAACTATTTGGAACAAGCTAGGAACCAAATATGCCTCGACTTCTCAGTGTGAGAGAAGGAAAGCTTTAAGATCAAAACACACACACACACACACACACACACACACACACACACACACACACACACACACACACACACACACACACACACAGAGTTGGTGAACATTTTGTCTCCGTCTTATGTTCCCCAGTAATGCAAACTTCTCAAAAGGACAATATGAAAAGTAAATATTAATTTTATAAAAATATCCTTCTTTAGCTTTCAGAGGCATTTATGCTCACATAAACAGCTCTAATTGACATTCACAAAGTAGACACAGCTGCTGAGTTTGTGATGGATGGTAAGAGATGGAGTGTACTCTCGCTTAGAAACAAAAGCAAACTTTTCATACAGCTTTTTGGTACTTCAAATAAACTTTCACTAGGCAGAGCAAACAAGAGCCTAAGTGCAACAAAACTGTTTATTGGCTCATGCACACATTTACCTCACTCAAAAGGAGGTCTGTCTGGCAAATCAGGTTCCAGCAATTTATTCCAATTACACATTTTGTTTTACAATGTTTTGCAAAAACCAGAATGTGAGCAACATAAAGTTTATTTATTAGTATCACAAGTTGGCTTACATTAACGCTGTAATGAGGTTATTGTGAAAATTCCCTAGTCGCCACACTCTAGCACATGTTTGGGTGCACGGAGGGAGAATTTAGCATGGCCAATGCACATAATTGGTACACGTTTTATGCAGTACCTGGAGGAAACCCACACAGACACGAGGGGAACTTACAGACTGTGGCCCAAGCCAGGAATCGAACACCAGTCCCTGGCACTGTGAGGCAGCAGTGCTAACCACTGTGCCACCGTGCTGCCCATCAAAAATGAGTAAATATTAAATTTTACTCCATCTAAATGACTCAGTGGGTAAATACATTACCCAGTGTGGTACTGAGATGTGAAGCTGTGTGAGAATCCTACCCCAAATATATTTCTGAGTCTGTACTGGAACCAGTGGATTTCAACCAAGCCACTTAACCTTCCAGTCCCCGGACTATAGAGGAATAATGTAGTCAGCCAGAGATCCTGCTCTTGACTGTTGTCCAATGACCCACTGACTTTGGACAAGGGCAAGATCACCTGATGCACTGACACTTAAGTATAAATTTCCACGCTGCTGCAACTTGAGTTGGTTCCTGGCAATCAGCACTGCTAATTAAGGCAATGGAGAGATCTTTAAAAATTAAAAGACTGCCTTGGCTAGGCCTGTTCTAATTGTCACAATATGGAACAGGTGCTACAGCAATTCCCTTCTAACCTAGAACTGAAATGAGGATAACTCCAAAAGATGGAACATTAGCTCCATGGAGAGAAAGATGGGTACAGTGTCCATGTTGGGACCACTCCCTGCGAAGACTTCCCACTCCTCTTTCTAATATTCAGTGGCCATGTAGTTATCCTTTAAGTTTGAACCTATAAAGGGTTGCAGAAGTGTTAGCGATGGCTCACTGTGCCCTCTAGTTTCCAAGACAGGACTGAGGAAGTTCATGCCATTATCTTGGTAGGTGCTGGGGAGTATATATTTCCCAACAAACGTCACTAAAAGAAACAGTTTGTCATTATCACATTCCTGTTACTGGAATCTTGCTATGTGCAAATTGTTTGCCACATTCCTCATACTTTAATGACTATATTTGAGACATTCTGAGACTATGAAGGATTGTTACAGACAGATGCATTTTTCATTATTTAAGCTGCTCCTGGCTGAAGGACTCAATGTTTTCAGGTGAGAAGAAGGTTTATAAAAATAATCAAACCTACATTTAATGCCTGAAAAATGACAAACATTAGGACAGAGGCAAATAGTAAAACTGTCAATGTCTCATCTGACGCTCCTATTTATTTGCGCACAGTTCATGTGTGTAATGTGCAAGTAACCTACAGTGTTTAGAAAACATCAAGCTACTATCACTCCATCTACAGAAAAATAAATCAAGATAGAACTCTGCCAGATACTGACTGTAGCACTTTGCTGTTGTATACGCATTTCTGTGATGTGAGTAACAGCATGCAAATGAGATCTTAGGCTCACCTGTGTTATGAGCATTTTTGAATATTGACATTGATACGAGAGTGAAAATTATAAAATGCAAATACAGAGTGACCAATCTCCATGCAGTAACAGCCAATTCATGGGCACTTGTCAATACTGTTCAACAGTCCCATTTGTTGTAACAGTGTAAGGAGACTGCTCTTGTAAGCTTAATATGCTACATGAAGTTCACCATTTTAATAGGGTTGGTTCTTGCTTCAATGGGGCATTTTGCAACATACCTAAATGTTTTTTCTCCCAGACCCTTCAATTGCATTTTCTGCATCATAAACTTGTTGGAATGGAAACAGTTAATGGCACAGCAAGGGAGTTGTGAGGGCGACAGGCTATCTAGATGGATGGGAAATTCAGAAAGTAAAACCTTGCCTTTAAATAGCACTTTTCAGAAGCACCATGCAACTCAAAGCGTTTCACAATCATTGACATGTAATCAAAACAGCAGCCTGTTAGTGTGCACCAAACCTCCATAAACAACTATGTGGTAATAACCAGATTATCAGTTTGTGTTGCCATGTTGAAGGAGAGGTAATTATGGGCCAAATATTCTTTGAGATAGTGTCATGGAATTATTTTAACAGGAAGATGGGTCCTCGATTGAACATCTCATCCAAAAGTGTCAACATCACTGACAATACATCGTCTCCCTCAATACACCATTTCACTGGAGTGTTAGCCTTAATTTTTGAGTTCAAATCCTGGAGTGGAAGCTGAACCTGCAACCTAGTGACTAAACGTCAGAACATGTAGAGAAAAGGGAATTTTAAAGGGGGAAACAAAATTGGATTAAGGAAGAAATAGAAAAGAAAAAGGACACTTTAAAAATCTCCAACAAAAGGATTTAGCATTTGAAAGAATGAAACTCCAGTTTCCAAAGGTTGATGACCCAAGTCAGACAATACCCTATTCAGATAGCCCAATAGCCTATTTTGAGCTATTACATGGGTACAATCAGATAATATTTAACAGCAGCATTGGATACGTCTAGATTCATAGGGTAGGATATTCTGACTGTGCTCACCCCAAAATGCTGCCTAACGGCCAATGGACTTTTGCATGGACCACCTACCACCCCCTCACCCCCTCCAGCCCACCCGCTATGATTCCCATAACGGGCAGGACGGGAAGTCCCCCCTTACTGTTCAGCAGCTCAAAAGCAGGCAGGAAGTTAGCAACCACATTAGTTTTTAAACCTGCTCATCCAAGTGGTTATTGCAGCAATTCCTCAAGCCTCAGTTTTCCCCTTGATAAATGAAGTACTCATTACAAACATTACAGACAGAATACCACTGGAAAGAGCAGCAGTGGAATATTTGGGAAAGAAATATTTAGAATACAAATCTAAAATACAAATATAGATTGAATATTTTTAAAAATTAATCTGATGAAAATAAAAAAAGAATTGCCAAAAGAAAAACATCTGCATATCTGATAGTCTGAGACAAATTATTTGACTGCATTCAATTTTCAGCATTACTTCAATTCACCAGGGCCAAACCTTCACAACCTGGTCAAGGACAGGGTTAACATACCTATCCCTTTGTCTGTGGCTCTCAGCAGACAGCTGTTTCACCTGGCTCAGTGCCTCCATTTACATCCTGGCAGCTCTGCTATCAGGTTGTGTATGAGAGAGAAAGAGTGCATGAGAAAGAAAGAGATAGAAAGAGAGGAAGGAGAGGAAGAGATAGAAAATTGCATATGGAGACAGCTCCCTAAACAGTAACACTGATCGAGACTCATCACCACAAGCTTAAGGGCTAGACTTTTAAGAAGGAGACAGGAAGCAGAAATCAGCTAAGTTCCCAAATCTGCAACCTGCCTCCTATTGGGAGACCCCCCCTCCACCATATTTTAATTCTGGGGAGCTGAGCCCACCAACTCCAGTGGCAGGTCCAAGGCAACAACAAAGGCAGATGGATGGCAAGGCTGGCAGGCTAGAATGCCCATATCCTTTTTCTAGGACATCAGCCCAGTTGTAACCATGACTATCAGACCCTCAGACCCATCTCCCTCAATACAGCACTTCACTGGAATGTTAACCTTGATTTTTGAGTTCAAATCCTGGAATGGAAGCTGAACCTGCAATCTAGTGACTAAATGTCAGATCATGTAGAGAAAAAGGAATTTTAAAGGGGAAAACAAAATTGGATTAATGAAAAAATAGAAAAGAAAAAGGGCACTTCATATCCCCCATGCATCCTCCATGCTCACCCATAACCACTCAATATCTACTATGTAAAGAGCCAACAAAACATTGACAAGTCTTTGAAATGCTCGTGACACACTGTTCAACTTACAGCTTGAAAATAAATATCAACCACAGCCATTCATAGTATCAGTTGTACACTTAATTTTGTGTAGAAAACATAGCCATTTAAAAAAAACTCAAATAAATAATATATTTAATTACCCTGCAATAAATTATCAATTAAATTGAGTTGGCTCCCCTCTGCAGCTATGTCAATATTGCCCACTCAGTTAAGTGTATTAGTTCAAAGTTGAGCCAGGCATACATAATGAGGCCATCTGGTAAATGTATCAACAGAAGCAGTTAGAACAGATGGCCAACCATTTTTCTTCCAGATGATTTCATAATGAATTAATATCATTTGATTAGGGCGCTCATTCAAGTATCAGAATCAAGCACTTCTGTCATCAGGTGTAGTGCATCCACTTACAAAGCGCCAATCTCAAAAGAACTGTTCCTTAAAAATATCCAATATGGTAATTCCACCTTCCCCCCTAGCCCCAATTCTTACATATCTGAATGCTTTGATCGAATTGTGGACAGAGATGTCCTCATCCGACAATCCTTAGTTGCTTAGTTACCATGACATAAGTGTTTTGAAGCAGGGGTTGAATCATCTAACCCTAAAGCCCAGCAAGTCTGCACCAACTCTGTGAAAGAGCATCTTACCCAGTCACCCAAGGCCAGAATCAAACCCAGGTTGCTGGTACTGTGAGGCAGCAATGCTAACAACTGTGCCACCCTTAGGGTCCATGCTTTCAAAATATTGAGCAGCAAGGAACATGGAAGGAAGTAGATTATTTGAGGATTTACTTAAGAAGTAGCATATATAAGAGTTAAAGTTAATTTTAGAAAGAAACAAGCATGGATTTTAACATCACCTTCCTTTTCTAGGTGCACTCCCAGCTAAAATAGCCATCAGTACAAGGAAAAAAAGGTTGATCAGAAGAAATCATAGCCGATAATTCAGACCCAAATCTTTGTCATGAAGGCTTTATTAAGACAAAGATTCACCTCCTTTTCTAGGTTCCTATCTGAATTTAGAAAATAAGAATTTGCTGGACTATCCCAGGTAGATTAGAAGATGACTTTTGCTGGTGATACTGTTGATAATACAATGGGATGTTGTCCTATCCAGTCATCATCATCGCAACATATGTTACTGGAAATCAGGGACCCCCTATTCAATATCTCCAAGTCTCTGCAGCTTTACCTGTCGCTTTTTACTTGCAGCTCAAAGTTCTCATTCAAATGTTGCTTATCTTCAATTTTTAATTGTGATTCGACTCCCCATAAATAAAATGCATAGCACAAGCAAAACATTCTCCTTCAATGATTATCGAAATTTTTTTTGATTGCACAAAATGGCAAAATAAGCAGCAAATCTACAATGACTAGCATCAAATGATACATTCTTCAGGAGCCGAAATATAGTACTCCTTACTCTCCAATATTCCAGCTTTTTGAAATCAAAATCCCGACAGTGCAGAAGGAGGCCAATCGGCCCATCAAGCCTGCACCGACAACAATCCTACCCCTGTAACCCCATACATTTATTCTGCTAATCTCCTGACACTAAGGGGCGATTTAGCATGGGTAATCCACCTAATTGGCACATCTTTGGAGTGTGGGAGGAAACCTGAGCACCGGAGGAAACCCACGCAGGCACGGGGAGAACGTGCAAACTTCGCACCAGAATTGAACTCAGGTCCTTGGTGCTGCAAGGCCTCAATGCTAACCACTGTAGCAAGAAATGATAGCTCATTTTCTGTTGTCACGTACATAAATGGATTGTGTCATTTCCAGGAATCAGCTTTCAGACACATGTTGTACTTTCTCACAGAAACATCTTTGTTGCAGCTCTGATAGTTGATAATACCTGATCACACTGCATATGTGACTTGTTTGTTCCCTGGTCCATGTGCAACAAATTGAAAAATTCTACCGCAGAAACTGTACTCCATTTTCCTGAAGAGGAAACAAAGAGTTACAGTACAACAAAGACTCAAACAATTAGACATCAATACTTACAATACAATGGCCACTGATGCTGTAAAAATTATGATCTACATTTTAATCAATAGCACTCATATTCTCTTAATCTTTGATAATATCACCCTGTTTTTAAACTGGCCTTGACCTTTCAGAAGTAAATTGAATATCTTGGACTGTTAGGAGACACTCTAGATCTTGAGTAGAATAGAATACCTACAATGCAGTCGGAAATCACTCAGCTCATCAAGTCTACACCAACAATAATCCCACCCAGGCCCTATTCCTATAATCCCTTGCATTTACCTGAAAATTCCCCTGACACTAAAGGACAATTTAGCATGGCCAATCCACCTAAGCTGCACATCCTTGGAGTGTGGGAGGAAAACCAGTGTGGGCAGCACGATAGCACAGTGGTTAGCACTGCTGCTTCAAGCTCCAGGGACCTGGGTTCGATTCCCGGCTTGGGTCACTGTCTATGTGGAGTTTGCACATTCTCCTCGTGTCTGCGTGGGTTTCCTCAGGGTGCTCCGGTTTCCTCCCACAGTCCAAAGATGTGCGGATTAGGTTGATCGGCCGTGCTTAAAAATTGCCCTTAGTGTCCTGAGATGCATGGGTTAGTGGGTACATATGTAGGGGTATGGGGGTAGGGCCTGGGTGGAATCGTGGTTGGTGCAGGCTTGATGGGCCAAATGGCCTCTTTCTGTACTGTAGGGTTTCTGTGATTTCTTTCTATGATTCAAAACAAAACACCCAGAGGAAACGCACGCAGACACAGGGAGAATGTGCACACTCTGCATAGTCACCTGAGGCTGAAATTGAATCTGGATCCCTAGCACTGTGAGCAGCACTGCTAACCACTGCACCACCTAACAGCCCACCTGGACCTGGAAGTTTCTTCTAGAGAGATGGTGGAAAGCACAACAGGAATTAGTAACTGACTGGAGCAGAGGTGGTGACAGCTTTTATTTGGGTAAATATGGAGCTGAAGGAAGAGGATTAACAGGATTGGAAAAAAAACAAACACATAGGACGGAGGCACTATTCTTGTTGAGGATAAACAGAAAAAGTGATGGTTAACTTGTACTTTGTAATTTTGGCATAATGGCCTGTAACCTCTGATTGAGTGCTAGTTGAATTGGATTGTCACACAGTTCAAAAGTACCCACCTTGAAATCCAGCCAATTCTATCGTGCCCGACTGTCCGATTCAAGCTGGGCAAGATCTGGGTAGTGCAGTGCATCCCTAGAACCTAACATTGAGGTTCAATGTGTATGTTTATAGGTTTTACACATTGTTATAACAGACAGATGCAGAGTATAAATGGTGTACTTGGCACACTGGTTTGGTGGTAGGGATTGTGGCTATAAGAGGTAAAAGTGGAAAAGCTTTGCTGCTGCTCTGAGCCCCGGTCAGCGAAGTTAAGGCTGAACTTGTAGAAACGAAAAGCTCTCGGCGGTGAGTACTGAGTCAACCAATCCACATGAGAAAGCATAAAGTGATTGTGTTAGGAGATAAATGCTGCTGCAACAGGTAAAGTGTGTTAATAAAGTGTAAAAAAACAAATACACAGTGAAAAAGAGCACATTCCTTCACCATTCGACAAGCCTTCCTCGCCTCAGCCAATCAGCTGCAACAACTCTTCCCAATCCAAGACACACTCTGCAACTGGTTAAGAAAAACTGCCGGGTGGCTTAAAAGTCAATCATTCAATCTCCAGGGCAGGGGCAGGCAAAGAAAAAACAATTTGAAAAAAAAAATTAAAAATTTGTCTCTTACTTAAAAGATTGACACAAACTTCATCCATTGACTGTGTCTATCTACCCGCTGCCTCGAAAAAGCAGCCAGAATAATCAAGGATCCCCACACACCACAGACATAGGCCAGAATTTTACCTTCCCGCCCGCCTCTGGAATTGGAGTGGGCAAGCGGATAGACCATGGAAAGGTCCATTGACCTCGGGCGGGATTTTGCAGTTTCAGGACTAGTGAGGCTGTAAAATCCCGCTCGCTCTCTTTCACGTACCAACTAACTCAAAAACAGCTTCATCCCTGCTGCCAAGAGACTTTTGAATCTAAAAGTCAAGTTTATTTATTCATCACAAGTAGGCTTACATTCACACCGCAATGAAGTAACTGTGAAAATCCCTTGCTGACCTTACATTGATTGTTCTCTACATCCTAGCTATGACGTTAACACTACATTTCCTTTCCTTTTTTCTCTATGAACAGCATGCTTTTTCTGTACAGTGTACAAGAAACAATTCTTTTCACTGTATACTCATATATAAAGTTTGAAGTTTATTTATTAGTGTCACAAATTGGCTTAGATTAACATAATTAACACATGAAGTTACTGTGAAAATCTCCTAGTCACCACACCCCAACACCTGTTTGGATATACTGAGGAAGAATTTAGCGTGGCCAATGCCCCTAACCAGCAGGTCTTTCTGTGGGACGAAACAGCAGCACCCGGAGGAAACCCACACAGACACGGGGAGAACGTGCAAACTTCTCACAGTGACCCAAGCTGGGAATTGAACCTGCCTTCCTAGTGCTAACCTCTGTAAGAAGTCTCACTACACCAGGTTAAAGTCCAACAGGTTTATTTCGTAGCAAAGGCCACTAGCTTTCCGAGCACTGCTCCTTCGTCAGGTGAGTGGGGAGTTCTGATCACAAACAGGGCATATAAAGGAACACACTCAGTTTACACAATACTGATTAGAATGTGAATCTTTACAGCTAATCAAGACTCACTTCTAATGTTTGCTACCAAATAAACCTGTTGGACTTTAACCTGGTGTTGTAAGATTTCTTACTGTGTTTACCCCAGTTCAATGCTGGCATCACCACATCATGCTAACCACTGTGCTGCCCCAACAAGAATAACTCAAATCAAAAAACACATTTTATAGGGAATAACACTGCATTGAGTAAAACTTCAGCTGAATGTGGATGCAGTTGGATTTATATACACATAATCAAAGCACCAATATTGGCAGCACAGAGAACATTGTACACATGGGCACTGCCCTCCCCTCTCTGTTCAGGTGCTGAATTCAATGACAATCCAGCAGTGGCGCACGCGCGCTGCCCGGGCTCCAGCAGCAGGGGCGGCACCGTGCGGCGGGCGGGCCAGCGGGGCCGGCCTCTGATTGGCGTGCCCGTTGCCGTGGCAGCCGCCGGTGCCGGCCTCTGATTGGCGTGCTCGTTGCCGTGGCAGCCGCCGGGCCGGCGCCAGCCTGGAGCGGCGTGTGAATGGGTGACGTCACGGGGCTGGCGCCGGCCAGTCTAGGGCGCGCGCTCCGGGTGCGAACCCGCTGCCAATGAATGAATGAGTGTGTGTGTGTCAGCGAGCGGAGCGCAGCGCAGGAATGTACACACAGATCTCAGTGCAAAGACAACACAGCTGGGCAGCCCGGAAGGGGGGCGAGCAACCCCGGGGGGATGGGGGACAAGTTGTACTCCTTCCCCCCCCACCCCAAAATAGGGGCCACTTACGCCGCTAACCAAATCTCTTTTTTTTAACATGAAGTTACAATAGTGATGGGACTTGCACAAAAAAACAACGCCGTTTTCTGTCAATATTATCTGCAAGTGCACACTTATCCCAGTTTACGAAAATTCCCGTGCTGTAGAAGAGTGCAGCTACTTGTGCAGGGTTACTTGTCAATAAGAAAAAAAGCCTCGAGATTTTTCCCTTTGCAAACAACAAGCCGCTTAAGCCAGCCACGATAAGAAATCAGTGATGATGCATTTGGATACATCCTTTTCAGAATGAAACAGTTTCATGGAGATTTCATGTCAAGGTGGATGACTTTCACTCCGCGGTGATGTATCCGTGGCTTCTCACATGGATAGCCCTGCTGCTGACACACACATGTAGTTACTTACTTTGTATATATTAATGTCGGCAATCAAAATAAATATCCGAGCCTAGGTTCTGGGACTGAGTTAAAGTTTTTAAAATCATTCGGAGAGAAAGAGGTAGGAAAAATACCGGATTTACAGAACATATCCGAGAAAAACAAGAGTCTTTCACTTAGATACTCTGTGTTTCCAGAATTTTGGTATTTTTACTAATTTTTAACGCCACGAATTTCAATATAGGCCTAAGGGCAAGGGCAGTAGTAAGTAAAAGATATGGCTTGACATAAAATCTGGTTTATTCGAGTAATATTAAATCGGCACTTATCACCTCTTTTTATCTCTGGATTCACAACGCAATTCACATGCAGTATTACAGCGTGTATGTGGCAGAGACTGGGGCTGGACAGAGCAGGGATGGTAATTGGAACACGCTGCCGCATATTGGGAGCACAGACTAAGCTATTAACTAATGCACACCAGATCTATCTATGTGGATATATATGGATATATCTATCCAAAACTTAGTGGATACTGGAATGAATCGTAACTAGTTGCAGAACTATCTGTCAGAAACTGTTGCTGTATTTCATTAATGAACAATACTTTCCAATAAGATATCAGAACGATAAACACATACTCCGGTCTCAACAGAGGAAAGTGCAGCATATGCTAAAACTACATAAATAGATTTCTATTAGTGTTGCTTTTTGCTGCATCACAATGGATTGTGATAAGGCATGTTTTAATTTAAGACTTTCTCCAGAATTGTTCCTGAGAATTATCCATCTTTTTCCATATCCTCACACCCTGGAATCCTGATATAAGGCAAAACAAATTTCGACTAGTTTTTGAGCTGTGAGATTAAATTATAGCCACTGGTGTTTTAAAGGAAATCGAGAATCAACGAAAGCAATGGACTTTAGCATTGCTATTATAATACATAAAATCCCTACAGTACAGAAGGAGGCCATTCGGCCCATCGAATCCTCACGTTCCCTGAAAGAGTATCTTACCCAGCCCTCCTTCCATCCCCATAACCCCACACATTATCATGGATAATCCACCAAACCTGCACATCTTCAACTACTCCCACAATTCTAAGAAGTAGAAAAGCAACGAACATGATGCAATCACATAGAATCATTGCAACGCTAAAGTGCAGAAGGAGTTCATTTGGACCCATCAAGTTTGCACTGACCACAATCCAACCAGGCCCTATCCCTCTAACATCACATATTTACCTTGCTAATCCCCCTAACACTAGGGTTAATTTAGCATGGCTAACCTAACCCAAGCAACCTAACTCACACATCTTTGGACTGTGGGAGGAAACTGGAGCACCTGGAGGAAACCCATGTAGACATGGGGAGGATGTGCAAACTCCACACAGACAGTGATCCGAGGCTGGAATTGAACCTGGATCCTTGGCGCTGTGAGGCAGCAGTGCTAACCATCATCGATATTTAGGCTTTTCACTCAAAACCAAGTCTGCTGTGTATGACGTTTTATTGGTGTGCCTAACACTAGACTTCCAAAGCAACTGCTCTAATCGCAGAAGAAGATTCCCAGGGCAATGGAAACATTTTAGGGATATCCTCAGAACTTCCATCAAGAGATAAAAAATTCCTGCTGACTCATGGAAGTTCCTGGATTGTGATCAACCAAAATTCTGGAAGAGAACGAACCCATCGAGAGACTTTGTGGGAACATGCAGGGGCAACGTTGAGGCATTAGAGAAGATGCACAAACCTGGACAACTCATCTACTTAACCCTTCAAGTCTCTCAGAACTCATCAATCCAGAGTGGAAGAACATCATCCTCAATCCTAGGGACTTTTTACATAAAATCGTAAATGAACCAGACATGAATATTAGATAAAGGCACCACAGATTGTTGTATTCAGAGGGACAATGCCAAACTGTCCTGCCCTTGTGGAAAAATGGGTGTAGGAAACATATTTAAGCAAAGGTCCATCAGGCAGTGGTCTGCATGTGACGTCCTTGAGTCACTGTGGGAAAAGGAGATGATGGACACTGTGGCTTGATTTCCTGAACAGATTATCAAAGTCATTTTGCAAAATGGGGTGGCACAGTGATGGCACTGCTGCTTCACAGTGCCAGGGACCCAGGTTTGATTCCCAGCTTGGGTCACTGTCTGTGTAGAGTTTGCACATTCTTCCTGCATCTGTGTGGATTTCCTTGGGGTGTTCCAGTTTCCTCCCACAGTCCAAAGATGTGGGGGTTAGATATATTGCCATGATAAATTGCCCCTTAGTATAAGGGGGACTAGTTAGGGTAAATGCATGGAATTTTGGGGATGCGTCTGGGTGGGATTGTAGTCAGTGCAGATTTGATGGATCAAATGGCCTCTTTCTGCACTGTAGGATTCTATTGATTCTATGAATGCCTCATCATCAGAACTTTTCGCAAGCAACAGGATATAGCTCGCATGGTGGTGAGAAGGGCCCCCCTGTTTGATCCTTCTTGGATCCAAGGTCCTATTTTACCATTTCCTTCTAAGTGCTGGGTGGACTTAAAACTGGGAGTGTTTCAGATCCAACTTTTAGACCCATTCTCAGGCACCCCCATAAGCACACTGCCTGAAAAAACACCAATGATTCTGAATCATGCTGCGGAAGCCTGTGGCGGGGTTTAACACACTCAAGACCCTGCAGCTCCAATTGGTGCCACCAACCGCGCATGCGCAGTAAAAAAAATAGAAAAACTCTCCCCTACCACATTGCTCCCTGGCCGGATAATACCTCCCTCCCTCCCCCACTGATCACATGCAAAGTGGCAGTGAATCCTCCTGCCCCCCCCCCCTCCCCCCCCACCACCAATCACACACAGAGTGGCAGCAGACTCCCTCACTGTCCCCCACCGCCCCCACTGATCTGAGTGAAGCCATCCGACCTACCTCCCTGCCTCCCCCACTGATTTAAGTGGAGCAATCTGACCCACCTTCCTCCCTTCCCCACTGATCTGAATGGAGCTATCTGATCCACCTCCCTGCCCCCTTACCACGCCCACCCCCCACAACTGATCTGAAGCAGAGAGCTGCCAGAAGCGGGCGCGGATAATGTTACTCGCCTCACGGCTGACTTTTCCAAGTTTTTGTGTTCAAAGTCTGGCACCCAAAGTCTCAGTACCACTGCACGCTACTCTTGAGGCAGCTGTAGTGAAGAAAAGACCATCGGCCAGCTCCCTCTGGAGGGTGCCTTTGTAAAGAAGGTCTGGAAAGAGGCAATGTTTTTTGTTGAGGTTTACCCTGAGCTGCTCCATAACACAGGACCCAATGCTCTGGGGGCCATTTCTAGGATGGACATGGACACTGAAATAAACATTATTACCTGGAAGATCATTACCTTGGTGAAAGACACTCTTTGGTCTTCCAGTGCAAAGAGCTGTCCACAACTGATTGTTGGCCCACACTATGTATTGAGGGATTTGGGGACAGTGACCTGCAAAGGCTAAACGGAGAGAAGCACTGTCAAATTCCCTACTGCCATAACATATGGAGGGTCTGGAACCCAGGTAGAGTTCTTTCAGTTTCATGAACCAGAGAATGTTTGACATGAAATGTAAATTGTAAATATAGCCTGTCCTTTTCAAGTATAATGGGGCACCTCAGAGTGCCATATATTGAAGGAAACATAACTGTATTGTACTTAGTGTAATGTAAAATTTGAATTCTTATATAATGTACTTTCTACAAATTTTATGAATACATTCTTTTGGAAAAAAATACACAAATATTAAGATAATAATTTCCCACAGAGTTTAATCATTTAATATATAAATTATAAACATGTTTATGTTTGAGGATACCTCATGTCTGATGCACTTTAGACATAGCATGCAGCCTACTCGGTGACAAAAAGACATCAGTTGAAATTTCCAAAAAAAAAGTTTGGGAACATAGTTGATGAGAGCCATAATATATGCGGGCTCCTAATTGAATTTGCCATAATCTAAGTCACACACCACAGGTCCAGCTTTTATAGGGCCATGGATGGTCGTTCTGGTTGCTTGCCTCTATTCTGTGGCTGGATGGCCACGGGGAAGATGTGTTCAGTGTCTATGCCTTTCATGATCAGACCGCACTACCCAAACTAGAATTTGAAGGACACATGAAGGAAGAAGATATGGGAAATAATATAATGTAATGTGTTAATTTGGCTTTCTTTTTTATGATTTGGGTTTGATTAGTTATGCCCATTTAGAAAGGTGGCTATCACAGATGGAATTTATGTGATCCATTTTATTAGCGATGATCAAAATGTTTATGCGTTGGAGTGATTGTACAAATTTAAGTAACCCCAAGCCTTTGTTGAATTTTAAAAATAAATAAGGATATTTATTTTCATACACATGCCCCAGATGTTTAAAACTTGCCATCTTATTCACTCAAGTCATCCACATTATTGCACACACAAAGGTTAGATACTGGTGACGGTAAGGCAATAAAATTACAATTTACAATTCTCTCAACCTCTGTTATGGCAGACCTGTAGTTTCTTAAATGAAATTGAGGCTTTAGGTGAGATGAAGAATTTGTAAAGCAGAGCATTCTCGGTTAGCTGTGAGGGCTTCTTGTACTTGAATTTTCAGGATGTTGATTCTCAGGTTAACTCAAAGTTGGAACAAGTTGTGAGAATTCCTTCTATCCCTTTCAAGATATTGCTGTTTATTACTTTGGCTGCTTTGATGATTCACAGCTGATCCAATGGCTTTCTGATGGAACTGTCTACAGAACAGCTTCCTGCTGTTACTTTAATAACAAATAACAAAATGGCTTCCTCACCATGTGACTTGTTACAAAGTTCAAATTCCTTTCTTTCCAAAAAAGGGATCATGTGTTGATTACACATCCAGTGTTACTGTTTTGACACCTTGAAATTCACTCATTCTAGTATTCTTCTAACAGCCTTTAAGTTATGATGTTTCTTTTTGTCCATGGTGAAACAAAAAGACTGGAATGCTTTGGTTCTTTTGTTAATGGTCCATCTTTAAACAACAGGATTTGTGAATTCCTTGGATGATTATGAATGTCCATATTTAATTATGTATTTGCTTGAGACCCGGGATTGCATTGGAACTTGAAATGCCAAAGGTCACATGATTTGCTGTGGCCATTTTGTATTCAAAATTTTTAAGTATTAAGTTCATAATATACTGTAACTTGACAGGGCACCTTAGTTAGTTTTTGTTCAGCTGATGGCGCCAAGACAAGCTCAATTTCTCCCTTATGTGTTACCCAAAAGAGGCCTAAACAAAATCAGTGAACTCAAATCTGAATAGCAACACTTGAATAACATTCCTTTTTTTGTTACTTAACATCAATTAAACCTAGCAGGCATAAAAGAAGACACACCAACATATAGCAGTGCTAGAATAAAGTGTTTTAAGTGTTTGTGCCCGGTATTCTCGGACTTCCAAAGAGTAGTGCCAAAGAACACTCATGAGTAATATGATAAAAAATGGTGTGTCCTATGAACTTAGACTTAGACACATTTCTCTAGCAAGTCTTAGATGTCACAGTCAAATTATGCACCCTCCAAAATAGTATGAAAAGACAAAGAAATTCTTAAGGAGACCAATTAACAGGCTAATCACAACAGTCTCTTAGCTCACCTCTATGTGAACTTGCAAACTTTTTTTTAACAACAATTTGACTTCCAGGAATACATGCCTATACTTTAACAGAATTTTACAGATAATGTAACGCTCCTATTATTAAAAAACATAATTTAAATTATTGTGAGGAATAATGCAGAGGAACATTATAAATAAATATGTGCACGTGTAAAATTATATTTATATGTAAAATCGATACCTATTTTAAAATAAACAGTTTTGATTTACACATTACACATTCCTGTGACCATGCTACAATGGTAACTGCCTGTATAAACTTGTCAAACCGTAATTACAGCCTCTGATCTGTATAGCACTGCAGCACAACCACTGACAGGAAGCTGTAACTACAGCATGACACATTTACATGGACAGTTTACATTCAAGACCAGCTGTAATTTTTCAGTGAAGTGGAGGTTAGAGGATGAGGGAAATTTTGGCCAGGGTGTAAGGCTGTAATTTAGTTCCCACGTTAATACTATTAGCTTAGGCCACATTTGATTTTGCATTATTATTTATGGGCAATTCAGCTCCAATCTTAAGCGTCATGCATCTTTTCATATTTTATGTTATAAGTTTCTATGTCCACAGTAATAATGAGAATCAACCATATAAACATGTCAGATGGTAATTATATCCTGTAAGAGTGTTAATATGGATACTTAGATCTATATAAGTTATAGATGTATGTTAAAATTTTATTTATAAGTCACAAGTAGGCTTACATCAACACTGCAATGAAATTCCTGTGAAAATCCCCAGCCGCCATACTCCAGCACCTGCTTGGGTCCACTGATGGAGAATTTAGCATGGCCAATGCACCAAACCCGCACGTCTTTCAGATTGTGGGGGGAAACCAGAACGCCCGGCAGAAACTAGAGTTCCCAGAGGAAACCCATGCAGAAACAGGGAGAAAGTGCAGACTTCACACAGACAGTGACTTAAGCTGGGAACTGAACCTGGAACCCTGGAGCAGCAGTGCTAACCACTATGCCATGGTGCTGCTACCTAATAAGGAGTAGTGGATTAATGAAAATATAGAGGGGCATTGGATCCAATAATAATCTATCCAAAATGTTGATTGAGTTATTAGCCAATTTCTTAGGCAATTAATTGTTCAGTAAATCAATAAATCATAGTTGGAATTTATGTATGCAAGGTATTCAGAATTAAGCACACTTAAAGAAAGGCTTGTACTTAGCACGTTTCACAACCTCAGGATGCTTGAAGTTCCTGACATCTAATGTTGTACTTTTAAAGTGTAGTCACTTGTAATGTAGAAAAGTACATCCTCAAAGAAAAGCAAATTGACTTGAGAGCATAGTTCTGGAATGTAATGATATAAACTAGTGATGCAGTGATGCTTGAATATGCAGAAAATTGATTTAGTATTGTATATAGGAGAGGTAGTGAAGTAATGGTGTGGGATAAAAGGCTTCTAGAGCTTTGGCAAAATCTGATACTGTTGATTGTGGGCCATGATTTTGCTTAATGACTGACAATAAAAGAAGCTTGGTTAGAGAAGAACAGTTTTAACAAGGGAGAGAAATACATTTAAAAAGATAGATCAGTATAGTTTCTATTTCTGGTGCTAGTATTTTACCAGTTCATGGTACAGAAACAGACTTAGCAAGGTGCCACCAATTATACTGGGTGTGCACATAGCAGCAACAGCACAATTGTGCTTCACCATGCATGTACGCATGTAATTTAAAGTCTATTAATTGCTCATTGTGTGCAGTTTGTTGTGTATTTGGTTAAACAAAACCCTATACAGCTCCTGAGAAAAGCTTTCAATTTTTGTGCTAATTATGTTCAAATAAACCTTGCATTGGGGCAAAGTTGATTTTATTTAAAAAACAAGTAAAGGTATCTTTGAGGCTTAAGTGAGCCGGGGAACTGCCAGATGTAGCACTTTCCATCATGACTAGGACGATCCTGGGTACAATCCTTGGTTTGTGGTGAATTAGATCATGACAGCCACAATCGATTTCAGTTGGCCTCAGCACCCTGGTTAGGGAGGAAAAAAATCAGGCAAAGCCTCTGGTTATACAGTGACCCCTGCTGGAAGTTGCAGTTGTGTGGCTATCTGATGAGAACGGGGTTAAGCTTAGCTCTGATACCCTCATGGTTAAATAGTCTGCCTCTCTTTCCCCCCCGCTTAAGCCATTCCCTAAAACCTACATCTCTGATCGAGCTTTCAGTCACTTATCCTAGTAGGTCATTACATGGCGCTGTGACAACTTCTATCTGATAATGCTCCTATGAAACACTGCGGGACATTTTACCACGTGAATGGCATTATATAAACTAAAGTTGTTATTAGCACTCAGTATCTAGGCTAATTGATCACATGTTTGTAGTGCCTATAAAGTTGTACCCCAGCATGAGTGAGCAACTTCAGGAAAGCAAGGGGATTTTTTAAAAATCCTATGTTTAAATAAAATGCAGATGAATTAGTAGTTCCCATGTTAAAATAAAATGCAGGTGAAATAGTTTCTTATCTTCATTGGAACCAATGTTATCACATTCGTTGCAACAAAATCACTTAACCCGCATTATGAACAGATAACCTGCCCAATGTTGCAAAGTCTCTGTTATATAAACCATTACAGTCAGCATAATGGTATTGGGATGGTAGCCCACATTATTATGTACTGAGCAAAACACAGGATTGCACAAGTCCATATGAGAACTGCCATTTTAATCTCATTTCCTTCCACAGGAAAGTGCATTGTTACTATGGGATAAGAGAACTCTACAAACTTAGTCCCAAAAATGATGGTTAGGACACCAATTCAGAACATTTAGAGATGCACATAGACTAATGCTTAAAAATGGCATGAATAAAATAAAAAAATACAAATGAGAGATCATTAAGCTGTGGTTCCTTAAGAAGGCAGTATCGCAGTTGATATGTTCTCTCAATATTTCTAACTGGTATACATAGTGCAAAGTCACACCATTCCATGATCTATACTATCAGTTGTTTCATGAATGGGATGGCAACAATTGCCCTTTTTTGCATTACTACATATTGGAGAAAACCTCCATCTTCTATCTACTCCAAAAGTTGGCAAATAGCTTTAATCACAACTAGACTAATAACCACTACAAAGAAGATTTAATCAATCCCAGTATTAAATATTTTGTTCACAATGCATTTCTTATACAGTCCAAAAAATGCAAGTCATTTGGAGGAAAAAGTATATTGTATTCTATCCAGTGTTAATCCATACATGAATGTCACAATCAATCTAACTACACATGAAGTCCAAAGACTAGAAATTCAAATAGGTGATGTGATTAGGGCATTTGTCTGAAAACATCAAACTGAGTGTCAACTGAAATGAAAACAGAAAATGCTGAAAATGCTCAGCATCTGCAGAGAGAAAGCTTGTAAAGTTTCACATTGTTGACCTTTAATCAGAACTTGGAAAAGTTAGTGAGGTAATATGATTTTAAGCAAGGGGTGGTTGGGACAAGGGCAAACAAAGGCCTGGGATAGGGTAAAAAACAAGAAGAAAGAATTTCCATATCACCACATTCCCCCACTATTTGTCCATGACTTTTTAGATCCTTCATTGTCCCTCAGATCCCAATGCCTCCCTATATCCCATTTGTTCTCCATTGTCACTCACCAGGTAACCACTATTTATTGTCCTCAGGAGCTATGTAGTTGCAATGGAAATTATTTCAATGCAGGTGCAAAAAAAGTTAAATATGTGACAATGTAATGACATGCTAGTTCAACAGTCTGTCATTGATGCTGCAAAAAAATCTGTTTTCCATTGAAGAAGGTAAACCCTTTAAGTGTTCATGTACTTTGAAACCATTTCAAAGCCAAAGGATGTTATTAAGATCTCAGTCAAAAAAAGTTGTCAGTCACTCCCCTAAATATCCGTGTGAATAGAACTAAGCATTCCACTTTTTTTATTTTACTCAACTAAACAATCATAATGGCCACAGCTATCAAAATATTATTGCAACTGCAAGATTCTGTAATTGTAAAAACAGTTGATGTTCTCTTCATTTAGGAATGTAAGAAATAGGAGGCAGATTTCCTGTAGATCGATGGATGGAAAAAGATTCCTCATTTTTTTCACATTTCAAAAGCAAGAGACTTTTTTCTGCTGTCAGAACTGTCTGCATATTTAAATCCCAGTGCCACTAATGACAAGGGAAGTTTATAAATATATTTTTCTACATTCTTACATGCATTAAAACACTTTCTCCACTGGAGAAAATACTGTAAATGGTAGTCAATATAATGATTATTTTAGCTTTGCAGGACATAGCCCTATGATAAATTACTGCATTAAAATACATCTATATTACAATAGATAATCTAATAGTGACAAATGAAACTACCAAAACATTTTATCCTTACCTTTCACAATGTTCCTGACTCCTCAGTAGGCATCCCCTGGTAGTCATAAGCTCTTCAGGGGGGCGTGTTTTTAAAAGGTTCCAAAACTCACACCAGCACATGATTATATTGAATGGGAGAAAATACAATTTTCCAATACACTTCACAACGGGTCTCCCACCTCAGAGGAGGTGCATGTGTATATTTCCAACGCCTTTCTAATTCACAGAAAGGCCACATGAAGATGGTCTGAGATCAGGAAACTATAGGCAAGCTAGGTTCAGCATTTCTTGACTAGACTTGCACCTCCACTGAGAGACAAAAATCCAACCCAAGACCATTGATGAAATGCCTGAAGATATTTGGGGCTAGGAGACTTCCCTGAGCAACCCTTGCAGCAATGTCTCAGCAGAGGTAACAGAGGCAAGTGCATACATCATTTCTGGCACTACTTCAAAATGATGGCCCACCTCCAATATATTAATTACTTGGTTACTTACTTCAAAAGAGGGGAACAATGTTTAATTCCTGGAAAAATATATTTAGGCTTTCCACTTCAAGAAGAAGACAGACGTATTTTTCCAAAAGACAATATCATGGAATAAAAACTTTTGTTTCAATGTCAGCACAATGCCCTGGAAGGTTCACTGAGAATAAATGGTTTGATTCTATTGTCTTTAGTTAGTTTGTTTTAAGAACATAAGAAATAGGAGCAGGAGTAGGCCATCTAGCCCTTCGAGCCTGCCCCACCATTCAATAAGATCATGGCTGATCTGTCGTGGCTCAGTTCCACATTCCCGCCCTCTCCCCATAACCCTTAATCCCCTCTCTTATCAAAAACCCATCAACCCGCATCTTAAAAATATTTAGCGAGGCAGCCTCCACCACTTCAACGGGCAGAGAATTCCAGAGATTCACCACCCTTTGAGTGAAGAAGTTCCTCCTCAACTCCGTTCTAAACCGCCCCCCCTTTATCTTGAGGCTGTGCCCCCTAGTCCTACTGTCTTTTTTGAGCGGGAAGAGTCTCTCCACCTCTATCCTATCCATCCCATTCATCATCTTATACGTCTCAATGAGATCTCCCCTCATTCTTCTAAACTCCAACGAGTACAAGCCTAGTTTATTCAGCCTCTCCTCATAGCTCAACCCCCTCAACTCCGGTATCAGCCTAGTAAACCTCCTCTGCACTCCCTCCAAGGCGCAGGTGCGGCGCCCAAAACTGCACACAGTACTCCAGCTGTGGCCTCACCAATGCCCTATACAGCTGCAGCAAGACCTCCCTACTTTTATATTCAATCCCCCTCGCTATGAAGGCCAGCATCCCATTCGCCTTCCTGACCACCTGCTGCACCTGCAAGCTGGGTTTAACTGTATATTCAAATCATCTTGTTGGGTCAGGGTTCAAAAAATCTTACATAATTCATGTTACAGATTTCTAAGAGTACTAAAAAGAGACCCATGAAAATAACTTTACACATATTTCTGAAGATTTGTTATTTTGTTCTTCTAAGCTGTAATTTTTATTGCGAATAACCTGCTGATTATTTTTCTGTATGATTTTATTTCTTACAATCATCACAGATTAATAGTTTTAGCCTGAGCTTGATGATCTTTCCAACAATTAGAAAGATCAGCAATGGATAGTGGGAGACCTATGCTATTTTTTGACAAAGCTCATCTCTAAAAGTTCTCTGTGAATCATGCTACATCTGATTCATTACACATAATGCTTCAGTTAATAGCCAGTGGAGGACTGCATATAGAAGCTGTCTTTTGCACTAAGAAGTTGTTGGAAGGGGATCCAATTTAGGTCCCTAATTACTCCTACAAATCCACATAATGGTAATAATAAAGCACGAACTGTCCTTTTAAGTATATGATGTAGCATGTGAATTTAATCCAACAAATCAGCTGTAGTGGACACACAGATTGTTTCTTAAGAGCCTTTGTAATAAAATCACCTTTAGTTTAAATTCAAACTGACAAGTGGAGATGTTGTTTTTTTTTACTGCAGCATTAAAATTATTCTATACATTAGCATTGCATGAGATAGACACAGAATTTGCTAGTAATCAGCTGCAAGTTATTTTTAATTGAATTTATAATAGAAGTGACACAATTATTAATATTTTCATTTCAGCAACATCATTTATCAGTCAGATGGATCACACAAGCAGTCAGCATCTGGACTGAGAATCACTGTTGAAACAAAAACAAACCAGAGGCATAAAAAACATCAGCTTGTTAAGTTAAGATTCAGTCAATCCATCTCCAATTCTACCTAGCTATCTCCATCTATCTGTTGTACTGTTGTGCCAGGCAAGACCTGAGAGATTGAAGGATTAGCAGAGAGATCAACAGGAGAACTACCACCAAGTGCCACCACTGCCAACTCTCACTGCCACCTCAAGGAACACAACTTGTGGTGGACAGTATCTGGAACACTTTTGGCTGGAAAGTCTTCAATGCATTAATCATAATCATCATGTAAAAGGAACATGCCAGCCTAATATTACAAAAAAATTGAAATGCTGGTAAACAGTAATTAGGACATGTACAGCCAAAAGTGTTAATGTTTCAAGTCATTTATGTTTTATCAGAACTAGAAGATGTTTTGTTGAGCTATCTCTGCAGAAATAGAGTCTTCCTGTCTAGCTATTCATCAATATCTATCTACACATTTAACTAACTGATACCCTTGGTTTAAGACACTAATTTAAACTTAAGAGTTCCCATCAGCTTTGCTTTTGTGATTAATGGTATAACCTGAAACCGGAATTTCTATTATAATCAGGGCATCGCTCCCAGGTCTCCATTATTATCTGCATTAAGACCGTTTTTGTCTTGATGTTATGTGTCACTAACTCACAAAGCCACACTGAAATATTACAGATGAATACATAAATGCACATATACACATATATACACCAAAGCCTTTAGGCGCACGAAAACAAGTAGGTGTCCACATATTCACACAAGTCGGTACAGGATTGTTCTACACACAGAGAAGTGACCTGTTGTTACGGCCGAGTGATTTTTATTCGAATAATATATACAGCGCTGCAGAATAAGTATCTCCAAGTGGATGATCTGCACCTAAATCATTATAATAAATAATCCATAAATTTGACGAAAATTGGTCGTTTCCAGAATAGTCTTTTTAATATCGTAAGGAGACACTCATCCTCAAAATATGGTTGAGATTTCTTGAGACTGATTTGTGAGGTCTTTATCTAGGGTCTAGGTTACACACAATTAACTCAATTACGACAAGTTAACAGCGAATATCTCCACCTCCCGTGTACAATTTAAGTACAATATGACGAATACAAAACGGGAGAAATAACCATTTTGCGTCCACAATTGTCGAAGCAAATGTGAAACAATTGTTTCCTGAAAATTAGCCCCACCTTTCATGTAATATGTGGTATGCGCCTGCAGTAGTGATGGAATGATAGCGTGAAGCCACAACTCCAACACACGGTGAAATGATACCTGAAACTGCTGTTCTGCACTGAAACAGATGAACTGTTTGTTAGAAAAGTCATAGATACGAATGAAAGTCGTGGACGCTCAGTTCGTGAGAACCTCCTCAGACAATGCATTCCACATAAATTTGTATGACATTAAAAACAGCAACCATTTAGAGAATGATGGTGGTGGTGGGGAGGGGGGGCGTTCAAGATGTAGGTGTTACATTGACATCTATTTTTCAGAAAGATTTAAAATTGCGGAATCGCAAACTGGTAGTCTTGTTAATTTAACAAACAAGGAGAGAGAGAAAAAAAAACATTCACGACAGAAGTCTACCCTGTCGGTTTTATTTTACAGTGGTTGACAGACACTGAGCAGTGTTTCACTCGAGAGCGGAGTCTCAGCGAGGTGCGTGGAGCTCCTGAACGCTCCTCAGGTACCGAAAGTACAAATCCGTTCTGGTCCAGGGCATCGCCTCCTTTGTAACATATATACATATATATATATATAAAGCTATCCCACTTTGCCGTCGCCTTGAACTACAATGGGATCAATGAGCAGATTTGTAACGAATTTTCCTGCCTGCTCTTACCCGCCTCCCCCCCACCTCCCCTCCACTACCACCTCTGCAGCTACAACTCCTACATCCCCGCTGACACTTGCACTTCCCCTGCGTGCCCAGCTCCTCCTACCTGGACCGACCTCAGGCATTGGGAGCTGGCCCATCAGACTCGCCTTTCCATTCGTTCAATGAGCAGGAGGTGGTGGTGGGGAAACCGCCGCGTAGGACGGTCTGTGAGTGGATAACCAATCCGTCAATCATCCTCCTTTGCAGTTATAAAATGTAGCGATCCCCACGCTTACTTCAGTGTGAATTTTGCACCTCTGGAGGCAAGTGGTGGAATCTTAAAAAGAGACTGTGTGGGGGGGAGAAAAAACAATCATACATTTTTTTTTAAAAAAGGCTTCTGTTTTTTTTTGCAGTTATAAGACAGCCTACTTGCAGAATCATCTGCATTGTTAGTTACAGTGAAACGGAAGTATTATTTAGCGGCGCAATGAAAGCAGTCAGTGATGTCCCTGCTCTGAAGAAGGCAGGCTGCGGTGAGATGACATTGCATTGCCTGTCGGAGCACAGCCTGAGCATCGCCCGCTGCAAGATGGAAGAGGAGTCCCTGGATCTGCAGTACGACATGAAGGATTGCTACTCCAAGCTCAAACAGCTGGTCCCCACCATCCCTCAGAACAAGAAGGTGAGCAAAGTGGAGATTCTCCAGCATGTGATCGACTACATCCTGGACTTGCAGCTGGCTCTGGAGACGCACCCGGCTCTGGTGAGACCGCAGCCGGCCATCTGCCCCTCGGCGCCCCGAAACCCTCTGACAGCTCTCAACACGGAGCAGGTAAAATTCATTCAGAAACAATATATAAAGGGCAACCGTCACAAAACTTCACTCCAAAAGCTGTATCTTTCCCGAGTAGCAATTCTACCTCCAGCAATCTCTCAGCAGCAGCATTTGTTGGGAGGTGGGGGGAGGGAGGGGGAAGATGTTAGCCAGATTACAAACCTATTGTTATGTATATTGTACACACACATAAAGTTTAGCCATTTCATTTCAAGAGCTAAGCATTTTCTAATGACAAGGCTCCCTGTATTTTCCTCCTGTGTCCCACCCGTGCGGCGTGGGAGAAGGGAAATTTACGCTCCCTGTTTCCCATTGTCTGCTCCCTACTCTGCCAGTGGGGACTCCTGCAGGATTACAGGCATGTGACAGCAGTGTGTGTGTGTGTGTATGTTGATGGCATGTTTCTAGTGCAATGCTAACCGGCACCAACGGCTGGGGTTGCAGGACGAGTGGGTGCCCTTGCAAAAATATATAGGCATCATTCCTTCGCACGATGCTGCGACCCAGCAAGGGGCTGAATTTCCCCCAATTAAAGCAGTGCATTTTCATTTTAAAGTATCTTTCCATGTCGAAGTGTGACTTGACTGTACCATGGAACACTTTCCAATTTACTGCGGAATGTACTACAGCAGGAAACGTGATCATCTCTGTGGCACTTTTCGTACTCTAATAGATGGAAACTATGGAAAAGCGTTTTGGGGCTCTTGTCAAAACTAAACAAGGTTGGGCAGGGAGGATATGTAACGTCGGAAATTGTCCCACTCAATTCCATCCTTTTTTTTGGTGGGGAAGGGGGAGGTGTATTTTAAATCTCATCTCTTAATTCTGGTGTTATATTCCGCGTTGTAACATTGCCTGTGTTTTGTAGCATTGTAAACGTTAGAAAACACCAGCAGTTCGACATGATGCGGGACATATGTAGTTCTCAGCATTGCATTTATAATTGTCAAAGAAAGTGCTTCTCAAAACTGTTTTCCGCTTACTGCCAGAGATAAAATGCAGGCTGCCAGGAATATTCAAAAGTGCCTTTGTGTGTGTTTGCAGGCTGGGTCTAAAGTCAGAAGACAAGAGGACAGTATTCTTTGTCGCTGAGGTGATGTGTGAGGTGAGCCATTGTTTAATCTTCACTTTCCCTTTAAATAACGGTCAGTGTTTTGAGTTAAAAGTAAACTTTGTTTTGTTTTTTTATGGTTAACTGTGCGAGTTGCATGCAGAAGTCCCTGCTTGAAGCTTGCACTGGTTGGGTAGGGAGGTACTGTCTGACCCTGATTTGTTTTGGGTTGCTGATCAAGCATGCCTTGTGTTGTGCTGGTGGCGCCAGCCAGTCTGGAGCTGAGTGTTTCACATACCCCCTCTGTTCATTTTTCTTATACAGGTGTGCCCGAGAATTGCGCGCACACACACACAGACACAGAGACCTGAGAGGGGGGGGGAGAAAAAGGAAAACGCAAAGGACGACAAAATCTAATCCAAAAATCTGTCCAACGGATTCCATCCTGAGAAGGGTTTGCTGCCAAAATCACGTCTTATCTCTCTGCTCACAGCGTTTTAGCCACAGACATTTTTTTCAAAAAAAAGACCTCTGATCTTGGGACACTTGGGGAGGGGGTGGGGGGGGTTATTGAGTGACTTCGCCAGGCTGGTCGACGGCTCGTTGCGAGGTGGAAAAAGACCAACGCAACCCATCTAGGAAAGAAGTAGAAAGTTTAATCGACTTAACGCAATTGATTGCCTGACGCTTTTTACTAATGCAGCAGAATCTTCCAGATGTTCTGTCATGTTTTAAATAGACTGGTTCGGACCAGGGGAGTGTCGATTCACCGTGAATTTTAAAAAGTCACATTGTATAGAAGTACAAGGCGGGGAATGGGCAGCGAATCTTAAAACCTGCTGTACATAATTCAAGATGTTCTTTATGAGTGTACGTGGAAATGTATATGCTTTAATAGATCATTGTAATTATAAGATATTTTTTATTAAAAAAAGATTTTTGTACAGTTTTACAAGGCTTCTTTCTTTTCCTCCCGCCCCTTTCACTGAAAAGTGGTGTGCGCACGAGAAATCCCGTTTGAAATAATTCAATTATCTCACCAAAATTTGTATGGTTTACTCATCTGAAGCCGCCGGTTTGCAGATAAAATAGCTGAGCGCTTATCGCATTGAAAGTATCCGAAAGGAACTGGGTGTCACTTCAAGTCAGTTTGGTAACTTCGTTTTCAAGTTAAAATTTCTGTTCACGACTTATGACTAATGCAATTTCAGTTTAGTTCCTTCCCATATTTCAATTCAGTTTGTCGATTTCTTTGCCTCTGGCGGCCTGAGTGCGGAAAATTAAAGATAGTGGTTGAGTTCTCCCGCAGACTGCTTTTTTGGGGGGGTGAGAGAAGGAGGTACGTTTGAGAAGGTTTGTATTTTAAAAAAAAATAAAATTGCATTGCAGGCTACACGAGAATCTCTGCCCAGTTTTTAGAAGTCAGCAGACATCAGTCGGATATTTTGCTCTCTCAGATGTAGTTGAGTCTAACCTCTGATTCTGAACGCCCAGAAGAGGTGACTGATTGATTCTCCCCACCCAAAGAGTTACATTGGCAGTGTTGATTTACTGTGTTAACACATCAAAATGTAAAATAATACTGACCCACTTCTGAAATTGATGAAGACGTCTCAGTCACCCAGTTGGTAGGAATAGTTTTGAACTGGGTGACGCTTCAGAGATGGTACTGGGGATGTTTTGACTAGCTGGGTGAGGTGTCTTCTTTGTCCCAGAGCGTCATAAACACGACCTCAACCCAATTTGGTGATCTTAACCCCCTGCCTGGGAAAGTCTGCACATCGTCCGTTTTGCACCTCAATTAATCCCGGCAACTAAAGGAACGTGTTCAAATCCGAATCCTACTTTTAATTTATTTTTTTTAAAAAACCTCAAACTAACGCGTTACCTGTCAGGAAGCTAAGCCGCAAATATTTGTAAAGTATTTTATGTAGTGTTTCATCATTTGATGTTCACTAAGTGGTCGAGGGTGGTGTAAATCTTAAGGGAGTGCACTCTGCGAGTTGATGTGACTAAAGCCGGTCATAGCACCGGGAGGTAGGGACCATCCCCTGGCTAGGGGTGGGGGAGACGGTTGTGGTTTCGGATCGTGAAAACCTACTTTCATTGGATTTAATAAGGGATTGATTGAACTTGGAGGTTAATAGTTTTGAATACGTGTATATCGCCTGGACCGTTTTGTTTGGTGTAAAGTGAATTAACACGGGACAGGCTGTCAGAAATTGATGCAAATTTTTGCAAAAGAAGTGTGTTCTAAATGTTGGTGGATAAATTTTATGATGGCCGGAATCCTAGAAGCAGAGAGTGAGGCTGTCGACTCCGGCCGGCCCTGCAACAGCAACCTCACACTGGAGATGTATCTGGGAGTTTGCACTGATTTAGTTTTGTTTAGGGCTGTAAATTCTGGAAGCTCTCTCCACATTTTGCAGCGAGTTTAGGGGGGAATTAAAGACTAGGTGGTTGGTTTTTTTTTGGATTGAAGAATGGATTTGGGATAATGCTTTCATCGTTGTCTTGTGTCTGGGAGTTGCTGTTGAAGTAGGAGTTGATTCCGAACGGTTTGATCTGACTCTCACAGCCTGACCCTGGGCCCTCGGACCCGGTTCAGTTAGATCTGTAGAAAGATGGGGTACACACACACACAGAGCCATTTAGATTTAATTTAGCAATGGGTTAGAAAAAATAAATGGATTAATTAAGACAGCAACTTTTATTAGTTTCCTGAAATCGGACCTGCACCTTTTTGTTTGAATCATTTAGAGATCGTTTATAACAGGCTCACATTCGGGATCATGTACGTTGTTGAATGCATTAAAGGTTTTGGCAGATCGGAGCAGTGTAGGTTTGAGCTGCGATGTTGAACCTTGGGTTATATAGCTGATGGCATTCTTACAGCCGGCTCACAGTAGATAGTTGGGCGTATTGATGTATTGAGCAATGTGTTTTTCAAATAGCCGACAGATTTGGGTGTAATTCCAAATGCCGTACAGTGCAAACAAACCACACGTGTTTCCATCTCCCTGCCAGGTGTTTGCTGGTACCAGCCTAGAACTGCGTTCTGGAGGAGCTATATCCTTAACACTAGAGAGCAAAAATAAACACAGGTGAACATTTTCAAGTTTAACGAAATAACCTTTCAAATTAAGAAAACTGGCACAAGATGATTGTATTTAAAACATTGTTTTGTGCTCTATATCCTTAAGTCGTCTTTTGCAGACAATTCCAACCCCTCCTCCCTTTTTTGAAGGGAGCAGTTGAACTAATGGACCACAATGGACTTTGCTTTTTGTCTGCAGACATCTGGATGCATTCGGCGGTACATGTTTTCAGAAGCCCACGGAGAAACAATTAAAAGGTGGGCTGGTGATGTGCATGCATTTTAAGTGAGCTGCTGGGGGAGGCGGTTTAAAGAATGGTCTCGTTTCCAACTCTATGGAAAGCTTCGAACAGAGGTCCATTAGAATCTCTGGGAGACAAATTGAATTTTGCGTTCAATCTCGCCCCCTACAGACCAGTGATGCCCAGAAAACAACCGGGGCTGTAAGAATATTTCTTAACTATTTCCTGCTTGTTACCTTCCGCCAGATTGTACTCGAATCGAAAAATGCTGGGTGTCTAGTGTCTCACCTGACGAAGGGGCAAACCCCGAAAGCCAGTGGGTTTATTACTATCAAATAAACTTGTTGGACTTTAACCTGCTGTTGTGAGACTTCTTACTGTGTTTACCCCAGTCCAACGCCGGCACCTCCACATCATGTCTAGCGAGCCAGACCATCATCCTTCAGAGCTTTCAGCCTCTCCCTCTGATCCTAACTGACATGGTATCCACCCAGAAACCATCAATCTGAACTCGGTTCCCTTGGTCTGTTTATAATATTGCATGTTTTGAGATAAATCGACATCTTCTGTGAAGTACCAACTTCATCTTGAATGAGCTACCAGAGAGAATTTCTTCAGCACTGGTTTATCTGGTTTATAAAACAAGCTGAAATTTATTACCAGTGAGTCTTACCAAGAAGAGTTGCATTTGATAGATTATATACAGTCAGACAGATGAAAATAATTATTTAAACTGTTCAGAAAAAAGTGTGACTAGCCAACATACAAAACAAAGAATTTAGTAGAAATAGCCTTAAAACTAAAGATGTCTTGAAGGGTACTTTAGATTTCAGAAAGTTCAGGGCATTTCTTTTTTAATTCTATCCCCTTTATTGGTGCTAAGGTTAAAAATGAAGGACAGTTCAAGAAATTCAAAAGTAAAAGGTGTAATCCTACATTTGACAAGTTAAACATTGGCCCCTCTGACATCTTAGGTGCACATAAAAGATGCCTTGGCACTATTTCAAGGAAGAACTGTTTCTTGATGAACTGTTCATCACGGCCAATATTGAACAGTCAGCCAACTTCACAGAAATATTATCTGGTCATTTACCTTATTGCTGTTTGTAACATCCCGCTGTGTGTGAACTGGCTGCAGCATCCTCCTGCACACTACAGGGGCTACATTTAGGAAGCACGACATTGTGAAGCTCTCTGGGACATCTTGAGGTCATGAAAAGCACAATATGAATGCCTTGTGATTTTTTTCCCCCCATTTCATTTTAAGAATGTTTTTAGATTGTCCTCTGCAGCACAGAACTTCTGTTATTTCTGGCCTCCTCTGTATTGTCTCAATGGGTTATTGAAAACATGAAAAAGAGGCAGAAATTAAAGGAAGAGGTCAAGACAAGTAACATCTGGTGCTTTAAGCAGTCAAAAACCTAGGGCTAACACATAAACGTCACGCTGTTTTCTTTTCAGTAGAAGTAACACTCTTGGCTGGTACAATGAAGCTACATGAAAGAGGGCGACTCTTGAAGATTCTTAATGTGCTTTAGTTCTTGCTTTCATATCGTACCTAATCACATCATAATTACTTTTTGATGTCCAGTCTGTGACTATGCAAGAAAATGCAACAGTGAATGAATAAATGACCAATTTGTCTGTTTCACTTCCCTGTATTGACTAAGAAAGGAATGCTAACCAAGACACCATGAGAACTCTTCGACAGATGAGGCTTCAGTTTAACATTTAATTTGACAACAGTATTGCCAAGATGCAATTCCCTCACTATTGTACTAAGACATCGAGCCTAGATTATGTGCTCTAGTTCTCAAATCTTGTGATTCAACAGCAAAATCTGATACTCAAAACAGCAATATGTCCTGTTTTGTAATTTTCTTCATTGTATCAAATGAAAAAAAAGCATTTAATAAACATACAAGAGTTTCTCGTATGTTAATTACAACTGCATTCATGTGTGTTTCTCACTGTTGGAAACTGACAACTGTTCAAATAAGGATATTCTGGCAAAGCACCAATGAGTGGCATATTGAATTCACAAAAGAATTATGGAGGCTTTATAAAGCATCTCCTTTCCAAAACATGCCATTACAATGTATTGCAAGGTAAAGTACTTACAGCACAGATACAGACTATTTGGTCCAGCTGATCCATACAAGTGTTTGTACTCCCATGTGAACTTTTTCTCGCACTACAACATCTAATCAAATCCACATCTCCTTCTATTCATTTCTATTATGTGATCATCTAGTTTCTCCATAAGTGCATCTATGCTATTCACCTTAACTACATCACGTGGTGGAGTATTTCACATTCCGTCTAGTCTCTGATTAGACATTCCTCCTGAATTCCCCTTTGAATTTATCAGAGATTTTCTTATACTTATGGCCCCATATTTTTGGCCTTGCCTGCAAGTGGATACGTCTCCACGTCTGTTCTCTCAAACTCTTTCATGATTTTAGAAACCTTTATCAGGTCACCTCTCAGTCTTCTCCAGAGAAATAAGCTCCAACCTGTTCAGTCTTTCCTGATATGCTGTTCTCTTTCATGCTGCATACAGTAATCCGTTTCATCATATTTTCTTGAAGCAACCACAAAAATAAGCAAACACTGACATAAGCAGATACAATGCAAAATAGAAAATAGTATTTAAGCTTAGTTATTAGTGTCACAAGTAGGCTTACATTAACACTGCAATGAAGTCACTGTGAAAATCCCCCAGTTGCACACTCTGGTGCCTGTTTGGGTGTACTGAGGGAGAATTTAGCATAGCAATGCACCTAACCAGCATGTCTTTCAGACTGTGGGAGGAAGCTGGAGCACCCAGAGGAAACCCACGCTGACATGGGGAAAATGTACAAACTCCCCACAGGTAGTGATCCAAGCTGGGAATCGAACCTGAGTCCCTGGCGCCATGAGGCAGCAGTGCTGACCACTGTGCCACTGTGCTGAGCATAGACCATAAGGTATAGAAACAGAATTAGACCACTCAGCCCATCGAGTCTACTTTGCCATTCGATTATGGCTGATATGTTTCTCAACTCCATTCTCCTGCCTTTTCCCTGTAACCTTTGAGCCCCTTACCAATCAATCTATCTCTGTTTTAAAGACACTCAATGACTTTGCCCCCACAGCCCTCTGTGGCAATGAATTCCACAGATTCACTACCCTCAGGCTGAAGAAATTCCTCTTCATCTCGGATTTAAAGAATCGTCCCTTTACTCTTGAGGCTGTGCATGCGACAAAGAGAAGAAATATCAATAGGGATAAAAGTCCAATATCTGGTGTCTCTAGTGCTGATGTACTTTGACCTCTGCCCCCCCCCCCCACCTGATGTCTGAGGACCACAGTGTGCAAGGCGTACAATAACCTGACCTAAAAGTAACTGAAATGTTTGGACCTTTGTACCAATTGTGTGATTGACTAAGGCCCCAATGCCGACAGACGTCAGAGGTCTCTATAACTCAAGAATTCTTGAAGAATGCTAAATATTAACTGCCTATCTTTCATCCTTAAAACCAGACTGGAACATCATGAAGATGATGATTTCCTTTGTACGATATTATCTTTCAGATTCCTAATTATTGTCAGCAGTGGAACCCACAGGAGTCTGTGCCAATGAAGATAGATTGAAAACTTTCAAACTTATGATTGATAGGTTAAGTTTATGACGTGGGTTCAGGAACAGTTAAAAAAAAACTTCCCTGTGCCTTGGGATATGAGATGAACTGTTACAAATACGGAGCTTGCACAATCACTGACATCATGGGTACTGACTGCACACTCCTGGGACCCTGCCTTAACTTCGAAAAAGTCATTGGCAGCTGTCCAAAAGAAAACATACAGAGAAATATTGTAAAATTTGTCTATGTCAACAGAAGTAACATGTTAGCAAATTGAGAAATACAGAAACCTGATGTCATAAAACCTGAGAACCCTCAGGGACTCAGGTTTCCCAGGTAGAAAAATCAGACAACTGGAGTTCCAGTGCAGCAAAAGAAGAAGACATTTCAGGTACCCCAGCAATGTATTCAGTTTTTCCTCAGTGAAATAAATATTGGAAAAGTTGACACTGCCCCATTTTAACCTTACTTGCCTGTCACAAACAGGATTGGGCAGAATCCTCCAATGTCAACATCATTAAATGTGGAGACATTTGTCCTGGGGCCCTGCAGAAGTGCTGACCCATGTATAATGTATAGTATTTTCCTGAAAAGCTTAAATTTCCAATGGCAGAATCATGGTGCACTCCATCAGTGTCTTTAACAGGGTCCGCAGTGGCAGAGGCTTGGCTAGATGCCCCATGCTTAAGTGGAAATTTACTCTTATGTTTCTGCCATTGTTATTCTCAGGTGTGTAGGACAGTGACCAACAGCAGGAGGTGCTCTGGGAAAGGCTGAAAGAACACTCCTCCAAACCTCCCAAATACTGCTCAGCCCCACATACCACAGCAACGCTCAATCCCCCACACCCTCATCTCCCTATGTCCCCCACCCCACACTCCCATCAATATTCATCCAATCTCTCTCACCGCCCAACAATTCTCCCTCTCTAACAGCGCTGTTGGTGTATGTACACCACATGGACTTTAGTGGTTCAAGAAGACAGCTCACCACCATCTCCTCAAGGGCAACTAGGGATGGACAATAAATGCTGGCCTAGCCAGTGAAGCCCACATCCTGTGAACAAAGGAAATTTAAAAAAATTCCCCTTCTCTGATAATGCTCACTCCATTGACTTTGCTCTTCCATCCTCACACTTCAAGAATACTTCCCCCTCCTCCCCCCCACCCCTGGCTTCTAAATCAAATTCCCTCTTTCATCCCTGACAGTGCTCATCCTCCACACACACACTCCTGGTTCATCTTCTGGAATCCCTAGCCCCTGTCTGCTCAATGTCAGAAGCACTGATGGGGATACAAGGGAGGGAGTGACCATTGATGAGGAGAGAGAGAGAGGAGGATGAGCAATATCACGGAGTGATTGAGGGAGTGAGCATTGACATGGGGCAAGGGGGGGAGTTGGGAGACCATTGTCAAGGGTGAAATTTGTCACAGGGTAAGAAGGGAGTATTATCAGGCAGTAAGGGTGTGAGGGTGAGCCTTGTCACAGCTTGAGGCAGGGGATGAGCTATGACATGTATTGGGGGTGCAGGAGGTTTTGTGAGCGTTGTTGGGGATGACAGAGGATGCAAGCATTGTGGGTACGTGTGATACAGGGGAGCCGCAGTGGATATGGGTGAGCATTGTCAGTGGTTTCAGCCGTGGCATAAGCCTTGTTCAGGATGAGTAATTAGGTGCTGAGGGAGGTGGGTGGGCACTATTGGGTTTGCAGGGTGGGTGAGGAATAGTGAGCAGGTGCAGGGTGGGTGAGCTGTATCTTTCACAGAATCCCTACATTGCAAAAGGAGACCATTCAACCCAACAAGACTGCACCAAATCTCTGACAGAATATCTTACCCAGGCCCTCTCCCCTGCCCTATCCCTGTAACTCCACACATTTGCCATAGCCAATCCATCTAACCTACACATCTTGGGACACAAAGGGACAATTCAACATGGCCAATCCACTTAACCTGCCCACCTTTGGAGTGTAGAAGGAAGCTGGAGCACTCAGAATAAACCCATGCAAACACAGGGTGCAGACTCCACACGGACAGTCATCCAAGGCCAGAATTGAACCCCTGTCCCTGGCACTGTGAAGCAGCAGTGCTAACCACTGTGCCACCCTGCAGGATGAGTGAACTGTGTGGGGCGGGTGCAAGGCAACTTGAGACTCCTTCCCCTCCTTTCACAGCCAGTAGCCTGTGACCCCCTTTCGGACAACTGCCAGAAGCCTGCAAACCCCTCCCCCACAGCAGCAGCATGTGCCCCCTGCCCCAAAACATTGTGTAACCCCCCCCCTCCCCCACAAGAGCTGGCAGCCAGTGACCCTCTCCACTCCCCAGTTCACCTTGAGGGGGCAGCAGTAAATATTTAAGTGTGATGGTGCCAATACAGAGGAGAGAAAGCCTAAGATATCTGTGGCCATAAGTGGGGATTCCAGCAGGTCCTCGGAAAGAAATAGCTGCAGCTCTGTCAGAAGATGCGACCCTGGTATTGGTGACCCTGGCAAGGTCGCTCCATGGTGGCTCAGTGACATATACATGCCATTGGCCACAGACACTGCAGCAAGCGTACAAAGCTGTTGTGTTTGCTCTAGACAAGTGCAGCCATTAACATTATTCTGTTGTGTTCCCACAGGAGAAAAGGGCTAGGACATCAAGGTGAGGGCCCAGACCAATGGCTGAGTCCTACTCAGCTTTATCCAGAGTCCCTCTGGAGCAGGATGGGTATCAGGGCAGCCCCATGGATGGTGAGGCTAGTGTCACAGGAGGCTTTGTCACCTCATTGTCAGGCAAGAGGAAGTCTCAGGCAAATATGCCCTCTTCAATATCCTGACAGACATGTGAACTGCGGTGGTTTGCCTGGGCTCCTGCCTGCAGGAGCGTGGAAATCTGATCATCCTGATCCCTCTTCTGTTTCCCTCGCAGTTTCCATCTCTGGGAATAATCACGTGCCTCTGGGGAAGAGGAGGGTGCCTAAGAGGATGCAACACCACTTAATTTCATGACCCCACCACCGCTCACTCCCCAACTCTCCACCAAAACAAAAGATTTTCACCTCAGTTGGTACACCCTCACAATTAGATTCTGGGTCACAACCTGGTAAGAACAACATGTGTGCACCCGACTAGCTATCACACACTGTGTCAGCCGAGGCATGGGCAGTCACAGGAGTGTGGGACATCAGGCCAGTGCTGAACCCCAGGCTGATGACCTGCCCCTGGAATTGTTCATGAGGTGGCAGAGCCTAGAAGTACAGTGTGAGGTACCTGAAGATCTGTCAGAGATTCTAGAGAGGATCTGTGCCTTGACTTGGTTAGTGGAGGATCTAACCAGGTCACGAATACTGCAATTTCCCTCTCAACACTACGCATTGACTCTTCCATCGAGAGACTGCAGATTCCCGTGGTGATCCAGATCCGGCAGACCTCCCCAGTGGATTCCAGAGCTGCACGCAGACCTGTTGGATTGGACAGCCACCAGGTCCTCATCTGTCACAAGTTAGCAGGGAGGTAGTTTGGGAGAAGGAGTTGTTGCTTTGGGCACAGCTGGTCTGTCTAGGGCACCCTTCCAGTAGGTGCTGCCACACTGCCCAGTCCCACCTCTCCCAGATCCCACTGCTAGATCTCCTTGAAGGGGCCTCGATCTTAACTCAGTGACTGCCCTCACGCTTTTGAGAAAGAAAGTACTGCACAGCCTCCAAGTGCACCTATAACTGCAGCTGCTGCCCTGTTGCTGTCCTTTGCAGGCTGCTGAGGCTCTTAGCCCCTGAGCTCCCCATGCACGTACCAAAACATTCAGCTAGAGATATAAGTTCAGCCTCCAATGGCTTCTCGTTATGTGACGATCATTACCGAGGGAATAAGGAAGTTGAGCTGTAGTGGCACAGGCCTTCATTAAAAAAACATAGAACATAGAACATAGAACATTGAACATTACAGCGCAGAACAGGCCCTTCGGCCCACGATGTTGCGCTGACCAGTTACAAAAACAATGACCCACTAGCCTATACCAATCCCTTTTCGTCCATAAACCTATCCAGAGATCTCTTAAACGCCCCCAAACTAGACGCATTTACAACTGCAGCAGGCAGGGCATTCCAATCCCTCACCACCCGCTGGGTAAAGAACCTACCCCTGACATCCGTCCTGTAGCTACCCCCCCTTAATTTAAAGCCATGCCCCCTCGTGCTAGCTTTCTCCATCCGAGGAAAAAGGCTATCACTATCCACCCTATCTAAACCTCTAATCATCTTATATGTTTCAATATGATCCCCTCTTAGCAGCCTTCTTTCCAACGAAAACAACCCTAAATCCCTCAGTCTCTCCTCATAGGACCTCCCCACCATACCAGGCAACATCCTAGTAAACCTCCTCTGCACCCTCTCCAACGCCTCCACATCCTTCTTGTAATGCGGGGACCAGAACTGCACACAGTACTCCAAGTGCGGCCGCACTAGAGTAGTGTACAGTTGCAACATTACACTGCGACTCCTAAATTCAATCCCCCTACCAATAAACGCCAAGACACCGTACGCCTTCTTAACAACCTTATCTACTTGATTCCCAACTTTCAGGGATCTATGTACACACACACCTAGATCCCTCTGTTCATCCACACTATATATGTAAATGAGGGCACTCGAGATTCAATGGATGGATCATGGAAAGGGAGACAAAACCCAAGTTATTCGGGTGGGGAACTGATCCTGCAGCATAAAAAAACCCAGCGTAAATCACTTGTCTTCTTTAGAATCATAGAATCGCTATAGTGCAGAAGAGACCATTCAGTGCAGTGAGTCTGCACCAACTCTCTGACTCTCTTGGTATCTTACCCAAGCCCTCTTCTCCACCCTATCTCCGTAACCCCATACATTTCCCATGGCTAATCCACCTAACTGACACATCTTTGGACACTAGCTTGGATAATTCCCCCATCTTAACTGCCTCTTAATTGCTTGTTTTGAAATCACGAGTCCCAATATGGCACGCCATGCACCGCTTGTAAAATTGTGTCCTGATGCGATCACTTTGGGAGCTCAGTCCAGTTTCATCCCAGACAATTTTACAGCCATCCCTTGCTTCCAGCTCTGTCCACTTCTGCGATGTAAGATCAAAGTTAATCGGTGCAGGGCTGGGAATGCCGTACTGTCATATTACAGATGAGGAAAAAAAATTTTCTCACATCGAACTTGCTTCTTTTGCAAATCACTTTAAACCTGTGCCCTCTCTTTCTTGACCCTTTTAAGAGTGGGGACAGTTTCTACCAATCGACTGTATTCAACTCCCTCATGATGAACACTTAGAACATAGAACATAGAACACTACAGCACAAACAGGCCCTTCGGCCCACAAGTTGCGCCGATCACATCATCACCTACCAACCTACAGACCTATCTATAACCCTCAATCTCATTAAACCCCATATACTCATCCAGGAGTCTTTTAAAAGACCCCAGTGAGTTCGCCTCCACCACCACTGACGGCAGCCGATTCCATTCACTCACCACCCTCTGAGTGAAAAACTTACCCCTAACATCACTTCTGAACCTCCCTCCCCAACTTCCTTTTAGCTTTCCCCTCTCCCAAGGAGAACAGTCCCAACTTCTCCAGTCTGTCTTCATAGGTGAAGTTGCTCAACCCTGGGACCATTTTTGTAAACCTCTTCTCTCTAATGCATTCACACCCTTCCTATAATGTGGTGCTCAAAGCCATACACAGAATGCTAGCTGAAGTCCAACTAGTGTCCTATAGGAGTTCAGGATAGTTCAATTGCTCTTGTACTCTATGCTGCTATCAAAAATACCCGGGATGTTATATATATTATATAACCATTCTCTCCACTTGTCCTGCCACCTTCAATGAGAGAAGGGGTTGGTAGTACCCCCCCTCCCCCCCCCCATCCAACGCCTTACCTCAGAGCTCTGGCAGCCCCGTTGGGGACAGGGCAAAGAACCAACGTCTAAAATACATAAAAAACATAAGTCCCAATCACCCTGCACATCTTTGGACACTAAGCATCAATTTATCATGGTCAATCCATCTAATTTGCACATTTTTGGAGTGTGGGAAGAAACAGGAGAACCCGGAGGAAACCCACGCAGACAGGGGGAGAATGCGCAAACTCCACACAGACTTCTTTCTATCAAAACAAATTACGTGCTCCAATTAACATTCATGTTTCATTGAAAACGGTGTGTAATTTCTAGACCTGTATCCATGTCCTCAGCTTTCCTAACAGTGGATAGAATATCCTAAACTAAGGTTGTTTTATTCAATTTCATTCCTGGGATCAGGTGTCACTGACAAGGTTATTGCCCATCCTTAACTGATTCGATTTAATTTATTATTGTCACATTTATTGGGATACAGTGAAAAGTATAGTTTCTCGCATGTTCCTTGGAAAGGTGAGGTTGGACCTCCTACTTGAACTGCTGCAACTTGTTTGGTTGTTTTTGTTATTCTTTGTACGATGTTGATACAACTGAGTGGTTTGCTAATTCAGAGGGCAGTTCCTTCCCTAAAGCACATTAGTAAACCAGTTGTATTTCTTTTATTACGGTCTGGCAGCTTCATGGCCACATTCACTGAAACCAGACTTTTCTCTGAGTCTAGATTTTTAAAAGCTGAATTCATATTTGCAAAGTGTCATGGTGGGCTTTGAACTCACATTCTCTGGATTGTTAGTCTGGCCCTCTGGATCACAGGTCCACTAACGTAACCATTACACCCCCATAACACAAATTGAATAACCATTGGTTATTATCTACCAAATCCTGATTGTTTACACTGAAAGTTTAATCTTTCAAAATAATCTTCCAAGCCCACAACTAGATTACTATAACTGAAATGAATTTGGTTCCTAAAGATTATGGTAGCAGTTCTGCACCCTGTTTTAAAAATATTTTCAAGCCTTGAACTATTTTTCTCCTTAAATTTTGTTCCCTAGTTCGGACCACTACATCCGGCACAATTCCATTCGGCCACTGTGATGGGTGAGCTGGTCTAGCTTATAGACATCTTTACATTTGACTTAGTGGCATCTACACCAACTGGACTCAGCGATTCAAGAAGGCAGCTCACCACCTTCTCAGGGGCAGTTTGGGGCGGCAATGAATACTGGCTTTGCCAGTGAAGCCCACATCCCTTAAATTAATAAAGGGAAAACAAGGATGTGAAGCTGAATGGATGACTCCTCTGCCTGGGTTATTGTCTTGTTTTGCACTCAAAGATCTTTGGGGTGCAGTAGAGTTGGAATCATGAGATGCCATTGTTGCCAGAGAAGGCTGAGACAATGGGAATCAGGAATGGAAATGTCAGAGCCCAATGAGTCTGGAGACATTCAGTCGAGATTTCTGCAGTTAGGAGTTTGAGTATTTGCAAATTTGGACTTGCTTCCTATGACATTGATCATTGTGAGACCACCATGTCCATTCCTCCCACAGTTTCTCAGAGCAGATAATACATTTCCACAGGTATATACTTCCTTGCCATTATCATAGAGGAGTGACATTGGAGCTGAACATGTGCAAATTAGCTGTCACTTCCACTACAACAGTGTGACTCCACTTTGTAAGCATTTCATTATTAGTAAAGGACTTCCTGAAGTTGCGAAAGGCATTCTATAATGTAAGGTTTCTTTCAGTAGTTGTGCAACTTTGGAAAGAAAGGAAAACTTGGACACTGTTACGATGAAGAATCCAAGGTAGCAGGTGATAATGGAGATTTTCACCCTTGATCAATGCTGCCATACCACTGAAAGAATATGCCATTTCGTATTGTTCACTGTAAATTGACCCATTTGGAAAAACAACTCCGAATATATATCAAAATCATTTTGAATCATAAACATGAATTTTTCAGACCTTATAAAATACATATTGCATCTCTCTGCATCTACTTCAAGCTATCTTTAGCCGCATGTTAAACACCTTGAAGTAAATCATAGCTACTGTATCTTAGCAACATATTGGATATCTTGCAATCGAGAGATATCTGGAAGTGCTTTCAATACAATTGTGAAGAACAGTTTGGCTTTTCAAATCGATCCTTCCCTGCCCGGCGTGCAATGGGAATGCAAACTTTTAAATAGAAGCAGCCGAGTCAATGTTTACAGGTCGAGTTTCCAATGCATGTTCACATTTTGTTGCAAAACAAACAGCACTTGTCATTTATTGTGGAAATGTGTGATAGAATACTGAGTAACACCTGTGACAGTCAAAGGATTTGCAATCAGGCAGCGCCACCCGCTAGGCCCAACGCTATCCGGTTTAGCGTCAGTCTTTGGGTAAACAACAGATATGTTATTGACAGCAACAAGACAAAGCAGCATATAATGTGTTTTCCAAAAAAACATTATGTTAAAAAAAAGTCAGCAGTTCAGCAGTTGATATTGATATACAAAGAGAAATGGTGGGGCTGGTATTAACAGGAGTGTACAGTGATATTGTTTGAACAGGTGTGTGGGGAGTTGCTATGGCATGAAGTGAATAGCAGGAGTGCTGTTACCAGTCAATAGTGCATACAATGATCAAGGAATGAAAACCTTCATTGTCACAATCATTTGCATTTCGGGAAACTTTTTACCCAGTGAATCTTTTATGCTGGAATGGGGAATGGAACCCTTTGGGCACCCGATATCAACATAAAGTAATGTTTGAGTCATTTATCAGACTCCCTCCTGCAATGCCCCAACACAATTCTGCCTGACTGCCATTTATAACTTAAATAATTCTCGAGATGTGGATGTCAATGGCAGGATCAACATTCATTGTGTATCCCTACATTCTTTACCAGCGTCAATCATATAACTACTTCTAGGCTCCATCAAGAAAGAGTCGCTGGATTTTTTTTCCCCTAAGATATATTAGCAAACCATTTTGATTTTTATGACAATCCAACATAGTCGATTTTAATAATATTCGCTTTTCATTTCCAGACTTTTAAAACGAAATTCAGTTTTGTATACTGTTATGCCAGGATTGTGAGCTCATGTTCTCTGGTTTAATAATCCTCTGGATTACCAGTCCAGTAACATAACCACTAGACCAACATACCTGCCCAGAGCCGTACTGCGTCAGATTGTCAATTTGGTCTTAATGAATAAATTGTTTCTTTTGGGATGGCCACATCCATTGGAAGGTAGGAATGAAAGCTTATTGGATTAGGGATAGTATATTGAGATGGATAGAAAACTGGGTAGCAGACAGGAAACAAAGCAGGAATAAACAGAAATTTTTCATGTGGCAGGCAGTGAATAGTGGGGTATTGCAAGAATAAGTACTGGGAACCCAGCTACTCACAGTTGGGCAGCATGGTGGCACAATGGTTAGCATTGCTACCTCACAGTGCCAGTACCCAGGTTCAATTCCGGCCTTGAGTGACAGTCTGTGTGGAATTTGCACATTGTCCCCGTGTCTGTGTGGGATTCCTCCATGTGCACTGGTTTCCTCCCACAATCCAAATATGTATGGGTTAGGTTGATTGGCTATGTTAAATTGCCCGTTAATGTCAGGGGGATTAGGAAGGTAAATATGTGAGGTTATGGGAATAGGACAGGAGCTGGGTGGGATTGTTGTTGGTGCAGGCTTGATGGGCCAAATGGCCTCCTTCTGCACTGTAGAATCTATGATTCTATATTCATGATTTAAATAAGGGAACTAAAAGTAATATCTCTAAATTTACAGATGATATGAAGCTGGGTGGAAGGGTGAGCTGTGAGGAGGATGCAGAGATGCTTCATTTGTGTTTTGGACAAGTTGAGTGAGTGGACAAACGCTTGGCAGATGCAGTACAATGTGGATAAATGTGAGGTTATCCATTTTGGTAGCAAAAACAGGAAGTCGGATTATTATCTGAATGGCTACAGATTGAGAGAGGAGAATGTCCAACGAGACCTGGATATGCTTGTATACCAGTCACTGAAGGTAGGCATGCAGGTGCAGCAGGCGGTGAAGAAGGTAAATGATATGTTGGCCTTCACATCAAGAGGATTTGAGTACATGAGCAGGGATGTTCTGATACAGTTGTACAGGATTTTGGTGAGACCACACCTGGAGTATTACGTGCAGTTTTGGCCTCCTTATCTGAGGAAGATGTTCTTGCTATAGAGAGAGTGCAGTGAAGGCTTACCAGAGTATTCCTAGGATGGTGGGATTGATGTATGAGGAGAGATTGAGTCGGTTAGAATTATATTTGCTGGAGTTTAGAAGAATGAGGCGAGACCTCATAGAAACCTATAAAATTCCAACAGAGCTAAACAGGGTTGGTGCAGGAAGGATGTTCCCAATAGTGGGGGCTTCCAGAACCAGGGGTCACAGTCTGAGGATATGGAGTAGACCATTTAGGACTGAGATGAGAAGAAAGGTCTTCACCCAGAGAGTGGTGAGCCTTTAGAATTCATATGAACATAAGAACTAGAAGCAGAAGTAGGCCCCTGAAGCCTGCTCCGCCATTCAATAAGATCATGGCTGATCTTTTTGTGGACTCAGCTCCACTTGCCTCCCCGCTCAGCATAACCCTAAATTCCTTTACTGTTCAAAAATTTATCTATGCTTGCCTTAAAAACACTCAATGAGGTAGCCTCAACTGCTTCACTGGGCAGGGAATTCCACAGATTCACAACGTCTTGTGTGAAAAAGTTCCTCCTCAACTCTGTCCTAAATCTGCTTCCCCTTATTTTGAGGCCATGCCCCCTAGTTCTAGTTTTACCTGCCAGTGGAAACAACTCCCCTGCTTCTATCTTATCTATTCCCTTCATAATATATGTTTCGATAAGGTCTTCTCTCATTATTCTGAATTCCAATGAGTATAGCCCCAGTCTACTCAGCCTCTCCTCATAAGCTAATGTCTCAACTCCGGAATCAACCTAGTGAATCTCCTCTGCACCCCCTCCAGTGCTAGTATATCTTTTCTCATATAAGGAGACCAAAACTGTACACAGTACTCCGGGTGTGGCCTCACCAGCACCTTACATAGCTGCGACATTACTTTGCTGTTTTTAAACTCCATCCATCTAGCAATAAGAGACAAAATTCCATTTGCTTTCTTAATTACTTGCTGCACCTGCAAACCAACTCCTTGAGATTCCTGCACAAGAACACCCAGGTCCCTCCGCACAGCAGCATGCTGCAATTTTTTACCATTTAAATAGTAATTCATTTTGCTGTTATTCCTACCAAAATGGATGATTTCACATTTACCAGCATTGTACTCCATCTGCCAGACCCTCGTTCACTCTGACTATCTATATCCCTTTGCGGACCTTCAGCTTCCTCTGCACACTTTGCTCCGCCACTCATCTTAGTGTCATCTGCGAATCTTGACACACTACACTTGGTCCCCAACTCCAAATCATCTATGTAACTCGTAAATAATTGTGGTCCCAACACTGATCCCTGAGGCACATCACTAGTCACTGATCGCTAATCAGAAAAATACCCATTTTCCCCCACTCTTTGATTTCTGTTAGTTAACCAATCCTCTATCCATGCTTATACAATACCCGTAACACTGGTCACCTTTATCTTATATAGCAGTCTTTGGTGCAGCACCTTGTCAAATGCCTTCTGGAAATCCAGGTACACCACATCATTCATCAATTCACTGCCATAGAGAGCAGTTGAGGCCAAAACATTGTATGTTTTCAAGAGAGAGTTAGATATGGCTCAAGATGAAAGGGATCAAAAGATAGGGGGGAAGTGGAAACAGGTTACTGACTTAGATGATCAGCTATGATCATAATAAATAACAGAGTAAGCTTCTCGGCCTTTCGGCTAAGATCAAGTGTGGTATCGACATGCTGTGCTTGGTTGAAGTCATTAGGTTACATTTCAGCTTCATTTGAAGCAATTTTTAAAAGCCGCATCTTGGCCTTTTGGCTAAGATGCAAATGAGATCAAGCCTTGGAGGAGGAGCTATACCTACTCCAATCAGCTTGGATCATGTAGATCAAGCATAAGACAGGAGGTGAGAGCCCTGTCTTGTCAGCTTGGATCAGAAATGTCTCAACTTGTTGAGACTCTGAATTGGACTCGATTGGATTGAATTAGAATAAAAATTAAAAAAAGCAAGCTCAAAGGGCCGAATGGCCTACTCTTGCTCCTATTTTCAATGATCCTGTGACTAACCAAAATCACTCTACATAGAATATATACAGACAGCAAACAGAACCGGCTTCCACTCTGCTAGAATAGAATTGATTTAAATCTAACACTATTGGCAAAAAGTGGACATTTAACCTACTTCTAACCTTCATTTAACCTTCTAACCAAATGCAATAGAACCAACTTGATCTGGAACATGCAAGAAGGGATGAGACAAATGTACGGGAGATGTGAGTGTAAATGGGCAAATTTATTTTCGGAGCTGAATATATGACAGCACAAAGTCCTGCTAAGTATCCCCACTGCATATTTAGAAAGAATGTTGTTTGGCTAATTGATAAGAACTATCTTCAAATTGTCATTAGGAAGATAAAAAAGTTGAAACTTCAAGTCAACTACATTCACTTACGAATGCGATAATCATGTATTCCTGTGTGCATGCTATACTCTAGGGTCACTGAAACCTGCCCTACAAAGGGGAATGTTGTGAATTGAAAATGAAAATAGCAAAGACTGAAAAAGCACAGCCGGTCATTCAGCACCGACAAGGGAAAGGTGGGTTCTTGTTACAGGTGACCCCTGAGAAGCTGGGCTGACTTTGTTTTCCTTTGAATATTGATGAGGACATGATTGTATTTGCAGGTTTCATACAATCTTTTGAGGTTGTTGCAATTTTGGAATGGTCCAAAAAAATTAGGCCTGCTCCCCGCAAGCCCCCAAAGGTGCAATCAGCCCTGCTTGTAGGGCTCCTTGTAGGCTTGGCCACAAGCTGATACTGAGTGTGGCCTACCACCTCAGGTGTGCCCAGCTCTGCCCTACAATGACAATCAAGGTCCTAAGTACACCATAGAACATTGATTTGAAAGAAGCCTCTACTGCTAGACTCCAGCGGCCACTATGGCCACCCTCACAGAAGGCCCTGAGGAAGATAATGATTTTAAAGTTTATTTATTAGTGTCACAAGCAGGCTTACATTAAGTGACGTGCAGTGAAGTTACTGTGAAAAACCTCTAGTCATCACACTCCAGTGCCTGTTCGGGTACACTGGGGGAGAATTCCACATGGCCAATGCACCTAACCTTTTGGACTGTGGGAGGAAACTGGATTACCCGGAGAAAACCCATGCAGAAATGGGGAGAATATGCAGACTCCGCACAGACAGTGACCCAAGCCGGGAACCGAACCCAGATCCCTGGCACCCTGGCTACATACTCAGCAGAAATGTGGTATTCAATCACTCCCCATCATCTTCGGGATAACATTTCACCCTTTCTACAGGCAAGGGACCATTTAATTCACCCCAATAGTTCTTCTTTGCCTTTCTTCTTTCCCTTCTTCATACATTTCCTCATCGCCTTCAGTTTGCTGGGTTTGTGCCTAACGTCACTAAAGTTAGACGGTGCCCTCTCTTGGTGCCAGGGAAAAGCTGCAGCAGCACCGGCAAGTTTCAGATGGAACCTGCCATGCATTCCCCCCCAAGCTCTTGCTGCAGCCAATTACCCCATCTGAGAAAATATCTCTAAGCATTAGGAACAGAAACAAGCAAAAAACGTGTATGCTTTGAATAGCTATTTAGTATGTTTTCATTAATGAGTGACAGAATAAATATGCTACAAAAGATGTTTTTGAATATATTATCCAAATTAAATAGTGAATCGGCTAAAAGTACCACCTGTGACTCAGTCTGCACTGTCTAGGTGGAGCAGTATTCTCACAAACCTCATTAATCATAGCTATTATCGAAACATTTATATGCACAAGGTAGAGTCTATTTTTAGGCGTTTTTACAAGGGAAATCATGCTGAGAAAATAACTGTTCTTTCCGCCTCCATTTTCTTGCCCTTTTCTTAATCCCACGCCTATCTCCTATGGTTGGAGTAAGGTTCCCAATAGGGCACTAGGCACTTCCCCTATCTTGTCCAAGTATCCAAATGAACCCAGTTAGAGGGTGCTACCAGGCTGTTAGACCATGAAGACAATTGCCAAGCCTAAACGGTAGGGAGAAAATAGACAGAACTTGCAGCATTTTAAATGAAAGTCCTTTGTATAGACAAGTGAAAACACGGAGTAAGGAAGCAACGTTTTAATTGGTGAGTGACACTCTACTAAAAACAGAAAATCAATAAGCAAATAGACTGCAGGAAACATTCCAAGTTGTTTTTTTGACTTGCTAAGCTGTTACTTTCATGGAAGGGTGAAGGGATTCACAACCTCACTGGTCTGTAAGTTCCATTACTCTGCTGAATAATCTCTGTGTTTCACCAAGTTAACCTGAAAGAAAATATGTGGCACCATCAGACCAGAATATGGGACAATGTAACTCATTGCATTATGCATCATTATCGTTGTACCTTTAACCAGTTTATTCTAACCTGCTGTCCATCACTATCCACCACGAGATAGAATATGAAGTATCATGCCACGTTCTCTGGAGACAGAGCAGAACAGCGGTCCTACAGGTTAGAAGTGTCCACACATGCTCCCGGTTGCCTTTATATGTATATGGTCTTCAAATAAACAACCCACATTATTGTTATGCCAGTCCTTGTTTTATGATTTGTTCACATGCAATAAACAGAATAATGTAACATGGTGGCAGTGGTGGTGCCAGCCAGTGTTTCTTGAAGATTTTAATGAGAAATGTCCAAGCCTCAGCCCCTTCACATGCAACAGAAGTTCTGGTGTAGAAGTGAAACCACTGCCAAGGACTCACAGCATTGAAATGTACAAGCGATTCATTTGTCATGCATGAGCAGGCATTGGGTCGTGGTAAGATTGTTGAAAACTGGGGGGAGTGTAAGTAGTCTGAGCCTATCAGCTGCACTGGATTTTTTGGTAACAGCCATAGTCACATCACCAGGGACCCGGGTTCAATTCTGCCCTCAGGTTACTGTCTACGTGGAGTTTGCACATTCTTCCTCTGTCCGTCTGTGTTTCCTCCGAGTCTCCGGTTTCCTCCCTCAGTCCAAAGATGTGTGGTTTGGGTTGGTTGGCCATGCTAAATTAACCTTAATGTTAGGGGGATTAGCTGGATAGATGTGGGGGAGGGGGTTGCAGGAGTGGGGCCTGATGGGCCGAGTGGCCTCCTTCTGCACTACAGGGATTCTATGGTTCAATGGGAATAGCCAACTCTGGGTCAATTTGGACAAGCTAAATTGACTCTAATGTCAGGGAGATTAGCAGGATAAATATGTGGGCTTGCTGGAATAGGGCCTGTGTGGTCAGTGCAGACTTGATGGGACAAATGGCCTTCTTCTCCACTGTAGGGATTCTATGATTCTATGAATTATTCAATTAATCCTTTCAGGCCTGAAACTCGTTTAACTGCCAAAAACACAGCTTTGTGGGCAGAGTTTCTTGGAAGCCCAGGAAGGTAACAGCAGCACAATAGCCCCGCCATTGCAGTTATGGCCAGTCCAGGTACTGCAAGTCAGGGGAGCCATAAGACATCAAGCCTTGAAAGGTAGTGAGAGCCTGAACATTTGTTCCTATCACAAATATTCCTACTAATCCTGCAGAAAAAAAATCACAGAATGTCCATGGAATTTCTAACATTCCATTAGAAGACATCAAACTGCTTCTCTGAGTTCAATCTGTTCCGACAACAAGTGGACCTCTTTCTCCTGGAGCTGAGTATTTCTGAACCAGATAAACAATCCATAATGGTTAAAATGTCTATAGGCAGTGAAGGTCTCCAGAGAATGAACACTTCCTGTCTGTCCTTAAAAATAACCTTAGACATCCAGACAGGACGTAATCAACGCTCAAAGATCATTCAATTTCAGAATATATCATCTGGAATCTTTTTTTTTGGGCTATAACCGAAGAAGACCATTGATCAATTTATAAACAGATGCAGAGATGAAGGGCATGCTTATGACTTTATGGCAGCAGAACTTGCCAACAGAGTAATCTCGCTCACGATAGCACCTACCCCAGTGAAAGCACTCCTACAGAGTGGATGGAAGTATGAAGCAAGACTTCTCAATAGGCAGGTTCTACAGGCTATGTGTGATTTGCACAATAGCCAGTACAGGCAAACCTGTAAGCCATGCAGCTGCTGCAACTTAACACATGCCCCCAAAAATCGTCCAGCTTTCAATGATGTATGCAAGGTATGTGGCACCAATGCAGAAAACAAAGCCCAGACTATGTGGTTCAATATCATGAGAAGACAGTTTGCACACTGAAATGTCAGTGTGCACTGAAGTGGCAAGTGATGGCTCATTCATTCACTGCCAAACTTACCATGTAAAATGGTTCAGAGATTCCATTTCTGAACCCACTACATTCAGGTGTCGCTACAACAACTCATCGTACTCACCGGAAATAGTGAACACAACTGGTTCAGTGATTTCAGGCCTTTTGTGCCTGTCTTTGATCACTGTTCATGGTAGTATCAAGACAATGACAGAGACCATAGGGAACACCTATACTTACATTGGGAAAAGGCCACCTAAATCTAGCAGAGTTCATCAGCGAACAGTCTACGTGACATGGTCTTAAGCAACTGTATATAGCTAATCCAAACTTACCAACTTCATCTTACTGGAGAGGCATTACAGAATTACTATTTGATAGTCAAGTGTAGAATCCCTTCCCAGTCATCCGTCATCAATACTCCAAGGAGGACAATTTGTCTCAATCAATAAACAGCGCAAGGTGAAAGGTAACCTCGACCAGCAACAAATTACCCAACCTAAATGTCAGACAAAAAGTTTGAATACAACATCCAACCACTGGCACATAGAATCCAGTGGAAATCTTCAGTATATGCCCAGAGCCAAATTAGTATCCAGTACACATACCAAATGGCACGGTGGTACATTGAAACAAATGACAAATCAGGCTGATGCCATAGCCAGAAACATCTAGTAACCCTATTGCTGACAGAACATGGTCTAAGACTTTAGTCAAAGACAATATTAGAACAGGTCACATTACTAAATATCCTCTTTTAGTTTCTGTAATTCTTTGCTTCCTAAGGGATTTCTTTCATTTCAGGATTTCTTTCAGTTTTACCAGCAGAGTGGGATTTATGATCAAGTTTCTGCAAACTTAGCACCCCTGCTGACAAACTAATATACAGCAATCTCAAACCAAGGTCAGTGTAACTATGCCTGCCTCCAATACAATTAATAGAGACATATAAATTCTTTGCTTTGTGTAATGGTATATTCAAACACAGCCTAATATACTTTGATTTAATGTATGTAGTTTTTGATTCTTTAAGGATTGTGATAACATGGCCCCAAGGGGGCAATCCTTTGAGGGCCATGTGATTGGGCTGGACCCTATAGAGAGGTTACATAGGAAGCAGAACAAATCCGGAGCAAGGACATATATCCTGGGACGGGAAGGAACCTCAGCTGGAGCCAGGGAGGAGAAGAGACTAGACACGTACTGCAGTTCTGTCAGACCCTTAATAAGTATATTATATTGTTAAAATATCAATTATTACTTGAAGCCACACCAAGTCACCTGTGAAGTTACTACACTGGTGATGAGGAAAAACTTTGTTTGCTGTTGGGAGATGGAAAGATTGAGCTGTTTGACCCAGAAGTGAAAAACGGGGGACAATATATCAAAGGCTGCATTATTTCTTTTAGCTAATAAGATCACAGCAGAGGAAGAATGAAAGGTGATACCATTCACAATCTGTGGCCACAAACTTACAGCCCAGTGAGGAATCTAACATCATCTGATGCCCCATATACAAGAAAATTCTAAGTGACAGACAAGTCTGAAAATGGGAGAGAATCTTATGCCACTCAGAGAACAAACTGAAGCAAAGTGTGATTCACATCAGTAGGGGGACTGGATGGAGCCTATTCTCGTGGGGAAACCGGCTGCTGACTGCTGGAGGGCATGATTGCACATGTGCCAATCTCTCAGTGTACTAACTGTTTAGAAGAATTCACAGTCAATACACTGGGAGGTATCTCACTCCCCTCATGCCTCTGTAAATCACACTTCCCATGCCTGATTGCCCCCGATTGTGGCACACCCCTCCAATCGCCACCCCCATCCCTGACTCCCCACGGCCGATCAGCACATTTGCCACTCCGCCACCACTCCCCCCCCACCAATCACCACCTCATTCCGCGCCCTTCCCAGTCAGTGCCCCCCCCGCCACAATCCCTGATGGCAGAATGTATAGCCCACTGGCATCACCTTAGGCCCTGCCACCTTTAGGTCCTTCCTCGTCCTCTTCAGGACCTTCCCCATTCCCTTTAGACCCCTCGCCCTCATCTTAGGTCCCATTCCTTGGTTCAGCCCATTGCCCATTGGACTGTGCCAGTGTGCCAGATGGGCAGTGCCAGGGTGTCAGGAGGGCACTGCCCAAGGGTTACTGCACCCCCCTGTCCCTGACCACCCATGGGGCCTCAATGGCCCCCAGTCCCACCAGCGAGACCACCACTTCACCAGTGAGGACCTCCACCAGCAAGGCCGTTAAGGCAAGTGAACCTGGTCGATTGCATCCCAGGTTCACTAATAATATTTAAATTGAGGTTTAAAATTCATAATCAGCGTCATGTCCTTCCCGGGTGCGAGGTTGATCATGCCGGCTTCACAGATAACATGGTACCGTGAGAGGCGAGAAACCAGGCGTGAACTCAGTTTTTCGCCTCTCTCGCGATCTTACTGGCTCTTTATGCTAATCAACTGACCAGACAAGCCAGGACTATCACCCCCCACAGTCTTTTGACCAGATAGTCAAAATGGTCAAAGATCGTTTTAACCCCTGACATTCAATAATCAAGTTGAGGTATAAATTTCATTCTGCAGTCTGGGAGACAGGGGATACCATCCCTAGGTTCATGGCCAGACTGAGAGGGTTAGAGCAAAGAACAAAGAAAATTACAGCACAGGAACAGGCCCTTTGGCCCTCCAAGCCTGCACCGACCATGCTGCCTGACTTAACTAAAATCCCTTACGCTTCCAGGGACCATATCCCTCTATTCCCATCTCATTCATGTACTTGTCAAAATGCCCATTAAAAGTCACTACCTTATCCTCTTCCACTACCTCCCCGACAACAAGTTCCAGGCACCCACGACTGTCTGTGAAAAAATCTGCCTCGTGCATCTCTTTTAAACTTTGCTCCTTGCACCTTAAATCCTAGTAATTGACTCTTCCACCTGGGAAAAAGCGTCTGTCTATCCACGCTGTCCATACCTCTCGTAATCTTGTAGACTTCTATCAGATCTGCCCTCAACCTCCGTCGCTCCAGTGAGAACAAACCAAGTTTCTCCAACCTCTCCTCATAACTAATGCCCTCCATGCCAAGTGACATCCTGGTAAATCTTTTCTGTACCCTCTCCAAAGCCTCCACATCCTTCTGATAGTGTGGCAATCAAAATTAAACACTATATTCCAAGGTTCTATAAAGCTGCAACGTGGCTTGCCAATTTTTAAACTCAATTCCCCGGCGGATGAAGACAAGCATGCTGTATGCCTTCTTGACTACCTTCTCCACCTGCATTGCCGCTATACCTGTGTACCCGTACACCCAGATCCCTTTGCCTATCAATACTCTTAACCAGGTTAGAGTAAATCAGATCTTACCTGCAGTGTCAGATGGAGATAACATGTGAGGGTGGTGTGTTATTGTGGGGGGGCTTGTATTATAGTGCCACGCCAGGGGCGACAACTTTTATTCCAGGAAATGCATGGTGCACAGCCCGAAAAAAGTAGGATGAAAGCACTAGCCCAAAGTCATGTTTGGTGGCCGGGCATTGATAAAGGAATCAAAATGTTCCTTAACTCTTAAGGGTTCTGCCATTTAATGTATATTTCTTTCCTGTATTAGACCTTCCAAAATGCACTACCTCACATTACCTCAGGGTTAGCAGAGCATTGTGAATTCGGCCCAGCTTTAGGAGAGACATTAAGAGACCATTTTGTCTGTGGTATCAACAGCCACACAATACAGAGAAAGCTGCTGGCTGAAACTAAAATCTCTTTAAAAAAAAGCTGTGGGGATGGTGCAGGCGACTGAATGCACTGAGCAAGTCATAAGTGAACTACAAGGTGCGCCCAACAAGGTGAACCATTTGTGGCAGGAAATGGCTGGAGTGAGGAATAGCCTGAGTGAGGACGCACCACAGCCCGAGAAGGGGAGTACAGCACTGGGACCTAATCAAAAGTTAAGAGGGTGATGCAAGGATGGCCACCAGGTCAGAGTAAATCAAATCTTACCTGCAGTGTCGGATGAAGATCACATATGAGGACGGTGTGTTATTGTGGGGGGGCTTGTATTATAGTGCCCTGCCAGGGGCAACGACTTTTATTCCAGGAAATGCATGATGCACAGCCCAGTAAAAGTAGGATGAAAACACTAGCCCATCGATAGAGGAATCAAAAGGATGGTTAGTCAGTGCCCAGATTGTGAAGTCCAACAGTTGTTGCCACCAAATATGCTTCAATAGGACTGGTCAGGTCAACCGTGGTCAAGACTGCAAATAGACTTCGCAGAACCATTTGGGGGACAGATGTTCCTCATCCTGGTTGATGCCCATTCTAACTGCTTGGGTGTCCAATTGATGAAGTCTATAATGGCCACAGCTACCATTGACAAGTTGGGGCAGATTTTTGCCATCCATGGCATCCCAGAAATGTCAGAAAATGGCATTCACAGCGGAGGAGTTTCAAAACTTTGTTAAATCAAATGGATTCATCACATTCACTCAGCACCTCAACACTCAGCTTCTAATTGTTTAACAGAATAAGCTGTACGAATGTTCAAAACATTGATGAAAGACCATTACCTTTACACTTGGCAAATGTCTTGTTATCATAAATTTCACACTAAATGTGCCAGCTTTACTCACCAAAGGACTGAGTTGAGATGTTCCTCCAGAATTTGAAAGTCTCCAGAGTGACTGAATTTGTGATGAGTTTTTTCCTGGGGTGTGTTGTTCTGCCATGCATACCTATGTTTAATGATATTCCTTTTGTTTCATTTATAGGTGGACTCAGGAATTGTGGGGGGTGGGGGGGGGGGTGCAGTGGGAGGAATATAGTAACATGGCCTCTTTAAGTTGTGGGGGGAGGGGCAATTCTTTGAGGGCCATGTGATTGGCTCAAGGCCTCTCCATAGGTTCTGGCCCAATCGGGAGCAAGGACACGCACCTTGGGGCAAGGAGGAACGTCAGTTGGAGTCACGGAGGAAAAGAGAGTAGACTTGTACATTAGTTCTGTCAGACCCTTTATTGCACATGTGTATATATAGCTGTTTATATCAATTATTGCTTGAAGTTACAATGAGTTGCCTTCAAAGTTAGCACTAAGTAGGATGAAAGCACTAGCCCAAAGTTATGTTTGGTGGCCGAGTATCAATAAAGGAATCGAAAGAATGATCAGTCAGTGCCTGGGTTGTGAAGCCCAGCAGTCATTGCCACCACTGGCAAATATGCATCAATGAGAGTGGCCAGGTTGGCCATGATCAAGACTACATATAGACTTTGCAAGACTGTTCATGGGACAGATGTTCCTCATCAAAAGGATAAAGCTTTAATTTAGAAAAAAGAGGAATGTTGAATGATATTTTAAACTGCAGTCCACCCCCGGACCGGATTTTTAAAATCATTTTTTGATGTGGATGTTGCTGGCAAAGCCAGCAACTGTTGTCCATCCCTAATGACCCTTGACTGGATGTCTTGTTAAACCATTTAAGAATCAACCACATTGCTGTGGATCTGGAGACACATGTAGGTGAGGCAAGGTAAGGATTGTAGATTTCCTTCCCTAAAGGACATTATTGAATTGGATGAGTTTTTTTGCAGCAATCTTTGATAGTTTCATAGTCACTGAGGACTTTAGGAATTGAATTTAATTTTCATCAGCTGTCATGATTGATTTGAACCCATGTTCACAGCGCATCATTAGTCCAATGACATTATCACTACACCACCATCAACTGCAAACAGAATACAGCAGAAATCCAACAGGTCTGACATATTTACCTAGCCTGCCAGTTACCATTGTCCATATGTAGTCTTATCTTCAAATAAAGAACATATGTTGTTGTTTTACCAGTCCTTGGTGTGTGATTGGTATGTTTGCGATAAACAGAAGAATACAAGTTGTTTTATTTATTACACATGTATATATATATATACACCTGTAGACACATACATGTTTAGGTCAATATTGCAAATCTCCATAAAAGTTCAAAGATACCACCATCAACATATGCACAGAGAACAATTTTTGATTGAAATAACGCAAACAAAACAAACCAGAATAATAACTGATTTATTATTGTTACATGTACTAGTATGCAGTGAAAAGTATTGGTTTCTTGCACACTATACAGACAAAGCATACCATTTATAGAGAAGGAAAGGAGAGAGTGCAAAATGTGATGTTACAGTCAAAGCTAGGGTAGAGAAAGATCAACAGTGTGAGATAGGTTCATTCAAATGTCTGATGGCAGCAGGGAAGAAACTGTTCTTGAGTCCATTGATACGTGACCTCAGACTTTTGTATGATTTTCCTGACGGAAAAGAATGGAAGAGAGTATGTCCGGGGTGTGTAAGATTCTGAATTCTGCTGCCTCTTTTCCAAGGCAGCAGGAAATGTAGACTGGGTCAAAAGATGGCAGGCTGGTTTGTATGACGGGTGGGCAATCAGCAATGTTTTCATCGTCATCAGTAGATTCTTAATTCCAGAAATTTTTAATTGAATTCAAATTCCACCAACTAACATGGTGGGATTAGAACCTGGGTCCCCAGAGCATGAGCTGAGTTTCTGTACTAATAGTCTAGTGATAGTACCACTAGGACATCACGTCCCCATAATTAAAAACTCAAATCTGATAAGTTGATACTTTCGATAACCTGAGCTGTGAATGTTTGAGTTACCTCTTGTTGGATTTTAGTTGGAAATATAATCTATACAGTATTGCTTAAATGTAGGATGATGGGTGTCTTAGAGTAGAGTAAGAGGGGAGCCTCTGAACCATGAAGTACTAATACCAGAATGTTGCAGGGGAGCTCAAATGAATTTTAAAGTCAGCAATGTCCCTTTTATTCAATTTCTGTTTTGTATCTCTGACAGCTGTTATTTTTAGAGTACACTTCCACTGCTCTACCCCTAGAACACACTAAGAATGTAGCTGGGTGATTACATGCTCCCACTGCGTTTTTTCCAACCATTAATTATAATGGACACAGAAGCATAGTTTCCCAATATGTGTAAGTGCTGGAGAGCAAGCTCCAAGTCCTTGCCCCACTGTTAGTTTAGTCAATGGGGAGTAAAGCTTGTGAGTAACATTAATGTAGGTGAGAATGGTATGACAGTTTGGTGGTTACATTACTGGACTTCTAACCCAGGAGCTTTTGAATAATAATTTGAGATCAAATGCCAATGTGGCAATTTGACAATTTCAAGTCTGTTTAATAAATCTGAAATGAAAAGATGGCACTAGTAAGTAAACAGTCTATTTCATTTTACAGCCCATACCACCAGACTCTTGTTGGTCAATTAATTCATGTTGGCAATGTTGAAGTGAAATACATAAGAACATAAGAAATAGGAGCAGAAGTAGGCCATCTAGCCCCTTGAGCCTGCCCCGCCATTCAATAAGATCATGGCTGATCTGATAGTGGTTCAGTTCCACTTATCCACCTGCTCCCCATAACCCTTAATTCCCTTATTGGTCAAAAATCTATCTACCCATGACTTAAACACATTTAACGAGGTAGCCTCCACTGCTTCATTGGGCAGAGAATTCCAAAGATTCAGTACCCTCTGGGAGAAGAAGTTCCTCCTCAACTCGGTTCTAAATTGACTCCCCCTTATTTTGAGGCTGTGCCCTCTAGTTCTTATTTCCTTTCTAAGTGGAAATAATCTCTCTGCTTCTACCCTGTCTAGCCTCTTCATTATCTTATATGGCTCTATAAGATCTCCCCTCAGCCTTCTAAAATCCAACGAGTACAGGCCCAGTCTACTCAATCTCTCCCCATAAGCTGACCCCCTCATCTCCAGTATCAACCTGGTGAACCTTCTCTGCACTCCCTCCAAAGCTAATATATCCTTTCACAAATAAGGGGACTAAAATTGCACACAGTACTCTAGTTGCGGCCTCACCAGTACCTTGTACAACTGCAGCAAAACTTCCCTGCTTTTATATTCTATCCCCCTGCGATAAAGGCCAACATTCCATTCGCCTTCTTGATCACCTGTTACACCTGCAAACTGAGTTTTTGCAATTCATGCACAAGGACTCCCATATCCCTCTGCATAGTAGAATGTTGTAATTTTTCACCATTTAAATAATAGTCCATTTTACTATTATTCCTTCCAAAGTGGATAACCTCACACTTACCAACTTATACTCCATCTGCCAGATCCTTGCCCACTCACTTAGCCTATCCAAATCTCTTTGCAGACTTTTCACGATCTCGACGCAATTTGCTTTCCCACTCATCTTTGTGTCATCTGCAAACTTTGTTACCCTACAGTCAGTCCCTTCCTCCAGATCATCTATGTATATGGTAAACAGTTGAGGCTCTAGCACCAATCCCTGCGGCACACCACTAGTCACCAACTGCCAGCCGAAAAAGCACCCATTTATTCCAACTCTCGGCTTTCTGATAGGTAGCCAATTCTCAATCCACACTAACACTTTACCCCCAACTCTGTGTACCTTAATCTTACGCAGCAACCTTTCATGAGGCACCTTATCAAACGCCTTCTGGAAATGTAAAAACACCACATCCACCGGTTCCCCTCTATTAACCACACTCATTACATCTTCATAAAAATCCAGTAAGTTTGTCAAACATCACTTTCCCTTCATGAATCCATGCTGCGCCTGTTTGATTGAACCATTCTTTCCCAGGTGTCCGCCTATTTCTTCTTTAATGATAAATTCCAGCATTTTCCCAACTGCGGATGTTAAGCTAACCGGCCTGTTGTTCCCCACCTTTTGTCTACCTCCTTTTTTAAACAGTGGCGTTACATTAGCTGTTTTCCAATCAGCTGGCACCTCCCCAGAGTCCAGTGGGTTTTGATAAATTACAACTAACGCATCTGCTATTACTTCTGCCGTTTCTTTTAGTACCCTGGGATGCATTCCACCCAGACCCAGGGACTTGTCTACCTTTAGTCCCATTAGCCTACCAAGCACAGCTTCTTTAGTAATAGTAATCATTTTAAGGTCTTCAACCCCTACAGTCCCACGACCGTCAATTATCGGTATGCTATTAGTGTCCTCTACTGTGAAGACCGACATAAAAAACTTGTTTAAGGCCTCAGCCATTTCCTTGTTTTCCATTATTAAATCCCTCTTCTTGTGGTTTAAGGGTCCAACATTTCCTTTAGCTACTCTTTTCCATTTTATATATTTGTGAAAACTTTTACTATCAGTTTTTATATTTTGTGCTAGTTTAGTTTCATAATCTGTCTTTCCTTTCTTTAATTCTCTCTTAGTAGGTCTTGTTTTTTAAAGCTTTCCCAATCTTCTAGTTCCCCACTAATTTTGGCCACTCTGTATGCATTGGTTTTTAATTTGATACTCTCCTTTATTTCCTTAGTTGTCCACGGCTGGTTATCCCTTTTCTTACATTCCTTCTTTTTCATTGGAATATATTTTTGCTGAGTACTGAGAAAAATCTCCTTAAAAATCCTCCACTGTTCCTCTGCTGTCCCACCAACTAGTCTGCGCTCCCAGTCTACATTAGCCGACTCCACCTTCATCCTATTGTACTCCCCTTTGTTCAAGTAAAATCAAGTTCAAATCAAAGTAAAGGACACAAAATGGTTACCTGACACACAAAATGGACACTGGGAAGGGACATTAAGAGGCACTGACTTTGGGCACAGGCTTTACACAAAGAGTTAAAATCTGTAGTGTTTAAATTACTGCAGGAAACAGGTCAGACCTTGAGGCACTTTAAACTTGAGATAAAAGCAGACCCAGAACAATGAGTTTGATAATGAGATGAGCTACGCATGGGGACATAGATACATAAATGTATATAACAAGATCAGCCATTGATAGAGGACATAACTGCATAAATGCATCTACTCTAAGTACAATGATGTGATAGCTGTCAGCGTCCGTACTTGTCTGTGTATAACGGTGTCTTAACTGTCGATGTCTGTACTGTCTACTCAACTTGTAATGATGTGCTAACAACTAATGTCCGTACTGTCTATTAGCTAAAAAGTATAAAAGATGCTCAATAACTATTGTGTTGTTGAGAATGTGGCTACCTGTACTGCAGATTGCCAGCGCTTCTCCCAAAACTTTGTCCGAATAAAACTGTTTATCCCAAGTCTGAGTCCGAAGTGGTGAATTTCCCACAACAAATTGGCATAATCAGGCAGGATCTCACCACTGGTGGTAAGTTTGATCGATTGGCCACGATCGGCAAAGCGGGGTAGAGATCATTGAATCTGTGGGAGTCAGACGGAGTCAACGATGCAGTTTAAAAGGGGTAAAAATTAAGGAGTATTACAGAGATAAGTACTGATTGTTGATGGTATAGTAATAAGTTTTGAGTCACTGTTACTTGTGCTGACAGACTACAGGACAAGCAGGTGCCAGTCTCAAATGTGCAGCCTGAGGCTGGTTGTTAAAAGGGGAAATCCCCATATGAAGGTCAGGGCATGAAGTGGGCGTAGAGGCAAAAAGGGCACTTAGAATCATGGAGAACAAGTGGCAAACATCAGTTAACATTAAACGCTGTAGTGGCGAACAAGTGCAGAGTTTGCCACCTGTTTGTATGAAAGTTTGTATAGTTGGGTACTGGACCGTCAACGTTGTAAAGCAGTGCAGAGAAAGGAGCTACCGGGCTAAGAAGGGATTTGTATTCCTCTTCAATGGCACCTACACGACAGCAACACCAACCCTCCCGATCCTTTTTGCAGTAGGAACAATAGGATCACTCACTGTTCCATGCCCTCAGAAGGGGCATATCCGGAGAAAGATAGTAACCCGGGCCATCAGCAAAGAATTCTGTGCTGATTGGGAAACCACGGGCACACTGGGATCATCACTGGGATACGGGTTCACTGGGGCCCTGCTTCTGGGGTAGGAAGTGGGGGGGGTCGTGCAGCAGGAGTAATTAGTGCCAAAAATAGGAACCATATTGCCTGTGGACTAACAGTCCTGGGAATCAGTACATCAAAAGCACTGGAGGCTGCCAACCAAGAAATGGCTGAATTAAGATTATGCACACAGCAGACCCGATATGCAGTACACTTCCAATTAGCCCAACTGGGGGGGAGTATGCACAATAAAAGAAGACAAATGTATAACACATGTCACAGGTGAATCCTATAACATCACCCAAGTCATTAAGAACATAAGAAAACAGCTTGATGACTTTAGACAAGGACCCAAGAAAGGGAATAGCCGGCTCAAATGGCTGGTGGGGGGATTCTGGGAGTCCTATTTATTCTCATTGCAATAGTAATTGCCTGTTGCCTAATTGTTGGATGCCTTAATGTCTGTTGCAAAATAATGATGACTCAAATTGTACCAGGAGCTAGTGTAATCATCAAGGAAGAATACACGATAGGAACCCCCAAAGATATCACGAACTATGAGGAAGGAAAGGAGAAGATGAACATCTACCTGTGAAGAATGCTGCTGTTGTTGGTCTGTGGATTATTAAATAATAATCCTGACCAAAGGGGGGAGTTGTTGGAGTGAACTCAAAGTAAAGAGTACAAAATGGTTACCTGACACACAAAATAGACTCTGGGAAGGGACATTAAGAGGCACTGACTTTGGTCACAGACATTACACAAAGAGTTAAAACCTGTAGTGTTTAAATTACTGCAGAAAACAAGTCAGACCTTGAGGCACCTTAAACTTGAGAACTCATTCCTTCTGAGGATGCACTGTTAGAGGACTCATGTTTACCGTACACCAATACACTTACTCCCATTTTGATTGGTTCAAATAAATAGATAGTTTGAACAAAAGGAAAGAGTGGTGACAGGTATAAACATGCAGAATCTGCCTTGGGAAGCACAGCCCTCTTCATCTCCCTCTTTAATGGGAGACCCCTTATTTTTAAATTGGTTCTGGTCTCCCCACAAGAGGAAGCATCTTTCCAGTGTCCACCGTATCAAGTCCTCTCAGGATCTTAGACACCTCAATTAGATTACCTCTCATTCTCCTAACTCCAGTGAGTGTAAACAAAACCTGTCCAATCTTTCTTCGTAAGACAAGTTTTATCCCTGGAATGGGTTGAGTGAACCTTCTTCTGACTGTTCAAAAGTAATTGTATTCTATTTCAAATAAGGAGACCAAAACTGTGTTTGAGATGCGGTCTCAGCAAGGCATTGTAAACCAGTAGTAAAACTTCCCTAATTTTATATTCCATTCTCTTTGCAATAGATGTCATCATTCCATTTGCCTTCTTAATCATTTGCTATACCTTCAGAATAAGTTCATGATTCATATACCATGTCCTGGTATCCTTCTGTAACAAAAAGTTCTTCAATCTCTCCCCATTTAATTGGCACACCATTTTTCTATTCTTCACACCAAAGTGGACAAATCCACATTTTCCCACATTACGCTCCATCTGCCACTGTTTTCCTATTTACTTCACCTGTTTAAATTCCTTTGTATACCTCTGCTGACTTATAGGATGGCATGGTGGCACAGTGGTTAGCACTGCTGCCTCACAGCTCCAGGGATCAGGTTCATCTTTGGACTGTGGGAGGAAACTGCAGCATTCAGAGGAAACCCACATTAACATTTTGAGAAAGTGCAAACTCCACAAAACACTCACCCAAGGCCAAAATTGAACCTGGGTTCCTGGTGCTGTGAGGCAGCAGTGCTAACCACTGTGCCATCGTGCTTTAGTTTAAAGTTTATTTATTAGTGGCACAAATAGGCTTCCATTAAAACCGCAATGAATTTACTGTGAAAATCCCCGAGTCGCCACATCCCAGCGCCTGTTCAGGTACACTGAGGGAGAATTTAGCATGGCCAATATGCCAGCATGTCTTTTGGCCTGTGGGAAAAAAACCAGAGCATCTGGAGGAAACTGATGCAGACACGGGAAGAACATGCAAACTCCACACAGACTGTGACCCTTACTGGGAATCGAACCCAGGTCACTGGCACTGTGAGGCAGCAATGCTAACCACTATGCCACCGTGTTGCCCAAAATTCAGATGTCCAATTGGATTGCACCCAAATTTGGTGTAAGTATCAGAGGATGGTTTTGATCCATTGAATTGTGGGCCCAACATGCTTACAGTCTGCCACTCCGCTCTGTGTGAGAATCTAGAGTCTAGATTGTAGATCCTACTTTGCTGATAATGTCTCCTGCACATCCAACCAGCTAAACCCCTCTCTGCCAACTGACTATCTGCTGCTGATGCTCACATGGAACCTCATCTGAGGCCCAGTCAAAGGCAACCAAACTTACCTCGCTTACCTCAGGCTTAGTACCACTGAGTCTCAAACTATTCAATGTGTAGAAATCACTCAGTGCAAATTCTGTGAGCAAATCCTTCCTCAGTGATACGTAAGAAAGCAGCTGTGGGCACGCAGTATTTATTTCAATATTTGCCTGATTTTAATGAGCCCCATTAATTTTGCTTTGTATTCACATCTTGCTTTAAATAGCGAGCGTAAGGAAAACCAAGAAACTTGTGCATGTGCTTTAAGCTTAAAAGGATATTAAACTGCCATTGCAGTGGAGTGACTTGCTTATTTGAATTTGTAACCTGTCTCTCCCGAGAGTGTGACCTGTTGGTTGTATCCAAGTTAAACCTAGAAATTGATGAGATGGGGCCGGCCTTTAGAAATGCTGGCACTTTCTTTTGGTTAGCTTAACTTCCCCCACCCAAGCTTACGCCCATATGTGCTCCTGAATGCTAAAATTCCCCCCCCAATAGGTTTTCCCACTAATTAGCAGTTGCTCATTAAATCAAACAAGCGCTGTTCAATAAAGGAAGAGGGTGATTCTGTCCTATTCACATTTAGACTGCAACTGTCATTATGGTGACATCTGCTACATTGTGCACGATGATAAACCATTACAAATGAGAATGATAGCTGTTTCACTGTGGCAGAACGGGTGTTACAGTGTTATCAGACCATTGCTGCGCCCAGAGTCATCCAGTCGCCTAGGCACCTATCAGTTTCCTCATTATCTGTATCACAGAAGAGTCTAGAAGAAACGACACCAGCCTTCCGAGCTTTGCAGCTCATTAGCGGAACGGAAATTAAAAGTCCCAAGAGAGCCTGAGCACATCGCCACATAACCAATACTAAATAACAACGGCCATGGTGAGCGCTGTAAGACTGAATATTGTCTCATTACATTAATAGGTTCCTCTGGGGGAGGGGATGGCATGCAGCATGCTGCCAAAGCGGGCTTAGAAGATAATATGGGCACTACATTACACTGCTGTCATTTTAATTTGCATTATTTACCCAAATTACATAAGTATGAAAGTTATGACACCAACTGCTGCAAACTGACTGATTGAAAAGCAGCCATCACAAGAAGAAGATATTTAATATTAAAACAGTTTATAAAACAGAAGTGTCACTGTATCACTGATATTATAGTTGATCCTGGTCTTAGTGAGTAGGTGAGATTTGTAACCAATCAGTAATGCCTGTGGTTTTGTGTACCTATCATAGTGGGAGACTCTGATGCACTCTTGAGTAGAAATCATAAGGTACAGTTCCATTTGGCGGTCGGTTTAGCTCAGTTGGCTGGATGGCTAGTTAGGTATGCAGAGTGACGCCAACAGCGTGGGTTCAACTCCTGTACTGGTTGAGGTTATTCATGAATGCCCTCCCTTCTCAACTTTGCTCTCACCTGAGGTATGGTGATCCTCAGGTTAAATCACCACCAGTCAGCTTATGGTCATTTGGGACTATCGTGACTTTACCTTTTTACAGTTCCATTTGCTGTGCATCCCACAAAATACTTTATTAGTGTCACAAGTAGGCTTACATTAACACTGCAATGAAGTTACTGTGGAAATTCTCTGGTCACCACACTCTGGCACATCTTCGGGTACACTGAGGGAGAATTTAGCATGGCCAATGCACCTAACCAGCATGTCTTTTGGACTGTGGGAGAAAACCGAAGCACCCGGAGGAAACCCACACAGACACAGGGAGAATGAGCAGACCCTGCACAGACAGTCACCCAAGCTGGGAATTGAACACAAATCTCTGGCGCTGTGAGGCAGCAGTGCTAACCACTGTGCCACCACATCACCATTCCTATCACTGGCTCAAAGTTTTCAAATTGACCTAACTGTGGGTGTTATCTTCACCACACAGACTGCAATGGTACAAGAATGAGGGTCACCATGATCTTCTCGGGGCAACTAAGCATGGGCAATAAATACTGGCCTTACTATCAACCGGGATGAATTTTTAAAAGAATCATACTGGAATGCAAAATTATCTGCAAGGGCTCTGAATTACAAGTTTAATTCTGCAATCCTGTGCTTGCAATGAGGAAGGCATGCTCAGAGGGAGTAAGAGTCAGAGATAGGGTTACAGCCCTGATTCTTTGATCCATGCTCCCTGCAATGTGACTCTGTGCTAGAAACACACAATTAGCTCTTACATTACATGTTCAGCCTTCAGTATGTTCTGCACTTGCTTAAACCTTCAATTACTGGAATTAGCATTCTCTCTTACACCTTCAGTTACCAGTCCTTCTAATAACTCATGGCCTTACGCCTTGATATATTGACTACATTATACTCACCTGCTTGTGTCTTCTGTTACCAATGATACTAATAGCATAGTCTCTTACACCTTGATTCATTGGCCGTACTAATTGTTCAACACTCTTAAATCTTGCGCTGTCAGCAATAGTCATGGCAGCTTGCAATTCCCTCTATCTCTGAGTCACTAATTTAGGATTTCCTTCCCTTCAGCTTAACCTGGCTCTTAAATTGGATTCAGTAAGTTCAGCTCAAAATCATCTCGAGCAGGTATAGGAGCCTGGATAGGTAGTTTATTTCAAAGGCACTGCCCTTCCTAAAGAGAGACTGAGAGAAACATGCATTTCCAGAAGTGCATGTTCCTCTGGATAGTGTCAGGCATTCCGAACCTGGTAGAACAATAATCCCCAAATGATTGAGTCATGTCAGGCAAATGCACCAAGAATGCCTGGAAGTCTACAGCAATAGCTCCTGTTTGCATATAGTTAATTTTAACATCCCAACAGCAAAATCTTTTATTGTAGTTGTTCAACGTTGTAAGGTGTGTGTAATTCTGTAGGTTTCATGAAGAAATCTTGCATAATTTAACAGTAAGAATTTATTAACTAATCATAACTACATACATATATACAGTATAAGGTCTAAGCTAGGAGCTATCTCCATGCTTGACTCTACACACATCTCTGTCCAGTAAAAGACTGCCCTCTAGAGTCAGGCCATGTGTTCCTTTACATCAAAGTGTGGGCTGTACTGGACCATTAACACATGGTCATTATGCCAGACCCTTATAGTACAGTTCCATTCTAGACTAAGTTAAAAGCACCAAAATAAAGGGAACAACATAATGTAGATATATAAAATTCTGTTATCAGCCCAGCCCACAGTGATCTCATGCTAACTGGATTGATGTATTATGAGTGGGTCCATGAAAAAGGTGAAGAGGATGATTACTTCTGCTAGTTTTCCCCGGTAAGAATGAAAGTTGAAGAGGTTACACTGTTTTTAGTAACATGGAGCTAGGTATCAAGTAGATGACAATGATCCACTTGAACACCTTCTGCAAACCAATCCCTTTAGCACAATCCTTATGGTATCCTTATTCGACTCAACTAGGTGCTCTTTCTGCCTCCAAAGATAGTACAAGTAAGGCCAGTTCATGGTGGCACAGTGGTTAACACTGCTGCCTCACAGCATCAGGGACCCAGGTTCACTTTTGGCCTTGGGTGACTGTCTGTGTGGAGGTTACATGTTCTCTCTGTGTCTGCATGGTTTTTCTCTGGGTGCTCCAGTTTCCTCCCATACTCAAAAGATTGGCCATGTTTTAACTTGCACCAAATCCCATTCCCCTGTCACCCATTTGCTTAAGCTGGTCAAGTAAGGTCACTGGGATCCAGGATGAGGTAGCTAAATGAATACAAAATTGGCTTGATGACAGAAGCTGGAGGGTGGTTGTAGAGGGTTGTTTTTCAAACTGGAGGCCTGTGACTAGCAGTGTGCCTCAGGGATCGGTGCTGGGTCCACTGTTATTTGTCATTTATATTAATTGGATAAGAACATCAGAGACATGGTTAGTAAGTTTGCAGATGACATCAAGATTGGTGGCATAGTGGACAGTGAAGAAGGTTGTCACAGATCGCAACAGGATCTTGATCAATTGGGCCAGTGGCTGATGAATGGTAGATGGAATTTAATTTAGGTAAATGCGAGGTGATGCATTTGGTAGACTGAAACAGGATGTGGAGACGCTGGCGTTGGACTGGGGTAAACACAGTAAAACACCAAGTTAAAGTCCAACTGGTTTATTTGATAGCATAAACCAGTAGCTTTCGGAGCACTGCTCCTTCATCAGGTAAGTGGGAGTTCTGTTAAGATGCCGTCATAAGAACAGCATATGGCGCTCGACTCATTGATTGGCAGTTCCGACGACGCACCCCAGCGAAAAACCACACCAATCTCCTCAGAAGACAAATATGGGACACGGTGGACAGAGTACCCTTCGTCATCCAGTACCTCCCCAGGACGGAGAAGCTACAACATCTTCTCCAGAACCTTCAAGGTGTAATTGATGAAAACGAACGTCTCACCAAGGCCATCCCCACACACCCACTTCTTGCCTTCAAACAACCACGCAACCTCAAACAGACCACTGTCTGCAGCAAACTACCCAGCCTTCAGGAGAACAGTGACCACGACACCACACAACCCAGCCACAGCAACTCTGCAAGACATGCCGGATCATTGATGCCATCATCTCATGTGAGAACATCATCCACCGGGTACACTGTACATACTCTAACTTGGCCAACACTGTCTACCTGATACGCTGCAGGAAGGGATATCCTGAGGCATGGTACGTTGGGGAGACCATGCAGGCGCTACGACAATGGATGAATGAACACCACTCAACAATCACCAGACAAGAGTGTTCTTTCCCTGTTGGGGAACACTTCAGCAAACACAGGCATCCGGCCTCTGATCTTTAAGTAAGCATACTCCAAGGTGGCCTTCACAACATACAGCAGCACAGAGTCGCTGAGTAGAAACTAATAGCCAAATTCTGCACACATGAGGACGGTCTCAACAGGGATCTTGGGTTCATGTCACACTATCTGTAACCCCCATGACTTACCTAGGCTGGCAAAATCTCACTAACTGTTCCCGCTGGAGTCAACACACATCTCTTTAACCTGTGCTTAACCCTCTCTCCACTTACATTGTCTGTACCTTTAAGACTTGATTACCTGTAGAGACTTGCATTCCAACCATTATTTTGTAAACTGAGTTTGTGTCTTTATATGCCCTGTTCGTGAACAGAACTCCCAGTTACCTGATGAAGGAGCAGCACTCCAAAAGCTAGTGGCTTTTGCTACCAAATAAACCTGTTGGACTTTAACCTGGAGTTGTGAGACTTCTTACTGAGATTGAACCAGGGCAGGACTTACTCAGTTAACGGTAGGGCACTGGGGAGGGTTACAGAACAAAGAGATCTAGGGGTACAGGTTCATAGCTCCTTGAAAGTGGAGACACAGGTGGACAGAGTGCTGAAGAAGGCATTCAGCATGCTTGATTTTATCGGTCAGAACATTGAACACAGGAGTTGGGACATCTTGTTGAAGTTGTACAACACATTGGTAAGGCCACACTTGGAATACTGTGTACAGTTCTGGTCACCCTTTGATAGAAAGGATATTATTAAACTAGAAAGAATGCAGAAAAGATTTATTAGGATGCTACCAAGACTGGATGATTTGAGTTATAAGGAGAGGTTGTATGGAATGGGATTTTTTTCTCTGGAGCATAGGAGGCTAATGAGTGATCTTATAGAGGTCTATAACATAATGACGGACATAGATCAGCTAGATAATCAATATTTTTTCCAAAGGTAGGGTGTCTAAAACTAGAAGGCAGAAGTTTAAAGTGAGAAGAGAGAGATACAAAAGTGTCCAGAGGGGCAATTTTTTCACACAGAGGATGGTGAGTGTCTGGAACAAGCTGCCAGAGGTAGTAGTAGAGATGGGTACAATTTTTTGTTTTAAAAAGCATTTAGACAGCTAAATGGGCAAAATGGAAATAGAGGGATATGGGCCAAATGCAGGCAATTGGGACTAGCTTAGGGGTTTTTAAAAAAAGGGCGGCATGGACAAGTTTGACAAAGGGCCCATTTCCATGCAGTAAACCTCCATGACGCAATGACTTATGTCTTTCAAATTCTCATAGTTGTTACAATCCATGGTCTCTTAGCCCTCCTTGTCTCTATATTCTCCTCCAACCTCACAACCCTCTGAGATACCTGTGTTTCTCTGGTTCTGGCCTTTCAGAGATTCCCAATCATAATTGCTCTACCTTGGCAGTCATGTTTTTGGTTGGTTAATCCCCAAGCTCTGGGATTCCCTTTCCACACCTCTCCCCCTCTCCAGCTGATTTGCTTTCTTTAAGAAGCTTCTTGAAATCTACCTCTTTGGCCAAGCTTTTGGCCATCTGATTTAATATCTCCTTTGTGGCTCAATGCCATACATTGTTTTATATTGCCCCTGTGAAACACCTTGGGATATTTCATTATGTTAAAGGTGCTATAGAAATGTGTTATGTAATAAATCCTTGGAGACAGAAGTCCCTTCACCAAAATCCCTTTACTTATAAGTCTGACAGTAGCATGCAGAGTGCTTTCAGTTAGTAGTCTACACTAGGAGTCTCAGAGGAACTGACACTCTTGATTCTCTTAAGGTTAACATGCAGGTTCAGTCAGCAGTTAGGAAGGCAAATGCAATGTTAGCATTCATGTCGAGAGGCCTAGAATATAAGACCAGGTATGTACTTCTGAGGCTGTGTAAGGCTCTGGTCAGACCCTATTTGGGCTACTGTGAACAGTTTTGGGCTCCATATCTAAGGAAGGATGTGCTGGCCTTGAAAGGGTCCAGAGGAGGTTCACAAGAATGATCCCTGGAATGAAAAGCTTGTCATATGAGAAACAGTTGAGGATTCCGGGTCTGTACTCATTGGAGTTTAGAAGGATGAGGGGGGATCTTATTGAAACTTACAGGATACTGCAAGGCCTGGATAGAATAGATGTGGAGAGGATAGTAGGAAAAACTAGAACCAGAGGGCACAATCTCAGGCTAAAGGAATGATCCTTTAAAACAGAGATGAGGGGGAATTTCTTCAGCCAGAGACTGGTGAATCTGTGGAACTGTTCGTCACAGAAGGCTGTGGAAGCCAGATCATTGAGCGTTTTTAAGACAAAGATCGATAGCTTCTTGAATAATAAGGAGTTGGGGATTATGGGGAAAAGGAAGGAGAATGGAGATGAGAAAAATATGAGCTATGATTGAATAGTGGAGCAGTTTTTATGGGCTGAATGGCCTAATTCTGCTCATTTGTCGTATGATCTTATGGTTAAATACAAAGCAAGAGGCTCCCTGACTGGCCCATCAATTTGGCCCTTAATCAGGGAGTTCATCTTCCAACAGGCCAATCTCAATTGCTTGATTAAAGTCATTACAGTTATTGTTGCTGTTTGCACGTGTGATGCTTCATATGCTGTGACATGTGAGTGAGGTAGCGTCTACGAAGGATGCAATATTCTGCGTTTTTTTAATTTCAGCCTATAGTTCGATGGTGGCTGATGTATTATACCAGCAGTGGTGCAGTGATTGGAAGTGTATTTCTGAAATACACTTACCTTTAAAGTTTATTTATTAGTGTCACAAATAGGCTCACATTAATACTGCAATGAAGTTACTGTCAAAATCCCCTAGTTGCCACACTCCGGGGCCTGTTCGGCTACACTAAGGGAGAATTTAGCGTGGCCAATGCACCCAACCAGCATATCTTTCAGACTGTGGGGGGAAACTGGAGCACCCAGAGGAAACATATGCAGACATGAGGAGGATGTGCAAACTCCACACAGACAGTGACCCGAGGCAGGAATTGAACCTGGATCCCTCGCGCTGTGCTAATCACTGCGCCACCATAACTTGATCAAATCAATACATTTTTTGTGGCACTGGAACTGTGACCTGGGGCCAGTTTCCTCTCTGTGACCTCTTTGCTACCCCTCTCTCGCATCTAGTTCAGCCTATTAACCCATGTAGATTTAGTACTTCCCTCCCCAATTGACCCTCCTCCACCCAGTGCTTCAAGTGCCACGTCTGAGACTCTGTGAGCTCTCTCCCTCGGCCCATGGACCATATTGATACCTGCTGTTATTTGTCAGCCAGCACATTCTAAGCCTGGTACCAGTGAATGTATCAAGATACATGCCCTCTCCATTAAAAAATTGTTCCTAACCTGCACTTGAATTCCAAAGGTGAAGGTACCTATTTTAATGCCTCTAATGCACATTTAAATCATGGTAATTATTAACTAACAAATTAATTAATGAAACAAATTTTTTAAGCAAGAGTGCATTGCTTTTTTTTTAATCACCATAGCACCCAATTAGAGCATATTCTCACCCTTTCACTAAAATAATCCATAACTTTATAGCGCTTGGAAATCATTTCAAATGAAATCACTTTGACGGCAGATGCAACTTGCTTGAAATATTCATATACGTAGTAGGGCAATTGATGATAGCCTTGGAACTGCTGTTCATCACCAGACTTACTCAATTACCCAAATCTGTTCACTATTTCAAATCATTTAAAATAAACAGAGAGCCCCTTGTGCTTAAATAGCAGATGGAGGAACGTAATAAAAATAATAATCTGTTATTGCTAATGCTAAGTGCCAAATTATATTTTCTTGTGATCTATTAAATTCAAATAGACAAAGAAGTCACTACTTTCAGGGGTTCCAGCAGGTAGAGTCAAGAAATGTTGGATCCAAGAAGTGAACGGATTTACAGTAATGCGTGTGGGCCAGCAATACACCTTGCAACTAGCTAACTGTTCCAACCCCAATTCTGATCCCCCAACTTGCCGACTCTCCCCATTTCTCAATCTCCAACTCCATCATTCCCTCCAGGCCAATGTCCAAATCTTTCTCCCACATTCCTTCACACTCCAATGCCCTTTCCAACGTTGCCTCTTTCTGTTTATAGGGTGCACTACTGAAGGGGAATAACTTTCTTTGTGACAGATCTCACCAAGTACCTTCACAATGCACTTTAGATCTTGTAGCTCTTTAGTGCATCAGCGCTGCACGGGAGGGCAAGCTTGCAGCCAAGGAGGGACTACATCACCCAGAGTGCACCCTGTCAAAGTAAATGGCTGCAGGGACTAGAGTTTTCAGATCTCAAGTACCTGAATTTTATCCCAGAGCAGTGGGCGTTCCAGATTCCCAAGAGTCAATGTAACCATGTGCTCACACATGAGGTGTGAAGTGGCCACTTGAGATGGAGAGTGATGGTGCTGCCAGTAAAAGCAAAGGGTAAAGCTACGAGTTGAGCCAGCCTCATGAAGCCATGTCTTTATCCATTCAAATCAAGAAAGGAACATATACATTTTGCATATTGTGGCATTAATTTTCCATTACCTAATAATATTTAATTGAAAAGAACATGAAGTATAATGGACTTAAAGACCTCCCAGTTTTCCCAGATTCTTTCCCTTATCTGGGAAATTGCCTCTCACCAGTCCACCCGTCATCTCACCCCTCACAACATGATGGAAAAATATTCCCAAAATAATCCTGACCTTTTCCAAGGTTGTTAAGGTTCTGACCCAAATTATCGGTGCTATTTTATAGAATCATAGAATCCTACATGCAGAAGGAGGTCATTTGGCCCATAGAGTCTGCACCTACCACAATAGCACCCAGGCCCTATCCCCATAACCCCATTCATTTACCCTAGCTATTCCCCTGACACTAAGGGGCAATTTAGCATGGCCAATCCAAATAACCTGCACATCACTGGATTGTGGTGGGAAACCAGAACACCCAGAGAAAATCCATACAGACATGGGAAAACATGCAAACTCCACATAGACAGTGATCCAAGGTGGGAATCAAATGCAGGTCCCTGGCACTGTAAGGGACTGGCGCTAACACTGTTTTTCAATTCTTGATAAACATTAATAATTATTAATTCAAGGATGACTTATATTTCGTAACGTATTCTCTACATTTTAAATTTGAGCGACATTTGAGTGCTGTAAGGGAACAACATTGCCAAATTGAACCAATCATTTTTTTCCAACTTAACTCTCAGGATATGGGTGTCTTGGCGAGGTTGAAAATTGCTATTCATTCCTCATTGCCCTTGAGAAAATGGTGCCTTCCTCTTGACCCATTGCAGTTACGGTAAAGGCACTTTCGCAATGCCGTTAGAGAGTTCTAGGGCTTTAAACCAGCAACAATAAAGGTACAGAGATATCTCCCAAGGGTGGACATGGAATGCAACTTAAACTGTGAATATTGTAACAAAGAATTTTAATCTCTTCACCCAGTTATTCGGCCAGTGTTTGTGATGAACTGTGCCCATTGGTTGTATGCAGCACAGTAACTTCTCATTGGCACTGTCTGATGTGTAGTGATCATTCATATGTCACTCTGAGCCTTTGGCTCTCTCATTAATAAAGAAGCATATTCCAAAATGCTCTTTCTCTAACTTGCCTTCTATAAATATAACCTTATATTTATAGCGAGCTGTGCAAAAAGAGATTGTTGGTGCATTTATTATTATGTAAAAAAAAAGCAACAATAACTAAACTGTGATGAGTTTGATCTGGATACATTACAGCGTGATTGACAGTTGTACACGGACAATGCAATTTAAAATAGTCATTGTCAATGTCTAAGAATGATTATGTCAGGGATTGTATTTCAGCACTAGGTGAGTACACCTCATTTCTTCTGCTATAAAGTGACTATTGGCGCTTGAAAGAGTATTACGGGATGAGAAGATTTGCATGTGTGTGTACACATGCATGTGTGTGTGCATGTACATATGTGTGCGTGTGTGTGTGTGTGTGTGTGTGTATGTATCCAGCTGGATGGTGGATGCCATCATTGGGTCCAAGTGTGAGATGTAGTGCTAAGATTAACACGTTGGCACACTAAGGGGCAATTTAGCATGGCCAAATACCTAACCTGCACATCTTTAGAATGTGGGAAGAAACTGGAGCACCCGGAGCAAACCCACGCAGACACAGGGATTATGTGCATACTCCGCACGGAGTTTGCCCCTCAAGGCTGGATGTGTGACCCAGGGCACTTATCTCCCCACTGGGATCTCTTCTCTGAGTCCTCCCACAGTCTCTGGATGCATAGTCAAAGATTGGGGGCCAATTTCTGGCCACAATATTGACGCAGTAGCACTGAAGTCTGTTCTTTGTGAATGTGGCAGCACTCATTTGAGATCTACCTTGTAATTACTACTACTTTGCAATGGCCTGCATTTAGTAAGTGTCAAGTTTAGCTCATAGTAAGAATCATCTCAGAGGTGCATAAACTGTCATGGCTTCCTTCAGCATTCTCTTATTACCGCATTTACTCCAGCATTCGTTCCCACTCTCCACATGTGTGATGCAGAGTAATAGGATTGCATTTCTCTCACTATCATTGGTGATCTCTGCTTCACAACAATGAGTATACAATGTCAGAGGTGAGTGCCCAGCCTGATGTTACCAACCTATTAAATGTGAGGATGTTACCTTGTATATGAAAGATTGCCAAGATCAGAGTCTCTGAATTCCTTTGTCAAGTGGATATTCAACATGAATTTCATTATCTGAGTGCGTAAAGAAGTGCTTAAAGGTTCCTTTGCAATATTGCACTTTGGGAGGTTGAGAATGTTGAGGGCTGGAATGGTATCTCTCCTGATTACTCATCACTATTGATGAGGGAAATAGGTTATCCTTAGATGAAGTGCCAAAACTAAAGGACCCCATCTCTCCCAAATGCTCCATGCCAGCTTTGCAGGTTTTCTCCCAGTGCATGGTAATGAGGGGAGGCATGGTGGTTAGCATTGCTGCATCACAGCGCTAGGGACCTGGGTTCAATCCTGGCCCTGGATCACTGTCTGTGTGCAGTTTGCACATTCACCCCGTGCCTGTGTGGGTTTCTTCCTGGTGCTCCGGTTCCCTCCCACATTTCAAAGATATGCGAGTTAGGCTGATTGGCCATGCTAAATTGCCCCTTAGTGTCAGGGAGATTAGTGGGTAAAATACTTGGGGTTATGAGGATAGGATCTGAGTGGGATTATTGTTTGGTGAAGGCTCGATGGGTTGGATGGCCTCCTGCAGCACTGTAAGGATTCTATGATTCTGCCTATGACTGCATGATCTTGATCTCACCCGCTTGCCTCTAAGAGTCAGTAGAAGTGTGCTTGTATCAGCTTATCCTTACCTCACTCCTGGAAACTTGTCACTATCAGTGTTTCACACATACATCTCCTGTGTCATGCGTGTCCAAAGCCATCTTCATGTGGCACATCTGCATTCTCGCCCCTTCCACGCCGTCCTTATCCAGGGAGATGTGTGCCGTCTCCGCTTGGCAACTCATTCTCCCCAGGGTGCAGCAAGCAACTGTGATGCAGGATATCTTCTGTGGAATACTGGAGAGCCCCAACTAATCATTCCAAAGATCTGAAGGGTATCATGCAGATGCCAGTAATTGGCTCTCTTTCAGATCTTGTGGCTGAATATGCAGCATTCCAGCTCTCCTCCGATGCAGTTTGTGGACATTGAACAGGTGTCATTAACCACATCTTCAGGGGGTCCCCCTTATCACTGAGAAGCCAAGCATCTAAGATTGGTGGCATCTGAGACTGACTTTAAGATGTTAAAGATGTGCGAGTTTCCAGAGTACCTGGCACAAACATTGATGATCTGCTTTTGGTGATCACAGATAAACTGGACATTTAGAGAGTGAAAGCTATCCCATTAATAAACCTACGAGGGAGCTTTTAAGGCCACACGTGGGCAGTCAAAGGCACTTTACGCTTGTGGAAAGCTGGAGACTGCTGCAAATCACATAGCTCTAACAGCCTGGCTTGTTTCATCCCTGGTGAACTAGATATAATTGTATACCTTCTTGAATAAGGCATCATCAGTCACTTGCCTTATATATATTTGCATGGACAATTGAAAGATCCCTCATAGGTCCCAAATGGAGTCCTGGAATGACTGACCACCTTTAGAACAACTGACAATGGATGGTCTTTCAGTCTGTGCTGGAGAAGGTGCCTGCTTTATTGGCCTTCATTCACTTTCATCTGTAAGACGCATCTTCTATAAATCCTTGGTTGTGCCCAACACCTCCATGGATTAAATCATAAAATCGCTAGAGTGATGGAGGCCATTCAGCCCATCAAGTCTGCACTAACTCTCTGACAGGGACTCTTACCCAGGCTCTCTCCCCACCCTATCCCCATAGTCCCACACATTTACCATGGCCAATCCACCCGACCTGCACATCCTCTGAGTCTCCTCCTCAGTGTCTGGGTCCCCACTGGCCCATGTTCCTCAGAGTGAGGCTCTTTCCTGAGCTGTGCCAGATGGTGATGGGTCCATCTTCTCTCCCTCAGTCACATCCAAGCAATCAAGAATGCAGCCATGCTTCAGCCTTCATTTTGCACTCTGCTTTCGATGGACAAATAGATTAGAGACATGGTTGCAAATTATCTTATAGTGATCTTCTGCCAGCAACAAGCCAGGACTTTAGGCTGGCTTCATTCCAGGCATGAGATCCCCAGGCTATCCCTTACACATCCTGAGGTTGACTGGTGGCAATGCATCCTCTCCAAAATGATTGTGCATTCACAAGGAGGCTTTGATCTGGGTGAGTACAGCCAGGTGCTCTTACCTTCAGTTAGGGTAAGTGTAGCACTGCCTATGCAGTCATCCAGCCAGGCACTAATTTAATAATTGCAAACATGATGCCTTGTAAGCTACAAACATCCTAACAACAACGTGCAGGCTTGTCTGAAGCTTGTTGTATATATTCTGCAACCTTGGCCCCATAATTGAACAAAGAACAATACAGTGCAGGAAACAGGCCCTTCAGCCCCCCAAGCCTGTGCCGCTCATTGGTCCAACTAGACCATTCGTTTGTATCCCTCCATTCCCAGTCTGCTCATGTGACTATCCAGGTAAGACTTAAACGATGCCAGCGTATCCGCCTCCACCACCCTACTTGGCAGTGCATTCCAGGCCCCCGCCAGCCTCTGTGTAAAAAACATCCCTCTGATGTCTGAAGTATCTGAATTGCTTCATCCGTCTTCCCTTCTTGCATTCCTCTGTGACAGGGAAATGCGCAATCAGGCAAATCAAATGTTGTCCTCAGCACGAATGGAATCTCACAAGAATATGCGGCCATGAGTCTTGATGCCAAATTCCAGCTGTCATTTCATACATTTTAACATCTCTCCGCTGAGCCTTGATATCCATGTCCTCAAATGGGAATGATTAGGGTACCCCTTCAATCGGCCCAAGTAGCAATAGTTGACTCCTCCTTCAGGCCTATCCCTGGGTGGTTTGTTTTCCAAAGTTATTTTCCCATTACACCGTTAGACCTGACTGTATTATGGTGGTGTTGCACTTTGAGTATGAGACCAACTTGGAATCATAGAATCCTACAGTGCAGACAGAGGCCACTCAGCCCACTGAGTCTGCACTGACCATAATCCTACCCAAGCCCTACCCCCATAACCCATTCTAGTCCCCCTGACACTAAGGGGCAATTTAGCTTGGCCAATCCACCTAACCCACACATCTTTGGAGTGTGAGAGGAAACCGGTGCGCCTGGAGGAAACCCATGCAGACACAGGGAGAACGTGCAAACTCCACACAAACAGTGACCCAAGCCAGGAATTGAACCTGGGTTCCAGGCACTGTGAGGCAGCAATGCTAACAACTGTGCCACTGCGCCGCCAACTTCCGACCTCCCCCATTACCCTCCAAGTTCCTCCTATCCCCCTCCATCGTAACCACCTCCAAATTCCCATTCTTCCAATCACTCTCCTGCCTCCCCCTTTCACCCCAGAGCCCATCGCTATTGTGGTTGATATTTCTGCCCCCCACCCCACCCCAACCTGAACCATTTTCTGTGTATGTCCCCATGCTTAAGTTGACCAAACCCCCTCTCCTTCCCATGCACCATGGTTTCCAGGGAACCCCCCCATGAGACCACCCAATACCATCCCCTGCTTACTTACTAGCTCCCAGTTTACTGGCTGATGCCACCTCTAACTGTGACTGTGCCAGCTGTTGCCAGTACCAAAGCCACCAGCCTCCAGGATCTAAATGTGTAAACTACTGATCATGCCCAGCAAACCATGTTGTACATGGCTTGTGCTGCCCAGAAAGATCTTTCCCCACCCAGGATCAGGACCAAGACATGGCTGCCATGCAGAACCCTCTAGGCCTGCACAGCACCAGGACTGTTTTAAGATACTGCCTTTCAATTTCATGGCATCAGCCCCAGGACTGTCTCACACTTTATCCCCTGTTTGTTTAACAATGCCAAGCAAGTCATGGAGGGGGGGGGGGAGGGGAGGGAATTCCCCCGACCTGCCCACCACAGGATTCGTAGCGGGTGGGGGAGTGGACCACGCAAAGGTCCATTGACCTTAGGTGGGATTCTCCAGTTTTGGGGTGAACACAGCCAGAGAATTTCACCCCATATTTCTGTCTTTGTCCCCACCCCCTGGTGCCCTTCTGTGCTCCAGTCCCCTCCTTCTCTCTGGACTTGCTTGGCAGTCAGCAACCTTAGCACTGAATCCAAACGGCAGTAACATTTGACAGCATTGGTGTTTAAGGCAGGTGAAAGCTACGTCCACAACCTGAAAGTCACTGGGGAAGTGAGGGCCACCAGACGCTTACATACAGTTGTGAACCACTGGCAAGGTCCTTCATTTTGTGAGAGAATGTGATTCCGATGAGCTGGATTTTTAACAAGCGTTTATGATATGGAAATGTATGCAAATATAGTTCCCGACATGGAACAGTGGAAACGTCACCCCTCCAGTCACCTGCCATGACAGTTGGGAGGACAAAATTCCAATCTACTTTGCCATGGTGGAAAACTGATTTTTTCCATCATGCCAAATTTTGTGTCCCGGCTGGCTAGGATTCCTGGTGCTGGCGAGACTGGAAAATTCCTCCCATATTTACTATCGTAATGGAGGAAACACGGCAGCTATTTTCAGCACAGTAAGATCCCACAAACAACAATGTCATAATGACCAGATAATCTTCTTTTGTGATATTGGTTGTTGGGTAAATATTGCTCAGGGCATTGGAGAAAACTCCCTACACTCTAGGATAATGGAATCCTTTAAGTTCATTTGAGAGGGCAAACAGGACTTCGATTTAACCATTCATAGAGTCATAGAATTTTACAGCATGGAAACAGGCCCTTCGACCCAATTTGTCAAAGCTGCCTTTTTTTTAAACCAGTAAGCCAATCCCAAATTGCCCACATTTTGCCCATATTCCTCTATACCCATTTTACCCATTGTAACTGTCTAAATGCTTTCTAAAAGGCAAAACTGTATCCACCTTCATTACTGTCTCTGGCAGCTTGTTCCAGGCAGTCACCGTCCGCTGTATGAAAAAATTGCCCCCCGGACCCTTTTATATCTCTCCCCATTCACCTTAAACCTATGCCCTCTAGTTTGAGATTCCCCTACCTTTGGGAAAAGATGTTGACTATCTAGTTGATCTACTCCCCTCATTATTTTATAGATCTCTAAAAAGATCATCCCAAAGCCTACTACACTCTAGAGAAAAAAGTCCCAGTCTATCCTGCCTTTCCTTACAACTCAAACCATCAAGTCCCAGTCGCATCCTAGTAAACCTTTCCTGCACTTTTTCTAGTTCAATAATATCCTTTCTATAATAGGATGATCAGAACTGTATTCCAAGTGTGGCCTTACTTATGTCTTGTACAACTTTAACAAGACGTCCTGCTCATTTGAAAGATGGAACATTCCAGCAATGTAGTACTCCCATGGTCCTGCTTTACCACATTGCCTAATATTGCATTCTCTCATTCCTGGACTGGATCTTAAATCCACAACTTCTGGCTCATTTGTGAGAGCGCGACAGCTGAGCTAAGGCTGCTACTAAATGCTAGAGGTAAAAAATGCCACAATGACTAGAAGTCTGGATATCTTTTAAAAGGAATGAAGTAGCTTACAGCGAGTAATAAACTTTGGTTTATCGACCCGCACAACCTCCCCACTGGTGATGAAGACATCGTGAAAGACACAATTAACTCTTAGTTCAGATCTTGAGTTGAATATTTTGCAGCCCAAAATGGCTAGAGCACATCAAGTCAGAACAGAAATAAAAGCAAATGTTACTGAGTTGTGCATTTAGCTAAATATTTCTGTAAAGCAGAGTATTCCTACTTTTTACAAGAAGGTAAATGTAGTTCAAATGAAAGGATTGCATTGAAGCTCCTCTCAATGTCTACATCGGAACTACTATTTAAATTGTTACATTTGATTTCTCTATACTTCAAAGCATATAGTCAGGTGTTTGTCCTTATAAGGTGCTATTTTCCCGGTGCACTATACTACTTGACCAAGATAGTGGGGAGGGAAATTTAAACAGGACCTGAAAAATTGGATTCTCATCCATGGGTGGCAGGTCAAGATTTTCCCAGGCCATTTTTTTAAAATGTAGTCCCTGTTCCCCAGTGCAAGACTGATTTAAATATTCAACAGGTAATTTAAATTCTTTTAGTGAGCTCCGGACGCTATTGTTCGGACTCACTTAAATTTCCAACCTCTCCGGCGAAGGTTCCCACAAGCAGGCATCCGTAATGGGGACAAGATACAATGGCCTTGCTGGTGGGACTGGAGGCCATTGAGGCCCCCTCCCCCCCCCCCCCAACCCGAGTTGTCAGGGGAAGGGAACAGTGCCCCTTGGGCAGTGCCAGCACAGCACTACCAGTCTGGCACACTGGCAGTGCCCACTGGGCACTAGACAATGCTAAGATGGCAGGGCTCATGGAGGCGGGACACCTTATTGGGTTCCTAGGCCTCCTTGGAAAGCATCAACCATCAACCACACAATGTAGGACTGGAAGGACATATAGGCCAGACAGACCAGGCAAAGGTCATTTACAAACACATTGGGATTTGAAATAACCCTACAATTTTCATTGCCATTGTTAATCTGCTGCTCTACCACAAATGGCTTGATTATTTGAATTTAATTTCACAACTTGCCATAGTGGGATTTGAACTCATGACCTGTAGAGTGTACAAGAGTACTATTCAGTTCAAGACAAGTCTTCAATTTTGCTTTGCAATTGTACTGCACCCCCTATCCTCCCAGAACCAAGAAAGATCCAATCCTTACTTGGCGTTACAGATACAAGGACATGACTCTTGAATCTGCCAGTGTCAGAAACCCTACGTTGCTCCAGATTTGGTTGGGAAAGTTGAGCAGGAACCGGGTGGTAAGTGCTTGCACCACTCATTTAATTGGTTTCTTATCCCATTTACACCGGGTTGAGTGGATAACAATCCTAAACTTCGCATCCTCTTGTTACAACTTGATGCAAATTTCCATATTATTTAAATTACTCTGTTTTTTTCATTGAACAGAACTTACCAAATTGCTTTTATTAGTACATATAAACAAATTGAACATGTACAAATAATTTGAACCGGACAGTTTATGTTGGTGTTGATGCGCCACTCTAGCCTCCTAATTTCCTGTGCATGCTACGTTTCCACATCCTTAAATTGACTTTACATCCAACTGCCAATCTAACCTATTCTTAATTGTTGGCATGGTCTCTGCTTCAACCATTAAATCTGGTTGTGTATTCTGTAGCCTCACAATCCTCCATGTTACTTATTACTTGGTAAAGTCCTTTTTCCTATGGCCCATTTTCTGACATTTTGTCTGCCAGTAGCTTAATTTTAACAAGAGTATTTTTTAAGTAAGAGCCACTTGACTGATGTACTTCCAGTGGCTAATGACTGCTCCTTCATATAGTGTGTGATTGTTGTGGGATTGCTGATGTGCTCTGTGCTAAAAATAATCATCACCATTACATGCACTTAGACAACAATACACTTACTATAGTGCTCAGCGCAATGAAATAGCTTTTCACATTACCTTTAAGGCTGGCATCTGCTAACATAAGGCATCTAAGTGCTTTTAGTGCCGACCTTCACTAACAATACAAAAAAATGTCTAGTTCTTATGCTTTAACTCTCCTTTTTTTTAAATCATGCAGATTTATACAAAGCTCCTGTTCCACTGAGCTAGGCTGCTTGTTGTTTACATATGTCAGTCTGGCAACCAATGCTTATGGGTCCCTTTCATTATCCTGAAAATAAGTCACCATTTGAAAAAGCTTTTATATCCCATTTAGATTGCAGTTGTAACTGGATTGAAGGATTATGCTGACTTTTAACTATTTGGGGTGAAAATAAACATTTGTCTGGTTTCAAAAGAAACTTTCCATTTTGTTCAGGCATATCACACTACTCATTCCATTGACTGAGGGGCAGGTGAGGAATCTGAATCTCTTCCAATCCTAATATACCCTCCAGAAGGAGCTGGGCTGATTTCTCAGCTAAAATCTCCCTCCTTCTCTGTAGGGAACTGATAGTTCTAACCAATAATGGTACAGACAAACCCTGGAGTCTGCCACAGGAGTGGAGGAGTGAGGCTCATGGGAGGTAGACCTATTGCCCGTTATTAAGTAAGAAGGTTACAACAATATGGATTAATTTCTTCAGCTTGCACTCACAGTGGACGCTTGGTAGCACAATGATTAGCACTGCTGTGTCACAGCGCCAGCAACCTCAGTTCGATTCCTGGCTTGGGTCACTGTCTGTGCAGAGTTTGCACATTCTCCCCGTGTCTGCATGAGTTTTCTCCGGGTCCTCCGGTATCCTCCCACTGTCCAAAAGATGTGTGGGTTAGGTGCTTTAGCCATGCTAAATTCTCTCACAGGGTACCCGAACTGCTGTCAGACCGTGGCAACCAGCGGATTTTCACTGTAACTTTATTGCAGTGTTAATATAAGCCTTTCTTCTGACACTAATAAATAAATTTACTGACTTATTCAATGTTTTTTCAACAGCTTAAATCTGCCACATGGAGTGGGGATGTTGTACCCTGAACCTGTCCAACAAAGGTGCAATCAAAACCTGGAATATGGGAGTGGGTAGTTTGGGAGGAAAGTAAGCAATGGCAAATAATAATCTCGGTCCTACCAATCCATGGCGCACAAGTATTCTCAATTCATGAGAACAATGACATCTTCTAGGACATGCATGGTAAAGACAACTCCTCACTGACCAGCTGCAAGGCAGGAATCTCCCCTCTAGAATTGTCTGCTGTTGGAATAAACTGCATGGTCATTGCTAATAAGCATTGTGCATGATTCCACGAAGTATAAAAATCCATTTCACTATCCTTTGAGCCTTCCATGTGCATTTCCTTACACAATGCCTCTGCAATCAGGAGATCCATTTAATCCTCACAGAGGTTCGTGCAGAGGAGATGGCTGCAGGTATTTTCTCCTGTGTACCATTTCAGACCAGTTTGAAAATCAGCAAACAAGTCAGCCAAGACTAGGTAAAAAAGAAATAATCGCAACTAGAAATGCAGAACAATGTGGGAATTTTTAAAACGTTTAGACCAGGCCCTTTGAAATAGTTTACACCATTCGATCAACCTCACTGGAAATAGATTAAACTTGAGCGACCTGACTTAAGGGGTGTGATCCCCACCACCCCCCACACCCCCTTGCCCATGTGTGCGAGCAATAATCTGTTCCATTTACCACAAAACCGTATCAAATTGTTGACTTCAGGCTTAAATTTCAAAGGAGAAATCACATAATTTCCTCAAAAAGAAAATTAATGAAGCTTGCAAAAATTTCAAATAAACTGCATCATTCAGTTTCTAAAATGGGAAGACCTTTTTCATATAATGCGCCTGTAATTTAAGATTTTTTTTTCCCATTTTCTACCAGGATGTGCATTACTGAATGACAGCTTTATCAAAGAAGCAAAGCATCTCATGAATTTCAATATCATAAAATACAATTTTAAAGACATTTGGTAGTGCAAGCATGTTTTTTTAATAAAGTTCTTTTCAGTGCTTTCATTTTACTCTCAGACAAATATGGCACAATGCTATTAAATTGAGAATAAAAGGCCATACCTCATATCATTTAAATAATAATGTGTTCTCTTTCATATCGCACAAACCTAATGATGCAGGTTGCTTTCTCATGTTAAAGTATTTAAAATGTTGCCTGAAGCACTTTCTGATATTGCATGGTTTCGCAAAGATGATTGATATTTCACATTAAGGCTGGAGCAGCACAATGATTTTATGGAAACCTTTTGGTTTAACTGACCTTCAATTACTAATAAACTGGATCCACCGTGAGCATTTTTCTGACATTGCATTTCACCTCACCGCTGAGCAAAATCGTTAACATGCAGAGGGGCCGGTTGTGGCTCGCTGGTAGCCACCCATGTCTCTCCACGCCCCCCCCCCCCCCACACCCCCCCCCCCCACCCCCACTATTGCCCCCCCACCCCGTCAGCAGTTTGTGGGTTCAAGGCTCACTCCGAAAGTACAAATTGAAAAGCAGAATCATTCAGACGCTGGAAATCTGGAATAAAAGCTAGGAGTGATGGATATATTCATCAGGTCAGGCAGTATCTGTGGAGAGAGAAACAGAGATAATGGGTAGAATTTGTAATTCTCCCACCCACAATTCCCCATCCCCGATGGATTCTGAGGCAGAAATGGGGGGAGGAGTGAAATTGCACGGACAGGATTTCATAGAAGCATAGAATCTCTACAGTACAGAAGAAGGCCATTTGGCCCATCGAGTCTGCACCAACAACAATCCCACCCAGGCCCTATCCCTATAGCTCTACATATTTACCCTGCTAATTCCCCCGAAACTAGGGTCAAATTAACAAAGCCAATCAACTTAACCCATGCGTCTTTGGACTGTGGGCGGAAACTGGAGCAACTGGAGGAAACTCACACAAACTCAGGGAGAACGTGCAAATTCCACACAGACAGTGACCCAAGCCAGGAATCAAACCGGAATCCCTGGCATTGTGAGGCAGCAGTGCAAACCACTGTGCCACACCGTTTCTTCCAGGTTCCCACCTGTGTCAATATCACAATGATTTTATGCTGGGTTAGACACAGACTCAGATGGGAAGCCCATCCGTACCCCAGTTGAAATACTTAAGTGGCCAATTAATGACCACTTCAGGGCCATTTACCTCCCAGCCTCCATTTGTAGGCCGGCAGATGGATTGCAACTCAGTGGGGGCAACTCAAAAATGAAGAAAGATTGATCTTGGACAGGAAGTGGGGTAAACACCTGACACCTCTTTGTGGCCTTCTCCAGATCTCCTTCCCACCATCCCGGTCTGCTCTTTGAGACCCGAAGCGTGCCACCCAACCGTTCCTGGTACTTACCTGGGTTATATGTTCCCTGTGTGCAGTGCCTCATCCGGCCATTTGCAGCACTGTTGCTGGAGGGATGGGAGAGCTGTTGGTCAATCTGATTGGCTGACAGCTCTCCAAGGCAGTACTTCCTCCTGGTCGAGGTGCACTTTATGCCAATCAATGCTGATTAGAGCATAAAATGGCTGATGGGTTGTCTGAGTGGACAAGGACACATGGGGGTGGGGGTCAAGCCCTACTCTTCTAAAAATCCAGACCAATGTTTCAAATCAGTCACCTTCCATCAGAACTAGGAAAAGTTAGAGATGGTTTTGAGTGAAGGATTGGTGGGAAAGCTAAATTATAGGGTGGAAAACAAGAGAGATGGAATGATAGTCTCACGTGGCCAAAAAGAATGGGGAAAAAAATATAAATCAACTAAAGATGAGCCTAGAGCAGTTGTGCTGTCTAATAAGAGAAAAAAATAAAACCTGCAATTAAAGGAAACAAAATGGGGGGACAGGTTTTATAGTCTGATATTGTTTCTCTCCTTCCACTCCCCCCTACTGATTGGTATTGCAGAGAATACAGTCAGATGCAACAGGAGTCTTTTCCCTCTCACTAGACAGGCTCCTTTCATTGCACAATGGAGGACTATTGGCACAGATACCCAAACAACAGTCCAAACTCCAAGTCAACATGAACAAGCAAGGCCAGAGCCTGCCAATCTCCGAACAGAACAGCAAACAATATGTGGAAAGGATGGACCACCTAATCTTTCAGAATTTGAAGAGTGGAGTTGAGGTGGCGAGAATATTGTTAATGTTCATACTGTAATAGCAATAATACTGGAATAATAATATTGTAACAGTAAGTTGAATGTCCAAGACTTTATAACAATGTAAGATTTAAAGTAAACAAAAGTAACCCTTCATCCATGGGATAAAGACTTGGGGAGTGATGCAGTAGTAGGGTCTGGTGCTTACAGAGTTAATGTGGGAATGAATACAGTACTGGCCAGACACCGATGTGAAAAAGCACATGACCCAGAGCCAGGGTCAATGTAGAGGTGGACAGAGAGGAGTAAAGATTTAGGATGGAGTCAGCTCCATACCTGCTATTCTATATATGTATATAGTTATGGAGTTGTTAATAAAGACTTACTGTTCATTTATTTAAGTCAACAAAGCTGACTTCATAATATCTGAAGCAGGATCCTTCAATAGACATATCAACATCCTCAGAGTTAAATCATGAGGACAGGTGGCATATTATTGTTATTTAGCAATGCAATTCCCTGAAGCGATATCTTCCTCGTTCACTGATTTTAAGGTGATTAATCCACCAGTTAGCCTGTAGAGGGGATGCTGCTCAGTAATGTGCACCATTGTTTGTGTTTTTCTAGAAGTCCACGGGGGGGGGGTTGTACTGGGATCCTACCAGCAGTGATTAGCTGCACGGGGACCTGGCCTTTCCTGAATCTATTTAGCAAGGACCACTGTCGCCATTATAGTTCAAAGCCTGCAAAGGGACTTGTCACAAGGAACATGTTAGTGACTTCTCCTATTTCCCATTCCCTGATCCAAAGGCTGCTTGCTGGTATCTCTTGCTTCAGAAGAGTTATCTATATGGGGTGCTGAGATGGAAGGCAGGCAGTAGGTAGGTTAAATGTGTCTGCTGGACTGTGCTCTTCAAAGTTTCATTACCCTTTCCATGGATGCAGCAATATGTTGGAGCCATGACAGGAGACAGAAAGATGGAGTCACCCACCTTTTGTTAAAGTCTGCACACATCCTCTTGGATCTAGGCCAAATATTCCTTTGCCTGTGTCTTATGGCTGTTTCCAGAGGCTCAGCGTCTGCATGGGGCTTGATATGGGCCTGGTAACTAGCAGTCCTCCAGCAGTCAGAAACCTCAGCTGTCACATCGCCTGTGGATTTGTGTCAATGATGTTCTCACCAGATTGTGACCCCAAGCCTAATCTAGAATACCCGCCAAGGTGAATGTGTCTGCCCTGGTGGAGAGTGCAAGACAGTGACATGGCAGTGCATCCTCTGAGGTTCTGAGTCATCATCCTCAGCAGTTGTGCTTGAGGTGGAGGTGATACTGGACATGGAGGTGGAGCTGGGGGATGGCTGCCTCTTTCTCTTGTTCTTTGTCTTGCCGAGAGAACATGCAGTGGAGAACACAAAGGATGGGATTTTCCAGCCTTGGGGGCGAGTGTGGCCGGAAAGGTCAATTGACCTGAGGTCAATGGACCTTTGCATGGCCCATGTCCTGCTCGCTATGATTCCCGTGGCGGGCCGGAATGGGAAAATCCCACTGAAAGAATTAGCTAATGCTGAAGAACGCCTATTTCATGCATTACTCATATTTCAACATAAGGCTGGAGACATCCTTGCTGGATGGAAGTGAAACTTTGGTCGCTCCAACTGCGCATGTTCTGCCTTGGACCTCATCAACAATTTCAGTGGCCTCCTTCTCAAAGGATTCCTATGTCCAGGATTCCTTCTCCAGTCTTTGATCACTCTGCCTGATTATGAATAGTTTGCTCTTGCAGACAGACAGAAGAATTCAATGCCATCCCAATGGGTATTGAGCAGTTTATGGACTTGCATGCCTATTCCAGCCCCTGAGCTCTCCCTTATGAGTGTTTGACAACCAAACTGCCCTTCAACTGATGCAACATTGACAGCATGAAGTGGTTCCTACACATTCAGTCCTGTCTGGATAATGAGGCCTTCAACCCAAACTCCAGTCTGACAATTCCCTGCACTTGCACAGTTACACTGCTTATACATTTAAGAACATCACTTTACCAACTGGTGTCACCTACCTGTACAGAGCCGACAGATTGTTCATTCTCATTTGGCACTGCACCCAGGTTCAGGACTGGTCTCTAAGGCTGCAAACCCTCGCTGCAACCTCTGTCCCAGCCACTTTGGTCAGTTGGAAGGTTCTCCAGTTGCCATCCCTGGGAAACAGGACCTCTCTCGCCTTTCCAAGACAGCATAGGGGAGAATCAGCAGTGAGGTGTCTTTGTCAACTCTAAGATTGATGGTGGTAGCAGCAATAGGTTTGCAATGAGAGTGAGAAAGAGTCAATACCTACAGACTGAAGCTCCTGACTTACAAGGAGTGAATGTTTCTCCTGGTGATCCTTCAATATAATGCCTGGATTTTTGACCCCATGGGGTAATGGCAGGACACTGATTTCCTGCTTATGATTTCCCATACTCCCCAACCATGCATAGCTAATTGGCTGGCCACTATGTAGTTGTACAGCCATCCCATCCCTGATTGTAAGGGTCCCGCCACCAACAACCTGGGCCATTACTGAGAGTGGAACTTTTTTTTTGCGGAAGGAGTTTCAAGGGCAAGGGGCATCAGTAAATTTAGAAAGTTGTCCAGCTCCCCAATACTTTGCCATTTCTAAGCGCTTTTGCCAGAAGTGGACGAAAGCCGCACCAGTTACATATTGCCCAGCAACATTGGATAGCCAGTTTGGCAAATTAATAACCCACAGGGTCAAATTGCAGATGTATTAGATTCTCTGTGTTAGACCGGCTCCCCCCCCCGCCCAGCTCAGTCAGGAGGTTGGCAGGAGCCGGGAGGGGGGCTCCCTCAGCGCCTTGGCTCGATAACCATTGTTGCCTCCTCTCATTGTAGGAAGATGTATAGAGTTGGGATAAAAACTTGAGTGGAGACATGGCACAAAAGGGTTAACATCAGGAGCGCTTGATTCCGATGTAACTATGATGCAATGTATCCTGACTCAGAGACAGATCTGGTGGGAAGAGAAGGACCTGGTGTTGAGTACTGAGATGTATATAGATCTGTAAATAAACAAGAACGATGTTTTACAAATAACAGTCTATGGTAATGTAATAAATCGAGGACGACTTGATGTGGTTCAAAGCATACAAGGGTTTATTGCGAAAATAAAGAATTCAACGGGTCTGTCAGCACAGCAACAATGCAACTATTCTCCACTCCTCCCTGATTCCCCCTCAACCTCTATGCATTCAATTGGTTCAGTTTCCCGCCTCGATAGCCCATTAGGCCCAGCCCGACCACATGGCTCTCAGCAATTAAAGAGGCCTTAAAGGGGCAACGCTACCACAGGTAACATTCTTAGTGTAAAAGGCAAACCCTAAAGAAACCACTCCTGGACCCAAAACCCAAGACAAAATATTAATAGGCCCCCAGTCTTACACCGCATGAGCACACTCACACTCACCTACCTGCTTTAGTAGCACCCCCTCCTCTCCTAGTGGGGCTGCCCTGTCTGTCCAGTGCCACAGGCCCTCGTCTTGGTTCTCCCCTCTCTGTAATCTAGTGGATACAGGTGTAGTCTGTCGACTGGCCGCCCACCAGAAGACTCTGACCAATGCAGTGTTGGGACCTGAAAGTTCTCAAAGGACAAAGGATTCTGCCCAGAGAGCCATGCGAATAGGGCTGGATAGGAATAAAGACACAGAACCTCAGGAATAAACTGTGGAGGTTGAGGACAATAAGAATAGTGCTGGATAGAAAATAAAGAGCAGAAGGCACAGAACAAAGACTGAGAATTGTAGGAATAAAGGCAAGTCCAAATGGAGACTGAGAGTTATACAAATAGAGTCAATTTGGAACAGAAGCTGGGAAATGCAGATTTAAAGTCGGAGGGAAAATACAAGAATCACAGTGACTGAAGTGGTAAGAATGGAAATCGAGGCAGATGAAAATGGATTGTTCTACTTTCATGTTTTATTTGACACAGTTCGCTAACTGATTGAATGAATTCAACGACAGGAGATAAATGTTCATGTTAGGCAAAACTGAATTTGAAACTCTTCCCTCCAGAGCTGTTGGGCCGTCTTTGAACTGAGGCATTTTGAAAAATATTTTGAGCTATAGCACAATTCAGAATAGCCTCTAGTGTCTTACATGTAGTCGAGATACGAATTTGTCTAGTTAAGTATATGTTTCACCCAAATTAATAACGGATGCAGCTTTCAAATTACATCCAACATATTTTCATCATATTGCCTGAGCAAAATCAGGGCTTTTGTCAATTTTATTAATAAAGATTATGCATTAGAATTCAGACATTGTATAATATCATTGAACAGTTTGTAAATTTGTAGTGCATCATGACAGAATTGCAGGAAAATAATCCGAGTTTGCAATTTTAATTTAGATGCATCTCTGCACTTTTATTCCCACCAATGTAATAGATTTGGGATGGTTTGACCCAAAGCAAATTCAATGACATTTGGAACAAGCTTTTTAATGCTTTTCGCAGTATTCGCCTGCTACTGAATTGCTTGGATCAGGAGAGTTTGGAAATGTACGCAAATATCTTTGCAAAGCAACATTTTAGCAAGATAATCATTATAATGTAAATCATATCTTTATTAAACTATTTGGTAAAATTGACAAGAACTCAGGAATAGGGTTAGGCTATTCACCCCTTAAGCCTCTTCAGTTAGCATCAGTCAAAAAGTTCCACTTGTCAACTTTGAGGGGAATCAGTCTATCATAAACAGCCAAAATGGATCAGGAACTTCTGTCACTGAATGTTAATACTTGTGCAAACAGTGCTTATGACTTCCCCTTCACTGCACTGTTTAGTTGGTGTAAAGCAATGCAATCTGTATTTTCTTCAGGAAATTCTGTAGACTATCAATGAAGCTGAAATGGAGTGGATTTTCACCTTTATTGCCCAAGTGTCAAATGTCCCCTGGGCGCAGTGCCCAGAAAGGGCAATCTGGCAGGAAGGATAGCATGTTGGCAGCAGAACCACTTGGGTTTCCTTTCCCTGTCCCTCCCTGGATTTTTCAACATGTTGTGAACCCGGGTGGATGAAAAATGAAAATCGATCACAGTAATGATGGTAGCTGCGTTTCCTCAAACTCAGTCATTTTAAATCACATGCTTTATATATATATATATATATCTTTGAAGATTCAAGGGTAGTATTTAATTAATAAAACAAAGAGCTTTGCCACTTCTGCTGGGCTTGGGTCTGTCTGTCTCTAAGCAGAGGCTAACATGTCTCTGAATACTGATTAAGATTGTGTCAGCAGAAACCATTCATTGTTCTAGCCGGCTTGATTTCATTTGTAGATTCAACTATCTTAAGGAGTCAGGTTAATAACTTACCTGCCTTATCCTTATTCTGATGATACGTGAGATGGGTACGAAGCAGACTAAGCTTTGTCTTGCCACTCAGTCACAGGTTTTATCCACATTTCTCAGATATTGATTTATTAAAATTGCCTAGATGGCTTGTTGCAGTATGCTTGTCCAGAAATACATAGTTTGAGAATCTCGGCTTATGTCCTCCCTTTAATTTTTCTCCATTTCTTTAGATAATCGGTGCATCGAGCTGCCTCCGATGTACAGCTCAAGGACATCACTTTCTGCAGTAACACTTAGCGGAATCTGTGTGAAAGTAGATATCTTCTTTGTGAGGAGTCTAGAGGTCCTGTGTGAGGGCAAATATTCAATAGCCAGTAATATGTTTTATTTAAATCTTATTTAAATTGAGAACTTCACATGAGCTTGCCAATGTTACGTACGCTACATTGCATTTGATAGCCATTCAGTGCGATGTTATTACAGTGAATAATTATCCAGTCATGAATATGTATTGTGTACATGGACAACAGCGATCGAAAGCTCCATTTATCAATAAGACTGATCTTCCTCCGTTTGTCCCACAGTATTTTCTACATATGTGAAGGACAGGAATTGGGATTAGATTAACAGTTCAGATAATGATTAAGAACACTGTATTGTTTTAACACTCGCATAGCATCTCAAATTTACTTTGAACGCAAGAAAGTCTGAATTATCAGCATTTGAAGGTTATTTTCTCTCACAAAAACACAAGAGCACAAGAAATAGAAGCAGGACTGTGCCACTAGACCCTTCAACCCAGCCCCATCATTCAACACAACCATATGCTGGCTTCAGCTCCTTTTCTGTGCCATTTCTCCACAGTCCTCTATTCCTCTACCTATCAAATATTTATCCACCTCCACTTTAAGCACGTCTAATGATCCAGCCTCCACCATCCCTTTGGGGCACTGAAGTCCAGATATTCACCACCCTCTGTGAGATTACATAATCAATGTTTTGTAACTGTTATGTCAATGTTAAACCCACTGCCAGAAGAAGGCATTTTAGTATGATTTTGGCTCTACTGGGAGTTGTACTCAGTGCCAGTGGATGGGACATAGTCCCCATTCTGTGAGTGATGGTCAACTTTGCCTTTGAATGGCAACATGCACATGATGGTAGGACATGGAGCCTCACTACATAGAAAGTAGATTGGCAAATCCTGGGTCAGGATCCATGACAGCAGCAAGATATTGCTGGATAACCCCAGGTAAAGAGGTATCAGCCAGGATTTGTATGGAGAATGAAGAAAAATGCAATCCAGCTGGGGAGGTTTATTGATGCCTGGGTCTCAGTTCCCTTACTCTGTGCCAAATGCATCCACTTTTGGCTTCTTTTAATTTGTCCAGTTCATGAAATCATGTCAGTAGAAAGTGGGGCCAAAGACCCTGTAGAATTTCCTTCCTATCTATCTGCTTTATCACCGCTTTCCAAAGCTTTAGGCCTCAGGATACAATGGTAAAGGCCTGAGATCTCCCTGTAACAATAGGTGCTTGTTGCAAACTCAACTTCCTCCATTCCCATTCCGATTAATTTGTAAAACCCAATCCCTAGCCTGTCGCCATTTAGAAGGCAACCAATCTTCTTATGTTTGCCTCTTTACATTCATTAGCCCAGCTGCTTCTGTTTTGCTGTGACTAAGCTGCCTCTCTTAATAGTAGAAATACGCGATGAACTTCAACCCAAGAAACTGGGACCAGTGTTAGGGGGTGAAGAGATGTGCTGAAATCCCACTGTGTTGGAACATTGATTCTGTGAGGACAAATTGTCCCTGATGTTTCCAGAGGACTGACATAATAAGTGGCCGTAAATGGCCAGAGACTAGTGCCTGACCTCTACTCTTTAGTTTGACAAATTATCTGGTATTTGACCCTATTAGTTTTGTTGATGCTAACATCTACTGCATAATGATTGCTTCCCACCTGACATACCTGATGGACAGTAGAAAGTCAACATTTAGGCAACTAAGGTGCAATACCCAGAAAAGCATATAAAAGATTGGGAGTCGTATACAAGCCTTGTTGTTCACAATTTATGACCTGGCTGTTCTTCAAAGCTCACAAATATGGTATTGTACCTTGTTTCCCAAGCTTGGTGCAGTCCAAAGTAACAGGTGGATGGCCAAACCCATGCCAGAATCTATCCTGGTAGATTGATGGATTTTTTTGACCTCTCAGAGAATCAAGGAACATAGGGAGTAGGAGAAAATGTGAGGTCTTTTTTAATTCACTCATGGGATGTGGGTGTCACTGGCTGGACAAGCAATTATTGCCCATTCATGATTGCCCTTAGATGGAATGGCTTACTAGGCCATTTGAGAGGGCAGTTAAGAATCGACCACATAGCCATGGATTGGGAGTCACATATTGTCCAGACTAGGTAAAGATGGTAGTTTTCCTTCCCTAAAGAATATTAGTGAACTAGATGGGGTTTTATGACAATTGCTTTGTGGTCATCATTAGACTTTTCATTCCAAATTTTTATTGAATTCAAATTTCACCATCTGTCATGATGGGATTCAAATCCTGGTCCCCACAGCACTACCCTGAGTCTCTAGATTACCCATGCAGTGAACATGCCACTGCGCCACCACACAATTAAGCCCCCCCCTTCAAATGAAGATCCCTGCCAGTGAGGAACTAGAATGTGCACATCCACAACTGCATGTAAGTGGCGTTAACCAGGTGAGATGGTCTTCTCCTGAATTAATGGCGAATTGCTGCTGCATTCTCCTCTTTGGGGAGTGAATGTTAATGCCAGCCTATGGTACAGACTGGATGGTGCCAATGCAAATTGGGTGAAAGATCATCATGGAAGGAAGGGTTAGCAAGGAAGGGTGGAGCAGGGACCAGGCAAAGGGATAGTGCAGGATGTCTGAGTGCCCTTTAAGTATGGTGCTGAGACCTTGTCCCACATGAGGTAATGGTGGAGGTGGTGACCTCCTGCCTACCTGCCCCACTGCGAGAATCGGCGAGGTCCTCTTGGACACATATATAATGAGCTGAACATACAAGACTGCGCGCAGTCAGCCATCCCACACCTGCGCTCCCCACAACACTCTCCCTCTCACTTCTGCACCCATCACCAAATTTGAACTCTAGAAGTGCAATCTAACGAATCAAATAATTCTCTTTAAATAGATGTGTTATTTTCAGAATTAAATATGAGATGCATTATGTAGATGAAAGACTATGATTATGTGGGAATGAGTTGAGCTGCACTGTCCAAATGATGCATTTGTATATCCTAAATATTAAATATTATTCTAAATGCTCTGACTCTGCTGTTTCCACATTTACTTATTCACCAAACCAAACTTCATGTAACGCCTCCTCCTTACCTGGTCCTGAAATCCCATCTTGTGATATATGTATGTTGGTGTTTCGGGTGCAGACCGCCCCTTTAAGAGTAGTGGTCAAGTGACCCCTAGGCTATTAGTTCCCCCATTGTGGGACCCTATTAGGCAGCCTTGGACCTGACTGAGTGAGTGTACACTTTCAACAAACCTTGGACATGACTGAGTGAGTGGACACTTTCAATAAACAGCTGCCAGTATTGAATTTTTCAGGCCCACTTTACAATTCTTTATTGCCTTTAGATTCATTCATAGGGTCACACATAACACATTTCTCTACCTCTTTCTTGAGTTTCATCATCATCACACCTTCCCATGTCTGTCAAAGCTTAACATGCCCTTAAACCCACCTCCTGCTTCTTCAATACCTTTTCTACAAAATCCTGATTACCCAACTCTCCTCTCTGGTCCCTTTTTAGCTGATATTGCAATGGTGCCTTTCTCAATTCATACTGCTGTTATCCTCAAAAATATACTCCACATCCTTTTGTCCTTAATGCCTCATCTTGACTTACCAAGAATGGTGCTTCGGAGGTCTTTGTGGGCTTCTAAAGGAAGGTAAATATTAATATAGCCCCTTAAATCACCCCAGGAAAATTCACAACAAATTAAGTACTTTTAAAGCGTAGTCACTGATCTAATGTAGGAAAAACTGTAGCAATTAACGTTTAAAAAATTACCACAAAAAAAACCCAACATGATAACTTACAGGGAATCTCTTTTAATGATGTTGGTTCAGAGATAAATACTGGCCAACACGTTGTGATAACACCCCTCTTCTTCAATATAGGGGGCAGCCTCACAGCACCAGGGACCCAGATTCAATTCCTGGCTTGGGTCACTGTCTGTATGGAGTTTGCATGTTCCCCCCATTTCTGCGTGGGTTTCCTCCGGGTGTTCCGGTTTCTTCCCATAGCCCAAAGATGTGCAGGTTAGGTGAATTGGGTATGTTAAATTCTCCCTCAGTGTATCCGAACAGATGCCAGAGTGTGACAAGGGGATTTTCACAGAAACTTCATTGCAGTGTTAGTGTAAGCCTACTCATAACTAATAAAAAAATTTTAATTTTTATAACACCATGAAATAGTTTACATTCAGCTGAGAGGGAAATGCATGTGACATCTCACATGGAAAACAACACATCCATGGGTGCAGTGTTCCCTCACCACTGTATTGGAGTGCCAGGATAGATTCTGAAGTAGGACTTACACTCACAATCCTCTGAACCAAAGGCAAGAGTAATACCATTGAGATACAGCTGACACAAAGATTACTCAATTATGCATAGGCGCTGGTGATCCTGATACCGTCAATAAAACTTTGAGAAATCTTGTACTGTCAATAAATTAGACTATGTTTTTTCTTCTCCTCTTGGTTTTACATGGGGTGTGGTAAGTGTTTTCCATGACAAATGCTACATCAGAGGCTTGCAGGTAAACTGAGGCTGCTGTGATCACTTGGGATGGAGATGAGGTGTTGACATTCAAAACTGTGGCTGATTTGATTGTTACCGGCAGGGCCATCAGTATGGTGCAATTGTCAGATTCAAGCAGATTACAGCCATCTCCATTGTAAACCTCAGACCTTCCCAGGTAGGTAAACATAGAAACATAGAAGATAGGAGCAGGAGGAGGCCATTCAGCCCTTTGAGCCTACTCCACCAATCATGATCAAGACTGATTGTCCAACTCAATAGCCTAGTCCTGCTTTCTCCCCATAACCTTTGATCCCATTCACCCCAAGTGCTCTATCTAGCCGCCTCTTGAATAATTTCAATGTTTTGATATTAACTACTTCCTACGGTAATGAATTCCGCAGGCTCACCACCCTTTAGGTGAAGTAATGTCTCCTCATCTCCATCCTAAATGGTCTACCCTGAATGCTCAGACTGTGACACCCTGGTTCTGAACTCCCCCACCATGGGGAACATCCTTCCTACATCTACCCTGTCTAGTCCTGTTAGAATTTTATAAGTCTCTGAGATTCCCCCTCATTCATCTGAACTCCAGCAAAAACGATCCTAACTTAGTCAATCTCTCCTCGTACGTCAGCCCCACCATCCCTGGAATCAGCTTGGTACCCTTGGGTCAGGAAGTGTGATTCATTAGGTAAAGGATGGCGTGCGGGCTCCACTTCTGATGCAATGCAAACTGCTTCACATCCCTTCTTTCATCCTCTCTCCTTCATCTTGCTAAGAGGAATGCCCACTGGAATTTCTGGATCCAGATTTTTGATTGGAGTAATGAAAATCGGCTGCCAAAAATCTGGGAAGAAAGCCTCCAAAAATAAATAGTCTGTCAAAATAACAAAGTGCTGTAGAATTCAGCTGTCAGTTCTCACAATCCCAAAGCTGGAGTTCACTTTCACGTACACTCCCAATAAAAATACAGCTGGGTCCACTTTTCATACTGATTCCCAGTCAGCCTCTGATCAGCTGTTTCGCTTTCCAAGGGTCAGCTTAGCTTATTGGTAGCACTCTTGTGTCTGAAACTGTGGGTTCAAGCCCTTCCCCTACCTTCTTAACCTAACTCTGGGGCAAGACCAGTGCAGTAATAAGAGAATTCTGTAATTCTGAAGTTATTTGTTTTTTTTTAAAGGGTGTTCCCTTCTTCATTTTCAAATCCCTCTGTTTTCTTTGATGTGCACCCGAACAGGCAGATGCTGCCTTTCTTTAATATCTCAACTGAAGGATAGCATTCCTGACAATGTAGCATTCCCTCAATACCACACTGAAGCATCATCCTGAAATATATATTCACATCACAGCTCTTACATTTCAAAGAAGAACGCTATCTGAGCATGTAAGTTCTCTTGGATGTTCCAAGAACATTGCAAAATCTGATGGGGGCTGTGGAGAAGTTCACTGCCAACTTCTGTTCAAAAGTGTATGCTCAATGAACAGAACTACATCTATATGAATGGTAACAAACTCCAGGACCGTCTGCAGCAGAGTCCCTAGTGACCTTAGACATAGGAGTAGGGATGGTCTATAAGACCTTTGGAGCTTGTTCCATTCAGTAAGATCATGGTTGATCTTCCACCTCAACTCCACTTTCCTTTTCTATTCCTTGAGACCCTGAGAGTCCAAAAAATGTATTGACTTCTGTCTTGAATGTATTTAATCACTGAACACCCACAGCCCTCGAGGGTAGAGAATTTCAAAGATTCACAACCTTCTTAGTGAAGAAATCTCCTTAACCAAGCACCAAATGGCCAATAGTGGAAGTGGTGGCATAGTGGTATTGTCACTAGCTGAGTAACCCAGGGGCCCAGGACAAAGGTCTGGGGAGCCAGGTTCAAATCCCACCATGACAGATGGTGACATTTGAATTCAAGAAAAATCTGGAAATAAGAATCCAATAATGACCATGAAACCATTGTCAGTTGTTGCAAAATCCCATCTAGTTCACTAATAAAGTTTAGGGAAGGAAATATGATGTAATTACCTAATCTGGCCTACATGTGACTCCACAGGTTGGCCCTCAAGTGCCCCCTGAAATGGAGGGTCTTCCAGGATGGGAAATAAATGTGGTGCCAGTCAGTAATGTCCACGCCCTGTAAATGAATTTAAAAATTCATATCTTTCTAAGACAATGACCCTTATTTCTAGAGCCACAAGAAACAGCAGCAACTCCTTGTCAAGTCCTTTTATGTGTTTTATGTGTTTCAATTAATTCACCTCTCATTTTTCAAAAGGTTCAATTCCTCAATCTCTCCTTAAAGGACAATCCTCGCATTCCAGAAATCAATATAGTGATCCAGCTTTAAGGCAATTATATCCTTCCTGAGATAAGGAGATTAAAAAGTGACAGAGATCCTAAGCATACCTGAATATTTCTTATGGCTGCTATTGTAGAGGCATTGGTTTCAATCTCCATGTGGATGAATAGTTCAGTTCCTATGGGTAGAACTTTTCATTTTTTTTAAACTGAGCATAATTTTGGGTGGGAAAAGCTGCAAATAGCCCGATGGCTCCACTGATGGCTTTTCCTGCCTTATGCCCAGGCTCAGTGCCAAGGGCAGTGCAGGGAGATCCAGTGTAGTGCCAAGGGGCAGGGTGTTGTCCGAGCATTTCCTCTCCCTCCCCCCCCATGAAGGCCGTACATGTGCCGCTGACGGGTCTCTTCATTGGTTCTCGTTGGCCCAGACCTGTTGTAAATCCTGCCAACTTGATGTCACTTCAGCACGGGGGAAATACGAATGTGGGGGAATGATTCAATGGGGAAGCATGCTAATGATATGAAAATATATTTAAATGGGGTTCCATCATTGCACGGCAGGGGGTGAGAACAATCAAGCGAGGAAATCCCACCAGCGTGAAAGCCACTTTGGGACTTCACCTCGAATTTCTGCCTCACTGCCATTCCCACCCTGCCGGAAACGGGAGTGGAAAATCTCAGTCTATGGTTTTGGCGAGTCAGATTGAGAGACCCACTGTGTAGATCTTCGCTGCCTTCAGTGATGCCCTGATGTCAGCTCCACCACCCAACGGTGGACATGCTGAGTACATACTCCAGGGAGATTGTGAAGTAGGCGTGTTCTAGCCCTTTTGCTCCTTAAGTGACATTACATCTGTTAGAAAGCAGCCAAATTTCTCAAGGGTTGTTGTCCAGCGAATTCATGACCCAACGCATAGTGGACAAAGGTGTCTAAAACCCAAGAGGCTCCCACTGAAACTCAGCAGCCTGCCATCTCAATTAACCCTACCATGGGGCAGGCACCCAGAAGAAATATTCAATACGTTCAAGGAGACCTCCATCTGTCACCAGGGAAACAAACATTGAGAACAGGGTTTATTATTTCATGCACTTTACTGCAGCCATGCTAGGAGATTTGTTAGGATGCTGCTGAATGAAGTACTGGCAGATCAAGGGAATGGCATCCCATGTTAGAGTTGACAATGTTGATTTTGCCTATTATATTGTGCACTGTTAAATTTCATCTGCCCGGCTGATCAACCCATCGATATCTTCCTACAACCAAAGAACTTCTTCCTCATTATTAACTAACCTGCCAATCTTTGTGTCATTCGCAAACTTACTTATCATCCCCCGCACATTCCAATAAGGAACCTAGCACTAATTCCTGTGGTATGCCTCCAGTCACTCAAACAGCCTTCTACCACTAAGGCAGTTTTGGATCCATTTTGCCAAGTTACCCATGTGCTTCTCCATTAGTCTCCCATTTGGACCTTGTCAATGGCTTTGCTGAAAACTATATAAACTACATCAACTGCACTCAAGTACCCTCGCCTACACACTCAGTCACCTCCTCAAAAAATTCAACCCAATTCGTTAGGCATGACCTGCCCCTGACAAAGCCATGCTGATTATACTTGATCAAGTATTGCCTCTCCAAGTGGAGATTAATTTTCTCCTTTAGAATTTTCTCTAATAGTTCCCCTACCACTGATGTGAGACTCACCAGTCTCTACTTACCTGATTTATCTCTACCATACTCTTGAAAAGTGGAACCACATGAGCTGTCCTCCAATCCTCTGGCACCTCCTCTGTGGCCAGAGAAGAATTAAAACTTGGATCTAGCTCCTGTAATTTTGTCCCTTGCCTTCCACAGCAGCCTTGGATACAACTCATCTGGACCTGGGTATTTGTCCACTTTTAAGCCCAACACAACCTCCAATACCTCCTCACTCCTCATGTCAAGCTGTTCAAGAACCTCACAGTCCCTCTCCCCGAATTCTGTACCTACTTCTTCCTTTGCCCAAATGAAAACAGGTGTAAAGTAACACCTCACCAATGTTCTGCAACTCCACTCATACATTTCCCCCCCTACCCCTAATGGGCTCTACTCTTTCTCTGGTTATCCACTTCCCATTAATATACTTACAGAATATTTTGTGATTCTCTGTCTAATGTTACCTGTCAGTGTTTTCTCATGCCTCCTCTTTGTTCTCCTAATGGCTTCCATAAGTTCCTGTGATAAATTGAGGGTGACTCAGTGAGGCTAAAGAGCAAAAGGCTCCATTGACTTTGAATAGTTACACAACAGTTCCTGAAAACTCCACCTTGCAGGTTTAATGGCCGGGATTCTCCCACTCGCTGTGCTACTCGAGCAGTGCAATGGGCCAGGAAACACCAGTGGGGACATGCTGGTTGCAAATCTCTCAAGCATTACTTTTAACGCAATCAGCTTCACGCCAGAAATCGTATTCTCCAGGCCTACCAGTGTCTCCACCAGGAATCGTATTCTCCAGGCCTACCAGTGTCTCCACCCTGCCAGGAGTGGCTCCCTCCAGTGTGGATTACAACTGCTCCCCACTAATGGGGAACAGGCGTTCTCAGCCCACTGGTGGGGTCAGAGGCCATTGAGAGCTGCCTGGGAGGCCAGGGACAAATGGACATGCCTCTTGGGCAGTGCTCAATATGAACCTACATAATCCTTGTGAATTCCTTTACTATTTTCATAGAATCTTAGAATCCCTACAGTGCAGAAACAGGCCATTCGGTGCATCGAATCTGCACCAAATACAATCCCATCCAGGCCCTATCCCTGTAATCACCCTGTTGTCTCCCTGACACTGAAGGGACAATTTAGCATGGCCAATCCATCTAACCCACGCACCTTTGGACTATGGGAGGAAACTGGAGCAGCCAGAGGAAACTCACACAGACACGGGGAGAACATGTAAACTCCATGCAAGAGTACACTTCAGCAAACTACCTACCAACGTCACTTGAAAATATGAACAAGCTCTGTTCTAAGTTTAGTGTCCTGACTTTGATATTTTCTCTGGCACTGTGATGCTAGTGACAATCTATTAGCAATCCACCCATATGTTTTGGGGTGTGTTCGTACAGCCTCGGAAAACATCACATGATTCAGGCAAATGTATGTTCAGAAATAAATAATTGTGTCTATCACATACGTGTTTCTTCAATCTGTTTAAAGGCAAATAGAGTAAACACTGGTGAGACAAATTGAAAAGCTGCTTTATTTCACAGCGAGAGAACGTACAGAACAATAATGATCAAATTCACTTAGTTCAATGAATACAACTTATCTTTGCAAAAGAATAACAAAATAATGAATGTGCTACACTTTTCCACCTAGAGACACCTACTTGACAAATAAAGTAACTTTTTAACACATCCTTTACATTCTAACTAACTTTTTAAAATCTTTGCTAGATCAAACTGCCCTACACCTCTCTGTTAAAAACCTTACCAGCCCTGTAGCTTTTGCTGGGTTTCACCATTTTCCTGTGCTTCTGTCTATCGTTTCTTTTCTCTGCATTAAAAGGATCAGAGATTTATTAATATCAAGTTTAAGTGATTATCAGTTGCTGTAACACCGATGAATTGAATATTAGTTCTTCTTCTTAAGCAATCAGTCAGCATTGAGGGTGACTTGCTCCACACTCTGGTTCCCGGCTGTCTGATACGTGCAAGATGTGATCATGCAGGCGGTGGTGGTAAAGTGGTATTGTCACTGGATTCATAATCGTGAGACCCAAGGTACTGCTCTGGGGACCTGGGTTCGAATCCCACCACAGCAGATGGTGAAATTTGAATTCAGTTAAAAATCTGGAATGACAAGTTGTGTAATTGCCATGAAAGTATTGTTGTAAAATTAGTGAACCAGTTAGAAAGTTCAGCCTTTACCTGAATGTGACTCCAGACTCACACAGTGGTTCAAGGGCAATTAGGGATGGGCAATAAATGCTTGCCTAGCCATGAAAGAATAAAGAAGAGGTAGTGCTTGGAAGGGTTGGGTAGATGAGTTGTTGAAAGATTTGTGCACTTCCTCCACGTCGTGACTTTACCACTGATGAAATGATGAAATATTTCGGTGTATTAAGTGCCTTCCCAAATGAATAATTTCCACTCTCTTTGGTCACAAGTCAAGGACTCCCACATATCGATGAAGATATTTGACCTCTTCAGGGAAGCTTTGAGGCCATATCGACTGTCCTCCTGGAACATAGCTACTGCCCTGCCTTGACCCAGTTCTGAGTAGAAGAGTTGCCTCGGGACTCTGGTATCAGACACATGAACAACATGACCTGTCACGTGAGGGTGGTTTTGAGGGATTAGCACCCTAATTGCGGGCAAGTTAGTTTTGGAGTGGACACAGCTGGTGCACCGGCTTTCTTACCATTTTTAGGATTGTGTGAAGGCATCGCTGGTGATAATTCTCCAGTGCTTTGAGATGTCTGTTGTAGATTGACCAACTCCCCAAGACATGGAGGAGTGCAGCAATCACTGTTGCCTGGTAAACCATGACCTTGGTCTCACATTTGGAATCCTGATCCTCAAAAACTCGAATACCAAGCTATTTATCATCAATGGGGGAAACAACATAAAAGTTAGCTTCATAGAATCCTACAGTTCAGAAGGAGGCTCTTCAATTCAATGAGTCTGCACCAACCACAATCCTACCCAGGTCCCACCCCATAACCCCATGCATTTACCTTAGCTAGTCCCCTTATCACTAAGGGAAAATTTACCATGGCCAGTCAAGCTAACCCACACATCTCTGGATGTGGGAGGAAATCGGAGCTCTCAGAGGAAACCCACACAGACACTGGCAGAATCTGCAAACTCCGCACAGACAGTGACCCAAGCCAGGAATTGAACCCACATTCCTGGCGCTATTAGGCATCAGTGCTAACCACTGTGCCACCTATCAATTCAGAACTTTTATCTTCAAACTTTAGCGCTTTGTAAGTCTTTCCAAACACTTCCTTGGAGAAAAAGAATCAAAACATGACACGCTTGTTGCCTATTGTCAAAATGTAATACATCCTTTGTCACATACATTTGATATATGACAGGTTCGGATGAGATGTCATGAGCTGGTAAATGGATTAAGGCAAGGAATCTCCAAAATATGGTAACACTTGATAGACCTGACAGGAAGCCAATTCACGATGTAATTGTAAATGAAGTCACATCAAAAGAAGTTTAGAAAAAATAGTTTTCAAAAGTTGCTCTTCCAAAGAACATGCCATACTCTGGGCATGACTTTCTCACCTTAATGTAAATTCAGGGGTCACGTGAATTTCTGATGAGTTTTACTCCTAAACAAGAAAAATGATCATTCAAGTGCGTACTCTCAGACCTGAGCAGCAGAGATGAAGTAGTAAAATGGAAAGAAGGGAATTTTGGGGAGGCAATCTTACCAAAAAAATTCTAACTGCCAAACGAGCATGAAAATGGGAGAGAATCGAACTTTTTTTAGGTGAGTTAAAAATATATCATATCTCACTCTGTCAAAAAAATGATGCCAAATCGGTTTCCAGCCAGCAGGGGAGGGGACTGAGCTTAAGCTCACCAAAAGCCAGCGGAGGTCACTATTGCGCATGCGCAGATTTCAGTCTTCACAGAACACAGAGGTTTCTCATTCCCTGCCTCCCCCCGACTATCTTGGTCTTCATGCCCCCCCATCCCAATGCTACCACAGGGCCCACGCCCAGTTTCACATTTCTCTTGCGATCTTACCAGCTCACCCCGCCCACCGGCCATTGGGGTGAAATGGCAAGATTGGTTTTTAAAACTAAAATAGAGCATTCAGCCCTTCACACCTCTGCCAGCTCTCTGAAAGATTATCCACTTCCTTCCCTTCTCCAGTCCTTTTACATTTTTTAGATACTAATCAGTCTCCCTTTTAAAAGCTCTAATGAAGAATGTGGGGCTAAATTTGAAAGATACCACAGTTAGGTGCAGGGACTGCACCGCATGGTCAACTCCTGCTTCCCCTCATTTCCATCATCCCCATGTCCAGCCGACAGTAACTGTGCTGTTTATTGGCCGGATGCATCGGCTGGGGACCAATATCGTGAGTGGTTAACACCACTTAAATGTGGTGATGCTCCTTCATACGAACTCGCACCTATTAAAGGGGAGCTGCATTGTGGCTGGATGTGCTGGGAGTCATGATGGAGGAGAATCCGATCTGGGAGTGAACAATGGCGCGAAAAGAAAGACAGCCGGCTCTAGAGTTTGAGTGCTCGACTGGAGGCCTTAGTGAAGGAAGTGGAAAAGAGGAAAGATGCTCTATGTTGGCAGGGAGAGAGAGGTCTTCTAGACATATGGTCAAAAGGCAGTGAGAGCAGAAAGCTAATGCAGTGGACAAGCCCCGAGGACCTGTATGCAGTGCAGCAAGAAGTTCAATCTTACCACGAGTGCTACATTAGTGGATGCCTTTCTTGATGACCTATCCACAACTGCACTATAAGTTTCAGCCACTGATGCAATCACCACGCCCCGTTCATTCGCCTATCAACAATCTTATCGAGCAGGCCTCACCCTTACTTTGAAACGCTTCACTTCACCCATTAAGCACTGCTGCAAGCCTCATACCCACATCACGCACGTAGTGCACACTGACAGCTATCCAACCCTGACAGCCAAACAGCCTTCACCGACATACTGCCATCAATAGCAGGGCAAGATGGTACGCAGTTAGAAGCAGCAAGAGCGGAAATGGAAGGTCCCAGGCATGACTGCATGTTCTGACCTCTGTGGAAGAGAAAATGCCAACCATCATTGGGATGCCAGCAGAACGTCTATTCATGTATATATTACCATGAGCTGGACACAGGGAGTGAAGTGTCGGTAACATGCAAGTTCCCACCAGTGTGGTGTAGGCTTGGTGTGTGAGAGCTGCTGAAGACCTTATGGTAAACCATGTAAGTTGTGGTCCTTTATCATCATTCCTACCCAAGCCAGTGACTTTACATGGTGTCAGGAACTGGCCGAGATGGCACATTGAGGACAATATCAATTATAGGAAAAGGTTTGAAAAGAATGGTGTGCACGCCAGTCCACTCAATAAACTGAAGTACAACCATACACTGTTAAAATAAGCAGGTCTGGAGGTGATTGGCAAATCTGAGTCCTTCATCTTCCAAGGGAAGGAAGACCCAGGAGGTTCTATTTAAAAAACAAACAGATGTGTGCAACCCTGAAGACTGTCACGATGGACATGTTTTAACACCACCAACCAGAATCAATAATCACCCTCAAGATTGAAAATTTGGAAAAAAAGCACATTCAGCTTTCTCAGCGATGAAGTACGAAATTGTATATTGTGTGGAATACACAGTAATGCAGTGCGTAAGCAATATAAATCTCACATTAGAATCTACCATTTAGCATGCTAACTGAGCAGTCCAAGAGGACTTAAGGAGAGAAACAGAAGTTGACTCGTTATAGAATACACCCTCCACCCAGCACTCACAAAAAAGAAGTGTGCTTTTCTAGCACAGTGTCAGTTCTACGCCGGAAATCAGTGGGGTGGTGGAGTAAGAATTTCAATCCTAATTTTATTATAATTTAAATGCTATTCATGGGCCCAGGACTGAAGTTTCCTGGCCCACTAGCGTCTGCCCCTCCCATTAGAGTGGTTCACTCCAGCGGGGTTTTGAGTAGCTCCCCACTTACAAGCAACTTGCGGCCTGACCCTGCTGGAGTGAAGGGGGGGGGCAATCAATGCCCCCCTAGAGGATGGAGCAGTGGGGGAAGTGCCTTCTGGACATTGTCACGTGGTCAGTGCCATCCCGTGCCCCCAGTACTGCTCAAGGGGCCACGTTCCAATGCCTGGGGTACCTTGGCACTGCCCATTGGGCATGAGGCAGTGCCAAGGGTGTGGGGCATGTGGGGGCAGGGCCCAGGGGGATGGGGCCTGATGGGGGCGGCAGCCTTGTGGAAGGGCTATTGGTGGAGGAAGGAGGGAGAGCAGTAATCAGAACGGGCTGGGGGGGGGCTTCAGTCAGCTTGCTGGATGTATTCGCATTGCAGTGGGAGTTGGTACTGCGGGGTGGGGTAACTGTCGTGTGCGGGGGAGCTGGCTCCAGGAATGATCAGGGTGCAGGCGATCTGGCTGTGGTTGGGGAGGGTGGAGAGCTGTCGTTGCAGGGCTGACCAGCAATTGAGCTGGTCAGCAGTCGGGAGGTCATCAGTGCGGGGCCACTGCGCATGCGCTGATCTCAGCAGTGACGGATCAGCACATGCGCAGTATCCTACACAGTGCACTAATTTCAGCCTGGCCCCTGAAATCTAACAGTATTCTCTCTGGTGGCCTCTGCAGTTCACAGATTGTGGGAGATTCTTCTCTGAACTCCCATTGAAAAAAAACAGCGTGAATTACTCCAGTTTTCACGCTGATTCAACACTTAGAATTTTTTGAGGAGAATTCCACCCACTGTCACCATAACGCCCACAGATTCTGTACTTTGAAGCAGGGCCAGACAGTCAGAATGCAAACCACGCATGGCTGTGACAAACTGGCAGTTGCCCATAGCCATGCCTCCCCAACAGATGATGCTCTGTCAGGAACTTTGCATCCCCCGTTAACAGGTATCCAAACTAGCATCACCAACTGCCAGGGAGGCTGACACACCAAGTCCACAATCTGTGCCCCCTGCACTGGTGGAGATGGAGCTCCCACCCGCTTTCAAAGCAGTAGGCCCTGCAGCCACAGTGCATACCCCAGGCATGCCTGATACCAACCGTCATGTGGACAATAACCTGGGTGCAGCCAAGCACCTGCTCAGAGTGCTGAGCAAACCAAGCTCAAGGACGATGCACTGACTTGGGTGCATGTTTTTTAGAAAGGCGTGGGGAGGGGACACGCTTGTGCTTTGTGCCCAGTTTTGTAACCAAAATTCATGTTGTGTTCAATTTAAATATCCAATGTTCTGTTACCGCATTCAACGTTATTCTTGGCATGCAGGTATGGATTGTCCAAAATAAAATGGGGAAGATGTAAAATGTGTATTCTGTACATATTTTACCATAACCTGTACGCAGGAAATCAAGTGTCAGTAACATAGGAGTTCTAGCTACTGTGGCTACAGGCATAGCATGTAAGAGCTGCTGTAGATCTTAGAGTAAACTGTTTAAGTTGTGGTTCTTTGTCATCATTCCTATACAACCCAGTGATTTTGCAATCCTCATTACTGAGAACCTGGCAAGTGGCAAACTGAGACCATCAAAGATGACAATATCCTTATATTTAATCCTCCTTCTCTCATTTCCACTTGCCCCTCATTCCAAATGCTTCCCTGTTTTATAAGCAGCAGATGGTGGAAGGATGCACCTCCTACTTCCCCCATCCCCCAACTCCCTATCACAGTCTCACCCTTGTGCCTCTCTCTATTTCAGATAAGAAGAAATGTAACTTACCTAGGCAGTGGAGGGACATGATGGAGAGTGATGTCACTGATTTTACACACACAGCCACCAGTTACTGATAGTGTGAAAGTTTTAGAAGATAGATTAGGGATGGAATTCTCCCAAAATATTTCTTAAATGTCATAACAGCGAGGAAACAGGAGTGATCCGTGCCAGTCTTTCAGGAATGCTCCGCACCGCAATCTTACCACACTCAGTCAGTTTTTTTGGAGAGTTGGGAGTTCCGTGTCAGTAATGGGGGAGAGGGTTGTGGCTAAACATGCCGCTGATCTTGATTTCAGAGTACCCGGGTACTGTTTCTCAAGGGTGACCCAATCCACAATGCACTTGGATTACCTCCCCCCTCCCCCCACGGATATCAGGATTCCACCCCCCCCCCACCACCTCATTCCCACCCCCTTCCCGACATACATTGGCCACATCTGGGCATCAGGGCTCTCCCAATGGGTCCCCATGCCAGACCCTGACATGCCCCCTATCAAGACCCCGACATCCCCGCTCCATCAAGAGTGTATTCATAAACCACACGTCAGAACCCCTCCCACATAGTCCCTGTCCGATGGGCACAGCTAGTGTGCCATGTCCATGTCCACCCGAGGGCCTCAATGTTCCCTTGAGCCCCCTCGAGCATCAGCATAACCATTGTGCCAGGTCTCTGCAAGTGGAGACCAGCACTGACTGTCACCATTATTGCGCTGCGTCCAAGGGCCGGAGAATTCCCTGCGCTGGGATTCGAATGGGCTATCATAATATAAATGCTACTTTGAATATTCTGATCACCCTTGCGCCCTTTCTGGGCACAATCAGTTCTTGCCATTAAAAAGGGGCCTAGAGAATGGCAAACTGCTTGATGCCGGGCGCAAAACCAATTTTTAGACCCATTTGCTATTCTCTAGGATTGTCGGGATTTGCTACAGGCACGGCAAGGTCGGAGAATCGCCCCCTATAAATGGGATATACATGTGGTGGGGCACTGGGTATGAGTGAGCTACAGTCAGGGCAGAAAGCAAGGACAGTATAGGTGCCAGCTCACAAGGTCATATGCAGGTTCTGCTGCAGAGTGCTTAGACACCTCGTTGGCAAAGCCTGTAGAAGAATGTTGATGGGTACGCACAGCGAAATACTTAGTGCTTCAGGACATCTGCCAGAAAACCTCTGCTCAATCTCAAGATTCACGGAGGAATCCAGCAGCAGCCATGGTACAGGGCTTCACACAGATCTTGCTACCTATTATCTCTGGAATGGAATTGGCGGCCAACTCGATTCATTCACTTGTGAACCTGACCATAGTGCAGTGCCTGATGGCCAATGTCACCACTTCCAATGCAGCCCCAGCAGCTGGTGCCCAATAACTCAGTGTTGTACCAGAAGCTCAGGCTGCTGTCACACAAGGTCAGTGTGCTGCATTGACAAGCCACACTGCTGCCAGGTGGGTTACAGGGTGCGAAGGGCTTGCAGGGTGTCAGTCCAACAATACGATATCTAACCTGAGCCATCCGGGGTGGGGGGAGGTGATGCGGTGCCTTGACGGACCATGAACCTGCTGTGTTTTTTTTTCAGAAGGCAGTACTTATCCTCCCACTCCTGCCATGCCAGCAATGCCCTTGCCTTTGCCTGTCAGTCAGCTATCCCAGGCCATTGCTGCCACTGTTGAAATGGTGCAGTCTGCAGCTGTGCCTTCTGGCCCAGAGCAATTCGCGGTCGTTCTCCAAGGCCATCTGCTGTCTCCTCTATTGAAAGTCACCAGCCAGGCTGCAGTTACTTGGGCACGTCGCACTTCATAGGAGCACAAGGACAGACAAAGGCACATGGAAGGCAGGCTCAAAAGGGAATACGCAGGGATCGAGTGGAATATAGCATGATTTAATTTATAAATTTGGTTTGGAGTGTTTATTTTGCGGTGACGTTTTTTTGGCATTGTATTCCAGCAGGCACTACGGTAGTCAGTGACAGATGGAAGATAAGGTGTGGGACTGTTGGTGAATGGGAAATTGAGGAAATTTGCATGAACTGATATTTCCGTGTGAATCAGTTACGAAGGCAACAAAAATCAGCATTTGGGCTGCAGTTGGGTCAAACACATTTAGGAAATTCAAAGCACTTAACGTGGAGTATTTTTACGGGAATTCTAATAAATGTAGTTTCATTTTAAGTGAACAGTCAGTTAAACCAGAATTTGGAAACTTTAATCCATTAATTCCAGCATCATTTTTATTTTATTTCAAATGATTTCTCTCCATTCTCCTGGCTTGGGCACCTTGACAGCTTCAATCTAATTCCACAAATTTCCATCAGTCACTCCGAGAAGTGTGTGACAATGGCCTTAGTTGATTCTGTCCAGAGCTTCCCCACCGTTCCTGTGGGATTCTTCTTCCCACCATTTGTTGCTTCCTCAGAACCAGAGCTTGTGAACGAAAGTTCAGCAGGAAGAACATAACAGGTGAAGATACGCTTCCTACGACCTTGAGACTGCACTTAAAACATCTTCACGGGACATTTTCCTCACAAAGATGCTTCAACCCCAAGTATTTTCTATGAATGCTGCTGCTAAAGACCCACCATTCTCTAACAACACTTCCTAAATCAAAGAAACAATCGACCTTCCCTGGCCCAAGGTAATGGACTGAGAAATCTGATTCTTTGAAAGCTACAGCTGCATGTGTGGCACTTTGGCAGTCAGACTAGCTTGGCATAACTGTGGCATGTTATCAAGACAAAAACTAGTGCCAGTGCGCACTATCAGGAGAAACTTCAGCCACTTAAAGTAAAGGCACTTCACCAAACAACAAGAGCATTGCGTTTGTCCCCACTAAGTGAAGACCTGTTAGTCTATATGTGAATCATATAGTCATCTTCTGTAGGATGCTTCGATGGTTCAACTCCTTAACCTCATCCAACAAGTTCCGACAAGCACTTCCAGAAATTTTGCGTCCCAGTTAAAAGCCGACCGCCTGTAAATTCTTACTTACATTTGTTTCGCTCGGTGAGTGAGATTCCGAAGCAAATGTCCCTGCAGGAAAAGATTCCCAGCTTGCGATGCGGTGGAAAACTACAGCAAATGAGCTACACTCCCGAACACACAAAAAAAAAGGAATAGACTCAGGCACTTGTATGCACAGTTTAAAAATTAATCCCAGGGGTTGTGTAGCTGTGTTAGTAAAGTAGCTGTCATTGCCATCCCTATACACCAAGATAAGTACTATGGGAAAGCATGAATAATGATGTGAAGGCTGCTTCAGCAGCAGGGAGGCTGCTAATTGTTTGATTATACAGATCTTCACGTTAATGAAGCACTATTCCATGGTTCTGGAGCATGGCATGCTACCAAATTACCACCCTAACACTCAAGCTGTGAAAGTTGATTACTCATTAGCCAGCCACAGAGTGGCACAAACAGCTTTTTTTTCCAGGCTATCAGATGAGAATAATCGTTTGTTTGCAGCGACAGAGTGAAAGGAGAGGGGAAGAAAAAGGGGCCTGGGACATATTTCTTTTTCGCACCAGCATAATGTCCCTCAGCACTCGAGGGCTGAATGATGAGTAGGACAAGAGCCACTGCACTCCTTGCTGAAGAGGCTGACAGCGCCAGCACTGAGGGACTCTTCAAGGAGTTTGCAATCCCCAGCCCTTTGTAGCCACCAGCCAGCTCAGAAAGTAACAGCAGGCCTATCCACCCAGGGCTCAATTTACATCTGAAGCTCAAAACGCAGCCGTTTGATGAGAGTTGTTCGGAAAATGTCTTGTCAGCATTGACCCATATGAAAATATAGACCTGGGCTTTCATTCTGTTACAAGGTTTTAAACAACCAAACTAAGTGCTTCGAAACGCAGGTCACAGCACTGCTCAATTCCAACCTCCCAGACTGCCTGGATCCACTACAGTTCAAGTTGGGGCAGATATCATTTCTGCCAAGTTCCAACCTCATCATCCTACAAAGATTGGCTCAATTTTATCCACCCTCTTCCTTTCATGAGAGAGGTCATTTACACGAGCCCCAAATTACACTTAATCCTCTGCGGACCTGTATAAACGCAAGCCAAGAATAAAGAGGTATGAGCTGATACTGACAGCAAGGGCCCCCTGTTTGCTTACAGCCTGGAAAAGCTATTTAGGCCTAGATCTGGGCCTGGAAAAATATTTCCAATTTCTTTTTAGTGATGTACAGAGGGAATCTTCCATCTGATGAATTGAGATCAGTTAGATTTTCTGAACATTCTTTGCTCCCACTTACATTTGGGTGTTCTTATTCAACACCGCGGGTTTTCCTATGGACATTCTGTTATTGATGGTGGAAGGTGAAAGGAGAAGGGAGGTAATGAGAATGACACAGGAGGGAATCAGATACCACCCTCCATTAAAAACAATCTATAAGTCACAATTACTACCTGTGTATTTTCAAAATATGAAGGATTAGTGGGACAAATTTCATATTTGGTGTTTGGACCTCAAACCTACAGTACCCCTGGGTCAAGAGAATCTACTAAATAAACAGGGAAATCCTGAGATTTTTAGTACCTGAGAGACAACAAGCATGAGCTCCTGCGATCTGAGGGATCTCCCGGGATACTGAGGGATCTCCCGGGACCCTGAGGAAACTCCTGAGGGAGTTCCTGAGATCCTGGCTGAGTTTCTGAGACCCTGAGGGAGCTCCTCAGACACAGAGATCTCCTGTGATGCTGAATGAGCTATTGGGACCCTGAGGGATTTCCTGAAGTGTTGAAGAAGTTCCTGAGACCCTCAGAGAATTTCCAAGGACCCAGATTATGTTCCTGATACTCAAATGAATTCCTGAGATTCTGGGAGAGCAAGCTCCAATGAATCCCAAAGAGGAAGTGCTTGAGCTCATAAGGAACCCCACGAGACACATGTAAACCCAACTGTATGCACAAGGAACCATTCAAGATTTTCAGAGTGGGAAACTGCTAAAGACCTATTTGTCCTTTATCCCCCTTGTTTGTTTGCTCCAATTCCGCCATCTTATTCCACCAGAATTCTTCATACACTGCAACGAACATATCAGCAGCTCCAGAACACCTAACAATGGAAACAAATGTGAGGAAGAGAAAGCAAAAGTGAATGATAATATGAGGGCCAACACAAAAGAATGAAACATGAATTGGAGTTTAAAAGTTGAGCATGAGGAAGATTTTCTTCAGACTTGGATAAGTATTTCTGAGAAGTGTATAGCAACATTGCCTGGTTATATTTTCCACAATATTAATAAATCAAATGTTTTTTGTATGATTAACGAACATGAAGGTTGTGGAAAGTAGTTTATTTGTTAGTGTCACAAGTAGGCTTACATTAACCCTGCAATGAAGTTACTGTGAAAATCCCCTAGTCATCACACTCCAGTGCTTGTTCGGGTACACTGAGGGAGCATTTAGCATGGCCAATACACCTAACCAGCATGTCTTTCGGACTGTGGGAGGAAACCAGAGCATCTGGAGGAAACCCACGCAGACACGGGGGGAGATGTACAGACTCCGACAGATAGTGACCCAAGCCAGGAATCAAACCCGAGGTCCCTGATGCTGTGTTGGCAGCAGCGCTAACCACTGTGCCACCGTGCCATCCTATAATAGGAGTGGGATCAACAGTTACTTAAGTCGCAGGATAAATAACCCTTCTTTAACCAGTGATTCACATGCAAGAATCTCGAAAATATTGACCACTTGGGGATAATAAAGTTTAGAGTCAGCAAGCCCTGAATTGGAGATTTAAGGTGGACTGAGTCAGTGAGTTAATTAGTTTGATTCACTCAGTACTGCAGGAGAGGAGTATTCTACCTTTTCCTATGATTCTCTTTAGTACTTAAGGACAGGATTAATGTTGATTCATACCTTGAGTGCATTTTAAGCAGGAGCTGTGTGTATGTTTGAGTATGGGCAGGAGGTACTAGGGAAGAGTGTCTCTCTCTGGCTGCTTGCTGCCACTAGCAGCACAACAAGTGAGATGTGATTGAATTGCGTGCAGTCTTTAACCATCTGCAATCCACTCACAATTCCTCTTCTCTTCCAAAGAAGTCTCAGTTTGGACTCAAAATATCAATTCTGTTTTTCTCTCCACAATATCTGTGAGGAGAAAATCTCTTGCTGAGTTTTTCCAGCACTATCTGTTTGTAGCACAGATCTCCAATATGTTACTTTAATTACCCTCTTCTCTTCCCAATTCCAATCTCCTCCAGATTGCGTCTTCAGGTTCTCTCTTTGAAAGACTGGAGCTGAGATCACCTCACACCCCTCATCATGCATAGAATGCTAAACCCCCAAAAAAACATGTTAACAAGGTAATGTGCCACTGGCACCCAAGACACATTGAACTTACTTCTGGGTTCCCATAGCAATATCAGATCACCACCAACCCTCCCCCACCCCCACCTCAGCTCCCTGTGCCTGCTAATGAATCTTTGAGTTATTATTGGGCCTTTGTTCCACTTCAGTGGTGGCAGCAGGACTATGGTAACTCATGTTGAGATACAATGAAAGGTCATCAATTCAAAATGTTGGACAGAATTTTCACTCCTAATCTCCAGTTGTGCTGTTGGGGTGAAATGCACATCAGGAATCTGGAAATGCGGGACCCTGAATGACATTGGAGGAATCAGCACAAGATGCCCTGTCCAATTAGAGATGGTGGACAGGCTCTTGAGGCCCCCTAATACTGAAAGGTCAAAGCCCTACTTTCAGAGATGGAGCCTGCCAAAGAATGTAGGATGGCATAATGATGAATTGCTTATTTTTAGGTCAGTACAGTCACATGGACAGAAGGATGTCAAAATAATCAAGATGGTAACACATTCCTTGCTAGACACCAGATAGAGCCATGACATTAGTTACAGCTCTGCTTCACAAATCGAAAGTATTAATCCAGAAAGAACTGATAGACAATAAAAATATAACAAAACTTACTCCAACTCATAAATCAAAGATAAGGTTTAATTAAGAAACTTCTATACTCCAAACTTGAGGCCTCACCCTGGGCCATTCCCAGCAATTTAACAATTCCCAACAGATTCTTACTTATATTGAGTGAGCTGGTCAGCTGATCATCACATCATTCTGTCATTGGTTACATAGTTTACTGGGTCAGTTGGCCCTTACAACTTGTAACCTGTGGTCACATTACATCAAATCCAATGTTATCACCAGTGGGGTGTATAACGAGGGCCAAAGTGGTTAGGACTGCCACACATGATGGGGAAAACTCTCCACAGTATTGGGCACAGTTTCAGCTCTGGCTACTTGTTGGTGCAGTCCTTTCCCCATCAAATAGAGCCTTTGGCTCTGAAGGGGCTTAATTGGCTACCCACCATAGCCAATCAGGTAACCAGGCCCACCATTGCCCCATCTCATACAGAATCCTGTAGAGGAAGGTATTGTGCAGTTGACTTGAAGGCATTTGCCTCCTGTTTTCAGCAACATCCCCCCTCCACTCCAGATGTGCCTCAATAGGCTCTTGGTGCAGAGATCTCCTTCGCTTGCGTTCTTTGTTTTGCAACTGTTTGATTAACAAGACTGGGGAAATGCTCTGTTACAATACGCAACAGCTGGCTGCAATCAATGCTCACTGGTACCTTTATTAGTCTCATCATAGTTCAGTGACACAATGTATAATGCCTACATCATTCCACAATCACAATCATATGCCTATTTGAGTGCTTATTCAAGTTTCCCTTTAACTAATTATGCAGAGCTGTAACTAATGTCACAGCTCTATCTGGTGTCTAGCAAGGAATGTGTTACCATTTTGATTATTTCGACACCCTTGCTTCTGTCCATGTGACTGTACTGACCTGAAAAGAGCAAAGAAAACCTTCTTTTTAACCCAAGGGAAAACGTCATGAATTGTCAGTGAGAGTTATTTGCTCATTGCTGTGTGATCCCACGACAGTCAACGGCTACACAGCAAAGCAAACTAGGGAGCGATCTTAAGCCCATACTGTCTGGGGGAGAGGGCTCAAGACCCCAGAAATGTTTTTTGTTAAATTTGGTTTATTATTGTCACATGCATTAGAATACAATGAAAAGTATTGTTTCTTGCGCACCATACAGACAAAGCATAACATTCATAGGGAAGAAAAGGAGAGAGTGCAGGATGTAGTGTTGCAGTCATAGCTAGGGTGTATAGAGAAAGATCAATTTAATGTGAGGTAGGCCCGTTCAAAAGTCTGATGGCAGCAGGGAAGAAGGTGTTCTTGAGTCGGCTGGTACATGACCTCAGAAGCAGTTTTCACTGCCTCTTGCTGGTGATGTAATCAGATTCACAGCCATAGATGTGAACCTGATTACATCACCAGAATAATCCTGCTCAATAATGAGATTCAAATATATTATAATGATAGTCACGATGCCACTGATGAGGGCGCGGTGGAGGGGATGATCGCGGCAACCTTTCCCAATGACGTAAAATGCAACCTTGAACTTCTCATAATATTTTTCACCCCCGACATCAAATCCACCTGACGTGAACAGGAGCAGAAAATCCCAGCCGCTAACTTGGTTTTTTTGGCCCGCAGACCCTGCCTTTCTTGCTGAGTATTTGCAGCACTTTCTGCTTATCGCTTTGGAAGTTCATAGTTAAGTTTAAAGAAAAATAAAATCAGTTATTATCGATACCAGCATCTATCCAACTTATCCAGGTGATTTTCAGTCTACGTCCAGTCCACAGAGAGCAGGAGAAATCCACTCAGGATAATGACCTCCCAGTGCGTCTGCTCTTAATCACCAGCAAAAAGGTGGAAGGTGATATTGTCAGTGCAATTAAACAGAACTTACTCACCAAATCCAGCCCACTGACAGTATGGGTGGAGTTTTACTGGCACATCCATTCAGGTTCATATGATCCCACCCAAGGCCAACGGAGAATGCTGTTCTGAGTCTTGCCCTCCCCCAGAATCGGGATCGGCGCACCAGTAAAATTCTGGCCTAAGTTTGGAGTTCCACCACATCCATTCAGCTCCAGATCTCATTACAGTCTTGGTCCAAATACGGACAAAAAGAGGTGAACTCCAGGGCTGAGCTAAGATGCCATGACATCAAGGCAGCATTTGACTCACTGCAATATCAAGGAGCCCTAGAAAAACCGCATGGGTGGGAATCAGGGAAAACCTTCTCTGGCTGGAGACATGTCTGGCATAAAGAAGGAAGGTTTTGCTTGTTGCAATCTCAGCCCAGGACAATGCTATAAGTGTTTCTCTGCATGGTGTCCTAAATCCTAACACATTCAGCAGCTTCATGATTGACCTTTCCTCTATCGTAAAGTCAGAAGTGGGACTTTCACTGATGGGTGCAGCACTCAGTTCCACTGTTTCAATTGGGTCACCAAGTGGCAAGTAGCCACACAAATGCCAGGCAATAACCATCTCCAACAGAAAGAATCTAATCATCTTCACTTGACATTCAACGAATTGCCATTACTAAATCGGTACTATCAAACTTCTAGGGATCATCACTGACAGAAAGTAAATGCTGTGGCTACAGGATCCTTACCATCATCTGTAAGTCACACATCAGGATGGAATACTCACCGCTTGCCTGAATGAGGGCAGCTCTACCAACAGTCAAGAAGCCCAACACCATCCATGACAAATTAGCCTGCTTGATTGGCATCCCATCCATTACCTTCAATATTCACTCCCTCAGCCATTGATGGATAATGGCAGTAGTTTGTACTACCTACAAGATGCATGCAGGAAGATCGGAGTTCAGAAACTTGCCAGTGCGTATCGCATTTTCTGAGTCTTTCCAGATTTTGCGTATGTGCTGCCATTTCCGTAGATGGAGAGTCCAGGCCCAAAAATCACCCTTAGAGCGGAACACAAAAGGAATCTCACACTCACACATGCATGCACATTCATACATGCACAAACACGATGGCAGAATGGAGAGAAATAAGTGACATAACTGAATATCAGGAGAGGTCCTAGACGTGGCGTTGACGGAGCATTATGAGAATTCTGAGCCATGGTGAACCTCTAACAGAACAAAATCAAAATGTAGTGTCGTAGTGAAAGGAGGAGCAATAAAGGTTAGTTTTTTGTCATTGGAATCCACACTCAGGCAGCGGTGTGAGGACAAAGGAGAGGAGTTGTCCAGAAGTCCAAAATCAATTGTCTGGGTTGCTTGCATGTAATAGTGGATCCCTATGGGTCATGGAAGGCGGTTCAGCTCTACACCTCCTGTGACCTGGGAGAAACAGGGTGCCCTCTCAGAACGTGCTGGATACTAATGCTAATTGCTGGCCTTGCATGATTCAGCTGTACCTCATGTGCCACAAGAGGCAGACACTTTACTGAACAGCCACCTGGTCTCCGCCACGATTGGTTATGCCACTAAGTGTTGTGCAGCCAAAAATCACTGCTGTTTATTGGAGGCCACCTTTTAACCCTTTGCAAGTGTACGTCCCAGGCATTGAGCCGAAATTCTCAGAAAGGCTACAACACCACATAGATGACATTGATGTGCACCCCCTTTGCAAGGCATGGTGGCGATGCCTAACATTATACACCCCAATCGAGGTCAGGGCGGGGTGCATCAGCCAGGTCCCGATCAGATTGCAAACATTGATCACTTGCAGTCACTCTCTTCTTTACTGTGCATGGTCTGGAGGATCACGGAGCCTGTCAAGTTATTGACATAGAGCAGAGACACTGACATGCTGTGGCACCTGGCCATACCCAGCGCCCTGCAGAAGAGAAAGAATCTGGGCCTGTCACTGTTCTGGAAACAGCACCACAGATACATGAGCCTTATACGCACCAAGGGTTTTCCGACATCAGTTATCCTACTTGCAAGTGTCCGAGATTCTGTGCCATAAAAGGCTACCGCTCTCCTTAGAGACAGCAGACCTCTCTGCCAGATCCTGCGAGAGCTGGCACCACCTGGAACTGGAGGACATCCTCTGCCTGTGGCCCTTAAATTCACAGCTACTCCGAGTTTCCATGTGAGTGGCTCATTCCAGGGCGACATGTGTGGCATCTCCCAGTGAGCCACAGGCAGATACATCCCAGGCAGGAATGGTGACCCTGCTGGAAGGCTGTCTCCTGAAGCAGGGATAGACTGTCTCCCATCTCTGCTCCACTCCACCCAGCATCCTGGTGAGGGCCACCTCCGAAAAATGAGGTGCGAACTTCCTGGCTGCGTACCCTGAAATGAATCTGGAGCAATTCTTGGGGAGCTGTTTATAAGGAGCTGCTCAGTGACTGCAGCGATCAAGTTGTGCCCGGGCGGGTGGATCAGAATACACTGCCAGTGCAGCGTGGTTATCACAGCATAAAAACATTCACTAATCCGGCAAAGGATTCGGTCCAAAGTCAGGCTGGGAATCACTCCATTTTTCATGCCAGAACCAAAACTCTCATTGGTAAGATTCTAGCCTCAATTTTGTTCAACAAATATCTTTGTTTATTCTATTTCTTTGTGTGCATGTGCATGTGTGGACATGCACGTGTTCATGTGTGTGTAAAAGTGTTCATTTGCTTCCTCTGATCTTTTCTATGTCTCTCTCTAAATTTTTTTTCATTGATAATATCTTCCAGTCCTGAGGAAGGTTAAGTTCAGAAATGCTGACTGACTGATTCCTGTTTCTCCACAGATGCTGCCTGACCTTCTGTACTGAAATGTCAACCTCGATTATGTGTTTGAGCTCCTGAGTGGTTCCGATGTGACAGCCCTGGCAATGGAAGTGAGCTGCTGCCATAGAGGCAATTTTGCAAAGTCTTGCTCCCGCTCGGCACCAGATTTGCATAACGTGCGTTGGAGCTCACTTCCCGCATGATTTTCTGTCCATTTACGTTAGTGGGGGTGAGTGGAAAATAATGAGGAAAACACACTCCCAAATCATCAGTATATATGTCTAATGGAAGGGCAGGGAATAGTGTGCAGCAAGTTTGTGCTCAGCACTTAGTGCCTTGCTCTTGGCTGAGGCCTTCTGTGGAAGCCTCGATGGTATTAAAGGTTCCTCACACTCTCATCGGGCATCATATTAGCATCTTGGCTCTGGCATTGCTATGGGCGTCTCACCATTTTCTCAGCCAGCCTGTACCAGTGATGTTGGGAGCTAAAGCAAGGGGATAAAGACATTAGACATACAGGACAGAAAGCGAGAGAGTTTGGCATGGGAGCACAGTGATTAGAACTGCTGTCTCACAGCGCCAGGGAATAGAGTTCAGTTTGAGCCTTGGGAGGCAACGGAACTTTGCTTGTTTTCCCCGTGTCAGTGTGGGTTTCCTCCAGGTGCTCTGGTTTCCTCCCACACTCCAATGATGTGCGGGTTAGGTTGATTAGCCATGCTAAATTGACCCTAGTGTCAGCAGATTAGCAGGGTAACTATGTGGGATTACGGGAGTAAGGCCAGGGTTGGAATGTTATCAGTGCAGGCTTGATGGGCCAAATAGCCTCCTTCTGCACTGTAGAGATTCTATGTTTTTTTTACAGAGTTATAAGACAAAGGAAAGAAAGATGAATATCAGCTTTTAAGAGGAAAGGAGGTAGGATACAGGGATATGGGAACAGAGCAATCGCATACAGTTAGGACTATGGTTTCTGTGAAAAGTACAGGTCAGGGCTACTGTCAAATGAACACAAACATGGACTGATTGAGGGAGGCATCATATTTTCCTGTAGTAATATCTATGTTTTTTATTTGGTAAATTAAGAAATAAATTGCATAAGATAAAATATTTGTTTTGGGGAGTGATCGACACTGACTGCTAAGATGAATCATATTGCTTAAATCTAATTCCCCTGTGGGCATTAAGAATAAGCCTAGTATTATGTAACTGAAGTCACATGGAGGATGATCCGTATAGATGAGGCAGGCCAGACTTTAACACATTCAATCATTTACAATGGTGTGAATTGAGCTAATCGTCACCGAGATCACCCAGTGCGGAGTATGGCAGGGCAGGGGACCTCCTTGTAAACCTGCTCCTGGGCCTGGCCAAATAAACCTGTTGGACTTTCACCTGGTGTTGTGAGACTTCTTACTGTGTTTACCCCAGTCCAACGCCGGTATTTCCACATTAAAATTTGCCATCAACAGGTCCAGGCAGTGGGAGACTTGGACGTCGTCCATTTGTTGCTTTACAAATTTCTGAGTAAGCAGCAGCAGGAGGTTATTCAGCCGAACCAGCCCCACCATTTAATGAGATCATTGCTGAACTGACAGTGTCCTCAAATCTACATCTCACCTAACCCCAATGACTTTATCACCCCCTTTCTTTCCAAGAATCTATTCAGCTCTGCTTTAAAAATAATTCAAAGACTCAAATTCCACCATCTTTTCAGGAAGTTCAAAAGATTCACAACCCTCAAAAGGAACCATTTAGCCTCAGCTCCATTTTAAATGGGTGAGCCCTTCTTTTTAAACAGTGACTTTGAGTTCTAGGTTCTCCTACAAGAGGAAATATCCTCTCCATCCATCTTGTCAAGACCATCAGGACCTCATTGTATCAATCATGTTACCTCTTAACTCTTCTAAACTCTAATGGATACCACACAATTTCTCCAACCTTTCCTCAAAACACAATCCACTCATTCCTGGTACTAGTCTGGTAAACTGTCTTTGTACTGTTTGCAATGCATAAACATCCTTCATTAAATAAGGTGACCAACACTGTACACAGTACTCCAAATGTGGTCTCATTAGTGTCCTGCGCAACTGAAGCATAACCTCTGTACTTGCATACTCAATTCAATAGATAAGGGAGTATGGTGGCACAGTGGTTAGCACTGCTGCCTCACAGCACCAGGGACTCGGGTTCAATTACTGGCTTGGGTCACTGTCTGTGCAGAGTTTGCCTTTCTCCTCGTGTTGTGTGGATTTCCCCTGGGTACTCCCGTTTCCTCCCACAGTCTGAAAGACCTGCTAGTTAAGTGCATTAACAGAGAGAAGTCTCACAACACCAGCTTAAAGTCCAACAAGTTTATTTGTAGCAAATGCCACAAGCTTTCAGAACACGCTGTTCCTTCATCAGGTGGGTGGGAGTTCTAATCACAAACAGGGCACAAAGACACAAACTCAATTTACATGCATAATGATTGGAATGTGAGTCTTTACGGCTAATCAAGTCGTAAAAGGTAAGACAATGTGAGTGGGGAGAGTTTTAAGCACAGGTTAAAAGGATGTGTATTGTTTCCAGACAGGAAAGTTACTGAGATTTTGCAAGTCCAGCCAAGTTGTGGGGGTTAGGTGCATTAGCCATACTAAATTCTCCCTCAGTGTACCCGAACAGATGCCGGAGTGTGGTGACCAGGGGATTTTCACAGTAACTTCATTGCAGTGTAAATGTAAGCCTACTTGTGACATGAATAAATTAACTTTAGTTAATGTTCTATCAGCTCTCCTATTTACTTGCCATATTTGCATACTAGCCTTGTGCACTAGAACACCAGATCTCTATGTCAGAGCTCTGCAATCTCTGACCATTTAGATAGTATGCTTCTTTTTTATTCTTCCTACCAAAATGGACAAGTTCACATTTTCCCACATTATACTTCATTTGGCAGATCTTTGCTGACTAACTTAACCTATCAATTTCCTTTTGTAACCTCCTTATGTCCTCCTCATAGTTCACTTGCCAACATATCTTTGTGAAAACAGTAAATTTGGTAAGCATCTCTTCAATCCCTCTTTCCAAGTCATTTATATATATTGGAAACAGCATTTACAATCCCAGCATTAATCCTTGTGGCACACTACTTGTTACATATTGCCAATCTGAAAAATACCAGTTTATGCCTACTCTCTGCTTCCTGTTAGCCAGGCAATCTGCTAACCATGCCAGTATACCTATTATTTTCTATGGAGATCTTTAATGTGACATTTTGTCAAATATCTTCTGGAAATCCAAGTACATCCGCTGGTTCTCCTTTACCCACAGCACAATTACTTCCTCAACCAACTCCAATATGTCGATTAAACATGATTCCCCTTCTGCAAAACCATGTTGATTGTGTCTGAATATCTTGAGCTTATCAAAGAGCCCTTCTTGAGCTGGACTGTTGGGGCAGGATTTTCCACAGCAGTCCGCCATGTTTTTCAAAGCTGCAGAGACAGCTTGCCATTGGCCAGTGGCAGGATCTTCTGGCCCCACCATTAAATGCTCCCCTCACCACTTTCTCTTCCTCCACAGCAGGAGTCCACCATCAGCGCGACAAGAAGATTCCACCCATTTGAACAGTTGGAAAGTTCAGGCCTTATTGTTGCTCTGTACCACAATTGAACTTTGCCACACTAAATGGATCGGTTTTGCTGGCAAACTTCCAATTGTCTGATGATTTGAATGGATCAGACCTTCTTCAGATTGGAGTACAGCCAAAAGAGTATCATCACCACTCCCATCACTGCTGCGTTTATCCAGCATTTTCTGTATTTATACAGGATACAGGGATAGGACCAAGGTAAAATGCTCTTTCGGAGAGTCAGTGCAGACTTGAAGGGCCAAATGGCCTCCTTCAGCACTGTAGTGATTCTATGCATTCAAACTGGGAAGAAAGAAATTTCTCAAGAGCAAATTGTGGAGAGAGAGAGAAAAAGACACAATGGGGGAAAGAGAATGAAACAAACTGAAGAGAAAGAAAGAATGACACAAACTGGGGTAGGGAATGTTTAGAGGTTATCAAGCTGCACAAGCAGTCAGTTAATAGCATTGAAGAAACTGTGTCTGTGTTGTTAATGTGCTGGATAACCATTAGCTGTTCTCATAGAAATTAGTTACGCATCTATTTCCATTATTCGCTGTTCTAGATAATCAAGTTCAAACAAATCTAAAACATTCAAGAGGAAATGACCTACATGTATACGGAGCCTTTCACAGCTACAGAAAGTCCAAAAGTATATTACAGCTAATGAAATACTTCTGGAGTTTTACCATTGTTGCAACGTTGGAAACTAATTTCCACATAGCAAAGTTCCTACAAAACTTTGTGATCATGTCCAGCTCATCTGTTTCAGTTAAAGGATACATATGGATCAGGATATGCAGAGAACTCACTTTGTCATCTTCAAAATAGAGCTGCAAAATCTTCCTCTGTTCACCTGAGAGAGCAGTTAGAGCCTTGGTTTAATAGCACATCCCTCCAATAATCAGCAACTCTCCAGGACAACATTGACATGATTATGAGCTCCACTTGCTGGAGAAAGTCAACTCTTCCTTAACTTACGAGGCCAGAATGCTCCCTATTGAGCCACATCGTCAATGAACCGTCAATAAGATGGACTAGTTCTGCCACAGCTTAAATATTACTTTTTGTCCCATTCTTATCATATGAATATGCAGTAATAGATTTGACATAAAATTTAACATGGATTGCATTAACCTTTTAGTCACTTAGTCAAAAAGCCTTTCTCCTTCATTTTACACTTGCTTATTATTCTAGTGCGTTTTGCTACTTAATAATTAAGAGCTTCCTGACTGTAATTGCTGGTAATGGAAGGTTTTTCTGAAGCCTATAGACTGAATCACATGGGTATAATTGGTTATGTGTTTGAGAGCTTCTTATGGAGCCCGTGTACAGAAACTGAACATTGTTGCAGAGTTGAAATGAAGGAGCAAGTTCTAATTGGAGCATTAGTAAAAAAACAGCAAGTCATTTGAATCCTACTTGTACATCAATCATAGCAATAGCTAGATTTGTAAAGCCTTGGATTAGGTATCAAAGATACAAATTACACCTCTGCATCATTAATGATTGAACACTTCACTAGATTCAACCTTAAAAAAAATTCAACTGAGACATCTAGAAAGCCAACATATGGGAAGAAATCAGCAAGTACTGATTAAACTGGTTTAAAATGGCATCTCAAAGTCCTGTTAGAATGCAATACTGGGGTCAATGAATTGCCCATAATTCTGAAAGCACAAACTTTACAAAAGGTGTAATTCTGTTATAAAAATCACCATAATGTGGAGATGCCGGCATTGGACTGGGGTGGGCGCAGCAAGAAGTCTCACATCACCAGGTTAAAGTCCAACAGGTTTATTTGTAATCATGAGCTTTCAGAGTGCTGTTCCTTCATCAAGTGATGGAGGAGCAGTGCTCTGGAAGCTTGTGATTCCAAATAAACCTGTTGTACTTTAATCTGGTGTTGTGAGACGTCTAACTATAAAAATCAGCAACTGAATAACATGTAATCCAATATAGCATGAAAGTAGAATTATTTGGGATTAGCTGCAGGATTCACTGGTTCCCTATTTAGGTCTTAATTGAAAACCAAGAAGAAACTTTTGCCACTAGCAGGAGGGTTAGTAATCAGAGGACACAGATTTAGGAAAAAAGGTCAGGGAACCTAGGGAAAGCAGAGGAGAATTTTATTTGTTTGTTCAGTAAGTTAGAATGATCTGGAAACTGCCTGAAAGGCTGGTGGAAGCAGTTGAAATAGTAACTTTCAAAATGGAATTGGAAGTATATTTGGAAAGGAAAATTAAATGTAAATCTCCTTCAATTCTCCTGTAATAATGTAGTTTAATGTCAAACTCAGTCAGGCAGCCACTTGTTACATCAACTATATTTCTAGACTCTCAGGATACAATTGCCAATTTTAGTGTCAGTATATGTTGAATCTCAGGCAATTGAGCGCAGTTGTGCTGAATTTTGAGAAGAGTCTTTAATGTAAGCAATAGGACAATGGAACAATTTAATGGCTCTTACAATGAGACAGCACAGGGCATAATGGGCCGAATGACATCCGTCTGTGAAGTATGATTCTGTGATCCTATGATTTTTTTTTCCTCTTAGGGTAACTTCCCCATTCCCTTTATCAATACAGGCTGCTTCAGCCTTAAGCCTAGCTTTTCTTTAACATTACTTATTAGAAACACAGGAACATTGATGGACAGAAAGAGACTCTCTGATCCTTCCAACAGTATCACACAAGTGTAATAACCAAAAACTATGTGCAATCCAAGTCAAACAAACAGGTAAAAATCCAGGCCAATTTGAGGAAACAAAATCTTGGAAATTTCTCTCTGATCGATTTAGACAGCCAAAACCAGTCCAGGAGATCATTCTGCCTCTAAATTCTTTGCAGCATCTATTCGTTTGTAGAAACATGATCACTGCCCCAACCAGAAACAAGTCCAACTCTCACCTGAAGAGATTTAGCAAACTGGAGTCAGCCACATGAGCCAGCATCCTATTTCAGGGGTCCACTAATCTCAGAGAAAGCCACAACCTCTTGAAATCTAACTGAAATCTGGCCTTACGTGACTTGTGATCCACCCCCACCTACCCCACCCCAACCTGATCCTACCTTAATTATTTCATTGGAATAACTATCAAATGGAACCCAATCTCTTCCATTCATCATTTTATAAACATTGATCCAATCAGCCCTCGTTAAAGTCCTAACGCTTTTCATTTTATCTTGAATTCTAAAATGCATTTTACCTGATAATAGCCTAGTGACCCCTCCCCCCCTCCAAAGCTTGAAAATTCATTCCAAGATGCTAAGTAACCAAAACTGAATACAGTTTTCTAACTAAAGTCCTTCCAAGTTCTTGTACAAGGACAAAATGTCATGCCTTGTCTCATAATCAATTGCTCCATGAATGCACACTAACACTTTATTTGTATTAATTATCATTGTATGGTCTTATTCATGAATCTTTAGTGATCAATACACTGGAACACACTGATCTTTTTCTTTCTCCACACTTTTTAATACTATTCACTGAATGGCATTTATATGCTGATCCTTCGCCCTGCCTTTTCCGAATTAAATATCAGTTACCAGTCCTGAGCCCAATTTCACCACATATTAAGATCTATCCGAAGCAGTGCAGCACCTCCTTGTATCCTAACATTTGCACAGATCATAATGTCATCTAAAAATTTTCATGTGGTGACTCTTACACTTTTATCTAGATCATAAATAACCATAGTTAGTAATAACAAAATTAATAGTCACTTGGGCAAATGTGAATTAATTAAGGAAAGCCAGATTTGTTATGGGTAAATTGTGTTTAACTAACTTGCTTGAGTTTTTTTTGATGAGGGTTGATGACGGTAATACAGTTGATGTGATAAACACAGAATTCCAAAAGGCATTTAAAAAAATGGCGCAAAATAGACTTGCGAATAAAGTTATAGCTCATGGAATAAAAGGGGTAGGTGGAACTATGATATGAAATTAGCTGAATGACAGGAAACTGAGTGCAGGGGTAAATGGTTGTTTTTTGGACTGGAGGTAGGCTTATTGTGGCCCTCCTCAGGGGTCAGTGCTGGAGATTCGATAGAGGTATTCAAAATCATGCTGTTCTACCTGAAACATAGTAATAACCTAGACTTTGGTGACACAAAACTTGTGGGAGGGTGAGCTGTGAGAAGGATGCAGAGACTCTTCAGTGTGACTTGGACAAGTTGAGTGAATCAACAAATGAATGGCAGATGCAATATAATTTGGGTAAAAGTGAAGTTGTAGCAAAACAGGAAGGCAGATTGTTTTCTGAATGTTATAAATTAAGAGAGGGGAGTATGCAATGAGACAACAATGTGAAGAGTTCAGAGAGGGTGCAGAAAAGATTGCTGAGGATGGTTCCAGGAATGAGGAATTTCAGTTTCCATTTATGAAACAAAAACAAAAAATGCTGGAAAATCTCAGCAGGTCTGACTGCAGCTGTGGAGAGAGAATAGAGCCAAAATTTTTGTCAGGATGACCCTTCATCAGAGCTAAAGCCAAGGAAAATCAACAAGATTTATACTGTGAGAGTGAGAGTGGAGGAGAGGTAGCTGGGGCTGTGATTGATGGGAATGGCATAGCAAAAGGACAAAGGGAATGTAAATGGTAATGATAAAGGCTGAAAATGGTGCTAACAGCATCTATTAAGAGATTGAAATGTGTAAGTGGCAGAACAAAGGTGCAGAGTGTAGGAATGAGGCAGTGGGCTCTAGTGGGTTAGGGGAGGAGCGGCAGTGAAACAAAATGGAAAGCAAGATTTTAGAAGTGGAGAAGTAAAAATAAGAGTATAAAGTAATAAAATGGATGAATGACATGAAAAGAAGAAATGAAATAAAATAAATGGAAATGGGATGAAGGTGAAGGAGAGACATTATGTTCTGAAGCTGTTGAATTCAGTGTTCAGTCTGGAAGGCTGTAATGTGCTCAGTCGGAAGATGAGGTGCTGTTCCTCCAGCTTATGTTGGGCTTTACTGGAACATTGAAAAAGGCCAAGGACAGACATGTTGACAGGAGACCAGGGGAGTGTGTTGAAATGGCAAGCATGATGCAGAGATGCTGGCGTTGGACTGGGGTAAACACAGTAAAGAAGTCTCACAACAGGAAGGTCTGGATCCTGCCTGCAGATAGACTGAAGGTGTTCTGCCACACAGTCACCCAGTCTGCATTTTTCTCTCTAACGTAGAGTAGACCCCATTGGGAATAGTGAATGCAATCGACCAGGTTAAAGGAGGTGCATGTGAAATGCTGCTCCACCTGAAAGGGGTACTTGGGCCTTGGATGGTGAGCAGGGGGAGGTGAAGGGCAGGTGTTGCACCTTCTATGATTGCATGGGAAGGTGCCATGGGTATGGGATGGGTTGTTGGGTGTGATGGAGCCGTGGACAAGGATGTCCCAGAGAGAATGGTCCTTGCAGAATGCTGATAGGAGAAGATGTGTCGAGTAATGCCGTCATGCTGGAGTTGATGGAAATGGTGGAGAATGAGCCTTTGAATGCGGAGACTGGTGGGGTGAAAGCTGTATAGGGCATTGGTGAGGCCGCAGCTGGAGTATTGTGTGCAGTTTTGGGCGCCGCACCTGCGCAAGGATATTTTGGCCTTGGAGGGAGTGCAGAGGAGGTTTACTAGGCTGATACCGGAGTTGAGGGGATTGAGCTATGAGGAGAGGCTGAATAAACTAGGCTTGTACTCGTTAGAGTTTAGAAGAATGAGGGGAGATCTCATTGAGACGTATAAGATGATGAATGGGATGGATAGGATAGAGGTGGAGAGACTCTTCCCGCTCAAAAAAGACAGTAGGACTAGGGGGCACAGCCTCAAGATAAAGGGGAGGCGGTTTAGAACGGAGTTGAGGAGGAACTTCTTCACTCAAAGGGTGGTGAATCTCTGGAATTCTCTGCCCGTTGAAGTGGTGGAGGCTGCCTCGCTAAATATTTTTAAGAAGCGGGTTGATGGGTTCTTGATAAGAGAGGGGATTAAGGGTTATGGGGAGAGGGCGGGAAAGTGGAACTGAGCCACGACAGATCAGCCATGATCTTATTGAATGGCGGGGCAGGCTCGAAGGGCTAGATGGCCTACTCCTGCTCCTATTTCTTATGTTCTTAAAGGTGAGGACAAGGGGGACCCTATCCTGGTTCTGGGAGAGAGAGGAGGGGGTGAGAGCAGTGGCCCAGGAGATGGGTTGGACACGGTTGAGATCCCTGTCAACCACAATGGGTGGAAAACCATGATTTAGGAAGAAGGAAACACACCTTATATTTGGAAGAAGTGAGCAAAGTTAAAGGAGAAATTACTGAGTGAGAGAACCAGTTCAGCCAGACAGAAGAGAGAGGTGGTGGATGAGGATTGTTCAGTCTTCAGTTCAAGGAAGAAGCAAAGAGCTTTGAGGCAATTCTGGTGAGGAATGGAGATGTAGAGAATTAGACATCCATGGTGAGATGGAAGCAGTTTGGGCTAGGGAACTGGAAGTGTTTGATATGGCGTAGAACATCAGAGGAATCGCAGATCTAGGTGGGAAGGGACTAGACAAGAGGACAGAGAATGGAGTCGAGATAGGAAGAAATTAGTTCAGTGGGGAAATGAGTTATGAAGATGAATTGGGGAAGTTGGAACTTTTTCCAACAAGGTTGAGAGGAGATTTGATAGAGATTTTCAAATCGTGAGGGCTCTAGCGGAATAGATAGGGAGAGAGCATTCCAGTTGGAGAAAAGATTGAGAAGCAAAGGCCACGGATTGAAGATAATTAGCAAAAGAAGCAATGATGACATAAGGAAAAATGTTTTCACAGAGCAAGTGGTTAAAGTCTGGAATGTTCCGCCTAAGAGTGTGGTGGAAGCAGGTTCAATTGAAGCACTCTAAAGAAAATTGGGTTTTTATCTGAAAACTAAGAATGTGTAAGGCCATGGGGAGAAGGGAAGGGATTGGTTCTAGGTGAATTACTCCTTCAGAGAGCCAGCATGATATATGGGCTATAACCATTCTATGATTTGATGATTCTATTTAATATTTTCTCACAATTCACAATCAGTATCAACATCCGGAAGTATTAAGTTAAATATTAGTTGGGTTACTTACAAGGTGAGCTTCCAATAGCTCATAAACATTGATTGTCCTAACCAAGGCCAGAAAAGAGACAGCTCCACTTCATCATCCATGGGTCTGTTTGAATTAGATTGTGAATCAGCGTCAATTACTGACAAATGACGACTAAGTTGATACTGTGTAGTCACATCCTTTAAAAATGGGGTTAAAATTGCTTAAACATATTTTGCTAACCACTCGTACATCTGTGTGAGAGACGATATTTCCATCGTTTTTGTCTGAGTTGGATTTGAGCCAAGGTGCCGTAAGTGGAAGGATTGTGTCCTAAGCTGCAGTGCCAATCGCTGTTCAGGATTGCCAAGTTAAAGGAGGCATTTCATTCCAGGAAATCAGCAAGCGAACATAATAGTAATTCCTGTAATGTAGAACTCACTTTTGGGCTCATAATATCATCTGTTTGAGTCTAAGGCAGCTGTCTTGCAGATAACAGCTTGTTTGGGCTGGGGTGAGAACAAGACAATCCTACCCCTCCTGACAATCAGATAACAGGGTTTTTGAGATTCAATTGCCATTATTAATGATGTCCGCTAATGAAAGACTCATTAAACCACTCAAGTTATACATAATGAGATGATTTTGTCAGAATAAACTTGTTAAAGTTTTTTTTATAATTTGCTGCCATTTTGATCTTGTGTTAGGTAAGATAAAGGATTGGAAAATGCATAAACTACCAAATGTATGGACTAGTGGACCAGCTGAATACTATTGAAATTAGAACACAAACATTAAATTAAGTACAGATTTAGAAAGAAAAATCATTGCAACACATTGGACATGATTAACTAAAGTCAATGTCCTACAACATTAGGGGTTGTATCATAACATTGATTGGTTCAGTAAGTTTGTCTACAAAAGTACAACAGCTCCTGTTAAAACGTCAGTTAGCACTCTGCATTATTCACAAATGTTAATTGGACTTCATTGTACAAACAGCAAATCAAAGTATCTGCATCAAAGTTTGTATTGCTTGCTTGCTTCATTGACCCAAAAAGTCAAACCAGCTGGTTTCCTTGACATGATTAATAGAATCCTTCTTTGGTATAAGTTTACAGTATGTGGAAACTAGATCCAGAAACTCAGCAAGTGTGCCCAGTGTGATACTGAGCTGTACAGTCCAGGAAGGCTTGACCCTGGCCTTTGCTGAGTCACCTAATTTTAGCTGGGGTACACTAGCCACACAATCCACTAAAGTCAATATTAGGGGTTGGATTCTACTATTGGCCTCATTATTCCTCAGTTTGCATGGCAATGTCTCTAATCAGAGCCAATTTGCCAACAAGAGAGCAACCCAATTCTTATACAGTACAAATCATTCCCTTTGAAATTTGGCATTCTTGCTTTTGTCCTGATGAGTACAAGATGAAAAGCTTCATTAGCAATTTTGGCAATTGCCAACAGAATGTCACAAATCACTTTACAGCTAATGAAGTACCTTTGAAGTGTTATCGCTTCTCTGATGTAAGTAATACAACAGTCAATTTGCACACAGCAAGTTCCTATGAACAGCAATGTGATAATGACCAAATAATCTGTTTTAGTTACTACATTGGGTGAAGAATCAGTATTAGTCAGGACACTGGGGATAACTCACCTGTTCTTCTCCAAAGTAGTGCCATGTGCAGCACAATCTTACCCCCCTGCTTAAGCCACGCTCCCGCTGCAGTGAAGACAGAGATTTTGGTGACAACACAAATCTCCATCCGCTGCAATGGGATGGGAAAATCCTGCTGGTGCGAACAGTCGGAAAATCCCAGCTGAAATCTTTTACAATCCACCTGTGAGAGCACAGTTTAAGACCTCATTCAAAAGCTAGTGTAGCACATCCTCAGTATTGTACTGGAGTGCCAGCCTTGATATCCGAGCTCAAGAATTTTGGATGTGGGCTGGGATATTCTGCCCCACCCCCAAGGGAGAGGAGTTTCCCAACGTGGATGTGGTGAACCATTGGCCATCAGCTGTACTGACAGATCCAGCCAGCCGGAAAATCCTGCCCCACGATTCCTTGTGACATAGAGCTGATATAGTTGCTGTTTTAAAGGTGTAATGGGGGTCAAACTTGACTTTAGGCAAAAGTATAAAATTCATGATAGTAAGTCAACAGCCCATCCTGATTTTTATTTTCACTGCCTTCACTGGAGGGAAGCTGCTGACTTGCTATCACCTATTCACACAAAATCTAAACCTATCCTCTGAAATCTGCTTGCCACGCAGCTTTGAGAAAGAGCACAACCCAGTCATCAGAACTTTGTGCGTAGCCACATGTAAATCTGTTCTACACTGGTGGTGATCTATCTTCCATGTCAGTACAGCTGTAGATTTAACTAGATTTGAACCAGGGTTGTAAGTGATAGTATAAACACAACCTTGGGCATTGCCCTAATTTAATCCAGGTGCAGTGCCTTTGGAGCAATGGACTCTTCAATGCCTTCAGCGTGGCTCGATATAGGGCCAGCAATGCATCTTCATACATTTCACTGTCAATACAACACGTGCACCAGTCTCTTCAGGGCACAGTCAAGTCTCTGTAATGTACAGGCTCTCATATGCCAACAAGCACAGTGATGCCCGCTGTCTGAATGTCCTTGGAAAAAACTTTGCATTGTGTGGATGAAATTGTTTCTTATAAATCAGCAACTCTCATACACCATCATTGTGTATCTCTGTGCTTGACTGTGCAGACGTTCTAAATCCTCAATGGGTAAACAGCTCAAATAAGCACACAAGTACCTCAACTATTCTGGACGGCATGGTGGCACAGTGGTTAGCATTACTGCTTCACAGTGCCAGGGACCTGGGTGTGATTCCTGGCTTGGATCACTGTCTGTGCAGAGTCTGCACATTCTCCCCATGACTGCGAGAGTTTCCTCCGGGTGCTCTGGTTTCCTCCCACAGTTTGAAAGACGTGCTGGTTAGGTGCATCAGCCATGCTAAGTTCTCCCTCAACATACTTGAACAGGCACTGGAGTGTGGCGACTAGGGGATTTTCACAGTGACTTCATTGCAATGTTAATATAAGCCTATTTGTGGTACTAATAAATAAAAAAGTAAAGTGATTTTGGAGGATAAAACTGCTTTATAAGTGCAAGTTCTGTCATTCATATGTAACCAATCTATCAGTCTCAAATTTCCCGATTTGAGCTTACACTAGGATTCAAATACTTTCCATATAGGGCAAACGTTCTAATTAAATATTTTACTCCGCTGGAACATTATCCCATATTTATAAATGAATGTCAGAGGAAGGAGAACATTCCCCAAATTTTTGTGTTGCAGGTTCCTCAAGGGAGAATTAAAGAGTGACAGTTGATGCAGTTCACACGCGAAATAATAAAAAAGAAATATAATAATTTATGCATTATCTGCTTAAACTGTCTATCTGCAGTTCTACCCTTCTCCCCAGAGAAAGCTCCGGCACTGAATGCTCGAAAAAATCTCCTACTTTTTTGACACTGTTTGGTGTTTCATTATCAACATATCTTTGGTGTAGCCAGCCAGACCTTTTGATTTAGCATATTTTAAAGTTAAATCACTTCAATGTTAGAGATTTTCTGCCCAAATGCCAGTCACCGAGTGTTCATTGAGCAGGACTGGTGCATAATATTCTCCTGAAAAAGACTATACATTACATGCAGTGAGCCCCATTTACTTGCATATAACATTTAATTGTACAGTGTGTAGCTTTGGCATTAGCCCTTTCCTTCATCGGTTTAGTAACCATAAACATATATGGATTCTAATAATGAATGCCTTATATTTGCCTTTATTATTGTTATTGGCTATGTGCTGTACACTGCTGTACATGTATAATTCATGAATGCCTGGTACATTTACATATTTTAAGGGCAATGAATTTCAATCCTTCAACATCGAGTCCTTAGCAAATGGAGGTGAAACATTGCAAAAGGTTTCTCCCCAGAGAAAGAAAGGAATGATTTTACATTGTTTTTTTTACTGCAATCAAATTACTGTACCGTTATTTCATGGAGATAATCATCTGAATCTGTTCATAACAAAGGGATGATTTCCTCTGTGCATTATACCTGTATCTAACAAAATCAGCCTTTTTTTCATAAAGAAGTTTATGATTTCATTACAGATAGCAAAGCAAAGGGAGCTTCTCCCCCAGCCTCCATAAGGCACAAGTTCCATCAGCCACAGTGAACTATATTTGAGATTTCTGCTTCCTCTTCCTCACCAAAACCCGTTCAGTTCCATTTATCTAGACTATTAATCCAGAAACTTGGCTAATGTTCTGGGGACCTGGGTTCGAATCCCACCACAGGAAATGATGGAATTTGAACTCAATAAAAAATATCTGGTTTCTACTGATGACTATGAAACTATTGTCAATTGTTGGAAAAACCCATCTGGATCACTTTAGGGAAGGAAATCTGCCGTCCTTACCTGGTCTGGCCTACAAGTGACTCCAGAGCCACAGCAATGTGGTTGACTCTCAATTACCCTTAGATAATTAGGGTTGGGCAATAAATGCTGGCCAGCCGGTGACACGAATTAATTAAAGAAACTTTTCCTTTAGTTTATTATTACATTATTGGGACTTTGATCATCGCTGCACTTAGAAGAATCTATCTGTAGTTATGCATGGTCAATAGAACTTCAGCAACATAAATTGAGTTCAATTTAAGTGCATTAAAACCTGCAATGAGTAATGAAGAAAGAAGATTAAATTTAGATCATTCCTGACTTCCAGATCACCTCAAAGCATCTTCACATCCAATTAGTTACTTTTTTTATAGATTAGTCACTGCACTTGTGAAGGGAAATGCAGTAGCCAATTAAAGCACAGCATGTTTTTACAAATGCACATTAGACAAATAGCTGATGTGGGTTGACTGGTGTTAGCTTAAGGATGAATGTTGGCTGTGGTGATCGGAGATTTCCCTGCTAGTCTACAGATAGCACAATATTTCTTTCATGTGAATTTTTGACCTATTATCACTTTATAAAAATCCATTTATCCTCAAATATTGGACCTCACTAGGTAGGCCAGCATTTGTTGTCTATCCTTAATTTTCCTTGGGAAGGTGGTAATAAGCTGCCATCTTGAGACAACTGCAGTCCATGTCATGTAGGTGCACCCACTGTGCCAGTGGAAGGAAGTTCCACAATTTTTACCCAGTGACAGCGAAGGAAAGCGATATCATCCCAATTCAGGATGGTGAGTGACTTGGAGGGGAACTAATGGGTGGTGATGTTCTCAAGTGTCTGCTGCCCTTGTTCTTCAAGCTGGTAGAGCTCGCTGATTTGGATGGTGATGTCCAAGGAGACTTGGTGAGTTGCTGCAGTGCATCTTGTAGATGGTACACACAGCTCCCACTGGTGGAGAGAATGAATGTTTAAGATGGTAGAAGGGGTTCCAATCAAATGGGCTGCTTTGTCCTGGATGGTGTCAAGCTGCTTCAGCGGTTTTTGAGCTGCACTCATCCAGGCAAATACGGGGCATCCCATCACAGTCCTGGCTTGTGCCTTGTAAATGGTAAGCAGGATTTTGGGAGTCAGGAGGTAAGTTATTCTCTGCAGTATTTCCAACCTTCGACCTGATCTTGTAACCGCAGTATTTATATGGTTGGCCCAGTTTCTGGTCAATGGTAACCCCCGGGATGTTGATAGTGGGGATTGAGCAATGGCAATGTCAGTGAATGTCAAGGGGAGATGGTTTTATTCTCTCTTATTTGAGATGGTCATTGTTGTGAGGTATAACCTTATGCAACAACCTATCATGTGGTACCTTGTTAAAGGCCTGGCTAAAGTCCATGTAGACAACATCAACTGCACTGCCCTTATCTACCTTCTTGATTATCCTTTCAAAAACTCAATCAAATTTGTGAGACATGATTTTCCACTCACAAAGCCACGCTGGCTGTCCCTAATCAGTACTTGTATCTCTAAATGCCTGTAGATCCTGTCTCTCAAAATACCTTCCAACAATTTACCCACTACAGATGTGAGGCTCACTGGCCTGTAGTTCCCAGGCTTTTCCCTGCAGCCTTTTTTAAACAAAGGCACAACATTTGCCACTCTCCAATCTTCAGGCACTTCACCTGTAACTATTGATGATTCAAATATTTCGGCTAGGGGACCTACAATTTCCTCCCTAGCCTCCCATAATATCCTGGATATACTTCATCAGGTCCCGGAGATTTAACTATCTTGATGCACTTTAAGATTTCCAGCACCTCCCGCTCTGTAATATGTACACTCCTCAAGACATCACTATTTATTTCCCCAAGTTCCCTAACGCCCATGCTTTTCTCAACAGTGAATAGCGATGAGAAATTTTTTTTAGGATCTCATCCATCTCTTGTGGATCTGCACATAGATGATCTTGTTGATCCTTAAGAGGCCCTACTCTCTCCTTTGTTACTCTTTTGCCCTTTATGTATTTGTAGAACCTCTTTGGATTCTCCTTTGCCTTATCTGCCAAAACAATCTCATGTCTCCTTTTTGCCCTGCTGATTTCTCTCTTAACTCTACTCCTACACCCCCGTACTCTTCAAGGGATTCGTTTGATCGCAGCTGCCTATGCATGTCATGTTCCTCTTTCTTCTTCTTAACTAGGGGCTCAATATTCCAAGTCATTCAGGGTTCCCGACTTCTGCCAGCCTTCACTCTAAGAGGAATGTGTTTATCCTTAATCCTGGTTAACACACTTTTGAAAGTGTGCCACTTACCAGACATCCTTTTTCCTTCCCACAGTTAACTTTGAAAGATCCTGACTGATACCATTAAAATTGGCCTTGCCCCAATTTAGAATTTTAACTTTTGGGCCAGACCTATCATTCTCCATAGCTACCTTAAAACCAATAGAATTATGGTCACTGGTCCCAAAGTGATCCTTCGTTAACACCTCCTTATTTCCCAAGAGGAGGTCAAGTTTTGCCCTCTCTCTAGTCGGGCCATCCACATACTGAATGAGAAATTCCTCCTGAATATACTCAACAAAATTCTCTCCATCCAAGTCTCTAATATTATGGCTGTCCCAGTCAATGTTGGGAAAGTTAAAATCTCTGACTATTACCACCCTATTTTTTTTGGAGCTATCTATAATCTCCTTACACATTTACTCCTCAATTTCCCGCTGACTATTTGGGGCCTATAATACAACCCTATCAAAATGATTTCCCCCTTCTTATTTCTCAGTTCTACCCAAATAGACTCAGTGGCCGAACTCTCAGATATATCCCCTCTCAGTATGGCTGTGATGCTTTCCCTAATCAAAAGTGCAACTCCCCCTCCTCTCTTACCTCCTGTTCTATCTTTCCTATAGCAACTGTACCCTGGAACATTGAGAAGATAATAAGAAGATAAGCAAAAAGGCTATATTTCTATTGCAACTTTCAATCCTCAGGATATCACCTCGTAGTCAATAGCTTACTTTTGAAATGCAGTCAATATAAAAGGTAATTTTTTATTTAAATGGCTATTTAGACCAAATCTCCCATCCTTTGTAGAATCCACCTGTTTTTCATTCATTAATGACTGATGAGAATTACCGTTCAGATGAAGGATATCATTATCATAAACTGGTTTGGCCAAATAGCCTGTTCCCATGTTTCAACTGCTATATGAATCTGTGCTACAGAAAATTGACCAAAGGCTGCTTACGTGATACCTCCACTCACCCATTTGGCACCAATGTGTATAGTATAAGGTTATTAGTTTATTTATTAGTGTCACAAGTAGGTTTACAGTAACACTGCAATGAAGTTACTGTGAAAATCCCCTAGTCGGCACACTCTGGTGCCTGTTCGGGTACGCAGAGGGGGAATTTAGCATGGCCAATGCACCTAACCAGCACGTGTTTTGAACTGTGGGAGGAAACCGGAGGAAACCCACACAGACACGGGGACAACAAGCAGACTCTACACAGATAGTGACCTGAGCCAGGAATTGAATCCGAGTCCCGGGTGCTGTGAGGCAGCAGTGCTAACCACTGTGCCACCATGCTGCCCTTTGCCTCTCTTGCATAGTTGCCTCCCTCACATAGTCATGCACATTTCCCAAATCAAGGCAGAATACATCAATATCTCTCAAGGAGGTCCAGCAAAACTCCATTCCGTTCTGTAGCAGGACCTAAGATCTGAATTAATTCTCTCTCCACAGACCTGCTGAGTTTATTCAGCGTTTTTTGTTCCTATTCCATTCTCACATGTCAGTTCTGAAACCATGGTGTGCTTGCCCCGAAAAACAACTCTCACCCTCAGTGGCAGCCAATTTTCACACTGAAAGGTCCCACAAACTGCAATGTGATAATGACCTGATATCTATTTTTAGGTGTCAGTTGAAAGAATAATACCGAGCAGGACACCGCGGAGGAATCTTCTGCTCTGGTCCAATTTCTAAATCAAAGTTAGTGTGGTGTCAAAGTCTCTAGGGAGTTAGAAACTAATCAGGAGAAGTGACATTAGCTTCTCTCACCTCAGAAAGTTGTTGTAAAGTTCATGGTTGCTAATGAATTACCTAATTAAATGAAATATTAACAAGAAATCATCACCAACGTGTATTGACTGCAGTATTTCACTCTGCACCTGAGATACATTGTGTGGGGACCCACAGCCACACTGTTGTGTTAATCCTTTTATTGGTCGGGGTATTTGTGAAGATGGAGGGATTTCCGAGGTGCAAAGCGGAAGGTTTGAAGGTGGGGAGAGTGTGGGTAGATTGACATTGGAGACACAAGTGAGATCCAAGACATAAGCTGGCAGGTGTCCATGGTTCTGAGGAAGATGTTCAGAGCAGGGAGATGGTACAGAAATTTAGAGGAAACTAAAGAGAAGCTTACCCAAATGGAGCAATGGGAGGAAGTGCAGGTGTTGGGGCGTCCAGGGAGTGGGTAGGTCTGAGAAACAGCAGCAAAAGCTCAAATGTTGATTAGAATCAGAGAAATATTATTCTAGGTGGCAGCTACAAGATACTGATAGGTTAGGGAAAAAGTAGAGAGTTGACCAAATTCAAGTTTCAGAGCAATGTACTGAGTAGAAGTTGGGATGAGCAGAACAGTGAGTCCATTTCAATCCAAATTATTTTCAAAACTATGTTAAACAATAAGGCCCAGATTTTTGCTATGATGGAGAACCTCTCTGTTGAGGCAAAAATGGCAGACAAGCCCTAAGCCCCTCCCCCAAACGTGGCACTCCTATCTTCGTGGAGACGGGCATCAGGCCAGCATTCACACATGTCTCTTTTACGGAGACAGATGGACATTTAAATGACCTGCTTCCTCCACTGAAATGGGATTTTGAAATGGGACCTGGTATGTGAAACCCAAGTATGAGATAGGCCTGGTAAGAGCTGATCTGAACTTGGCAGATTTGTTTGGCTAGCAAAGCCACCCTTTTGGATATGATCCCCGAATAAATTCAGGAGAAATAAGGCACCTTTTGGGAGATGTAAGACACTCTTTGGAAGAGGAAAGAGACCCTTTGGGAGAGGTAAGGCACCCTTTGAGATTAAAAGTAAACATGATTGTGTGTAAAAAGTACACAAACCCATTGGAATTGCCAAAGCTGTCAAAGAACTGTCAAAGCTCATTGGACCTGCTAAAGCTGCCAAAGAACTGTCAAATCATCAAAGAACTATCAAAAGGTACTCGATAAGTTATCATGGAGGGAATAAGGGCAAAGGGTGGTCTGGCATAGACCAGTATGAGTTGGTACTAAGTTGACACAGACGCTATAAAAGGTCATGGGAATGTGGGTGGTGGGCATATAGGACATGAGGAGCTATGTGGAGAAGAGGGTCATGAGTGGCATAGGGACTATGAAGGGCACTGGTGGCTGCGTGGAGAGGAATGGGTTGGCATAGATATGAAGGATGATGGCCGGGTCAGTGGGGGTAATGAGGTGGCATAGGTTGGCAAGAATGGGGATTGTGTTTGGGGAGGTGAGCGTTGGAAGGCTGTTTTTCATTTCACAGACTCCGTACAGGCAGTGACCCAAGCTGGAATTGAACCCGAATCCCTGGTGCTGTGAGGCAGCAGTGCTAACCACTGTGCCACCGTGCCACCCCAGTGTATTGGCATGCGACCAGGTAAAGAAGTACGGATGATGATTGAAGTTTGGATCAATTAATGTTGGCTGCTCTTGCCTAGTTTCTTTATATAACATAAATTGCACGACACTCTACCATAGCTTTGCATGTAAAAGCTCGCATGTCTCTGTAAGGACTAACCATTAAAAGAAATGCATGCGTGAAAGATCTCTCCGAGATCTGTCAGAGACTGACAGGAAGGAAAGCAGTTCCAATTAAAACTTGCTGACACCTGGAAATTGAATCGAATGTGAGAGGCAACTGGATATAACTATGTGCGAGAGTACTGCTGTGTCCATCGCAGGCTCCAAATGAGGTCATCACGACTGAGGTGGGTTGGGTTGAATTAATCAGTACGATAAACAGCCTTAATTTCAGCCAAACACATTGAGGGGTAAATGTTCCGAGACCATGAATCATATGCAGGGCTTTGATTCAGTGAGTGCTGAACAGAAAATCACAAGCGTGCTGTTTCTTCCCCCCCCCCCCCCCCCACTTCTCCTTTATGGTTTTAATTTCATTGATTTCTGCACTGGGATTTTATAGGGACTCAACTGCCTCGCAATAAAACCTTGCCAGGTAAGAAATTACACAGCTTTAAACTGAGCTGCTCAGAGAGTCGAATGTTATGATTTTGAAGAGGTTCAATGATGCAACGTTGAAGAACATTGGACTGGTTTCTCCCCACCTAAAACCGCATAGGCCAGAAGCAGAAAATGAAGAAAATTGCAGGCAGTTAAGGCCTACCACTGTTTCACTACCTGATTTGTATCACAATTACCTATCAGCCAGTTACTGTATATTACTGCTGGAAATTAAAGCTCCTCCCAACTCTGATTTCCAACCTCCAATTTGCTTTGGGACCCCAAATGCGGTGCTTGGGAAGATAGTGGAGGCTGGAAATCTTACAGTCTTTAAAAAATATTGGGTTGAGCACCTGAAACATCATAACATTCATGGATATGTGGGCAAGTGCTTTGTAATAATATTTCAAGGGATCAGTGCGAATTTAGTGATAGTTACTCTCGGTGCAGAATCGCTACAGCGCAGAAGGAGGCCATTTGGTGCACCAAGTCTGCATCAACAACAATCTCACCCAGGCCCAATCCCCATAACACCACGTATTTACCCTGCTAATCCTCCTAACACCAAGGAGCAATTCAGCATGGTCAATCAACCTGACCCACACATCTTTGGACAGTGGGAGCACCCAGAGGAAACCCACGCAGGCACGGGGAGAATGTGCAAACTTCACACAGACAGCCACCCAAGCCGGGAATCGAACCCAGGTCCCAGGTGCTGTGAGGCAATAGTGCTAACCACTGTGCCATCATGCCACCCAATGGACTCAATGGTCAGAAGATATTTTTCTGTGTTGTATAAATCTATGGCCAGAATTTTACACTACGCCCACCCTCAAATTATTAATAACTTTCAAAAGGGAATTGGATGTGTACTTGAAAAAGAAAGTTTTTCAGAACTATGGAGAAAGCTCAAGGGAGTGGGACTAATTGGATAGAGCTGGGAAAGGCTGGATGGACTGAATGGCCTTTGTCTTAGCTATTTGGTTCTCTGATTGAACGATTTATTTCACAATATGATCAACATAGAGGCTATCTGTGATGTGCATAAAAAGCGACTTGTTAGTTGATTTTTATTTTAGTTATTAGTGTTACAAGTAGGCTTACATTAAAACTGCAGCAAAGTTACTGTGAAAATCCCCCAGTCACAACACTTTGGCACCTGTTCGGGTACACTGAGGGAGAATTTAGCATGGCCAATGCACCTAACCAGCACGTCTTTCAAAGTGTGGGAGGGAACCGGAGCACCTGGAGGGAACCCACATGGACACGGGGAGAACATGCAGACTCCACATGGACAGTGATCCAGTGATCCAACGTGGGTCCCTGATGCTGTGAGGCAGTTGTGCTACCACTGTGCCACCGTACTGCCCATGCATTTATGGTGGGCAGGAAAGCCAGAGGGGACAGAGAATCCAAAGGGAATCCCAAAACTGTAATTAAGCTGGCAACATTGCCCATCGAGATTGTGTCCTCCACCTGCCAATGACGTAATGAGGTCCCCGCCCTGAAAGGTTGGAAATCTCATTAGCTTATATTTACATTCCATTAGCAGGCTTCCCCACTTATCATCCTTTCATGTGCCAATTTCCCTCTCCTCTGGCATGAAATCATGTTGGCGGGGTTTACCTATGCCTCGACAAATAAGAATTTGGAGAACAGAACCTACCAGGTGTCCATAGATAAGTATAGGCCAAAATGGGAGTCAGGCCTGGGCAAAAACTTAGGCCAAGCCCTGGTGTAGTACAGCCTGAGCCTGGGCACTGCTGGGGATAGTTCCAGAGGGCAGTGCCCAGGCACAGCAGAGGCAAATTCCACAGGGAACATTTGGGTTGGAAGGGTTTATTTGGGGTGTGGGTTCCCCTTTGGAGTAGGATGGTCCCAGGTCCTTGGGGTTGGGGGTCCCCTTTCAGGTAGGGAGTCCCAGGTCTTTGGGGCGGGGGTGTCTGTTGGGGGATCCCCTGTCTGTGAGGGTATGGGTTCTGGAGGGGGGGGGCGGGGTGTCCCATGTCCATGTTGGGGGGGGGGGGGGATTCCCTGTAGGATGCCCCATGTCTATGGAGGGAGAGGGGAGTTCTGTGTCCTATTTTCTCAGATTGGAGCCTCTTCCATTTCTTTTCTCTAAGTGTGCAAAAATATGGCAGGAAAAGCTAACAAGGCTGCTGGCGGGCTGCCCTCTGCTTTTCACGCTGGCGACAACACTTGGAAGAGAAATTGAAATATTCCACCCGATAGATCCAAAGAACAATTCTGCTCATTTCCCCTCAGGTTCTTTCGTAATTAGTCAAATTATTATTTTTTCCTTTCTTCTGACAAGGCACAAGTGGTTAGCGCTGCTGCCTCACAGCACCAGGGACCCAGGTACAATTCCAGCCTTGGGTCACAATTCCAGTGGGGTTATGGGGATGAGGCCTGTTATCAGTGCAAGGCTGAATGGCCTCCTTCTGCACTGTAGGCATGCTATGATTCTACGCTTTTAAGTCACATTCCACAGCGATACTGCGAATGCCATTGTTTAGGTTTGCTTTAGGGGAAAAGTAGGCAGGACAATGGCTACAGACTTCATCGTCAGGATGTAGAAATATCTCATTTCAGCTGGTCCCAGTGAGACGTCATCAGGAACTTGAACCTTTGCTCAACTTCCAGTTGATTGTCTCCTTTTGTTTTAATGATCTGCGTTTCTTCAGGGCTGTTAGCATAAACAGCACCAGTTAAAAATGATATCATTTTTAAATTGGTGCTTTAGCTCGGCAGCTGCCTGAGAGCCCATCGCCAGCGGTGTAAAAAGGAGTCTCAGGTGTGCCATCCACACATGCCAGTGCAGAGGGCAGAACAGGTGTTTAGCAGTTGTGTACACAGTAATTAGGCATGAAATTCGCACGTTTTACAAATTCCCCTCAGCAGAAGGGCCAGCCCCTCAATAACTGCCGGAGCGGTGGGATAATCGGCAGAGGGCTTTGTACACAGAGCGACCTCCAGCTGGGCTATTACTGAGGCGGATGAGGAGCACAGACACCTGACAGCTGTACTCTGCGAGCTTCATTAAAAAATGAAACAGAGACAACTCTTCAATTACCACCGGGTAATTGGGGGAGGGAATCGATGCACAGTATTTTTTTACACACACACACACACACAAGGTCACAACGTATTTAGCAGGTGACTTAACTTACTCGATTAAGACTCTGCCCAAAGTATTGAGGGTGGTGCCAGCTTAATGTTTTGATTTTGTTGCAGACTCTGGCACAGTTCCACCCCCCCGCTTCCTCCCCCCACTTTCCCGGCAATGCTCCTGCAATCTCCTCACCCTATTCTTCCTTCTGAACTAATTGGTATTTGCTGCCACAGACATTGAAGGAGAAAGTTTCATTGGTATTAGCAATTTAGAAATGGGGCAGCATCGAACTGGGCATACTCTATATGTGACCCCGGGTTCAGTGGATCACTGTCTGTGTGGATTCTGTACATTCTCCCCATGTCTGCGTGGGTTTCCTCCCAGTGCTCCATTTTACTTCCACATTTCAAAGATGTGCAGGTTAGGTGGATTGGCCATGCTAAATTGACCCATAGGGTGGGATCTTCTGACCGCACTCGCCCCAAGGCCCAAAAATCCTGCCCAAGGTCAACGGACCTTTGCATGGTCCATGTCCCAGCTGCTACAAATCCTATGGCAGGTGAGACGGAAATATTTTGCCCTCGGTGTCCCAAGATGGATTGCCCATGGTAAATGGCCTCTTAGTCTTGGGTGTAGGGTGGTGGGGGGGAAGGTCCTGGGTGAGATATTCTGCCAGACAGTCGGTGCAGACTCAATGGGCCTAATAGCCTCCTCATGCACAGTAGGAATTCTATACTGAAAGCCAGGAGAGAGCTGGTCTAAAAGAACCAGTCTACGGTAAAATCAATGCCTTGTGCTATACCCTAATAACAATAGAGTATGATATCAGTAATAGTATATAAAGCTCACCAATAAGTGCTGCTCATATCCACGTATGTCCATGAGTCAGGTCTTCCACAGGCTCCCAACATGCATCATGCCTTATGTCCGGTGACCAAAAGATCTGGGTCATTATTCTTCCGGATCTTTACCTCTACGTTCCGCCTTGCAAGAAATATCATTTTTATGCAGTTATGGGTAGGAAGGGCAGGTTTATTTCAGTATATTCTTCACTATTCCTAGTTCCTGTCAGCTGAGACGTTCCTTTTTCCCAAAGAAGTGGGGATTGAAATGGTGCTGACTAATTAGTACGAGGAAAAGCATGTCATAAAGGGACAATATAAACATTCTGATGCAAGAAACTTCTGATGCATCTTAGACACTCCTGTCGCTATCCTGGGATCACATTGAGATCACAAGGGCTGCAACCACAAACAGAATTTTGCTTTCTGCATTGTGATAAGCTGCATTGTGAGTACTGAAAGTATGAGAGTGAGTGATTAGTGGATTGGTGAGTAAATGAGGAGGGAGAAATGAAACAAAATAGGGAATGAATGATGCCAACTGCTTTCTGTCACACAATTTAGTCCAGTCTTTTACGGGATAGTGGCCTACACTATTAAATCGGTCAACTCTTGTACGTCAAGTATAAGTGAATGGTGGCACTCTGGAGTGGCACTGCACCATTGTTTGCCTCTGAAACTGCACCCTTGAGAGCTGCAGCCATATTCAGATCTTCCTGTTGAGTGTGCTCTCAATGGATGGATGAATACAAACCTTGATGATGGCCATTCATATTGAATTAGGGTTACTCCTGAAAGTTTCAACAACACTGGCCATGTGAATCACGTTGGGCACCGTTTCCACTGAAATGTTATAGAGGACATTGTTATATATTTAAGTGGCTGTATGATTTCTTTAAGAGCCAATAACATCATTTGGTGGTGATGTCTCTGGGGTGTTTTACAGGCTCCTGCTTATTTTAATTTTCCACTCTGTATAGGCGACAGCTCCTGCAATAAATCTGTCGCTGTTATATTGAATTTATGTGTGCAAATCACATCTTTCTCTTTTTGTTTAAAACCAACATAGTTAGGACATTACAAAAAGAAAATTGGCAATGAAGATTATCAAGAACATTGGGAAAAGATCCTAAGCTGAAAGAAAACATTGTGGGTTCTTACACTTTGAATATTAGAAGGCTGGAGAAAAACAAGAACAGGATTAAAAACTGAAGTGCCAATGAAGCAAGACCAAGAAAAGAAAAAAGGAAAAAAGAAATCTTGTTTCTTACTGAAAAGAAATTGGGTAGAATCCTTTAGGCTGCAGAGTCCACATACATGTTGCAATGTATGGCAGCAGAGTGGGAGACTCACAACGCAATTGAAAAGCTCTCTGTGTGGTTTTAAATGAGGGGAGGGGGGTTTTCTGATCAGAGAAGGCAGTGATCCAGGTAGTATCTGACACATTTGAAAAGAAGGGATGTTTTGCTGAACAGCTAGGACCATTAAAAAAATGAATACAGCCAATGGTCTTCAGGCTAAAAGCAAAGTATTGGGAAGTAAAAAAAATATATTGAGCTGCTTCACATCACTTGTGCCTTGCAAGGGAAATGGTGGGTCAACTAGGATACATGGGTCCTTTCAATGAAATAAAAGAATTATGACGTTCCTATGCAGTGCGGTTTCAGTACTTTGCTCAAGCGAGTACAATTGCAAATGAGTCATTTGTGCTAGTGTTTCTCAGTGCAATGGGGAAGTAAAACCTTCAATTTGCTCCAGAGCTTGGTTCATCCAGTAAAGCCAGGAACTAAACCAAACAATTACATGACAAAGATCCTTGAAAAGCATAACTCTCCAAGCCACTGATCATCGTGGAATGATTCAGATTCCATCGGAGGAACCAAGTGGAAGGCAAAAGTATTGCTCAGTTTGTGGCAACTTTAAAAAGTCTGACACAAAATTGTGAGTTTGGTGAGTCATTAAAAGATACTCTTTGGGATCGTCTAGTTTGCGGTCTCCAAGATGAGGCTATCCAAAGAAATGTTCTTGTTGAACATGTTTTAACTTTAAAGACAGCAGGAAAAATCATAGTGTCAATGGAACTGACTGCTAAAAGAGCCACCACAATTTGGTGCAGGATTGAAGACCCACAGAAGTCAAAACAACAAACATGTCATAGGTGTGCCAAAATAGAGCATGCGATTAGTGAATGCTGGAGCAAAAATTGTGGCAAAATTGGTCCCATTGCAAAGGTTTGTTGGGCTCGCCTAACTTCCCATGTGAAGAATATTCAGAAGAAGAAGCTGGGTTCTTTCAAGAAGAAGAAAAAGTTGCATTCTACAAAAAGAATTTACAACATGGAAGGAAAGAATTACAGCTGAGAAGAGAATGTCCAGAAAAATGATGAAGATCTCCAACTGAACATCTTATCCATACAGAGTGAATGACATAGAATCTGGGTGATTCTGAAGTTAAGTGGACAATATATTAGGATGGAGGTTGGTACTGGTGCTGCTGTATCTTTAATTCCTGAGTTGAAACATCTTCCTTTAAAACCAGCTAATGTGATTTTAAAGACATAAATTGAGGAGAGTGTGCCACTAAAAGATTACGTTATCGTCAAGGCAGAGTTGACTGGCAAACAATAGAGTTGTCTCTCCATGCAGTCCATGGTAATTTTCCAGCTCAATTGGGAAAGCGAGGTTGGAGAAGGTAAAAATTAACTGGAGTGATGTAAACAGACTGATCAATGCTATAACAGACCGACTGCATCTTCTGGATAAACACAAGAGTGTATTCGAAGAAACACTTCACTCATTAAATGGAGTTCAGATGAAACTCAAGATAAAGTCTAACAGTCATTCAAGAAGTCTCAAAGCAGTTTGGGACATGCAATTTATCCCAAGGCCAAAGGAGAATTAATAGGTTTGTTTACACTGGTATGTTACAGCTGATTATGATGAGTGACTGGGCTACTCCCATCGTATCTGTCATGAAACCAAACCATTCAGTTCGTATTTGTGGTGATTTTAAAACAATCATAAATCTAGTGTTTTGTGCTGATCACCAGCCATTTCCTTTAATTGAAGATTTGTTTGCTTGGCTATCAGATGTTCAGAAATTCAGCAAGATTTATCTATCACATATTTACAGATTAATGTAGCTGCTGAATCTCAACCATTGCTTACTATAGTAACTTACAAAAGTTTTTTTTGTTACAGAAGATTACCTTTTGGAATAACATCCACACCAGCCCTGTTCTGAAGATTGATGAATCAGATTTGAAATGGTCTCTCTGGTGTACAATGTCGCCTGGATGATGTTCTAATTACATGATCCAGTGAGTAAGAGTACTTGAATAATTCAAAAGCAACATTGGAACATCTTCAAGCACATGATCTGCATATGAAGAAACAAAGGTGTGACTTTTCCCAGAAGTCAATCTAATTTTTGGGTCATGTTACTTATTGATAGTAAAGACCTGCATCTAAAAAGATGAATGCTATTTTAAAAGCTCCACATCTGACAAATATGACATAATTGAGGTTCTTTTCTCGGATTCTAGCTTGTAGTGTCAAGAGAATCTAATTGGAGTCGGCAATATAATTGATCAACATTATTAGAGACAAATAAATATTGCCAGTTAGTGACATATTTAACATGAATCTTTAATGGGCATATTGGCACCTGCAGATTGTAAACAATTAACCTGATGGTGAGGTTGACTTCGATCATGTGCATTGCTCAGACTGGTAGACCAGGTCTAGGCTAATGTTTCAGTGTTGTGTTAGGGACTGCTGTATTTTCAGGGGAGCTGTTGTTCAGATCAAATATTAAACTGAGATTCATCTATCTGTTCAAGTGGACATGAAGCAAATCCTGGCAGTAGCCAAAGATAAAACTGGAATCATTCTGGTGTCACTGCCAACACATACCACCAAGCAACAGCTGAACTGATGATTCATCTTGTTGTTGTGGGTTGTGAAAAGTTACTGGTTCACAATTACTCCCAGGTCACCTACTTTACGGAAGCCACTGCAGTTCAAATTGAAGTCACTAATGCATAGGTATAAAAATTAATCAAAGAAGATGTTTGGAGCATTGGTCTTTATCTACAAGGGGTTGGAATACAAGGTGGAGAAAGTTATGCTTCAGTTTGGCAGAACCTTGTTTAGACCCCATCTGGAGTATAGCATTCAGCTTTGGGCACATAACCTCAGGAAGGATATATTGGCTTTGAAGAGAATACTGAACGGATTTGCCAGAATAATGCTAAGACCTTGTTGAATACATTGTAAGGATACGCATGTAAACCTGGCTTAAAATAACTTGGCAATGAAGGTCCATCGTTGACACCCATGTTTGAAAAAATGCCTTTGTGCACTGTTATCGTTTAAGTACTTGCCATAGCTTTGAAGTCACCTTTGGTGAAACAATGGATTGAAGCAGTAGCTATTTTACCCACTATATGGAACGTGGTGTTAGGAGTGGTGGTAAGTCCAAGGCTCTGGAATTCACTCCCCAAAAATCCCCCATGACCTTCTTACCCTTAAGACAAGTTAAACCCACCTCTCTGACAAAACTTAAAATTAACCCCTCCTAATTTCTCCTCCTCTTTGATTATAACTGTATGAAGTGCTTTGGGATGGTTTCTCTGCATAAGAGGCACTGTATGAATTGCAAGTTGCTGTTTTTGTCCCTGTTTACATTGCTTTTCTAAAGGTTCCATCAAACCGCCCACAGAAATACCAGGCATAGGTTCTGTAGTTGGTGGCACAGATTGCTATGGCAGGGAGAGTACTGGGATCTGACAGGTTTGTACCGGATCCTGAAAGATTTGCATTGCTTTGTCAAATGAGTATTTAAAAACAACAGAAGGTTAGTTATAAAAAAAACAGTCATTTGGCCCATTCAGCTCATCAAGAATGCATGAGGAGGAGCCTTGAGATACAATTTACATGTCAGGATGGTCTAACCAGATAACTCATAAATGACAAAGGAATACATGGATTGTGGTCAGTGTCAGAAGTAGGGTAACCCACACACCCATGTCATTACCATTTCAAATACGAATTCTGTTGATTTGTACATTGCGGTCAGGTATCGTATTTTACCCCGAAGTGTCATCCCTTCCCAGTTCTGCTGTCGAATCCACAAAACACAAGGCATATTTTGTGAAGGTAATAATACATGCAACAAAAATGTTCTTTCACAGTTCCCAATCTCCAACTCTAACTAATCTTTGGACGAGCTACATTTTGTGTGGCAGCATCTGTACCGTTTGAATATTTAAAGTAACTTATAAGAGCACTTCTGAATTTGACAGCGCACAGAAATTTCTCTCCAACCTATCAAATGTTGCTTCTTTCTCTCTCTCCCATTTAGATGAGAGCTCAATTCTGGATTAATGATACAAATTTAATATTGTACATGTCAACGCAAGCCTTGAGATTCCACTGACAGGAACAAATGAGTGTCCTGAGCTCCATATTGAACACTAATTTTGCCAGGGATGACTTCCTACTTATCCTCTTCTGGGCTCACCATTCAATTCAAAACAGTGGGTGTGCAAACTCCACACAGTCACCCAAGGCCAGACCTGAACCTGGGTCTTGGTGCTGTGAGGCAGCAGTGCTGACCACTGTGCCACCATGTCATCCCATATAGACTGGAATTCTCTAACCATGTCAGTGGCTGGATTCTCAGGTCCCACTGCAGTGAATGGAGATTTAGCTGAGTGCCAAATTATCTGTTCTCACTAGCAACAGTGGAGGGTGTAAGATTGGTGAATCCCAGCTGTAGCCTGCCTTGGCTTCTCAACACTTTTTAATAAATATTGATAGCCTGAATTAAAATTGGATAGACTTATTGTGTTAAAGAAAACTAGTTTCCTCATCTGATTTACTCAGAGTTCCTCCTCCAAACTCGCTATGACATCATTTGGCTTTTGGTCTCTTTCACTTTGTCTACTGTGACATTACTTCTGTAGATTTACTCAGGGTTTATTTTCCCTGTTCTGCCATGCTCCTGTTTAAATTCTCTGGGACACTCTTGTGGTGTCTCACGTTCCGCCAGTGTTGCTTTATGCAAAATGAAATTTAATAGCATGCATAGTTTTCCATCCTTATGAGTATATTGGAAATACAAAGAACAAAATCAGCCCAGGAAACAGGCCCTCCGGCCCAACGAGCCTGCGCCGCCATCTCAACACCACCAGTCCTCCTCTCCACCCACGACCCCTGTAATAAAAATTATGTTCATATTCCTTCATCCAGGATTTCAGATATCAGGTTCAATTCCCGGTTCGGGTTCATCTGTGTGGCATCTGCACGTTCTCTCCATGTCTGCGTGGCTTCCTTCGGGTGCTCCGGTTTCCTCCCACAGTCCGAAAGACATGCTGGTTAGGTAACATTGACCATGCAAAATTCTCCCTCATGTACCCAAAAGGCACTGGAGTGTGGCGACCAGGGGATTTTCACAGTATCTTCATTGCAGTGTTAATGTAAGCCTATTTGTGACATTAATAAATAAACTTTTCTGCAACCATTCCTTGAACATAGAAGTAATATCATTCAAAAATGTAACATGTCCCCCAGCTGCAATTTCTCTGTTGACTGACCTGGACACAAGATCATTCTGGATAGAGCACTGAAGGAGAAAACATAAAATATTTTCCTGGTGGTCTTTTGAACCTATTTCCAGTTATTGAGACCAGAAAAGCCTCACTCAGCCGCTGTGCAATTCAAAACCAACTGCAATATTGTGTCACTTCTGAACTTTGAACCACAAAGCTGGGAAGCTTTCCGTAATAGAAAAGTATTTCTCCATTATGGAAAACAAGGCGGCAAATAGCCATCAGCTTTGGATTAACTGCACCAGACAGTTGTTTGTTTATTTTAACAATTCCACGTTGTATTTATCGTGATATACACAGCGGAATTTTACCACCTCACTCTCCCCAGGCTCGTAAGATCCTGCCCAAGCCAAAATGGAGAACGCTGTTCTGCGAGCTTCACCTGCTCCAGGGTGGGCGTGCTGGTAAAATTCCAGGAATAATGTAGAATCTAAAGTAAAAAAAATGCTACTTATCATTTTGTTACAACGTCAAGAAGGGAATATAGTATTTGATGTGTGAAAAAGAACTCCACTGACATTATTGAGGTGACTGAGGACCTGAGACTAATGACTGCCTTAATTTATTGGGTAAGCTGAGTGCTGCTATGGGAAAGCAACAGTATGGTAGTCTGAAGGTACATTGGCTTCATAGTCAATATCTTTAAGCCCAGTGTTACCAGGTGGACGACTGAACATAGGTGAGGTGGCGAGGTCGATGGGCAGTAACCAGAGATGGGTGAAAGGTAACCAGAGGTGGATGGATGGTAACCAGACGTGGATGGGCAGTAACCAGAAGTGGATGGAAGATAACCAGAAGTGGGTGGGCAGTAACCAGAGGTGGGTGGAAGGTAACCAGGGGTGGGCGGGAGATAACCAGACGTGAGTGGATAGTAACCAGAGGTGGGTGGGCGGAAACCAGAGGAGGATCATTTGTAACCAGAGACTGGTGGGCGGTAACCAGAGATGGGGGGAGGGCGGGGATATTTTCTCTTGTGCGAAAACTAGGAATAAATGCACTGTTTTGTCATCATTTACAAACAAAATGGCAGAAATATAGGCCAGAATTTTATAAGCTCTTGAGTCAGGCTGGGAGAGTTGATAAAACAGTAACCAAAGGTGTCAGGTGGGGATATTCCTACCCCCAGGGAATATTTCTGGAATCAGGAACAGCAGCATCTCTGCACCAACTGACTAGAGGTGGCCGCCAATTAATCCAATTAATTTGCCTATTAATAACTATTTTACCAGCATCTCAACAGCCCCTGCTACATGACAGGTCCGCCAGCTTCATCAAGGCAACCTCACAGAGGCTTGTGAGATTGTGAGGGTGTGGGAGGGGTGGGGGGGGTGGGGGGGGCGGGGGGCATGCTGGTGGGGAGAGGGTGGGTCCTTCTTTTTTGGAAGCTGAGTGACCCAAGGGGCAGCCTACAGGCAGTGATGGCTATCCCTGCATCTCCAACTCTCTGCTGAGGCTTGCCTGGCTCCAGCAGCTATGACGTTTTCCAACTGTGTACAAGTGTATTTCAATATGGAGGCACTCAGCCTTTCCCACCCGCTTCCTCAGCTCTCTCTCTCTGAGGTCTCTAAAGATGTGTCTACAAGTTGGAGAGGTAAACCACAGTCCTTAATTAAACAGCAATCCCGGCAGCAGCTTCTTCATTGGCTGCCAGCGGTCAAATAGTCTTCACAGTCCTGAGCACCGAGTGCTCGGGATTTTGATTTGATTTATTATTGTCACATGTATTGGTATACAGTGAAAAGTACTTGCACGCTATACAGACAAAGCACACAATTCAATGAGTACATCACAGAGAAGGAAAGGGGTGGCTGCAGAATGTAGTGTTGCAGTCATACTTGGGGTGCAGAAAAAGATCAACTTAATATAAGAGAGGTCCATTAACCCACCATTGGGAGAATGTCAAACTGTTTTATGTGCTGGCACGTTTCCAACTTCCTGGCCCTTGCTGGATTCTCTGCTCCTAACCCACCACCAAACCCATCGCAGGTGGGGTGGGAGAATTCCACCCATTGTGCCCAACTCCAGGCAGCACACTTAAAGAAGGACGTGAAGGTGGAAGAGAATTTTCAGAAAAGGCTTACCAGAATGATTCCAGGGATGAGAAACTCCAGTTATGAGGATAGACTGGAGAAGCAGGCATTGTTCCCCTTGGGGAAGAGTCAGTTGAGAGCAGATTTGATTGAAGTGTTCAAAATCATGAGGGATCTTGACAGAGCAGATAGAGAGAAACTGCCTCACTTAGTGGAGGGGGTCAGGAACCAGAGGGCACAGATTGAAGGCATTTGGCAAAAGAAGTAAAGATGACATGAGAATTTTCTTTAATGTGGAAAGTGGTTAGAATCGGGAATGTACTGCCTGGGAGGTTAATGGAGGGAGATTCAACTGTGGCTTTTAAAAAGAAATTAGATAAGCATCTGATTCTTAAAAAAAAAGTTACAGGGAAATGTGGGAGTATGGGACCAGCTAAATTTCTTTGGCAGAGACATGGGATGAGATGGTTTGTCCACAGTCTTTCCAAGACTGAAAAATCCTGCCTGAGGTCAATGGGTCTTTGCATGGTCCTGTCCCACCCGATACAATTCCCGCAGCAGGCAGGATGGGAAAACTCTGCCCGCAGTGTGGAGTTGACAAGCCACATAGTAGCCATTTAGTGATTCCATGCAGTGCTCACCTCTCTGAGCTGGTGCTACAACACCCTGTCTTTCTGACTCAGAACGGCAAATGCTGTCGGTGAGCTAAAGCTGGCATTGAGGCTGATTCTGTGGCTCATCTTGAAATAGGACTCAAACTCAGCATCTAAAAGCAAGAACGCTGCCAACTGCAGCATAGCTGACACCTAATAAACTATCCAACTAGCGCCAATCCATAGCTGACATTGACATGGAATAATCCACGGTGACGCACAATTTGCATAAGATGTTGAGGATGCAATACCCACAGAAAATACGAAAGAACTCATGTGGAAATGTACATAGATACCAGACTGCTTTATTTCAAAAAAAGAGCTTTATTCAGCTGCAAAACTATAAACTGCAGCCAAGATGACCTTTGCAAATTTACACACTATCGTATACTGGGCGGAATCTAATAAGAAATTGGCAGGGTGTCAGTTCTGGTGAGGAAACAGGTGTAGAACTCTTCAGCTCTGCTGGCTAGTTTTTGCTCCAGATCGTGTCACTTTAACTGCCAAAAGAGTGGGTGTGGTTCATGGCTTCACTCTGGCAAGGTGGTTCCGCTGAGATCGGGGCACCATTTTAAAGGATGCCCTGATCACCAGGACAAAAATTAATCTATGTGCCCTCCACCACTCCCCCAAACCCAACATGGAGGTGTCTGTTGCCTACCCTCCACCCCCTCCCCATGTCATCCCCATCCCCTTCTCTGTCCCCCCACAATCATTGCCAGCATTGCCCCTCTTCTGCCCCCAATCACCCCTCCAACTATCCCTGGTATTCCATCCTTCTCCCAGCCTGCCCATGCCGATCATCACCTTTCCCCCATTCCAATCATTGTTGGCATCAACACCCCCCCCGCCCTTTCCCCCACCCCCAATCCTCGTCAACAATCCTCCCCCACCCCTGGCCATGTCTCTCTCACACAGGGGCTGGGTAACAAAATATCAACTGAGGCAAAGCAGAAAGGAATATGGTTAACATTGCGTGGTCCACAGACTTACAATCAGGTGAGGAGCTTGAAGTCACCTGAAGCTCCAGACGCACAAATACTCGACCATTTAGTCAATTTCATTAAGGATCGTTATAACCCCCGACCTTCTGTTATTGTGCAAAGGTAGATATTCCACTCTGCTGTTCAGGATCCAGGAGAGACAGTCTTCAGCTTCATGGTCAAAATCCGGTGGTTGGCTGGGCACTGTGAGTTTGGGCTTTCGCTGAGAGACACGGTGAGGGCTTATGTGGTTTGTGGGATAAACAAACTTAATATCCAAAAGGAACTTCTTGCTGAAACCAAGATTTCACTGGTTCACCTCACTCTGCACCCCTCTGCACTCACACACGCGCCTCCCCGCTCACACACCCTTCCCCGCTCACACACACCTCCCTGCTCATATATGCCTCCCCGCTCACACACACCTCCCTGCTCATATATGCCTCCCCGCTCACACACGCGCCTCCCTGCTCACACACACCTCCCTGCTCACATACGCCCCCCCGCTCACACACACCTCCCCGCTCACACATGCCTTCCAGTTCTCACACACGTCCCCGCTCACACATGCCTCCCGGCTCACACACGCCTTCTAGCTAAACACGCCTTCCCACTCACACATGCCTTCCTGCTCACACACACCTCCCAGTTCACACACGCCTTCCAGCTCACACATGTCTCCCCGCTCACAGGAAGAGATGGCCCCAGGTGACTGAGTACACTGAGCATGATGGCGGGGCAGGCTCGAAGGGCTAGACAGCCTATTCCTGCTCCTATTTCTTATGTTTCTCATGTCCTCAGTGCAGAAATAGATCTTTTGGCCCATTGAGTTTGCACTGACCCTTCAAAAAAGCATTCCATCCATGCCCTCCCTTCACTCTAATCCCATAACCCTGCCCATTTACCATGGCTAATCTGTCTCTTTTATTTAGTCATAGGTTTATCTCAAGGAGTTAGGGTGGGGTGGAGGGGAAGGAATGCATTAAGCAGTGATCCTTTATGGGCCACATGACCATGTGACTGGGCAGAATCCAATGGTGTGCGAACGCACACTCCTCAGCCAATTGGGACAGAGGGTGTGCACCTCCAGAGCCGGAAGTCCATGGAGCGAGTTAGGGCATCATTAGGAGCGGACCTGTTTTACTGTGTTGCAAGTTCTTTAGCTGTAAATAGTTTCTTCTCATTGAACAAATCTTGTTTTAAACCTGCCACACCGAATGGCCTGAAATTACTGCAGATCACATGGCATTTGATTGGACGACACTGCTTGAGTGATTCTTAATCATATGACATGTGATCAAGTGACATAGGTCCACGGTTTGTGAACATTATCACACTGACACGCACTGAATGATCCACTATTACCAAGCCCTGAATAAATATTTTATATTCTAGTGAGACGAATAACATAATTTATAAATCAAAGAAAGAACAAAAGGATTAGAAATACTTATGGATAATTAATTATTAAATAAAATCCACCTCTGCGCAATGTTCCCCGGAAGCTGCACTCGTGACCACGCAGGAAGTTACCACACAAACAGCTCAGAAGTTGTTTAGTTTAATATGATGACTGTGCCTGGCCATGCAAAAAAAATTAAAGGTGCTGTGCCTTCAAGTGAACCAACCATGCATGACAGAAGGAATTTAGAGGGGGCAGCCTCTGTGATCATAGAATTATAGAATCCCTACAGTGAGGATGGGCCATTCAGCCCATTTGAGTCTGCACTGACTCTCCGTCAGAGCATCTTACCCAGCCCCATTTCCTTAACCCTACACATTTACCCCACTAATCCCCCTAACCTACACATCCTGGGACACTAAGGGGAAATTAAGCTTAGTCAACCCACCGAACCTGCACATCTTTGGACTGTGGGAGGGAACCGGAGCACCTGGGGAAAATCTATGGAGACACTGGAGAACATGCAAACTCCACATAGTCATCCAATGCTGGAATTTAATTCAGGTCCCTGGCAGTGTGAGGCGACAGTGCTGGGCCATCAAGCCATCCATGATGTTTGTACTTAAACAACCACAATGATAAATGTCAAGTAAATACCACTGGTACAACAAAAACATTATTGTTATCAGGAACCTTGCATGACTTTTAATAATACACAGCAACTAATAAACCAAAAAAAAATTGATTCCAACCACTAAACAGGGTAACTAGTGCCAATGAAATAAAATAAAGGATACTTTGACCAGGGAAGGTATAAAGATGTTGGCAACACCAGAGATTGCAGCAGGGTGGGTGAGCAAGGGGTTGGGGTGCTGCTTGTCTATCTGCAAATGGGGTAGGCAGTGAAAAGTATTGTATACGGACATAGCTTAGTTTTCATTGAGCATATAGAATAAAAGGAAAAGAGACAGTGCAGAATATGGTGTCACAGTCATAGCTGGGGTGCAGAGAAAGATCAGGTTAATATATGGTAGGTCTTTTCAAAGTCTGATGGCAGCAGGGAAGAAGCTGTTCTTGAGTTGGTTGGTACATGATCTCAGACTTTTGTATCTTTTTCCTGACGGAAGAAGGTGGAAGAGAATATATCCGGAGTGTGTGGGGTTCTTGATTATGCTGGCTGCTTTTCCAAGCAGAAGTAATCAACAGATGGGAGGTAGGTTTGAGTGATGGACTGGGCTACGTTCATAACCCTTTGTAGTTTCTTGCCATCTTGCTCAGAGCATACCAAGCTGTGATACAACCAGAAAGGATGCTTACTCTGGTGCATCTGTAAAAATTGGTGAGCGTCGTGGCAGACATGCAAATTTCCTTGGTCTCCTGAAACAGTAGAGGCGTTGGAGGGCTTTCTTAATTATAGTATCGGTGTGGAGGGACCAGAACAGTTTATTGGTGACCTGAGCGTCTAGAAATTTGAAGTTCTTGACGATTTTTACTTCATCACCAATGATGTAGACAGGGGCATGTCCCCCACTGCAGTTCCTGAAGTCAGTGACTATCTCCTTTGTTTTACTGACATTGAGGGAGAGATTATTGTCATTGTATCTTTTCAAATGAAATCTGTTCCTGAGAATGATTTGCTTCTTCTCCTCACAAGAATTTGACGCATTCCTCTTCCAGTCTACTTTCCCTTTGTGTTAATTTCTGTGTGCTGATTGCCTTTACCCTGCAGCTTCTCCGTTTGTAGCTCTCCTTTGTGTCTGCAGCTTCCCTTGTTTCGACCAGTTATATGATTTCTTTCTTTGCTTAACTTCCTGTTGGTGCAGTTTCCAGGTCAAGGGCTACCAGGTCACATGGGCCAGACTTTCATATTATCCAAACTAAAATACAATAAATGATGCAAAATCTTAAACATTCTTCTCAAGCAGCCTTAAAAACAATTACAGATGCCACAATTTTTAAAAGAAATTACAATTTTTTCTTATGGTAAGGTCAAAGATCGTCACTATCATCCTAATTCAAAGTGTAAGTTTACCTAAAATTGTGTCAGCACTGTAGCAACTGACTGCCAAAATTTGCCATTTGCTTCCGTTATTTCTACTCAAGTTATCAGAGGCCAAGAAATTGGATCTGAGGTGTATATCGGTAAATCTGACTATAAGTTGTCTTAAAGTTCATAGAATCCCTACAGTGCAGAAGGAGGCCATTCAACCCATCGAGCCTGCACTGACAACAATCCAATCCAGGTGTTATCACGTAGCCCCGCGTATTTACCTTGCTAATCACCCTGACAGTAAGGGGCAATTTAGCATGGCCAATCAACCTAACCTGCACATCTTTGGAGTGCGGAGAAAACCCAGGCAGACATGGGGAGAATGTGCAGACTCCACACAGTCACCCAAAACTAAAATTGAACCTGGGTCCCTGGCCTTGTGAGGCAGCAGTGCTAACATCTGTGCCACGTGTCACCCCTAAAGTTATTTGAACAGTTGCCAAAGTGACTTTGAAACACTCCTGCTCTAAGCTCACAGAGTGATCCTTATTATTAGAGATCAATACAGCCCTCACCTGCCCTCAGTTCTCATTGGTGCTCTAGCCAGTATTTATCTCTCAACTAATATGAATAAAAGCTCATTGTCGCTTTGCTGTTTGTGGAACCTTGCTATGCACAAATCAGCTGTCACATTATCTACAGTGGTTAGAACTGCTGCCTCACGGCACCAGGAGCCCAAGTTGGATTCCCGGGTTGGGTCACTATCTGAATGGAGTTTGCATATTCTCCCCATATATGCATAGATTTCCTTTGGTGCTCTGGTTTCGTCCCACAATATGAAAGATGTGCTGGTTAGGCGCATTGGCCAAGCTAAACTCTCCCTTAGTGTACCCAAGCAGGCACCAGAGTGTGGCAACTAGGGGATTTTCAAAGTAACTTCTGTTATGACATGGAGGTGATTTTTCCATCTGCTCATATACCTTGCTTCGTAATCTTATACGAGTCTGTGTGAAGTAGTAGGAAATTACTGGTTTTGGTAAATAAAAGCAGGATCTAACACTTTCTGTCATGAACAATTAACAGGTCTTTATTTTCTAAATTGGTGACAACCTTCTTAAAGCAATTAACAAGCTGAATAAAACCCCAATAGAATGCTGATCAAATATTACAACATTCCTTCAGTAATAATGAAATAAATCATTATAGAATCAGTCACTCTCAACTAATATATAAACAGGCGTCCCTTGGAAGTAAGAAATTTTTCCAGTGATGCTTTTGCCTGGAACATTTTCTGAGTTGGTATCTGTCTCTCTATTTAGATGGTGATTTTATGAAGACATACATGAAACTGCAGGATTTGCATGAGAGTCTCGCTTTCCCTCCTTCCTACTCAAGAGGTAGCACGCATACTCTGATAGTTACCTCCCTTGTTCGTGTTTATATACCTGAAAATACCTCACAGTATTCCTATGATGTAAGTGGCTTGAAGCTGTCAACAGCCTTCACATTTGAATTCAATTGGTTCTGTGTCTCTGGGTGCTTGCTTTAAATCCATTGGTCCAACTCAAAAGCCTGTTTTGTTAGGTTGGAACACTGGCTGCTAAGCTTTGATAATAATGTTGCAAAAATTGGTTTCTGAAGCCTGCACCCTGCAATTTAAAACCCTCACATAAAGACACATGCTTTTTAAAGAGACAATGCTATATGATTTCTGCTTTTTGTTTTAGCATTTCTTTTCACTATTTACATTTGTCAAGCACCACATTTTTAACCTTACATATGCAACTTCACAACACTTCGTTGCAGTGCCATTGTAAGCCTACGTGTAGCATTAATAAATAAACTTTAAATAGTGATGACATTTCATTGGTACTTCACTGACCAGAAAACACTCTGCAAAATCGTGATGTCATGAAAGGCACATGGTAAATTCAAGTCTTTCTGTAAGATTAAAAAAAAATCAAATCATCTCTCAAACTAATGGCACCACCTCGGGATGTTACATTACCAATAGTTTTAATCTTCTGTATACAATTAACCTAACAAACAATAGATAAAATGTTTCATGAGATTTCTGTGAAGAATCGAGGTGAGGCTCCTGCCAGCCCATATAATCTGCATTGTCTGTGACATGCTATGGATACCCAGAGACAGCAGCCTTTTTGCAGTGCTGGTGCAATGAATACAGTCATGTTAATTGAATACCGTAGCACTCTTTATTTTCTTGGAGATTTGAATGTAACTAATTTCATGGGTGAAGACCCCCACAGAATTAAAACTGCCATTTCTATTTTTTTTCTCCTCCATGTGATTTAATTCTATTTAGGACTGGGACAAAGCACTGAACCGAAACTCTTAACAATAGCAGAAAGAATAAAAGCAAATCCAATGAAAGTGAAATATGGAGTCTGGTTAAATGCCTTGAGGTTCTCTAAGTTATGACAGAAAACGTTATGCTGGATATGAGCAGCAGTGTAAGTCATACCTTGTGTACCTTGTGTTCAGGCTGTGCAATGGTGTTCGACATTAATGCGCCAGTCTGGTTCAGCAGTGACTTTTGACCTTGAGATTGGACGTTCAAATCCCGCTGCAGGACTAACCTGGATAGATTCTTCCGTTGAGGTATGACTGGAATGTTGCACTGTTGGAGGAGCTGTCTTTCTGGCAAGATGGGCGGCACGGTGGCACAGTGGTAAGCACTGCTGCCTCACAGCACCAGGGTTCAATTCCCTGCTTAGGTCACTGTCTGTGTGGAGCTTGCACATTCTTCCTGTGTCTGTGTGGGTTTCCTCCGGGTGCTCCAGTTTCCTCCCACAGTCCAAATGTGCGGGTTAGGTTGATTGACCATGCTGAATTGCCCCTTAGTGTCGGGTGGACTAGCTAAGATAAATGCGCAGGGTTATGGGGATAGGGCCTGGGTGGACTTGTGGTCGGTGCAGACTTGACGGGCTGACTATAGGGATTCTATGATTCTATGTCAAACTGAAGCCCTCGCTTCTCTCTCAATATTGTAAAGATGTCCCAGTGATGCTATTTAAGTCCATGGTGCTATTAATGGTGGCACGGTGGCACAGTAGTTAGCACCGCTGCTTCACAGCATCAGGTTCGATTTCTAGCTTGGGTCACTGTGCAGAGGCTGTATGTTCTCCCATGTCTGCGTGGGTTTCCTCTGGGTGCTGCAGTTCCTCCCACACATAAGAACATAAGAACATAAGAAATAGGAGCAGGAGTAGGCCATCTAGCCCTTCGAGCCTGCCCCACCATTCAATAAGATCATGGCTGATCTGAAGTGGATCAGTTCCACTTTCCCGCTTTCTCCCCATAACCCTTAATTCCCTTGTCTGTCAAAAACCTATCTACCCGTGACTGAAATATATTTAGCGAGGTAGCCTCCACCACTTCAACGGGCAGAGAATTCCAGAGATTCACCACCCTTTGAGTGAAGAAGTTCCTCCTCAACTCTGTTCTAAACCGCCCCCCCTTTATCTTGAGGCTGTGCCCCCTAGTCCTACTGTCCTTTCTGAGCGGGAAGAGTCTCTCCACCTCTATCCTATCCATCCCATTCATCATCTTATACGTCTCAATGAGATCTCCCCTCATTCTTCTAAACTCTAACGAGTACAAGCCTAGTTTATTCAGCCTCTCCTCATAGTTCAACCCCCTCAACTCCAGAATCAGCCTAATAAACCTCCTCTGCACTTCCTCCAAGGCCAAAATATCCTTGTGTAAGTGCGGCAACCAAAACTGCACACAGTACTCCAGCTGCGGCCTCACCAGTGCCCTATACAGCTTCAGCAAGACCTCCCTACTTTTATATTCAATCCCCCTCGCTATGAAGGCCAGCATCCCATTCGCCTTCCTGACCACCTGCTGCACCTGCAGGCTGGGTTTTTGCGACTCATGCACAAGGACCCTGAAGTCCCTCTGCACCGTCGCCTGCTGCAGTTTTTCGCCACGTAAGAAAGATGTGCTGGTTAGGTGCTTTAGCCATGCTAAATTCTCCCTCAGTGTGCCCAAACAAATGCTGGAGTGTGGTGAGTAGGGGATTTTCACAGTAACTTCAATGCAGCGTTAATGTAAGCCTACTTGTGACACTAATAAATAAATTTAAACTTTAAAAAGTCCTAGCCAATATTTATCTTTCAACCTATATTCCTAAAACAGACTCCCCAGTTGTTATTTCATTACTGTTTATGGGATCTTACTGTGTGCTAATCAGATGTCATGTTTCCTATGTTATAACAATAAAGTACTCCATTGGTTGCAAAGGGCTTTGGAATGCCTTGAGATCATACAAGGTATTAAATAAATGAAAGCTTTATTCTTTAAATGGACAGCAAAAGAAAAAGGATTAATTCAAGAAAACTTGAGAAAATCCTTTAGAAATCTGCAAGACATTCAAGATTGATTTCAGTTAAGATAGGTTCCAGGGCGGCATGGTGGCACAGTGGTTAGCACTGCTGCCTCACAGTGTCAGGAACCTGGATTCAATTCTTTGGCCTTGGGTCACTGTCTGAGTGGAGTTTGCACGTTTTCTCCATGTCTGTGTGGGTTTTCTCTGGGTGCTCCGATTTCCTCCCACAGTCCAAAGATGTGCAGGTTAGGTTGGATGGACCATGCTAAATCGCCCCTTAGTTTCCCAAGATGTGTAGGTTAGATGGATTAGCCATGGTAAATGTGTGGGTTATGGGGATATGGTGGAGAAAGAGCCTGGGTAGGATAACCTGTCAGAGAGAGTCAGTGCAGTCTCGATGGGCTGAATGGTCTCCTTTTGCATTGTAGGGATTCTATTCTATGACTTCTAATCTGGAAGGCTCTGTGAGATTGTTGGACTGCTGGGAGGTGCAGAAAACGTCTTGAAGCATTAGCATCAGCAGCTATAATGGCAGTGATTTGAGATTTCAGGATCTCATTCTGAGTTTGTACTGCAGCACTTGGACTGGTTCCTGTATGTGCTGAAATGGACACTGAGCATCAGATCAGGGCATCAGGTTAAAGTCCAACAGGTTTATTTGGTAGCAAACGCCACTAGCTCACGGGGCTTTGCCCCTTCGTCAGGTGTTTACCCCAATCCAACGCCAGCATCCGCACATCATCAAATCAAGGGTAGTTCTGCAAATGCTCTTACCATATTGGCCACCACTCCCCACAATGGAAAGGATGGGCACCAAGCTCTACACAAGGCTGTGTGCCAAATTGTGGGGGAACCTGACCCCTCCCCAGGTTCCTCCACACCGACGGCAGGCATTCTGGCAGATCACTGCGCTGAGCATGTCCATCAGCCTTTTTCTGCATGCCCCACCATCAAAGCCCTTGCCTTAGTGCCCTATAGCAGAACTTGTAGGTGGCCACAGCCCCCTGAAAAACTGGCCAATGGGTGACCCTTTCTTTCTGCTCTGGTGGCAGTCCACTCATGCCTGGTAACTCGCGACACGAAAATCTGATTACTGTGCTAGCCTCGAAAATACACATCAGTGTCAGTATCTGAGCCAATAGCAACAAGTGGGAAATAAAGCACTGGAGTGTCCTCCTCAGCAGTCTTTTCTCCCTCTGAGCCTCTAGCCTTCCACATCGTTTCCTGGCCAAGTGGAAGTTCCTGGGCATCTGAAAGCATCAAGCCTCAAGGATAGGACTGGATTGAGGAAGGGTGGGAAGTGCATTATTACATCATCTATAGGGGAGAAGATAGATAGTGGTGTTAACGTTAGACTATTTATCCAGAAACTTAGCTAGTTTTCTGGGAACCTGGGTTTGAATACTGCCACAGCAGGTAGTGGAATTTGAATTCAATAAAAAAAACCTGGAATTAAGAATCGACAGATGACCATGAAACCATTGTTGATTGTGAGAAAAGTCCATCTGGTTCACTAAAGTCCTTTAGGGAGGGGAACCTGCTGTCCTTATCTGGTCTGGCCTACATGTGACTCCAGACCCAGGCAATGTGGTTGACTTTCAACGGGCAACTAGGGATGGGCAATAAATGCTGGCCAGCCAGCGATGCCCCTCTCCCACAAATGAATAAAAAAATGATGAGTCAGAACAGATTACGATATGAGAATGAAGTAGAACATGAAAAGGTGGATTAGATTAGAATTGGCTGTCATCTTCTGATGGTCTTAACCCTGCCTCTGGCCACTGCCTCAGTCACTGCAATGCTTTTCTGCACTGTGTTCTCCATCAAGGTGGGAACGTGAAGCAATCCAAATCCCTCCAACCCCCAACCTTTCCTCAACCCTTCCAGGTTAGCAGCTGCTTCTGCCTATTGCGGGTAACCTCATTCTGAAAGGGAGAGAGAGGTTTGTCAGGGAGTGTAGTCCACTGCGTTTGAATTGAATAGCTGAGTGTATGCAATCTGTAAGACATGTGTGTGCAGTCAGCATCAATGCTAACTGCGTGAGGGGTGAGGTGAGGCAATGAATGTGAGGTTTGAGTCATGGTTTATTTATAGAGACTTTTGGTAGGCGAGTGAAGGGGGAGTTGTGCAAGGCTAATGATGCTAGATGTACAATCAACTTCATTAAGCTTGGGAACAGTACCAGGTCCTCCAGACTGGACTGCAGATATTGATCAGAACAGTTTTCTTCCCACACTGCATTCTCAACACCTTCATGGAAAGCTTCTCGCCCCTGAGGGAAGCAGTCAACTCTCTTCCTTAAACCAAGACCTCCAGGGCAGGCTCTCTGGCCTGTTTTACCATTTTTGTACGTTCTTCTGTAATCAGTTCCAGCCCCTGCTGCAGCCAGAACCTACCTCCCCTTTAAAATGTGCATTTAACTTTAAGTAGTGGTCACCTTACACAAACATGGGGCCTCCCGTTGAGGTATACAGCCACTGAAAAACACACTCAGTGCTGAGCTGCATGCCACAATCATAATAATTATCAGGTAGCATGAGGCTTGCATCACCTTGAACAAGTCTGGGGTGATCCACACACCCAATATCAGGGGCTATTAAATTTAGCTCCCCGGACCTGAGTTGGTGATTAGCATTGCTGCCAAACAGTGTCAGGGACCCGAGTTCAATTCCCAGCTTGGATCACTATCTGTGCAGAGTCTGCACCTTCTCCCTGTGTCTGCATGGGTTTCCTCCAGCTGCACCGGTTTCATCCCGCAATCCAAAAGACGTGTTGGTTAGATGGATTAACCATGCTAAAGTCTCCCTAAGTGTACCCGAACAGACGCTGGAGTGTGGCGACGAGAGAATTTTCACAGTCACTTCATTGCAGCGTTAATGTAAACCTACTTGTGACATTAATCATCCTACAATTCTTGTATTGCAGAAGGAAGCCATTCGGCCCATTGAGACTGCACCAACCACAATCCCACCTAGACCCTATTCCTGTAATCCCACATATTTGCCTTGCCAATCCCCTTGACACTAGGGTTAATTTAGCATGGCCAATCAACCTAACCTGCACATCTATGGACTGTGGGAGGAACACAGTAAGAAGTCTCACAACACCAGGTTAAAGTCCAACAGATTTATTTGGTAGCAAACACCAGTAGCTTTCGGAGTGCTGCTCCTTCATCAGGCGAGTGGGAGATCTGTTCACCCTCACTCACCTGATGAAGGAGCAGCGCTCCGAAAGCTAATGGTGTTTGCTACAAAAGAAACCTGTTGGACTTTAACCCCGTGCTGTGAGACTTCTTACTGTGTTTACCTCAGTCCAATGCCAGCCTCTCCACATCATGACTATTGTGGGACGAGACCAGAGCACCCAGGGGAAACCCACACAGACAAAGGGAGAATGTGCAAGCTCCACACAGACAGTGACCCGAGGCCAAAATTGAAGCCGGGTCCCTGGGGCTGTTAGGCTGCAGTGCTAATCACTGTGCCACTTCAAGAGCTTCACCCAAAAGACAACTGACAGGATTTTGTGCCTCACTCATCCTGAAACTGTAAAATTCCACTCGAGGTCAACAGACCTTCCCAATGTCCACCCCTCGCGCCCCCCTCTGATTCCCATGGTGGGCGGGGTGGTAAAATTCTGGCCAGCACATCTGGTAGTGCAGCATTCCCTCAACCTTTAGACTCTGGAGACGTAAGTGCTACCATCTGAACAATGGCCGAGGGTTAAGTTAATCTGCGTCATGAAGGGAAAAATCAACCAAGTTTCCCAATTTTAAAACAAATTTTCTTCATCACACTTTAGGGAGCTTTATGAGTCGTTGTGATCTCAACATCAGAAGTCGACAATGGATAAATTTGACTGAAAAGCCCAGCGCCAACACTGCATGCTTTATGCAATATGTTGAAATTCCTCAGAATTGGCAGACTTTATTTCCCATGAAATTCACGAACCTTGTGCTCTGCAAGTCTACAAACTGCAGCATTTCCTCAACTGATGTCATTCTCTTATCAAAACAACAGAACCAGGATAAAAAAAAGCTTGAGTGAATCCAGACTTAGTGATTATGGATGTCAAGCTAACACAGAGAGGCATTCAGTTTACTGCGTCCTGCTATTCAGTCGGCTTAAGTGATTCCCACAGTGTTTGAGAGCAGCAGCGTACAAGTCAGGGAGATTGGCATCTTCTATTAGACAAACAGTTCTGAAAATTGCACTAAATCTGCCACTGGGCCTTTTAGGGTAATAATTGCTAAAGTGAGAGCAGACCTTTCCCCACCTCCCCCCCCCCAAAATTCTGCTCAGAGCTGTTTTTGTTTGAACAAATGTATGATCATATATCAAATTTATTTTAAGGAACATCAAACAGGGGGTTGTTAAAATGTTCGACATGTTGATACACTCATTTGCGAATGATATCTATTATCTTAGAGTGTACTTGATAAAGCTCCCTTTCTTGGGGGACAGTGGGGGCGATATGAAGCAACTTTAATAGTGGTGTTCATCTCCAACATTCAAAGCCATGATGCTGTACGGTGGCACAGTGGTTAGCGCTGCTACCCCACAGTACCAGGGACCTGGGTTCGATTCCTGACTTGGGTCCACTGTCTGTGTGGAGTTACTGTATTCTCCCCACGTTTTCATGGATTTCCTCCGGGTGCTCTGGTTTCCTCCCACAGTCCGAAGATGTGCAGTTTAGGTTGTTTGGACATGACTAAATTAACCCTTAGTGTCCCAGGATGTGATAGGTTAGAGGGATTAGCAGGGTAACTAAGTGGAGATAGGTTGGGTGGGATTGTTGTCAGTGCAGACTCGATGGGCCAAATGGCCTCCTTCTGCACTGTAGGGATTCTATGTTTGCATATTTTGTTCCTTAGAACAGTGAATGATTCTTGTCATAAGGGCATTAACAACATTCTACTGTAAATCTGATGTGGAGGTGGTGGCATAGTGGTATTGTCACTTATAATCTAGAGACCCAGGGTAATGTTCTGGAGACCCAGGTTCAAATCCCACTATGGCAGATGGTGAAATTTGAATTCAATAACAATCTGGAATTAAAAGTCTAATGATAACCATGAAACCATTATCAACTATCGTAAAAATCCATCTGGTTCATTCACTTCCTCCAGGGAAGGAAATCTGCCCTCCTGACTCCAGACTCACAGCAATGTGGTTGACTCTTAAATGCCCTCAGCTTAAGGGCAATTGGGGATGGGCATTAAATGTTGTCCAATCCAACAATGCTCACATCCCATGAACGAATATAAAAAAAATCTTTCTGACAGAAAGCACCATGTGAACTGTGAGGTTTTGTCAAGATTCAGAGGTCGCACCAAATTAACCATTAGTCAATAGCCAAATGATCAGCGGCATGGTGGCACAATGGTTGGCACTGTTATTTCACAGTGCCAGGGACCCAGGTTCAATTCCACCTTGGGTCACTGTCTGTGTAGAATTTGCACGTTCTCCCCATGCCTGTGTGGGTTTCCTCTGGGTGCTCCGGTTTCTTCCCACACTCCAAAGATATGTGGATTAGGTTGATTGGCCATGCTAGTGGGGCCATGCCCCTTAGTGTCCGGGAGATAAAGGCATGGAGTTACAGGGCTAGGGCCTCGGTAGGATTGTTATCGATACAGGCTCGATGGGCTGAATGGCCTCCTTCTGCACTTAAGGGATTCTATGATCATGATATGTATATCAAGCCCAGATTTTTAGAATTCTTCTAATCCAATTAATTTCAATCTGCAAAATTAGATTTTCTACATTGCAACAGGGAGTATACTTTAACAAGCATTTCTTTGGTTACAAAGCAGCTTGGGACATCCTAAGGCTGTGGAAGATGCTATGTAATTGTAAACTATTTCTCTTCTTCATGGTTTGTGCTTGGTCCACTATCCAAGCGTAACGAATGTTCCCAATGTTCAGAGGGCAGTGGCTGTGGCAACAACAAGAATATCTGATTTTGGTTTTGAAGGGTGTGGGTGCTCCAGGATCCCAGTGGTGTCAGCCAGCTGTCACCCAGGGATATCTTGGTGAAGTTCCCTTTTCACCAATGGCAAACTGGGTTGCAAACACAGACATCATTATTTCTTGCCAGAATGGTAATTCCCTCCTCCGCTCATGGTTTGAATCACAATCGTCGGTGACTGGGATTAATTTTACTCATGGATTCTCCTTCACTCATCACACTTTGCTGGAGGAATCACCCTGCTTTAAGCGGGAATCATTGCTGCAAATTTGGTCGTAATTCTGTTTGCTATAGTTAAGAGAGACTCTTTATAGGGTCTGTAGACCGTTACGTACAGCTTGAACAGACTGCTTGCTGAGTGTATAGATTTTGCTTGCTTAGTTCAGAGAAACTCTTTGTAGAGTGTGTAAACTGTTACATACTGTTTAACAGGTTCCTGGTGAGTGTATAGGTTTTGCTTGCTGTAAAATACATTGCTTGTTGTGAGTCCCGTTTTAGTTCCTGCCACATTTCCAACTGCCTGACGCAGCAATGGTTGACACTCTGGGTAAACTGTAGCCTACAGATGGCTAATCAATGTACTTAGCTACAATTCAAATATCCTTTCCATTGATTAAACATACTTGTCCTCATAATCTTCATTAGATGACCTTGTGAATTGAAGTGTCCCAGTTGAAGAAAAAGACCCAGGTTCAAACAAGCAAACATCAAACTTAGACTTGATTTCAAGGAATCTTCCTCGCACAAAGAGTGATGAACACATGGAATAGACCTCTAAATAGCAATGCAGAGGAAAACCAGGGGATGACTTCAGAAGCAGATCACAATGGGGCACCTGTAAACTCTTTCTGGATGCATTCCTTTCAGCTAAGGTGGTTAAACTGCCATTCTCACCTGTGACTGTCTTCTGATTTTGGTATGTCGGGGCAGACAATATCCATTTGTTGGCTAGTGTAAATCTCATCTAGTGGAGAAGTTCCAGGAAGGAAATCTTTCTGTTGCAAATCATTATTTAATTGTTCACTCATGTACAATGTCTTATTTTATTAAGTTCCTCAGGGGTTGTCCCAGTCAAATCTATTTTCCCCATACCCCCTTAGCTTTTATAGCAAGCATTCAGAAATGTCCAGGGACAATTGATCATTTGCCTGAAAGATTAGGAAGATTGACAGTAAACTTGATTGAAACAGCTTCCTTTAACCCACAAGTTCAGCTTCTGTGTTGGATCTGCATGAACTGCAGATGGTAAGATTATCTATCTTGTAAAGTCTTCATCAGTCTTCAAACAAAATCATCCTTTATAAAGAGTTAGTGACTTGCAGGTTTTGATTTCCTACAACTGAAGCCTACACATCATTAAATCTCAGGCTCAAAATAACACTACTGAAATGAAGCCTTAAAAAGGCTCGAACAAGCTTGTAAGGACCTTCTAAAAGGCCTTAAAGGCAAACTATTTTGGAATCCAAACAACTGTGTTAAATGGGACAGATAAAGAGGGCCTACCAGTCCTGAGCTTATCCAATCTTAATTCCCTCAGAACCAATAACTTTGGGATGAGCTCCCAGTCACACGGTTTGGTGTTGGGACTGAAGACAATGGGTTAAATCTTACCAAAAAATGGCAGAGTGTTGTTTCCAGTGAAAGAACCTCTATGATTCTCTCCAGAGAAACTGGTTTGTCTTCTCTACAAATCTCATGACACTCTGACAAAAAAAATCAAGGGGTAGTGTTTCACGCCATCATATAGAAGAGGTGGAGGGGGAGAAGGGCCTCGACACACTGGCAAAACCCAGCTGCACAGAGATCAGGGTGACATCTTTGAAGGGCAGCCCCGACGGAACCTGAGTAAAACTCGCCTCCACAGCCTGCCATGGACGTCTCAGGGACTCCCTTCCTCCCCCGATCTGAGTTGACACTTCTCGAGCCCACCCTTATCATTGGCCCTCTCCCCCCTCCCCCCACCAATCCCCGGCCCCTTTTCCCCCCCACCAACCCCCCACAGGCTGAGCCAGCAGCCCCCCATGCCCCCTCCATCACCACCCTCAGCAGGCTTTGTCGGCATCCTCACCTCCTCTGTCCACTCTCAGCCACCACTACATTTAACTGAATCCCCCAGCCCCCCACCATGAGGCTCCTAGTGGGGCCCGTCTCTTGACGCAGGGTGGCACTGCCAGGTTGATTTCCCAACTTTAAAATGACAACATATTAAGGAGTTTTGGGTGGGAGAGGATATACCTTCTCTCCATGTCACCTCTGCCTTTCCTGTGGATCATCCACTATTCATTTTCTCTTTCTATATCCATATACTTCTCTATAAAGAAAAATAATTCTCAGGCCCTGATGCCACCTTCACGGTGTTGTGCTGCAGAACTGAGATCTGTCAGTCAAGCACTGTGGGATATGGATTATTGATACAAAAATTTAATTATCAGTGCAACGTTATTTTAAGTGATTAGCTGATTGCCTTTGGCATTGCTCACTGTTCATAAGCGGACATTGTATGCAGCACGGTGGCACAGTGGTTAGCACTGCTGCCTCATAGCTGCAGGGACCCAGGTTCGATTCCTGGCTTGGATCACTGTCTGTGTGGAGTTGGAACGTTCTCACCATGTCTGCATGAGTTTCCTCTGGATGCTCCAGTTTGCTCCCACAGTCCAAAGGTGTGCAAGTTAGATGCATTGGCCACGCTAAATTGCCCCATGTTGTCCTCGGATATGTAGGTTAGCAAGATAAATACGTGGGGTTACAGAGATAGGGCTTAGGTGGGATTGTTGTCAGTGCAGACTCGATGGGCCAAATGGCTTCCTTTTACACTGTAGGGTTTCTATGATTCTATGACTATGTTCAAACAATGCAGGCTTTGTGGCATTTTGTGATGGGGGGGACAATGTGACACAAAATGATTACAACACCTACAGAAGCAGCAAACTGTACACAAGATTTTTAATGTGTTACTAAAGAATTACTCATGAAAAGTCAATTAAGGCAAAGCTAATTTCCCGCAGTCCCGGGGATTGCTGCGCCTGTCGTTATGGAGACCTGGAGCATCATTCAAACTCCATCTAGTGGCAGTAGGGCACAGCTGCAGGTGTGGAAAGGGGAGTCAGTCTGAGAATGTCCAGCAAAAACTGATCCCTGAAGGGAGATAAAACCCTGCAGGCAAGCAAAAACACCGTGTCGGCGAAGCCTGCGGCAACAAATGCGTTCTAAAAGGGTAAGCAGAAAGCTCTAGAAATCAGGCCTGGTGGGGCAGAGAAAAGAGCGGGAGGCAGCAGAATCTCTCAGACAATCAGAAAAGTTTCATGAATCATTTAATTAAAAATAGAATGAGGGGAAAATAGAAGCAAGGGAAGGAGAAAGTGGTGGGCGTCTGTTCCTAATTTACTGTGATTCAGATGGAATGGTGGGAATGGTGGTCAATGTCATGGAGCTGTCAGGCTTATGATGCTCCACCTAATGGAAGAAGAATGTAACTACAGGTTTTGGCCATGTTCAACTCAGTACATACGATAGACAACAGATTAAAATATTATAGAAATTCAATTTACTTTGAGGTATCTTTTCTTCAGGCATGCACTTTAGTACATAATTTTGGATTATTGCATTAACATATGTCAAGATACCAAATACTTTCTTCTATTAAATTCCAAAGATATGCACATGATTTGTTGGTAAGTTGTGTCACTAGGCTAATTACCTGGCCTAGATTGATAACCCAGTGCTTGTCAGTTTAGATGCCATTAAAGCAGCTTTTAGATGTGCATTCGACTTGAAATCTGGAAATTAAAAGGCCTGCATCAGCCAAAGAGACCATGAACGGCATTTTTAATCAGGGGTCAAGAACCAGACACAGGGACTAATTCCAGGCCTCTAACCAAGCATGGTGTGCTTGAGGCATGCCACTCATTATTTGCAAAGCTCCAACTAATTAAAGGCCTGGGAGCAGGCTCACCATCCAGTCAGGGCTCCCAATACTGGAGGGCCAATGGGAGGGTTTCCAGCACTGAGTGATTGGCAGCTCCGTTAGCTGAAGTGGAAGCTGCCAATGTGAACATGGAGGTGGACAGGATGGCCGCAGCTGCCAGGCAATGTGTTCTTTGAGTGATCCATTGTGTCCCACCATACCACCACAACAACACCCTCCCCCACCCCACCGGCCCCTTCCTGCCCTAAGCTCACTAGGATGAGAAACCGGTCAGCATGAGCTGCTTGCATTGCTGATTGGAAATCCCAGCTAACATGCAAACGGGGTCTTAGTTGGCCCTTTAATTAACTGTAATTGGCTGCAGTGGACAGTTGAGCAAACCTGGAGTCACCCTCTTTCAAAATGCCTTGGGGTCTGGATGGTGGCGGGGAACTGGCACTGTGACCAGGGCTCCATTTTACCTTCCGTTCACACCATGCTCCTGCTGCAGTGAGGTCGGAGAATTTGGCACCCAGCCAAATCTCCATTACTACAGCGGGATTGGAAAATCCCACTGGCGGGAATAGTCAGAAAATTCCAGCCTTTCCACCTTCTTTTATTCCAGACCCCAACTTTTTTTGAAAATCCAATCCCATGAAGCTGTTGGCTTATCATAAAGACTCAGCTATTCCACAAAAGTCTTTTAGGGGAGGAAACGGACTGTCTTTATCCGGTCTCACCTACACTGTGGCTTCTGTCACACCGATGTGCTTGACTCTTCACTGCCCTCTAAAGTGACTGAGCAAACCATTCCAATGTATTAAACCTCAAAGGGCAAGTAATGATAGGAATAGATAGATGCTCCCTTTTGCCAGTGATGTCCCATCCTGAGAATGACTTAAAAAAAAAACAAAGCTGGCAATGATATTGTGCTTTTAAAATAGAGAACTACGCAATGCACTTCACACAGCCATAATCAGGCAAAAAAAAAATCCTTAGTTAGGCATGAAAACAATGTGTAATAAGGACTGCAAATGCCTGGCTGTTTACTTACCATTTTGGATGATTGGAAGGTTGCAGATATTGGGATTGTTGCAAAATGATTTATTTTTAAAACATGAGAACACCATATGACCGAGCGGAAAATATTTCATGGTGTAAAAACCAAAGTGTTGTAGCCACTATAAAGAATTTGTTTTAGATTTGATTTGATTTATTATTGTCACATGTGCTGGCATACAGTGAAAAGTATTGTTTCTTGTGTGCTGTACAGGCAAAACATTTATAAAGTAACGTATCATTCATAAAGGGGCTTCAGTGGTGGTAGGACAGTAACTTCTGCTTGTGGTTCCCCCTCACAGTTCCTGGTCTCGCTTGTAACATTGGGAGAAGGGCATAAGCAGGGGCCAGATGCTCCTCCATTGGGAAGGAAGAAAAATCAGATGGCAAGCCAGCTGTACCTCCTTCTATGCGCCCTCCTGGTAACAAGCTCATCTGTCTGTCCTCCAGCTGGGCAATGTTTCATGACCTAGTGAAATTGTAGAAACAGAAATTGCCGCACAAACTAATAGATTGTCCAATTAAAGCTATAAAGTCGCACATTTTACCCAAGTTTGTGTTTTAGTTGGAAATGCTCAAAGCTGTATCGTTTATCAGTTTTTGCAATTAGATTCTTGCCACGTGATTTGGTCGTTAGATGTAGATTTTCAGTAATCTAGCTCTTTATTTTGGCCAGTCTCATTTGAGCTATAGTTTACCGAGCTTGTGATCACACTGAATAAAGGACTTTCTGCTTTATTAATTAAAAAGATGACATTGGAGAGCATGGTATGCCTCAGAAACTCCTCTGACTGTGTTGTTGCTATGGCTATATTTTACAAGAGTTGATAGGTATGTTCATTTCCAACTGAAGTATTGGGATTGAAATTTCGAACATCCATCTGAGATGGGTCTTAACCAATTATATCATGCAGGGTGTTTGTTTAACAATTTCCTGCAGAGGATAGATAAAGTTGTGGACGTTATCTGATTGCACTCAGTTTGGTTTAGGGTTATCAACTCTGGTTGGGCTTATTCCTGGAGGTTTCATCATTTGACCACTTGTATCTACCACGTACACAGCCACTACCACCCCCCCACCCCCCACCACAGTTGTGCCATTGGCGATGTTTTTCTCAATATTTTTATAGCTAATGAATGAAGGTTCTCGAAGGAAATGGAAAAAGGAAATAGTTTTTGTTTAATGTCCCTCTGGTTTTTCTCCTAGCTTAGATTGCAACAGTGACCTGAAGATTAATTTCCAAGGGTTGGCAACTCAACTTGTGATGACTTCATTCACTTTATTTATCAGCAAAAGATTGAGGGCTGGATTTAATCCCACCATCAAAGTGTCTGATGGCAGCTTCACGGCAATTAGCTGAACCTCATGATGTGCTGGCAAGCTCACCAATATGGGTGCTGCAGGTTTGCCACTGATCTCTGTGCCTCAGAGTCCCAGCTTAGCAAGTTTTTACACAGAGAAACCGGGTGGAATTCTCCATTGGCTCACCCCTGGATTCAATGGCAGATTGAAAATTTGGCAAGAGTTCCAAAAGTTGATTTTATGCTGACGTGAATATCCCACGGGAACTTCCACTGGTGCCTGCCATGGTGGAGCAGGAAATCCGCTGTAGGCTGGCATGAAACTGATTTGCATCCCTCTAATGGGGTGAAGTGAGGGCCCAACCAGAATCTTCCACTCCCAGTTCTGGGCAACACCAGCAGTAAACATACCAGTCCAGAACATGGGGCGGCACAGCGGCACAGTGGTTAGCACTGCTGCCTCACAGCACCAAGGACCTGGGCGCAATTCTGGTCTCGGGTCACCGTCTGTGTAGAGTTTGCACATTCTCCCTGAGTCTACATAGGTTTTCTCTGAGTGCTCTGGTTTCCTCCCACACTCCAAAGATGCTCAGGTTGTGTTGATTGGCTATGCTAAATTAACCCTAGTTTCAGGGGGATTAGTTTGGTAAATATGAGTAAATATGTGGCTGGTGTAGACTTGACGGGCCAAACGGCTTCATTCAGCACTATAGGGATTCTATGATTCTATGTCTGGGACAACGTGGTGTGCAGAAGTCGGGATTCACCTGAACAATGTCTGGAGCAGTCTCTGGAGTTCAGGATGGAGGCTACCAGCAACCCTGGATCCCAGAACATGACAGTAGTGAGTCGGGCATCTTGCAGATGCATCGTCACTGAGGAGGTCCAACCCCGATCCTAAGAGTGTTCCTGAAGATCCATCTTCTTTTTCACAAGACCCATCTTCTTTTTTCAATGGTGGGTTCGTGATGTTGGGAGCCTTTTCAAATATGGCAGTCAGATACCATAGTAAGAAGTCTCACAACACTAGGTCTTCTTACTGTGTTTACCCCAGTCCAACACTGGCAACTCCACATCATGACTACAGTCAGATACCATGCCAGAACCAACACCATCATATCAGTTCCAAAATGGAGTTTGACACTAAACCCCTGTCAAGTCTCTGCAGTGTGAAACATTCCCCATTCCTGACCCTGCTGCGGGACTTAGTCCCAGATGGAAAAAAAAATCCACTCGAACGTCTCCAAGTTCTATCTCCTCGTAATTCAAAGAATTTTACACTGAGGCAAGAAAGGCACGTCTGAATCACCAGCTTTCATTGAGCAGGTTACTGAACACACAGGAGATACATATGTGTTGCACTGAATTGGGTTAAATTGTATTTAACTTATAGGAAAATGGGCAACTAAACAAATCAATGAGCTTCCCACTGCAAACAGGCAAGTTTCCCACTTGTTACCCTCTCCTTGCTGATTTAATTTTTGCAGATTTCCACTACCAGGGATCTAACATACCACATTCTACACAATGCTCCAGAAAATCCAGCCCATAGTTACCCGAAAAAGTCCTGTTGGCTTCCTTGGCCAGAATTTTATGCTTCTCCCAAAAGTGAACCAGCAGGCAGGCTGGGGTTATAAAATCAGCTGGCATGACAAGTCCAATGGTGCCTGTCACTGTGCTGAGGAGAAGTAATTGGCCCATCCACCTTTGGTCTTAAGTATGGCCCTTAAGTGACCACCTACAGACTTCCCCCTCATGCCACTGTTGTTTTAGCTAGCAATGGGCAGTGACTGTGCCATCTGGTAAACTCTAGAAGCTTTGTTGTGAGCTGGGGAGGATCCAACCTGTTTGGACACTCTGTCCTCCCTCCCCTCACTTTTTTCCTCCCTCACTCTCCATATGACCCTCCCCTCCCACCCTCCCGACACAGACTTGCCAGACTGGTCCCATTGAAACCCCCAAAATCTCAGCAGCGGCCATCCTTCCCAGTCACCCTGCTAGAATTAGGGGGCTTCCAAATCTGCCAGCAGGTCTCAGTAGCAGAACGTCCTACCAGATGGCAAGCGAGGTCTCGCCCTGAACCAATTAACAGCCACAAATCTTCTCGGGCCCTTCCCGATGACATTAAGAACATAAGAAATAGGAGCAGGAGTAGGCCAACTAGCCCTTTGAGCCTGCCCCGCCATTCAATAAGATCATGGCTGATCTGTCGTGGCTCAGTTCCACATTCCCGCCCTCTCCCCATAACCCTTAATCCCCTCTCTTATCAAAAACCCATCAACCCGCGTCTTAAAAATATTTAGCGAGGTAGCCTCCATCACTTCAACGGGCAGAGAATTCCAGAGATTCACCACCCTTTGAGTGAAGAAGTTCCTCCTCAACTCTGTTCTAAACCGCACCCCCTTTATCTTGAGGCTGTGCCCCCTAGTCCTGCTATCCTTTCTGAGCGGGAAGAATCTCTCCACCTCTATCCTATCCATCCCATTCATCATCTTATACGTCTCAATGAGATCTCCCCTCATTCTTCTAAACTCTAACGAGTACAAGCCTAATTTATTCAGCCTCTCCTCATAGCTCAACCCCCTCAACTCCAGCATCAGCCTAGTAAACCTCCTCTGCACTCCCTCCAAAGCCAAAATATCCTTGCGTAAGTACGGCGCCCAAAACTGCACACAGTACTCCAGCTGCGGCCTCACCAATGCCCTATACAGCCGCAGCAAGACCTCCCTACTTTTATATTCAATCCCCCTCGCGATGAAGGCCAGCATCCCATTCGCCTTCCTGACCACCTGCTGCACCTGCAAGCTGGGTTTTTGCGACTCATGCACAAGGACCCCGAGGTCCCTCTGCACCGTCGCCTGCTGCAGTTTTTCTCCACGTAAGTAATAATCCTTCCTACCATTATTCCTACCAAAGTGGACCACCTCACACTTGCCAACATTAAATTCCATTTGCCATTTCCTGGCCCATTCGCCCAGCCTATCTAGATCCTTCTGTAGACTCTCCCCACCCTCCGCAGGCTCATTCCTAGATTTTCAGTGGGAAGCAAGAGTTGTAGCTTCCACAGTAAACAGTTGCAATAGACTGTACAAAAGCTTTGCAGTGCAAAGAACTCACTCCGAGGGTAGCATTATCTGGTAGGAGCACATCTCTTGTGTTTCAGATCACCCAGTCCTCATGAATTTCCATCCACTCATTCACGCACCTGTTTTGGAAAATTCTCTCCATTTAAATGCTAACAAGACATGTTTATTAAGTGGCTGGCCAGCCTGAGATGTCAAAGGGAGATGTATTCAGTCATGGCACGTTGAGAAAGCCCTGAAGGAACTTCCAATGTTTCTGCAGAGACCAACGTTAAATAAACCAGAACTCCTCCCAGATCATGGAAAGAACTGACATCGTTACCCATGACTGATAATTTCTAAGCACCCCGCCTCTATCAATACTTTAGTATTGCTATGCGATAGTCAATATGTTTCCTTAGTCTCTTGACCTGCCACCTCCAGCTGACCCATTCAGTCAAACAAACATTTCTCTCCATCTCCTAAACTGTTATAACAAAAATGAACAAACCTCTTTCTTCAAGGTCCCTATGACTCTGTTCATAGCTGACCTTCACTCAAGTATCCAGGAGAGTAACCCTAAATTCTGGGGAGCACCACAACAATCCTGACAACCTTAACAACAACATAGCAAAATGCTGCATTTTGTGTCAGAACAATTGGCTCCAACAGGAAGTTAAAGTTCCAGTTCCTATTTAATGTCAAATCAAACTTCATTTTAAAACATAATACATCTGAAAAATGTGGCCTTTTAATTTTCAGATTGTGCCTAATTCAGAATGAATGGTTCGAAATCTCCAACGAAACATTCAGAAAAATACAGATATTTCATAGTGTTTGTCATCTGCTAATGTAACTCTGCATTTGAATTCCTCTTATTTCGCTAAAGACCATTTAAAAGCTGCTACAAATTAAGGTAAGCTGCTTTGTAAAACTCCATACTTAACAATAATCTACCTTTTCAGCCTTATGTAGCATTGCATTTCGACTGTTTAAAAACACCACAGGACATGCAGTTTGTAAGGGGTTAAAGCGTCTATTTAATAAGAACACTGGATCTGGCCAAAGGCCATCTGTTCCCCAGGAAGAGCCCTTGAAGAAGTCTCATTAAAGTCAGTCTGACTTTGTGAAATGTTAGCTTCTCTTACATATCTGTTCTTAAATTAAGAGCAAAATGGAAACCGCAGACATTTTGATTACTTCACAGCTCTGTAATTTGTAATATTGACGTTTTTCAGTCAAAAGAATACAAGTACAATTCCCCATGATCATATATAAGAAAAACCAGAATGTGCTTTGAGAACTGGTACATTATTTTTTAAGAAATGTGGTTTCCTGCTTTTAAAATTGACTCTGAAAATATGGGGAATCACAATCAATTTTCCCCAGGATTTTCATAGTAACTCCATTGCAGTGTTAATGTAAGCCTACTTGCAGCTAATAAATATACTTCACAAAATATCCCATTTTCTCAACTTTGCGGTGAATTTCTGGAAGTGCACTTTACTAAAAATTTATCCTTTCATCAGAGAAATGGAAAACTCAAGAAACTAATCTGAAGATTACAACTAAAGGTGAGTCAATGTCACTTTGTTTTTTAGCACAAGAAAGGTTTTACCTTGAGGACAGAAGGAGCCGGTCATTTTCAGAGATGCCTGCAATTGTGTACCATGCAATAAAATTATAGGCAATTGTTCAGTTAAAAACCAGTATAACAGAAGCAGTGCCTTTACCTTTTTATCAAACCGAGTATAATCCTGCGGTGATTTTTTTTGTCTGTTTTTTTTACGCTTGATAAAAATAGTGTCCAAAGCCTGAGGGGCAGAATGAATAGAGAAATGTGGTATCAGCAGTTGGATTAGACTGTCAGCCTCAAACAGCCTCCAGAGCACTTCCCTGCGAGAGTGCAGATAAGAGGGAAAAGGTGAATGTGAACACTTGTCACAACAGATGGTGCCTTTGATTTGAAGTCGAAGAGAGAAAGAAAAAAAGCTTCTGCATTAGGCACTGTTGTATGGATAGGCCCTGTCCTTGACCATTCTTGTGGTAGATCCACACTCTAGTCTAAACACAAGAGATGAGAACACTTTTCTAATGACTTTTAAACAGTAGCTGGTGAGGACAAGATGGTGTCACACAGTGCAAGGTTTCCCTTTATGTGCTCAACACTGAGCAGAATGCTATAGCAAAAGCATTCAATTAATTTCTTCTTCACTGGAATATCGGCTGGTACCTAGATTGCATTAAATTGTAATCAACGTTTGGTTGCCAGAATGAATCAGATATATTCACTTCAAAGCAATATAATGGTAGTTTAACTACCTTTATAAGATTTGTCAATGCTGTAAATTGCTGAGAGCAACAAAGATATTAATATTGTTTGAGTCTAAATTTCAGATTCCATTTTCTGTATTCCTCTTGGTCTAATATAATTTTGGATTTAGCAAAGATATTCAACCTGGGATCTCAACCTTCATAAAGTGGGAACAGTGAAAAATAAACTCAATTTAAGCATCAATATCTGGAAGAATATTAAATGTAACATTATAATGTTTTACACTTTGCAATGAAAATGAGAATAACTCGTGGTGTTGGCACTTTGCACTTGTCTTTCCTGTAGAACCCCTTTGATCGGGATTTCAAAATGATTTTCTCCAAAGTGTCAGCTAATAGCCAAGCCAATGAATATTCATTTTATTACATCTCATTATATGGCGCGACTTTACATTATGGATAAACGACAAGGAGATAAATTTATATATCTATGATACTACAATATTTTGTCGACGTAATAAGTAGTGATCCTTTCCAACGAGTTTGCTGCTGTCTTCCATTATTTAAATTATTCTGTTCAGATTCTCACAATTCTATGGATTGCATACATTTTCAATTATGATAACTTTTTGCTCAATTTGATCATTTTTCCTTAAGTTCATAGAAAAAAAGTTGTTGGATGTTCAGCAACAGAGGGCTGGATTTTCCAGGGCCTCCGCCCATTTTCCAGAGGAGGAAGTGGCCTGCCATTGGCTGACAGTGGGGTCCTCGGTCCCGCCCATGCCTATGGGGTTTTGCGTGCCCCGCACCCTCCGCTGCCTGAGAACATTCCGCCATTGGGGGAGGGGAGGTGGGGTTTGGGGTTCACCATCAGCGGGACAGGAAATTCCTGCCTGCAGGAAGGGCTGGAAAGTTTTGACCAGTATCTTTGGATTTTACTTTTACCAAAAATCAGCACTAAGTATTCAAAGGCAGTGAGGTTGAATTGGCTCCTTTCTGAACCAGAACACAGATTAAACATTGAGGCAATGATTTGCTTTGATTGCATTGCTCTTGTCACCAGTGATAATTAACAAAAATATTTTCCACATTTATTAAGATAAAGGCAAAATACTGCAAATGCTGGAGGCTGAAACAGAAACAGAAAATGCTGGGAAGTCTCAGCAGGTCTGCCAGCACCTGTGGGGAGATGTGAAAGGTCATCCAGACTCGAAACATTGGCTCTCTTCTCTTTCCACAGATGCTGTCAGACCTGGTTAGATTTTCCAGCATTTTCTGCTTTTGTTTCAGATCTATTTGTTTGGGAATACTGCTCAATGTTTTGGAAAATCCAAGGCTTGCACCATGGGAGCAGGACTTAGCTGTAAGTTTTCATTGAAAATATGACCCAAGTTTCACCTTTAAAGATTTAAAGAAGAGACAGACTTTAAATTATGGTTGCCATGTGTCTATCTAACACATGGGGCGGAACCGTACCAAAAAATGGCAAAGAGTGGGATTTTCCAGCCATGCTCACCCCAAAACCAAAAAATCCAGAACCAGAAAAAAGATCATAGACCCATGCGACAACCCCCATGGCCGGCAGGATGGAAAATACCCCCAACTTATCAGGTTTCCCTCCAGAGAAGCATGCCGGTTTTCTCTCCAGATCTTATTGGCACTTTGGTTGGAATTCTCTGGCCGCACTGCCACGTGTTTTTCAGTAGCGGGAGATGGTGCACTATTTGCCAGTGGTGGAATCTTCTGGTCCAGTCACTATCAATGGGATTTCCCACTGAATTCTGTCCACCCTGCCGGGGAACCTGCAGCAGGGATGCCTGTCAGTAGGACCGGGGGATCCTGCTGGCATGAATGGCAGGAGAATTCTGGCCATTGTCACAGATAAACAGGTGGGCACGTTTCACGCTATCATGTGGAGGGATGGAGCCTAAGCACGCCAGCAAAGCCCACCTGCACTGAAATCGGGACACCGTTTACACCCGACCCCATCACATAGGTCTCCCCGGCACCCCACTGCGATTACAGCCAGCCTTCCACTCGCCACTCGCTCGATGAGAGCCGGCAAACACTCCCCCAGTCAAAGCAGTCAATGTTGGCACCCCTGTCCTCCAAAAAATCGCTGGCATTGGACCCCTTTCCCACAACCCACCCCTCCAACCCCTCCACATCCACCGCCACCCCCCCCCCCCCCCATCCCCCACCCAAAGAGACATTTCCGGCATATCTCCACCTCTCACATCCGTTCCCCCAGCCATGATGAAAATACGGTGACGGGTCAATATATGGCAAATGGAAGCTTAATAATATGTAAATATATCTTAAGGTGTTAAAATCAGGTTCACAGCCATCGTGGCTGCTAGTGAGGAGCAGTGAAAATTGGATATCGTAATCTCTGCAGCGAGATTCGCGACTCCCCTATAAAACTGTCAACATCGCCAAGTGCTGTGGGCAATTTTTATCTAAATATTGCAGTCCATGTATTTTGTATATTGAATTAAACCTCCATTAAATTCATGTATATAGAATGACAAAAGTAAGGGTAAAACATAGGATCATAGAATCCCTACAGTGCAGAAGGTGCCCATTCGGCCCATAGAGTTTGTACCAACAATCCCATCCAGGTCCTATCCACATGACCCCATGCATTTACCCTAGCTAGTCTCCCTAACACTAAGGGGCAATTTAACATCTAACCAGTACACCTTTGGAGTATGGGAGGAAATCGGAACACCCAGAGGAAACCCATGCAGACACGGGGAGAACGCGCAGGCTCCACACAGACAGCAACCCAAGCCAGGAATCGAACCCAGTGCTGTGAGACAGCAGTACTAACCACCGTGCCACCATGCCGCCCATTTCAGAGGGGTGGGTCTGATACTAAAATAAGCCAAGCTGCCAATTCCACATTCGTCATGAGCAGTGACTGCTTGTGCTATAAATCAGATTTGACGGATGGTTTTGAATTCCCGAAACTATTAGAGTAATGACTAGTCATATATTCTCTGCTAATATGAACCTTTTGCGATTTATACAACTACAGGGTATCATTAATATTCACTATGATGCAACCTCAGAGGAATCTGATGAAGAGAAGGCAATTGTCGACTTCTCAAACTATGAAGAGCTGAAATAATGACTTACTTTACTTAAAGGGACAGTATATATGGCAGTATGATAATATTTTTTCCAGATCTTACAACGCTTTAGTTGAGTTTCTCTGGCCTCCCCACTGCTTGTTTCTGTAGTTATTTTTCTGAATTGCTTGGGACAAGCAACACAAGTCAGTGGATGAAAGTTGACCACACGTGCATTTATAAACTACCAGTGTGCAACACAGAACCAGGTTCTCTAATTACCCAAGGTTTCTTCAGCCACCCATATGGATATTGCTGCCTAGTACAGAACAATGATTAATGGTTGCGTTAATCTAAATTACGGTGCAAGGATAAAGGGCCTGAACTTTCCAATTAATGGTCATCCTGTGTGAATAGCACTCAGTGAAAGGCTGAGCATTGTTGCGGGGGGCAGAAAGATGGCAGGCGCTGAGAAAAGGGAGGGTGCGACCCACCCACCCCCACCCCCCCAACCCTCAGGGTGTCAGCCACTGTTGAGCTGTCTGAGGGAGCCACTAACCAGTAAAAAATAAATATCAATGGAAGAATGATGCTACAAGTGCCTAGGTAGCACATTCATACACAGACCTCAAAGTTTAAAGTAAAGTTCATTTATTAGTTACAAGTAGGCTTACATTAACACTGCAATGAAGTTACTGTGACAATCCCCTAGTCACCACACTCTAGCACCTGTTCCGGTACACTGAGGGAGAATCTAGCATGGCCAATGCACCTAACCAGCATACTTTTGGACTATAGGAGGAAACCAGAGCACCAAGAGGAAACCCAAGCAGACACAGGGAGAACACATAAACACCACACAGACAGTAACCCTAGCCAGGAATAGAGCCTGGGTCCTGGTGCTGTGAGGCAGCAGTGCTAACCACTGTGCCACCATGCTGTCAGCTCCCACACACATCCATTAATTTTATCTGAGCCTTGACTTTCATCCCACCATGGATCAAGATTCCAGCTAAAACGTAAAAACCACCTTGCTAAAACAGCATGCCTGCTAACCATAAAGGCAAATGGGCAATGTAAAGTCCCTATGAATTGCTATTTAATTTACTTAAATTGGCTTCCCGATGATCAGTGAGTACACTCCTGACTCGCCAACTGAAATATCACGTGACAGCAGAATGACAAAAGGAAGCATGCCTGACATCTTCTTGCAAGATTTTACAGGCTTCCAAGTCGGGCGCACACCCAAACTTTATATGTAAAATTCTGGCCAGTAAGTTGGACTTGTTCTTCCTGGAAAAAGAGAAAACTTTAAGTTACCTTATATAAGTAATGATGAAGAAACACAACCAAACAAATAGAATGTAGAACATTACAGTGCAGTACAGGCTCTTCAGCCCTTGATGTTGTGCTGAAATGTGAAACTAATCTAAAGCCCATCTAACCTACACTATTCTAATATCATCCATATGTTTATCCAATAACTATTTAAATGCCCTTAATGTTGGTGTGTCCACTACTATTGCAGGCACTATTGCACACCCTTACTACTCTCTGAGTAAAAAACCTACCTCTGACATCTATCCTAAATCTATTACCCCTCAATTTAAAGCTATGTCCCCCCCAATGCCAGCCATCTCCAACCGAGGAAAAAGGCTCTCATTGTGCACCCTCTGATCCTCTGATCATCCAATATGTCTCTATTAAGTCACTCTTACCCTTCTTCTCTCTAACGAAAACAGCCTCAATTCCCTCAGCCTTTCCTCATAAAACCTTCCCACCACACCAGGCAACATCCTGGTAGATCTCTCTGCACCCTTTCCACGTCCTTCCTATAATGCGGCGACCAGAACTGTACGCAATACTCCAAGTGCGGCCACACCAGAGTTTCGTACAGCTGCAACATGACCTCATGGCTCCGAAACTCAATCCTTCTACCAATAAAAGCTAATCAATCACTCTGGCAATAAAAGCTAATCAATCGCTCTACCAATAAAGGCTTTGGTTCACATCTAGAAACTGTTTAAAAATTGGATAGAAATTGGATAATTAGCATTGGCAGGAAATTCCAACCCGAAGCACTTGATACAATTGATAATAGGCACATATTACAAGGGAAGATCATGAATGTAAATGGCATAAACAGTTTCAAGGGACTACTTGAAGCATTTGTCAGTTCTCCCAGCTTAAAACTTATCTGGTAATTCAGAGAAGGAACATACTCCAAGTTCCATTGTCCCTATATAGGATGTTATGTGGAAGGTGGTACTGTAACTTGAGCCAACTGGCCAATAGTCACAGACCTTTTTTTTAATTGAGTCATGGGACACGGGCATCGCTGGCTGGCAAGATTTAATTAAACAACAACAAAAATTCAAATAATTTGTGCAGCTTGCGCTCAAAGCAAATGCAATGCGCCACAACTAAGAATCACTGAATGAGCAGTATCTTATTGGTAGTGCAGTAACTCCGTGCCTAATGCAGTTGAACTCTTGAAAAGTGCAGCTGTAAGTGTAAAGACATGAAGCAAGCAAAATGTTCCCATTACATCCAATGTAAAAGCTGCAATTAGGCTCTGTAGGACCCTTCTCAACTGAAGATAAGTCATTATATCCTTTAAGTTGAAATACCATTGTCATGCTCCAGTATATTTTGAGCTTTCAGGCAATTCTTTAACATTTTGAACAAAAACAGAGCGTTAAAATGGTCACTGACAATCCTATGCAGACAATCCAGAGACTCGAGCAAATGCCTAATTCCATATGGACATTCACAGGAAATTCACACATCCCTTTGTTTAAGGATGGAACATCAACAAAAGGGTCACAGCATTCCAGCCAACTTGTCTTTCTCGTTCACTGTGGACAAAAGACACATGAGAATTAAAGGTGTGTAAGATGAATGTGAAGAAGCCTGCTGACTTCTCACTGTTCTGTGATGGTCCCTCATCCAAGTTCAGACTGCATAAATTTCAAAGCGTCAAATGGCAACACCAGGTATTTATTGACCTGACCACCCACCTTATTTAAAAAAAAGGATTGTGGACTTGTAACAGGTCACATGACAACCATGTTTGTTACCTGCACTTAAAACTACAAAAATCAGCTCTGTAAAGTAGAGAGATCTAGGAAGTTATTGAACAGGCTGCAGTCGACTAAGCAGCCAATGAAATAAACAGCAATACCTTCAAAGTGGGAGAAGGACCCTCCCCAGTTTGTTCCAACTTTAAGGTCACCTGAGAACCAACCTCCTTTAAATTGAGCTATAAAAAGCTTTGTGGCTAGCTGAGAAACCTCTGCTTACATGACCTGCACTTCAACCAAGACCATCAATTCATCTAAGAAACTATAGCCCTACCTCAGAAGAGAGACTGAGACAACCACACATTGTAGTTATATTGGATTTTTTTATCTGTATATAATCTTTATGTGAATGGTAATGTGTGTGTTGAGTGAGTAAAATGTTATATTATTTAAACCCTCCCTCCCCCCTCCGGGACAAGTGTGGAATAATCAATGACCCTCTTATTTACAAAACTCACAAGAAGACTTGTGTTATTTAAATTGGGACAATCATTCCGATGACAAGAAAATGTACACAGCTCACGTATAAAACATACTGATCATGGACAGTAAAAAAATATATAAGTTGGACTTTTATGGCTATTCTTGCCAGTGGGTTTTTCCACTCCCACTGAGGGTCACCCACTGAGTTCCCCAGCAGTGGGGCATTCATAAAATGGGATCATGTTGACAGCGGTGGGATCTGGTCACAGGAGGCACAGAAAATCCCACCCAACAAGTTCTGTCTGTGACATTGCACATTCCTAAATTCTGATATTCATTAATAAAATTGCTTCTAAATAAAAGCAAAATTTAAAATGTCAAATAAAAATGTTAACTCTTACTATTAACCTATTTGCTGCCTCTCCTTCACGCTGACCCAACTGCACCCTGCCATACCTGGTCCTTGACCATTCCATTTGCAAATACACATATCGGTCACCACTCCCACTTCCTGGCCTTGAACCGCTGTCACCTCCATCTCTGATTTCCCCTCTTCCCACTCACCGCTTCCCTTCCAGACCCTCCTCCCCAACTCCCACAAGATTGTGTTCCTGTACTGATGTCTCAACCAAGGGAAACAACCTCCTGGTCTCTGCCCTGTCAAGCCTCTTCAGAATTAGAATGCTTGAATGAGAGCATAGACTAAATTTTACAGATTTCCTGCCATCCTCACCTAAGGGTTGAAGTGAGATTGCCTGCAGTTAGCTGGCTTACCCAGCAGTCAATATAGAGTCATTGAATCTTTAACTAGCTTGAGATGGGCCTTCTGTCCTCATGCGAAAGGAGGTCCCACTTCTAAGGCTGTGGGTAGTCATATTAGTTGTCCCAGCAGTGCCAACAGAGCTGGTAGTCCCCAACACTCAGGAACCAGGAACTTAGACATACAGGATAGGGGTTTCAAGGGAGTGGGGGAGGGGCCTAGATTAACTTGATGGGGTGTGGGGAAATCACCTTAGACACTTAGCAGCAGCCTCCCCTGCTGCAAGTAAAATCTCATTAGGAAGAGGTCTTTAGTGACCATTAATTGGCCATTCTCAGTAACTGACAAACTTCTGCTACATGCACTCCACTCCAACTAAGAGCATTAACTCATCTAAGAAACTACAGGCCTGCTACAAAAGAGACACTGAGACAACTATACATTGTAATCCATTGGCTGACATGCAGACAGACTGTCCAACAGCTTACTCGTTGTGAGTAGAATACCTGCAGGGAGAAAACAGGGTCAGACAGTGGGCACAGTGCTGCTGCCTTGACATCTGCCAAAGATTATGAAAGTTAGGTGGATTGGCTATGATAAATTATCCATTAGTGTCAGGGGGATTAGCAGGGTAAATATATTGGGTCACAGGGATAGTGACTGGGTGGCATCGTTGTCAGTGCAAATGGTCTCCTTCTGCACTGTATGGATTATATGATTCTATCTAAATTTACACACCACTGCCCAAATGCTAATCCATCTCCAGGGGTAAGATTTCTGCCTACCTCTCATTTTCCTAAACTCCAAAGAGTCCAATTTACTCAGTCTTTCGTCATAAGACAATTCATTCTTCCCAGGAACCAATCGAGTAAACCTTCACTGTATTACCTCCAATGCAAACATTTCTTATATATGAGGATCAAAACTGCAAAACACTATTCCAGATGTGGCCTGACCAATGCTCTATATAATGGTAGCAACACCTCTTTCTCCTTGTACCCCAATATCCTTGCAATAAAGGCCAGCATGTCATTTCCTTTCTAATTGCTTGCTGTATCTATCCGATAACTTCCTGTCCTCCTGTGCTCCTGTTTTTAAATAGGTATTCAAAATCATCAGAAGATTTGCTGATCTTAGGCACAAAACCCTTTTCCACTACTTGGTGATGAGTAATATTGGGGCATAAGTTTATCAAAATCACGAATAGAACAAAGGGGAAGATTGTCAGGCTTTTTTTTAATGTCTAGGGTTCTCAGGGCACAAGAGGGTAAAAATCACATTGGGCGCAGAGCAGTAGGTGCTCAAAGCAAAAGGCAGAGAATTCAAACAAAATTTAACCAATTGAAGGGTAATCCACCAGCTCAGGTCAAGCCTCCATGGGCAAATTGCCTGATGGGAGATGTCATTTTCAGGCCAACTGCCTTGACAATAACATCTTGCAGATAAGTGTGGGGTTGGGAGGGATAGATTTTTTTTAATTTATTCCATTCTTAAAGTTACAGAGCCAATGCACAGAGTGGATTGGGTTATCAAATCCCTACAGTGTAAAAGGATGCCATTTGGCCCATTGAGTCTGCACTGACCACAATCCCAGCCAGGCCTCAGTCTCTCACCCCGCCTATTTACCCTGCTAGTCCTTAGACACTAAGGAGCAATTTAGCATGGCCAATCAACCTAACCTGTACATCTTGGAGTGTGGGAGGAAACCAGAGCACCTGGAGGAAACCCACACAGACACGGTGAGAATGTGCAAACTCCACACAGTGACCCGAGGTTGGAACTGAACCTGTGCCACCATGCCATCTGATGAAAATTTTCAGCATTTGCTCTCTTTACTTCAGATCTCCAACAAACACAGTATTTGCTTTTATTTTCCTGCAGTGTTGCTCACAGAATCTAGAAACAGAAATGGACCAATCAAGAACTGATTTGTATTGGTGTGGATGTTGGTTGCAGAGGGTTGGTTCCTGGCTTCCAGGGTAGATTATCAAAGATAGTTGGAATGTGGGGTTGAAGCCACAATCAGATCAGCCATGATCCTTTGAATAGTAAGGTAGGCTTAAGGGCCTGAATGGCCTACTCCTGCTTTAAATTCATATGTTTGTATGCCCTTATGTTTGTCTCATTTTTCTCCCCCAAATCTTTCATCATCCTGAAAGTAATAGTTTGGGATACCTTTCTTTTCCCCTCAAGGGAACATGCCTACTCTGTACCTAGAAATATCCTCACAGTGAAGATATTCTTAGTTCAATTATTGCTTTCTCTATCAATTTTTGATTCCAATCTACTGGGATCAGATCTTTCCTTCCACTCACAGAGGATAAACCTCCTCCATTTCGGTAATTTTTGACTTGATTTTACGAATCCCTTTCCACAGCTATTCTAAACCTGATAATACAATGATCATAGTTGTGTTGTTATATGCCTAGCTGTCACCAGAAGAAAGTGTGTCATGTGATCCAGTCACAGTTTCACTTCGGCCTGTGAGCAGAACACAACACACACAGATTTGCTCCTGATGCCTTCAAGCTTTCTACCCCATGAACAACTGTTCTCATGCAGCTAATTTAAATAAAAGAACCCAAATGTGTTTACTCAATCCCTTATGAGTGATTGATGCCCGTATATCCATATAAAAACAAAAAAGTTCCTCAAATACTAAAATGTGCCAATATTTGCATCCCAGAAACAGATTCAGTGCTACTTCTTTCCTCGCTAGGCTGGTAACTACTGATCAAGAAAGGTCACATTTCAGGTATGCCTCTTTGCCTTTTATATTATTACTATTCCAATCTATGTTGCAATAATTGAAGCCTTCCTATTAACCTTATTCTGTAGCTCTTGCACCTCTGAACAATTTGCCAGCAGATTTGCTTCTCTACCTCTTTCCCGCTATTCGGTAGCCTAAAGTATATGTATTATATATATTATTATAATATGAGTTATAATATTTGTATATATATATATAGTATGTATAATAATACATAATATATACTATAACATATATTATTATAATATATAATATGTATGCCCAGTCATGTGATAATTCTATTATTAGAATTAATTAGAATCGAAAAGATTTTGTTTCTGCTCCCTCAACTACATAACCTTCTCTCATGCTATAATGTTTTCATAGTGTTGACTTTTGACCCAATCAGAATTCTTAACAGCATGCCTGAATACCGAGGGCTTCAATAAGGAGATGTGGAGACAGTCAGAATGCTGATCTTGTACAACATTGTAATTTTCACTCTCCACAGATTCAGCTCCAAGCCTATGGGGAAATCACATACACAGGCCCACATATTGCCCTTTAAAGTGCTTTGGCATGAATAAGCTTTTATCTACTGAAAGAAATCCAACAAAGCAACTCAACTTTGCCAAAGGGAAGTTGATCTTAAAGGGTCGAAAACCCCATGTAGAATGAAATTGTATTAAATGTTATTGATTGGAATGTCTAAATGCAATTACCAGGGAGAGTCTGGCTGTGAAACCCCAAGGAATAGTGCCTGGCAGTCCTATTTAAAATTAGATCATTCTTTTTCCGACTGAACTCCAAAGGAAACAGTCACGCACATCTAGTGGCATCTCATTTCACACAGGAAACACAGTTGACACATCTGCATTAACCTGATGCAAAACGTCCAGGAAGCAAGAATTGACAAAAATGATATGAAAGAGAAAAGACCAAGTGAATTAAATTGAAAGTTCACCAGCAGACTACCACAGGAAAACATTTGTAAGAAGTCAGAAGGGCTGATCTGAGTTCAACGATCCAGGGTGGGATTTCCCGGCCACGCTAGCCCCAAGGTCAACGGACCAGTGGGTGTCCCATCCACTCACTACGATTCCCATGGCGGGCATGACAGTAAAATTCCTCACTCTTTAGAATGGATATAATTAATCATCCAATGTCTTATCCTTTAACAGCACAGTACATAATAATTGAATAATTGCTGCTTTATTTATGACATTGATGCAATAGTTGGAATAAAGGCTTGAGTTCCAACCTACAATCGTCAAATCATCGCTGAAAAATCATTCAAACCCATCTTATATCTCTTTTGTTTTCTCAGGAATAATACAACAATGCATTTACATCACATCTTTAATGTGGTACGACATTACAAGGTACCTTCACAGGATCATAAGCAATCAAGGAATGAGTAATAACAACCCACTCCAAAGGCCTTCGAAGAAAGTGACAGTGTGAACAGTCAGGAAATCCTCGTTACAGTAATTCATAGATTAAAATGGCATGAATACAAAGGAAATAGAAGCAAGTTGTCAGCTGCTGGAGGTAACAGAGTATATTTGGTAAAAACTGACAAATTACTTACATCTGATCCTGTATCGCTCATGTCTACTATTTTATCAAATCCAGCTCAGTAAAACCTGGACATAATATTGACAATTCACTATATCCAATGCTGCGTTGTTCATGTATGACTCTGTCAAGAGTTGTCAAGAGCACATTGGGGTAAAAGCTTGCAATTCACTTCTATCTGATCCTGTATGACTCATGTTATGTCTCTGTCAAGCATTATACAAAGAAACTGGGCTGGAGCTGACAATTCACTCATGTCTGGAAGTAAGTGGCTCACATAGGCCTCATTCCCCATTCCTGTACATGTTATTAACTGGGGAATGTGTACTATTTCTACCATTGCACAGTGTCTAGATGATATCTGAAAGGAGAGCAAACTGTGCTTGTGATAAAGAAAATGACATTTATTTACTTATCATTTCTGATAGATTCAGCAGCGCTGCAAATAATGTGAAAGCTTCATTTAACTGATCTACGGCTCCTGTACGAATGGCATAAGTTCTGCATTTGTATTAATTCTTATTAGTTCACTGAAGCCCTGGTGTGTTTATGTATTCATCTATTCACCGGAAGTGATATCACAAGTCCCTAGCACAGGGAAACAGGTTAAGAAGAAACAGCCATTTAAGAGAACGCACACCTGTAAATAAAGCTCTAGCTGTTTAAAACCCTCCGTGTCCCCCTAGCGCCATTCTCCAATATACAGCATAAAACCCGGGGATGAGAATGATGAACGGCCACCTCGGGATGAAGAAATTTGCCGAGAAAAGCCAGGAAAAAGAAGAAAAAGCTTTCCATAAGCGCTCCAGTCGTAACAGGCCAGGTGGACGCGAGTACCGATGCTCTGCTACAGAGCACTTATTGAGCTGGATGTGTTAAATAAAAGGTTGAATCTTGGAGAAAAGACATGGTATGTCGAAGCTGTGAAAAAAAAGACGTTTAGAGCATATCTGCTGGAAGAAAAAGCAAGCTGTAAATAAAAATAAGAACAAACCAAGACAACATTTAAACAGAACAAAGGGAGAAATGTTCATGCATGACAAAAGGGTCGAGAAAAACATAGCGACTCACAGTCTGAGGAGGAATTATCGTTGGATGTGCTAGCCATTGCAGGTGCTGCACATTAACACTGAGTCATTCCACTCCTGAATGGACAGCCATTAGGATGAAAGTTGACACTGAGGCAGCAGTCTCGCTGGTGCCAGAAGCTGTTTACAAGGAAAAACTTAATTGACAATAAATCTGTCACTTCTAGACACGAAAGGAAGCATACCAATGATCTCAGGAGTGATGGAGATGCCATTGCAAGGGAACACCTCAGAAATGAAACCAGTCCTGAAACCACACTAGTCCAGAAGATTGGAGATGTCAGTACAGTCAGAATGTCTTCTATAGAAGTATAGAAGTATCATTCCACTACCAGTGAGAAAGCAGGTCTTAGAGAAGCTACATAAGGCTATTGCAGAATCATGTGCATGAACAAAATAGCAAGGAGTTATTTCTAGTAGCCTGGATTGGTTAAAGTTTATTTGTTAGTGTCACAAGTAGGCTTACATTAACACTGCAATGAAGTTACTGTATTGCCACACTCCAGCACCTGTTTGGGTACACTAAGGGAAAATGTAGCATAGCCAATACACCTAGCCAGCACATATTTTGGACTGTGGGAGAAAACCAGCACACCTGGAGGAAACTCATGCAGACAAGGGGAGAACAAGCAGACTCCACACAGACAGTGATCCAAGCCAGGAATCAAAGCTTAATCCCTAGCACTGTGAGGCAGCAGTGCTAACCACTCTGCCACCATGCCACCCATACAGAAATTGAAGAGAAAGATAAAATATGTTCTTCCTGAGCGAAGGTAAGAAATCTGTCCCCCTGAGCACTGTTGCATCATGGAAATGGCCACAAGACTCTTGGCAATGAGTGCACATGGAGTTTGCATGATCTTTTGAAGGACATAGTTACTTGGTAATGGTCGATACTCACACAAAGTGGCCAGAGGTCGCTGTGATTTCATGAGAGAAGACTTTCAAGAAGCTGGAAGAATCTAGTCGGTTTGGATTCCTGGAACAACTGGTAAGTGATAATGGACCCCAGTTTGTCTCACAAGGATTTGGATGTTTATTGCAAGAGAATGGTATTCAACCTATTACATCCACATTGTGCGTTCCTGCTCCCAATGAACTAGCAGAATGTTTCGCCCAAACATGAAAGTAACCAGGCAACGAGGCTCACTAATCAAAAGCCTTAACAAATTCTTACTGGTGTATGGGAATACCGCACATTCAATGATCAAGACCTTTCCTGCATTACTAATAATGAAGAAACAACTATGAATGGCATTTGATCTGTTGAAACCTCCAAAAATTAAAGAAATTGTAAAACAGCAACAGCAAGGACCAATAGAACAGTGGGAAAGCAAATCATAGCATAAATTTTTCCACCAAGCACAAGGAGTTTTAGCTCAGAATTACTCCACAGGAGAGAAACAGATTCCTGCCACAATCCTTGCACAGGCTGGATCTTCCCTTTACTGTGCAGATCAGAGATGACATTATCTGGAGAAAACATTCAGACCAGCTATTGGATGGAAGAACAACTCACCAAGGTTCCATCAAACATACTTTTCAAATCCACAACCTCTACCATCTAGGAGGACAAAGGCAGCGGACACATGTTCCAGTACAAGCTGCAGCATCCTGATTTGGAACTATAGATCACCACTCCTTCACTGTCGCTGGGTCAAAATCCTGGAACTCCCTTCTGCACTGGAGGTATACCTGCACCAAGTGGACTGTAATTGTTCAGGAAGGTGCCATCACCTTCTCAATGGCGGTCAGAGATAGGAACATATGTTGGCTTTACCAAAAATGTCACATCTCATGAAAGAATAAACAAAACCTCAATGATAGAATTCTAATATCTGCAGCAACATCAGCTTCTCCGCAACTTTAATAATCCTGAAGATTAGTTCACTGGTCAATCCTGGTTGCAAAAGATTCAAAATGCACTGGTTTCATTTTAAATGAAAATGTTCAATTCTCGTTCCTATATTCATAGCTCCCCCTCTTTCTATTTCAACTTCCACTAGCCCTAACACCCTCTAGGAGCTCCACACTCACCAAACTCTAGCGTTTTTTGTTTTCTCCATTTCTTTGTCTCAGCATCAATATCCATGCTTCCAGCTGACTAGGCTCTGAAATTCCCTTCCTAACGCTCACCAACTCTTCCTCCTCCTCACAACACCAACCTTAACGGTTTCCTGTATTTATATAAATAAAGATGTGCAGGTTGGATTGATTGGCTATGCTAAATTGACCATTGTGTCCTGGAATGTGTGAGTTAGAGGGATTAGTGGGGTAAATGTGTGGGGTTGTGGGGATAAGAGCCCTGGGGTGGGATCATTGTTGGTGCAGACTTGATGGGCCAAATGGCCTCCTTCTGCACTGTAGGGTTTCTATGGTGATTTCTATGATGAAACACCTTGGTTGAAAGGACAACGCGCTGCACCCCTGAATGGCAACTTTGCTGTTTGTACCTGGAATTTTCCATGTGCTGAGTTGGTCAGTTCAGCAGTGCAGCAACTAAGGATGATGGACAGAGGCCAAAGCAGAAAGCATGGTTAGTCAGGGCAGACACCTGCTCACACCTACTTTGAACACCATTCGTGTGATAACCCCCACAATGTCCAAGGGAAAATCACTGATTCATTTCCACGCGGGGCACATTGAGTATGAGTTCCCCTAGTAACAGGCAGTGGCCTTCCCAGCTAGAACACATTACATTAACCTTTTATAAGGCAAGCCCAGGACTGGACCTGCTGAACTGTTCTATCAAGTAGGTACTGGTGTGTGTACACCACAGTAGTGGTTTAACTTTGCATTCTGCAATAAACTTGTTCTTTCCAGTCAGGCTTCTTGAGTCATCACAATTAGTAAAAGCCAGGGGGAAGATTTCCTTCACACTTGCCCAGGAAGTCTGACATAATGTTTAATGTATGCACAACTAGGAGAGATAGAAAGATGAGAAAACAGCTTAGAAAAATACCTATTACTCTACAGCAAAGTGGTTAATGCAATGCACCATAACAATTATTCTACATGATAAAGAATGTTGTGCTAAACCAAATCAAGAGTCTTAGTGGCTCCTTAAGTTACTAACTTCTAATGCCACCGTGTCCAGCAGAAAACTTCCTCCTACAGTGAACCTTAAATTTAAGATTCTTATCCTTGTGTTCGAATGCTTCCATAGGCTCCGCACCTCCTTATTTTTGTAATCTTGTACTAGTGACATCCCTCTAAGAACTCCACTTCCCTTCAAATCTTCCCTTTATTCGGCACTTTGGACCACTATCAGCAGCTGTGCCTTCAGCTACCTGGGCTGTATGCTCTGAAATTCCCTCCCTGAACTCTACTCTCTTCCTTTCAGCCATTCCTTATAACTTACATCTTTGACCAAGCTTTTGGTTTCCTACCCTAATATCACCTCATGTGGTTTGGTGTCACTATTAGAATCATAGACTCATAGAATCCCAACAGTACAAAAGGAGGCCATTCAGCCCATCAAGTCTGCACTGACAACAATCCCAGCCAGGCCCTATCCCCCTAACCGCATATGTTTGCCCTGTCGATCCCCTCGCACTAAGGGGCAATTTAGCATAGCCAATCAATCTAACCTCCACTCCACACAGAGAGTGTCCTGAGGCTGGAATTGAACTTGGGCCCCTTGGCGCTGTGAGGCAGCAGTGTTAAGCACTGTGCCACCATGCCACCCCAGTCACTGTGCCATCGTGCTGCTTTTAATAATGCTGCTCTGATGTGCCATGTTAAAGGTGCTCTATGAATGTAATTTGTTCTTGTTGAGTAAAGTCATTCTGTTTTATTCTTTCAAGGAATATCAGCATCGCTACCAATGTCCGCATTTATTCCCCATCCCTAATTGTCATTGAGAAGGCACTCACAGCCAGGGACAAAAGGACAATGTCTATATTCCATTATGCCACTGCATTGCTGAATTCTTCATATTTCATTCAATATTAACAAAATTAAGCTAGAAAATAAATTTTGACAGAGGAGTTGGGGTGAAAGGGACCAAACATACATATTATAGGACAACTGCAGTATGATTTTAATTGCACTTTGCAATCCTTAATTAACAGAGGCCTGTATGTGGTACATTGTAAGTATGCTAGTTACCTCATGAGCATCTTAAAAAGAGGAATCATCATAAGATCATTGCAAATATCACTCCAATGTCAGGAGAGATGATCAGGCCATAATTGTTCAAACTGTAGAGTGGATTATAGAATCCTACAGTGCAGAAGGAGGCCATCCAGCCCATCAAGTCTGCGCCTACCACAATTGTACACAGGCCCTGTCCCCATTACCTCATACATTTACCCTAGCTAGCCCCCCTGACACTAAGAGACAATTTAACATGGCAAATCCATTCACCTTTAGACTGTGGAAGGAAACCGGAGCACCTGGAGAAAACCCACGCAGACACAGGGCGAACGTGCAAACTCTGTACAGACAATGACCCAAACCAGGAAGCGAACCCAGGTCTCTGGCGCTGTGAGATAGCAGTGCTAACCACTGTGCCACCCGGCCGTCCTCATCAGCCATCAACGGCTGACTAGAAAAAGGTTATATGATAATATGGAATCAGAAATATGTGCATTAGTTCCATATCAGTCTCTGATGATATCTTTCTGAGATACATTTTTAAATACTCCAGGCTGATTCTCTCTCTCTTTACCCTGTTCCAACATCCTAGCAAGGTATTCCAAAAGTTGGCATCGACTTAAGAAGCTCACAAGAAACAACGCGCTCAGAAATGTTCCCGTTTCCTTTCTTCTCGATTCCTTCGAACTGATGCTGTTGCCTGTGCTTTCAGCGTCGGTGGCAGAAAGGGCATTTTTTTTCTCCAACTTATCAGAATGCAAGGGACCCTGGCTGGAGGCTGATATACGTCAGTCTGCTTTTTAAAAGACTGCCCTGTCAGAATCCTATTCTCGCTGACACAAGTCACGCTGACTGATAGCGCCCACAAATAACAGGTGAGTGACTCCTGGTAGAAAGGAGATTGTGTGACCTCATTGTTTGCCTCTTTTCTCGCCTTTGTTCTTCACAAATTAAGATTTTTTTTAATAAACTGAAAGGTCCTTGCCCATTCCCTGATGATAAAATGAAAGGAACCAGTGAGGTATGGTACAACGTGACAGTGAAAAGCAGAAGCTCATCAGACAATAACAAAAGGTGCAAGTTGAAGATAAGGCGGCTGTCAGAGATTAATCCTACAGTCCTGATTGTTTTCTCTAATACCAGGCCTGCAATAGTGTGTGATAAGTTGCTGAGTAATTTGGATTTCTGTGCAGGAAATAAGGTTCAGGTGTGTTTTGTAATTGATTTCTTTCCTGGATTTGAAAAAGGGGAAAAAAATTAAATGCAGCAAATTGCCGTGACTGTACTTATCTTTGAAAACCTGTTCAATTAGCTTTGTTTTTTGGTGAATATATCTTTCAGACATTGTTTAACAAGGCTTCAACTAAATATCCTATACAGTTTCTTTCACCATAGTGAAAGCTGCCATCTAAAAATAAATAAGTTAGCAGATTCAGACAGATTTTCATATCCTTAATACCTTTCCTACCAGCTTTCAAGGCTATGTTACTTTTTCTGATCACTGGGCTCCCTTGATATACTTACAAAATCTCCTGCCTAGCCCTGGGAGCCAGTCTTTAGTCATTTTTGTCCTTTGCTGTGTGCTGTAAAGTACTGATATGGATATTAAACTCGCAGAGAATGGCCATTTTGCATATGAAATTCACCCACAAAAGGAGAATTATAAAGAATACAGCAATATGAGATAACTGAAAAAAAAGCTCTTGGAGGTACATTCTTGTAGCAACACAACACTGAAAGTGCAATAAACTATGTTAAAACATAAGCTGTTCTACTTTCGCCAACGTCAGGAACTTGCATTTATATAGCACCATTCCAGAACTTTTTAAAACAATTTGTATACAAATATTTTTGAAGAGTAATCATTGTTGTAATGTAGGAACACAATAGCTAACCTGTGCAGAGCAAGGTCCCACAAACAAGATGATCTTCTGCCTTCACATGGATAAAGGCAAATCACTGTGGATGCTAGAATCAGAAAATGGTAGAAAAGGTTAAGTTTATTTATTCGTGTCACAAATACACGCACATTAACACTGCAATGAAGTTACTGTGAAAATCCCCTAGTAGTCACAGTCCGGTGCCTGTTCAGATACACTGGCGCAGAATTTAGCATGACCAATGCATCTAACCCGCGTGTCTTTCAGACTGTGGGAGGAAACCGGAGCACCTGGAGGAAACCCATGTAGACACGGGAGGAACGTTCAGACTCCGCACAGACAGTGACTCAAGTTAGGAATTGAATCCAGGTGCCTGGTGCTGAGAGGCAGCAGTGCTAACCCTGACCTCAGCAGCTCCGACAGCGTCTATGGAGAGAGAACAGAGCTAACATTTTGAGTTTGGACAACTCTTCGTTAGAGCTAAGGACATATGTTTACAGAGGGAATTCAGTCCCACATAAAAGTGTCATGCTAGATTTTTGCAATTAAGTCTCTGAGGTGAGCCTTCAGCTCACAATCTTCTTACTCACAGGCAAGGAAATCATTAATTGTGCCACATTCTTTGCACATTATCACCAAAAATTGGGTTCAAAGAATCCAAGCTCATTACACATAGGTTGACCCTAAGCTATGAGAGAGAGAGAACTTTCATACCAGGTTGGTCAGGGTCTGGATTCAAACCAAATCCCAATGATTGAAGGAAGACAGGGTGGATTTTATCAATTGGCATTGCTAGTACTAGGTCTTGTGGTGCAGTGGTAGCATCCCTGCCTCTGAGCCAGAAGCCCTGAGTTCACATCCCTTGTGCGTTTACTATCAAATAAATCGGTTGGACTAAAACCTGGTGTTGTCAGATTTTTTACTGTGTTTACCCCAATCCAACGCCGGCACATCCACATCATTCACATCCCATCCCAGGACTTGGTGGCCAAGGAAGGTGCATACATAACGCGGCTAAAGGTTAAGTTTATGTATTAGTATCACAAGTAGGTTTACATGAGCAGTGCAATGAAGTTACTATGAAAATCCCCTAGCCGCCAGACTCTGCTGCCTTTTCGGGTACACTGAGGGAGAATTTACATGGCCAATGCACCTAACCCACATGTCTTTCAGACTGAGAGGAAACTTTAGCACTTGGAGGAAACCCACGCAGACACGGAAAGAACAACAGACTCCGCACAGACGGTGACCCAAACCAGGAATTGAATCCAGGTCCGTGGCACTGTGAGGCAGCAGTGATAACCCTGACCTCAGCAGGTTGAGCTGAAAATTGTTCCAAACAGCGAAAGACTGTTCCTCAAGCCAAAAGCACCTGGCAACGGACTAGTGCCTTGTTCTGGGAATTACTGGCAATCGAAAGAGGAGAAAGTCTGCCTTAGTGCATCACGAGGTGAAGGAAGAGAACTGGAGTTGCCAGCCCTGAATTTTGTAATACCAGCTCACACATCACAGATGTGTCCAAGGAGGTTAGTGCCATTCAAGGGAATTTTTTACTCAGTATTAAGTCATGCTAAAACGTACATCACATTATGCGAAGTTTGTACACTACCTTTCTAACATTTACATCAGGATTTATAGAATTCCGTAAACTAGTCTGGGATGGGCTGAGCAGATTGAAAGTTAGCAAATATAATGCCACTATTCAAGAATGGAGGGAAATTAAAGCAGCAAACTATAGATCAGTTATTCTGACATCAATTGTTGGGAAAATGCTGGAATCAATTATTAAGGAAGCTTTAACAATGCACTGGCAAAACCATTATATGTTTATTTATTTATTAGTGTCACAAGTAGGCTTATATTAACACTGCAATGAAAATACTGTGAAAATCTCCTGTCATCACACTCCAACACCTGTTCGGGTACACTAAGGAAGAATTTAGCATGGCCAATGCACCTCACCAACACATCTTTTGGACTGTGGGAGGAAACCAGAGCATCCGGAGGAAACTCACACAGACACGGGGAGAAGGTGCAGATTCCACACAGACAGTGACCCAAGCTGGGAATTGAACCTAGGCCCCTGGCGCTGTGAGGCAGCAGTGCTAACCATTGTGCCACCCCATTGATCAGAAAGTCAACATTGTTCTCTGAAGGGAAAATAATATTTGACAAATGCATTGGAGGTCGTTGTGGTTGTGATGGTATGCCTGTTAATATGTAAAGTATTGTCATTTAAATGTATGATTATGCAAGTAATTGCCAAGGCAGGAAGTGATGCAATTTCACGTGATGCAACAGTTATCTTGGTCTGCACAGTAAGTAGCACATAGAGCAGGAGTAGGAAGAAACCTCCATTACAGATTTGTGTTCAAACAATAAGAAGAAATCTCTATTAAAGTTCTGTGTTCAACCTTTCTGTCTGCCTTCGACTTCATTTGCATTAGTCCAGAAGGAGACAATACAACATGGTGGCAGTGGTTGTAGGCAGAGAGCACAAACCTGCAGCTGAAAATAATGATTTAAACCAATAGCCTGAGGCGCTACAGCAAGATAATCTTTTTCACATCAGAGAGTTACTATCTGTGCAGTATAACTGAGTGCACACCTAGTTTTACCTGAGTCAGCTAAGGAACGCAGAGTTCAGTGCAGTATTGTTTTTTGGTGTCATTTCCAACATCATTGCATTTGCCCATCGTTTGCCTACCCCAACACCAGGGCCCCTCCCAACTCCAAGCTCCCACCTCAGAAAGGAAAAAGCAGTAAAACAGGGGAATAAGAATACTAGTCTGAACTGGTCTTGCATACTTTAAAATGGGACACCAGTAAAACAGAGGAATAAGAATACTGGTCTGAACTATTTTCCTTCTGAGGCAGCCCAGCTCAGGGTGTGGCTTCTTCTCAGCCCTACAGTCATTGCAATTAGCTGTAATCTTAAAGCAACAGTTGCTCCTTAGAGGGAAAGGAACAAAAGGCTGACACAATGGCAGCAAGACTTCCAAAGACAGACTGGAAAGCATCCATTGACCCAGGATAACAAACTGTTTAGACAGGGGGGTCGAACTATGCTTTCAAGGCCACAAGATTGTGGATGCAGAGGAGAAACCTACAAAGATTAGGATCGCCATGATTTTGCAAAGTTTGCACAGAATGAATGCCTTTGGTCTGTCTGAGAATGACCAGAAATTTTAGCAAAGTATGGAGAACATTGGAAAGTCAATTAAGTGAATTTAAAGTACACTGTCTGGAGTTCATGAAGTACAGATAGAAAACCATTGAATGTCTAGGCAACTTTGTTAGTAGGTTTGGAGAAAAGGCAAAGGAACGGGAGTTCCCTGACGCCAAACCTCAGGGTGAATTTTGGCGTTGTATGTTACCTCTGCCATACTGAAGCATTCCAATAGGAGCTCCTGGAAAAGGCATAGAGAACATATACAAGACAGACACAGATATGGGGCAGCAAGAAAGCGTTTGTGAGTCATAGGATTCAGAACATCCTTAGGTACAGCATCCAAGTACACAGGCTGAATGGGATGGATAGGATAGAGGTGGAGAGGCTCTTCCCGCTCAGAAAGGACAGTAGGACTAGAGGGCACAGCCTCAAGATAAAGGGGGGGCGGTTTAGAACGGAGTTGAGGAGGAACTTCTTCACTCAAAGGATGGTGAATCTCTGGAATTCTCTACCCATTGAAGTGGTGGAGGCTGCCTCGCTAAATATTTTTAAGACGCGGGTTGATGGGTTTTTGATAAGAGAGGGGATTAAGGGTTATGGGGAGAGGGCGGGAATGTGGAACTGAGCCACGACAGCTCAGCCATGATCTTATTGAATGGCGGGGCAGGCTTGAAGGGCTAGATGGCCTACTCCTGCTCCTATTTCTTATGTTCTTATGTTCTTATGTTCTGTGCAGTAACTGCTGAGTGGGGAAAGATAGGTTGGTCAAATTTGAGTCCATAACAGTAATTAATGTCACAAGTAGGCTTACATTAACACTACAATCAGGTTACTGTGAAAATCCCCACACTCCAGCACTTGTTCACGTACACTAAGGGAGAATTTAGCTCGGCCATGTCTTTCAGACTGTGGGAAGAAACCAGAGCACCCAGAGGAAACCCATGCAGACACAAAGAAAATGTGCAAATCCCACATAGGCATTGACCTAAACTGGGAATTTAACCCTTGTCTCTGGCGCTGTGAGACAGAAGTGCTAACCACTCTGCCACCGTGCCCCCCTAAGATACAATCAGTAGTTTGGTGACCCAGCTAGCCTCAGGCTGAATTAGGTGGCCTTTGACCTTCTATGGTCCCGTTTCTCCCAATTTGATGACTCAGACAGTTGATTTGGCTGTTATACTGGAGACAATAGTGCTGGATTAAATTATTTTACTGAGTTTCCCTGATCTGAACTATTTTCCTTCTGAGGCAGCCCAGCTCAGGGTGCGGCTTCCCTGGACGGTCAAAGTCAGCAGACATATCACAGACCGTTTGCATCAGAGGGAGAAGCAGATGAAAAACACACAAGACGTGCTTGCAGGTGCAGACTTGCCTTCACTATACATTGGCCAGAAGGTGAGGGCCTTGCATTCACAAGAACCCAACGGAGGCCGTCCAAGTCATGCAAAGACCCGGACAAGGTGACAACATCAAATGGTATGATGCTATGGAGGAATTGATAATACCTCAGGAAACTCCCTGCTCACCATGCACAAGGCACCAACCAGCATCACCAACACACAAGCAGGTATGTATGGCAGAAGAGGAGATAATGGGCATTAAATCAAACATCACAGCAGCTGTGCATGTGTGGGATCACAGTTCCTGCACAGAAGCAACATAGACCATTCGGGCCTGTATGTTTCTAGTGTACTGGTCATGGCACTCAAGGCACCACGTTTGTGATCATGGTATAAACATGAGAATTGATATCCATATTTATTGTCAAGGCCACTGGAGCACTACTGCCAGAATCCTAACTGTGAGTTATATATCATAATTCAAGGTAATGGGTCTTTTAAGCCTAATTAGGACCCTCATTGTGAATGCACAGTCATATCTGAAGGGAAAACTCAATCACTTATCATCCACCAGAATTATATAAACTTGGGAGGGTGACCTTGGGATGCAATGTAGAGATGAGGGCAGGCCAAGGATTCAAGACTAGATTCCGGCCTTATATATGAGGGAGACCATCACTCACTTGTATCTGCTACAAGGAGGAGTGGAGAATGAAGGTTGCAAGTAATGCTGCCTTCTTGATAACTATGATTAGATTGAGAAAACAAAGGGCCCATTGCCAAGTAGTACAGCTCCAGGAAGACCATCGCTCTGAGGAACAAGAACCAGTGAGGGCCCAGAAAGTCACAGATTCTGGAAGAGGGGCCATATCTATAAAGACAGTTACCGTGACTAAGGGCCTACAGAAGGCAGAGGTCATACATGGAGATGAGCAAAAGACTATGCCACAGGTATCTTTGTTTGTCTGGGGATGTGGTAGCTCACAGTTGCCACATTCGCTGTAATTAACTCACATTGCACACACAGCTTGAAGAGCATCACGTGGCGGCACGGTAGCTGCTTCACAGCTCCAGGGTCCTGGGTTCGATTCCCGGCTCAGGTCACTGTCTGTGTGGAGTTTGCATGTTCTCCTTGTGTCTGCGTGGGTTTCCTCTGGGTACTCCGGTTTCCTCCCACAGTCCAAAGATGTGCGGGTTAGGTTGATTGGCCGTGCTAAGAAATTGCCCCTTAGTGTCTAGGGATGTGTAAATTAGAGGGATTAGTGGGTATAATGTATGGGGGTAGGGCCTGGGTGGGATTGTGTTTGATGGAGATTCGGTGGGCCAAAGGGCCTCTTTCTGCACTGTAGGGTTCTATGATTCTATGATATGATTTAAATGCTAGCTGCCCTGAAGGTTGCCTCAGTACTGAATATTTTTGCCGGAAGATTCTTCCTGGTCTCTGCTGGGGAACCTCTGCATAATCTCATAATCAGTGTCACACAAATGCATAAGGGAGGCGATATATGACATTTTTTACCATTATGTTCAGTTCCATAGTGATGAAGGGAGCTAGGCTGCTAGAGCTATTGGAATTGTAACGATCCCAAGCTTCCCCTAAGTGCAGGGCATCATCATCATCTGCACACATATAGACTTGAGAGCTCCCTGGCAATAGCCTGAGATTCATTAACCAAAGAGGATTTCGGTCTCTGAACATCCAGCTCATTTATGATCACGGAAAGCAGATTTCGTGTGTCTGTGCTACGGACCCAGGGAGCTCACACGACTCTTATAATTTGAGTCACTTACAGGTGCCACAGGCCTTTGAGGCTTGGCAGTTTTATCTGCTAGATGATAAGGGGTATCTCTAGAAGACTAGGCTAATGTCGGCCATTCATAAGGTACAGAGTGCAGCTGAAGAGAGATACAATGCAGCACATTCTGCTGCAAAGTCCTTAATAGAGCCACCCATTGGCTCTTAAAGATGCCCTTCTGATATTTTGACAGATTAGGTGGGGCTCTACAATACTCACCACAGAGACTATCATATATCATCAGTGTTTGCTATGCCCTGCACAACCTAGCTCTCCAAATGGGAGATGTGTTGCCAGAGGGAGGCAGTGACGAGCTAGATGTTTTGGAAGGGGATGACTCTGAAGAGGGTGAGGTTTCCAATGAGCTACACAAGGTTGCCATTGCACGGGCACAATGTAACAGATATGCTTGTGACAAGCGCATAGCTACAAGGTTCCAAGGGGAATAAGGCAAAGACCAGTTTTCACAATCAAACTTATCTTCAGGCTTCAATACACAGGACACAAAGCCTTCATTTTCAGTGTCAACACATCAGGAAAGGTCATCAATCTCACTATGATCATGGAAGAAATTACCTTCTCTCCCCAATGTTGGAGTCATCCTCAGAAAGCACAATAGCCTTAGGAACATGTAGACATTCTGTGGAATATGATTAGCTTTCATTAACACTCTTCCTCAAGCAACTCAACATAGCTCAGATGTTTTAACTATGGCTTCAACAAAGCTGAGTATGACAATTTTCAACTGGCTGAAACATGGTGAATGCACTCATGTCAGTATGACAGCAACTAATGGTGGCACTGACAGGAAAAACATTCATCAATAGTTTGTCTCCAGAGGGAGCTACGTCTAGTTAGCACCATCACTCCAAATCCCAGCTTCCACTGAGAAATAATACAGACGCTTCATCTTGATATGAGCACCAAAATACCAGCGGGCATCAGAGTGTAGTGACCTCAAAATTATGTGCCCAAAGCAGCAAGTCACATTGTCCTCATAGAGTGGCTCAGCAGGACCGCGGTCTGATTATTTCCAAACATGCTTGATCCTGCATTCATGTAAAGCATGCCAAGTCTATGTCCTGCATTGCCTTGGAATTTGGGAGGGATGTGCATTGGACGTGGTGTGGTGGATGCTGGGACAATGAGTAAATTTAAGGAGGAGTTAGACAGATTTTTAATTGGTCATAGGTTAAGTGGTTATGGGAAAAAGGCAGGAAAATGGGGATGAGGAGCACATCAGCCTTGATCGAATGGCAGAGCAGACTCGATGGGCAGAATGGCCTAATTCTGCTCCTATATCTTATGAACTTATGAACTTATGTGGCCCAGTCAGGACGGACACAGCAGTCAATGACAATTCTTTCCCTTCATAAAATCTGCTGAGGACTCAAAAGATAGACCAAAACCTAGCTTTCAAAGGGTTACACTCCTCAGCATTGACCTTTCTACATACTGTAAGTCAATGGGTGCACAGTCATGCAGTGAACTCCATATTGATTTGCGTACTGGCCTTTTATAGAAGGATGCTGCAAAGCACCACTGGCAGCTGTTCAAGAGCAAAGTAAGATACTGACAGGTAAGGAGCTGGTTTCGTCAGGATGAGTACATACATCTGATCGCATGCAATCATTCTCTTCCTTTACCGAGTGAAACTAACTTCCATCGTACTTCTTCATACACAGGGAGAGCCGGAACTAAGAAATGAACTGTTCACCCGGCCGTAAACATACTTCAGTTGCAAGCAATAAAAATACAAACTTTACAAAGTAAATCAAAGAAGAAAGAAACTTCATTACGTCAACACTCAGGCCACGCCCTGGGCCAAACAAGCTCCCTACAATCCTCATCTGCCTGTTATTTCTACCAGATCAGCTGGTTAGCTGACCTTCACAGTGTGTTACCATTGGTTACATTATAACATGAATAATATTCAGCCTCATACGCAGAGACGATAATAGGCTGCAGAGAGCATGAATGTCTATGGTTCTTGATGAATACTTTGTCAAATAAACGCTACAGCAAAGCATGCTTTGGAGAAACGATTCTAACACTCATCACGACAAATGCTTGTGCCATCCACAAACTACAGACAACAGCTCGACAGCCTCAGGATAATCACTAACCTTGATGAACAATTCTCCTGAGGCCAAATAACGTCTGTCTGAGATCTAAGGGTCACAGGTGCATTGTCCAGCCATCATTCTCACATAGAAAGTGCATTTGCCTCAGATGCAGATGTGTAAATAAAAGCTAATCAATGTGATGAGATGGTGTGAGACTTAATGCAACAGATGGGAGCTCATTGAAGGGGAGGGGGTTCATTTTTAACCCTTGAATGAGTTAACAATTGTACATCACATCGATTAGTCATTGAATGACTGAAACTTGGAGAGGGATAAATGTGAAATGCATCTACAATAGTAAAAAGTACACGTAGCTATTGAACACACATTGGGAAATCAAATCTTAATTTTTCTTGCCTTACCATGAAGTACAGCCTGGACATCTGCAGCAAAGGTGGGTGCAACTTACTTGAGTGGGTGTCCTCTGGTGGCCCGAGGTGTAGAGGGCTTTCCTAGCTGCTAGAATAGAGAAAATAGATAATCCGGATTGAATAGTCTTAGGGTCCTAAACCAGAATCCCGAATTAGGAAGGCAGCCTAGACCCCAACAATTTTTCCTTTTTGGCAAAAATGTGAGAAAAGCGTATAGTCTTCAACATTATTATTCCCACAAAACGCATCTACAAAACTCCGTGGCCTGGGCCTCAGCATCTCCCTCTGTGACTGGATCCTGAACTTCCTAACTCACAGACCACACTCAGTAAGAATAGGCAACAACAACTCCTCCATGATCATCCTCAACACCAGTGCCCCACAAGGCTGTGTTCTCAGCCCCCTACTATAGTCCTTATACACCTATAACTGTGCAGCTAAATTCCCCTCCAATTCAATTGTCAAGTTTGCTGACAACACCACCATAGTGGGTCGGTTCTCAAAGAATGACTAGACAGAGTACAGGAATAAGATAGAGAATCTGATGAACTGCTGCGGCAACAATAACCTGTTCCTCAATGTCAACAAAATGAAGGAGATTGTCATCGACTTCAGGAAGCTTAAAGGAGAACATGCCCCTGTCTACATCAATGGGGACAAAGTAGAAAGGGTTGAGAACTTCAAGTTTTTAGATGTCCAGATCACCAACAACCTGTCCTGGTCCCCCCATGCCGACACTATAGTTAAGAACGCTCATCAACGCTTCTACTTTCTCAGAAGACTAAGGAAATTCAGCATGTCAGCTACAGCTCTCACCAACCTTTACAAATGCACAACAGAAAGCATTCTTTCTGGTTGTATCACAGCTTGGCATGGCTCCTACTCTGTCCAAGACCGCAAGGATCTACAAATGTTGTGAATGTAGCCCAATCCATCACGTGAACCAGCCTCCCATCCATTGATTCTGTCTACAGTTCCCGCTGCCTCGGAAAAGCAGCCAACATAATTAAGGACCCCACGCACCCCAGACATTCTCTCTTCTACATTCTTCCTTCAGGAAAAAGATACAAAAGTCTGAAGTCACGTACTAACCAACTCAAGAACAGCTTCTTCCCTGCTGCTGTTGAATGGACTTACCTTGCATTAAGTTGATCTTTCTCTACAACCTAGCTATGATGGTAACACTAGATTCACAACTCGCTTGTCTCCTTCTCAATGAACACTATGTTTTGTTTGTATAGCACAAGAAACAATACTTTTCAGTGTATGATAATACATGTGACAATAATAAGTCAAATCAAATCAAATCAAATTCACTCCAGGATTGATCCCACTGATAAAATAGGAATTTTTATATCAAAGCAATCTTTATTTATAATATGGTTTAAACATAACACTAAAAAGGAAACAACTCAAATGTTAGCATTTGAATAACACTTAAAAATGAAATGAAACAATTTTAATTTCTAGCTTATCACTGTTCCAGCTCCAAATAAGCAACATTCCTCTTACAGACTTAAAGGTCACTTTCAATATAGTTAACACAAGAGGTTATTACAGAAGGTCAGGAGGCATGGAGTTGGGGATAGGGTGTTAGCATGGATAGGGGATTGGCTGTCAAATAGGAGGCAGAGAGTGGGGGTCAATGGGTGCTATTCGGATTGGCAGTTGGTGACTAGTGGAGTGCCCCAGGGATCAGTGCTGGGGCCTCAGCTATTTACCATTTATATAGATGATCTGGAGGAGGGAACCGAGTGTATGGTGTCGAAATTTGCTGATGACGCCAAGATTGGTGGAACGGCAAATTGTGTGGAGGGTGTGGAAAGTCTGCAGAAGGATCTAGATAGGCTGGGCAAATGGGCCAGGAACTGGCAAGTGGAATTTAATGTTGGCAAGTGTGAAGTTGTCCACTTTGGTAGGAATAATGGTAGGAAGGACTATTACTTACATGGCGAAAAACTGCAGCATGCAATGGTGCAGAGGGACCTCGGGGTCCTTGTGCATGAGTCGCAAAAACCCAGCCTGCAGGTGCAGCAGGTGGTCAGGAAGGCAAATGGGATGCTGGCCTTCATAGCGAAGGGGATTGAATATAAAAGTAGGGAGGTCTTGCTGCAACTGTACAGGGCACTGGTGAGGCCGCAGCTGGAGTACTGTGTGCAGTTTTGGTCGCCGCACTTACGCAAGGATATTTTGGCCTTGGAGGGAGTGCAGAGGAGGTTTACTAGGCTGATACCAGAGTTGAGGGGGTTGAACTATGAGGAGAGGCTGAATAAACTAGGCTTGTACTCATTAGAGTTTAGAAGAATGAGGGGAGATCTCATTGAGACGTATAAGATGATGAATGGGATGGATAGGGTAGAGGTGGAGAGGCTCTTCCCGCTCAGAAAGGACAGTAGGACTAGAGGGCACAGCCTCAAGATAAAGGGGGGGGGCGGTTTAGAACGGAGTTGAGGAGGAACTTCTTCACTCAAAGGGTGGTGAATCTCTGGAATTCTCTGCCCGTTGAAGTGGTGGATGCTGCCTCGCTAAATATTTTTAAGACGCGGGTTGATAGGTTTTTGATAGGCAAGGGGATTAAGGGTTATGGGGATAGGGCGGGAAGGTGGAACTGAGACACAACAGATCAGCCACGATCTTATTGAATGGCGGGGCAGGCTCGAAGGGTTGGATGGCCTACTCCTGCTCCTATTTCTTATGTTCTTATGTTAACAATCACAAGTATACTTGCTAAAATAAGCGTAGATAGCTTTGGAGTCTTCTGAAGAGATAAATGAATTTCAGAGTAGTTTGTAGAAACCTTTGCCTTCAAATAATTTTCATCTAAAACTCCAACCCTGAATTGCAAAAACTGTAACAGACCCAGCTCTCTGGTTTCCTCCCACAGTCCAAAGATGTGCATATTAAGTTGATTGGCCATGCTAAATTGTCCCTGAGTGTCCAAACATGAGTAGGTAATGTACTCATTCGTAGAATCAGTGCAGACTCAGTGGGCTGAAAGGCCTCTTTCTGTACCGTAGGGATCCTATGAAGATTCTGTGATCTTTAGACAGTGGGAGGAAGCTGGAGCACGTGGACGAAACCCATGCAAACATGGGAAGAATGTGTAAACTCAACACATACAGTCACCCAAGGCCGGAATTGAACCCAGGTCCCTGGTGCTGTGAGGCAGCAGTGCTAACCACTGTTGCACTATGCTACCACCCAAGGGAGGAGGAGTGGCAATTAAAGTCAAAGTTAAAGTTTATTTATTAGTCACAACTAAGGCTTACATTAATACTGCAATGAAGTTACTATGAAATTCCCACAGCCCACAGTCCGGCACCTGTTTGGGTTAATGTACCTAACCAGCACTGTGGGAGGAAACCGGAGCACCCAGAGGAAATCATGCAGACACAGGAAGAACATACAAACTCCATACAGACAGTGACCCAAGCCGGGAATCAAACCACTACCGCTAACCACTGCCGCTAACCACTACTGCTAACCACTGTGCTCCTGTGCCACCCTTGAAACCTCCCTTGGACCTCCACTCAGGACTCTGAGGTTGTCCTGCCTTTGTGAATCCCCTTTGTCTTTGACCCCTTCAACCTCACCCTCTGTCACTGCAGAGGGAGCAGCTGCCCCACAGCAAGACTGATGTGGAGATGGCAGCATTGGACTGCGATCGGCACAGTAAGGAGTCTCATAACACCAAGTTAAAGTCCAACAGGTTTATTTGGTTGCACAAGCTTTCGGAGTATCGCTCCTTCTTTAGGTACACAGCAGGACAGACAGGGTAAGGTGGAGCCCTCCAGGCCTTGGGTCTCCAGAGGATGGTCGCCAAGGTCAACCAAGGTGACAGGCCAACTGATCAGCAGGCAGCCCCCACCCCAGCTGTGGATGTCAGGGAGTTCCAATTTCACAAATGGTTGCATGAGTATGTTATGAATGTCACACATATCAAACATTTATAAAGATAGTTCACTTGCATTTTAATATGTGGTATATTTGCTGTCACCTGGCACTTTGGCACTCACCTGATGAACTGCTGTGAAAGTTTGTGCTACCAAATAAACTTGTTGGACTTTAACCTCGTGTTGTGAGACTTCTTACTGTGCCTACCCCAGTCAAACACTGGCAACTCCATATCATGGTATATTTGCAGTAGTCCTTTTCACAGCCTTTCCCCATGCTTCTTCTTCCTGGGGACACCCTGTGAGAGAGGCAGCTGCAGGGAGGTGAGGGCATTTACCAGGAGCTCTTTTGAGCCACATGCAAGAGCCCTCCCTCACACATGAGTCTTTGCCCTTCACACTCCCAACTGCCCCAAGACCTGAGCATTTTGAAAAGGACATGTTGGGGTTCCCCTTTGTTGGGGTACTGCCCAAACTTCAGACAATACAAGGCTCATGAAAGATCTGGAGAATTCCATCACAAGGCTCTGCATGATTGTGAGTGGCTAGCCATGGTGGTAATAAAATTCTATCTGAGCTCTAACACCTTTTTCCCTCCCCCTGTCACCCATCTAGGCTGGCACCCTCTCTCCACCTCTTTATTCCTCTCCCACCCACCTTTCACATTAGTCCCTTCCTTCACCCCACCAGACCCTAGCCATGCAATGGCGCCTCCTGTAGCCTTCCACCTGCAGCTAGATGATCCTGGAAGACATTGCTGGTTGAAGATGTACTGCAGAAACTCACCAAGGCTCCTTAGACAACATTTTCCAAACCAATAACCACTGCCATTTAGAAGGTCAAGGGCAGCAGATGCAAGGGAACACCACCACCTGGAGATTCCGCTCCAAGCCACACGCCATCCTGACTTGGAAAGAGATCACTGTTCCTTCACTATCTCTGGGTCAACATCCTGGAACTCCCCCTTAATAACATTATGGATGTGCCACACAGACACGGGGAGAATAAACGTAAATTCCACACAGACAGTCACCCAAGCTAGGAATTGAACCTAGGTCCCTCGTGCTGTGAGACAGCACTGCTAACCACTGTGCCACTCCAGTTGAAAAGGCTAAAGGGAGCAGATTCAACAGTAACTTTTAAAACACAATTAGATATATTCCTGAAAAGGAACATTTAGAACATAGAACATAGAACATTACAGCGCAGAGCAGGCCCTTCGGCCCACGATGTTGCGCCGACCAGCTTTTAAAAAAAAAACAACACTAACCCACTAATCTAAACCAATCCCATTTAGTCCATAAACCTATCCACAGATCTCTTAAACGCCCCCAAACTAGGTGCATTTACAATTGCAGCTGGCAGGGCATTCCAGTCCCTCACCACCCTCTGGGTAAAGAACCTACCCCTGACATCAGTCCTATAACTAACCCCCCTTAATTTAAAGCCGTGCCCCCTCGTGCTAGCTTTCTCCATCCTAGGAAAAAGGCTATCACTATCCACCCTGTCTAAACCTCTAATCATCTTATATGTTTCAATAAGGTCCCCTCTTAGCCGCCTTCTTTCCAGCGAAAACAACCCCAAATCTCTCAGTCTCTCCTCATATGACCTCCCCTCCATACCAGGCAACATCCTGGTAAACCTCCTCTGCACCCTCTCCAAAGCCTCCACATCCTTCCTGTAATGTGGGGACCAGAACTGCACACAATACTCCAAGTGCAGCCGCACCAGAGTTGTGTACAGTTGCATCATGACGCTGCCACTCCTAAATTCAATCCCCCTACCAATAAACGCCAAGACACCGTATGCCTTCTTAACAACCCTATCTACTTGATTCCCAACTTTCAGGGATCTATGTACACATACACCTAGATCCCTCTGCTCCTCCACACTATTCAAAGTCCTCCCGTTAGCCCTATACTCAACACATCTGTTATTCCTACCAAAATGAATTACCTCACACTTCTCCACATTTGCAATATGATGGGAAAAGAGCAGGAGGATAGGACTATAATTCAAAAGCTCATTCCAAGAACCTGCACAGGCACCATAGCTTTCTTCAGTGCCACATATTTCCATAAGTCTACATTCTCTGTCTGTTTTATTTTAAGAGACTGCTGCAATTGAAATGATCCCAATTAAGATAATTTAAAAGGATATCCCTCAGACTGAAAAGAAACACAGAACAAAAAACAGACAATAATCTTTATGTTGAGCTATAATAATGAGACAAAGCAATTTGAGCGTCTTCCTGTACTGGCAGTATCCAATACTGGCTGATTTTCTCAATAGCAGCAAGGACACCCAAATCTATAGACGGCTGTGCATAAAGCTCAATATTGCCAGGGTCTGAATTTCAAACTATCATTGTCATTCTGGTATTTAGTTTCTTTGAATTCCAATGTCTCCCAAGCCTGTAGTGGTCATATTAATATGTAAATGTCAGGGTAATACCAAAAATGAAGCATACAATCGCATGCATATTTGCAACGAGCACTAGGGAGGATGCTGTGAGTTAACTATTTATTAAAACAGCCAGTAAGGCAATAAGTCATGGTGGCACAGTGGTTAGCACTGCTACCTCACAGTATAAGGGAGTCAGGTTCAATTCCCACCTTGGGTCAATTGAGTCTGTGTAGAGTCTGCATGTTTTCCTCATGTCTCTGTTGGTTTCCTCCAGGTGCTCTGGTTTCCTTCCATGGTCCAAAAGACATGCTGGTTAGTTGCATTGGCCATGCTAAATTCTCCCTCAGTGTACCCAAACAGGTGCCAGAATATGGCAACTGGGGGATTTTTTGCAGTAACATCATTGCAGTGTTAATATAAGCCTACTTGTGATATGAATTAATAAACTTTAAAAAAAAGGTTTTTTAGAAACTGTGAGAGTCTATTTCAAAATCCAATAGCTTTTTTTTGTTAGTTTGTTGCTGGTGTTGTTATAGAAGAATGGATGGTGTTATAGAGGAATGGATAATACAAGAATTCCACCTTAGGAAGAGCTGCAGGAATTGGGGACAGTCTGTCACAGGGTCGTAATAAGGGATATTGTTTGCTGCTGTTTTGTTCAGAACATGGAGGAGGTAGATTTTCCAGATATTGAGATTTGTCGAATTATGTTGAGTTGTGTCAAGTTGTGTTGTGTTGCATTGCATTGCATTGAGTTGTGTTGTGTTGCATTGCATTGTGTTACGCTGCATTGTGTTGTGTTGCATTGTGTTGCATCACATTGCATTGTGTTGCACTGTGTTGCATTGCATTGTGTTGTGTGGTGTTGCATTGCATTGCATTGTATTATGTTGCATTGTGTTGCATTGCATTGTGTTGCAATGTGTTGCATTGCATTGTTTGTGTTGCATTATTTTGCATTGCATTGTTTGTGTTGCATTATGTTGCATTGCATTGTGTTGCATTATGTTGCACTGTGTTGTGTTGCATGTGTTATATTGCACTGTGTTGCATTATGTTGCATTGGGTTGTGTTGCATGTGTTATATTGCACTGTGTTGCATTGTGTTGCACTGTGTTGCATTGCATTGCATTGTTTGGTGTTGCATTTTGTTGCGTAGTGTTGCATTGCAATGTGTTGTGTTGCATTGTGTTGCGTTGCATTGCATTGAGTTGTGTTACATTGTTTTGCATTGCATTGTGTTGCATTGCATTGTGTTCTGTTGTGTTGCATTGTGTTGTGTTGCATTATGTTGCATTGCATTGTGTTGTGTTATATTGTGTTGCATTGCGTTGAGTTGCATTGCATTGAGTTGTGTTGCGCTCGTTTGTGTTGCATTGTGTTGCATTGCATTGCATTGAGTTGTGTTGTGCTGGTTTGTGTTGCATTGTGTTGCATTGCATTGCATTGTGTTGTGTTGTTTTGCATTGTGCTGCATTGTGCTGTGTTGCATTGCACTGTGTTGTGTTGTGTTGCATTGCATTGTGTTGTGTTGCATCATGTTGCATTGCATTGCGTTGCATTGTAGTATATTGTGTTGTTTTGCATTGCATTGTGTTGCATTGCATTGTGTTGTGTTGCATTGTGTCGCGTTGTGTTGCATTGCATTGCGTTGTGTTGTATTGTTTTGCATTGCATTGTGTTGCACTGCATTGCATTGTCTTATGTTGTGCTGTTTTACGTTGCTTTGTGTTGTTTTGCATTGCTTTGTGTTGTGTTGTGTTGCATTGCATTGCATTATGTTGTGTTATGCCAAGACAATTCTTCAGCGGCTGGAGAGAATTGGTACTTCCAATATGGCAGGAGATTACCAAATTCACACAGGAAAAAAGGGAGATGCCAACAACATAGTACAGTGGAATCATTCATGTGTTCAAAGTTCCAATTTCCAAATAGCCAGTTGGCTTCTGTGAACTGACCCAAAATAATATATTGCAGAACTTCTCCCAATGAAGTCAACTCCATAAACGCAATAAAACATGGGAAATTTTCCTCTGAGCTTCCTGCGCCCACCAATATGTGGCAAAATCAACTATCATTCCTTACCTGGCATTACATTTCCCTTTCCCTGCTCACATCAAGAGCGCAACTGCCCCAACCACTACCTCATGTAAATGCAAAGAAAGAACTGTGGCTAACTCCCTGCAATCCACCCTGTTGCCCAGGGACACACTAACGGAGATATTTGGCACATGGCAATGGGGATAATGGCTCCAAATAGAGTGGCATAGTCCCAAGTATATTTGGGCTCAAAATGTACTGCTTAAGACATTGGCCAAGATTGATTAGTGGAGGTAATGGCATTGTGGTATTAACACTAAACTTTTCATCCAGAAACTCATTAATGTTCTGGGTACCTGGGTTTGAATCTCATCATGGCAGATGGTGGAATTTGAATTCAATTAAAAAAACCTGGAATTAAAAATCTACTGATGACCATGAAACAATTGTTGGAAAAACCCATCTGGTTCATTAATGTCTTTTAGGGAAGGAAATCTTCGGTCCTTACCTAGTCTGGGCTACATGTGACTCCAGAGAAAGTGCAATGTAGTTGACTCTCAACTACCCTCCTAGGGGAACTAGGGATGGACAGTAAATCTGGCCAGCCAGCGACACCCATGAATAAAAACAAAGACTTAATTGTCCCGTTGAGTGCTAGAAGGTGTGCTCCTGTTGGCTGACATCTATCCTCTGGAAGACTGTCCTTCAGCCAAACTGGGGCAGATGTGCTAGGCTGCCGGTGAACAAAATAGAACTTCAATCTCACAGTAACAACTTGTCTTTACACAACACCTTCAGTGTAGCTCCAGAGCACTTCACAAGAGCATTATCAAAGAAAATTAATATTGAATCAAATGTTATGTTAAACCAGGTGACCAAAAGCTTGGTCAAAGGAGTGGGTTTACATAACAACCTTAAAGGAAGCGAGTTAGAGAGCTGGAGAGGTCTAAGAAGAAAATTTCAGAGCGTTGTGTCTAGGCAGCTGAATTTTGCCACCACCGGTGAGGAGAGATGTGCAAGTGCCAGAATTGGAAAAAGAAAAGGCTATACCAAGAGGAAGATGGTTGTGGTTGTGAAGGGTGAGTCATTTCAGCTCCAGGACATCTCTGCAGGAGTCCCTCAAGGTAGTGTCCGAGGCCCAACCATCTTCAGACGTTTCATCAATGACCTTCACTCCATCATAAGGTTAGAAGTGGGGATGTTCACTGATGATTGCACAATGTTCAGCACCATTTTAACTCCTCAAATACTGAAGCAATCCATGATCAAATGCAACAAGGTCTGGACAATATCCAAGCTTGGGTTGACAAGTGGCAACTAACATTCACACCACACAAATACAAGGCAATGACCATCACCAATAAGAGTCACTCTAACTACCGCCCCTTGACATTCAATAGTATTACCATCACTGAATCCCCCACTGTCAACATCCTTGGGATTACCATTGACCAGAAACTCAACTGGACTCATCACATTAACAGTGCCTACAAAAGCAGGTCAGAGGCTAGGAATACTGCAGACAGTAACTCATCTCCTGACTTCCCAAAGCCTATCTACCATCTATAGGCACAAATCAGGAATGTGATGGAATACTCCCCCCATTTTCCTGGATGGGTGCAGCTCCAACAACACTCAAGAAGCTTGACACCATCCAGGACAAAGCAGCCTGCTTGATTGGCACCACATTTACAAACATCCACTCCCTCCACCACCGACGCTCAGTAGCAGCAGTGCATATGATTAACAAGATGCACTGCAGCAATTCACCAAAGATCCTCAGACAGCACCTTCCAAACCTACGATCACTTCCATCTAGAAGAACAAGGGCAGCAGATACATGAAAACGCCTCAACCTGCAGGTTCCCCTGCAAGCCACTCATCATCCTGACTTGGAAATGTATCGCCATTCCTTCGCAGTTGCTGGGTCAAAATCCTGGAATTCCCTCCCTAACGGCACTGTGGGTCAATCCACAGCACATGGACTGCAGCGATTCAAGAAGGCAGCTCATCACCACCTTTCCAAGGGCAGCCAGAGATGGGCAATAATTGCTGGCCAGCCAGGGTCGCCCATGTCCCACGAATGAATTTAAAAAAGTTGCATCGCAATCATTTGTATAATCAACAGGAGCAGTGGGAAATGCTAATCTGTGTTTTTGAATTCTGTTTTAATTTCAATTAAACATTTTCTTCCCTACTCAGTCAGTAGAATGTTGAAAATAAGACAAGATTTGGATCTAATTATGAAACAAATGTGTTTGTTTCGACGCCAACTTGAAGTTTTAAACATAGTTCCACAGACCTGGAGAAAAAGTAACGCCAGGATGGCTTCGTTCCAACAGGATGCAATCCCGTTAAAAACATGACCTTAATCACCTAACCGATAAACTGCTACAAGCAACTTAAAAAAGAAATCAGTCTCTTAAATTACTTACCCAGCTGGACAAATCAAACAGGACAGGTTAGAAAAATACTATTAATCAAGATGTTGTTTTCAAGGCACCAAGCCAGTTGATTTGATCTTGAATGCATTCATTGCCTGCAAGGGTGGAAGCAGATTCAATAGTAACTTTCAGAAGGAAATTGGATATAAACCTGAAAAGGAAAGATTTGTGGGGCTGTAGGAAGAGAGCAGGGGAGTTGGACAAATTGAATGGCTCTTTGGAGCCCGAATTGAATGGATCTGAGGGGATCTCACAGACACTTATAAAATTCTAACAGGGTTAGACAGGGTAGATTCAGAAAGAATGTTCCCAATGGTGGGGCAGTCCAGAACTAGGCATCATAGTTTGAGAGTAAGAGGTAGAACTTTTAGAACTGAGGTGAAGAGAAATTTCTTCCCCCAGAGGGCAGTGATTGTGTGAAATTCACTACCACAAAATGTAGTTGAGGCCAAAAGAAGAAATTAGATACTGGTCTTGGGGCTGAAGTGATCAATGGGTATGGGGGAAAGAGGGGAGATAAGGATATTAAATTTGATGATCAGCCATGATCAAAATGAATGGTAAAGCAGGCTCGAAGGGCTGAATGGCCTACTCCTGTTTCTACTTTCTATGTTTCTAAGTTTCTAAGAACAGGCACCGCTACTATGGGGCTGAATGACCTCCTTCCGTGCTGTAAGGTTCTGACAAGTAAGTTCTGGTAAGAGTGATCCACAGCCGTCTGTCGTAGTTTCTCTACCATTTAACTTCCAGTCTGCCACAATTCTAATGTAGGTCTGTGGAAGACCAATTTGTAAAAGCGAATTGTCTTATCCAACATAGGTTGTTTAACCAACATTGATAATCTGGTCATTTATCCACTGCAATTTGTGGGACCTTGCAGTCCATAATTTTTTGGCTTTACTCATTTTCAGGATGTGGGTGGTGCTGGCAAGGTGAGAGCTTATTGCCCATTCCCTGTGATCCTTGAGAAGTTAGTCCTGAAACTTCTCTTGAATTTTTGCACTCAGTGTCGTCACGACACTTTCACAGGACTGTTAGGCAGGGAGTTCCAGGAGCACCATGTCTCCCTACATTAGACAGCGACTGCAAAAAAATTGCTTCGGGATGTCCTGAGGGTAAGTACATCTCCTTTCATTGTTTCTATATATACAAAAAAATTGCTTTTGCCATTGATAAGCAAACCTTCAAAACTAATTTAAAATCTGCCATTTATAAAACTGAGTGAATGACCTGATTTTAACACATCAGTGAATAGCAAAGGCCATAGCTGGAGATTCAGCGTGAGTGAACTCATCTTATTTTGATCAGCACACACCCAGCTAATAAGCAAGGGAAGATTCAAGGATTGAAGATATCCCTAAGACTCATTGATGGTAGATCAACTCTATCTGTGGTGCATTAACCTGTTATTCAAAGTCCAGGGCCCAACTCATTGATAACAAAACAAAAAAGTTTTGGCAGGTTTTCAGCTGTGAGAACTGAATGCTAATGAATCTATTCCAAATGATTTTGATACTTTTGTAAGAAAAAAGGATTTGCATTTCTTTAAATGTTTTTCACAGTCTCATGTGCTAGTCCCTTCACCTGCTCAAATATGTCATTTCATGTCATATTTAATTTCATAATGGCTCTGTGAAGGACCTTGCAATATTTTGTTGTGTTTAAGATTCTGCAGTCCCATCTGTGGTGGGACCCATTGTGAGCAAGAATGAAAAATTTGGCATTTAGGACAAAACTCCACTGACTTTCAGCGGCACCAGAAAATCCCAGCCGCAAATGGGGACGGAGAATTTTGGCCACTATCTAAATACAAGTTGTTGTTATTCAAGAGCACTCACTTCTATAGTACAGTGGGTGCTTCAGACAGCTAGGTGCAACACTGTGATAATGACTGGATTTTTATTTTAAATGGTGTTAATGGAGGGGTAAAGATTGGTCAGGAATCTGGGGCGAGCTCTTCTGTTCTACTTAAATAGTAAAAAGCCTGACAACACCAGGTTTTAGTCCAACCTATTTATTTGATAATATACTCGCAAGCTTTCGGGTTAGCCCCTTCGTCACCTGGAGGAAAATGTGGGTGATCTGATTAGTAAGTTTGCAGATGACACAAAGATTGGCAAAATTGTTTATAGTGCCAGTGATTGTCAGAGGATATAACAAAATATAGACAGATTGGAGACTTGGACACAGAAATGGCAAATGGAGTTTAATCCGGACAAATGCGAGATGATGCATTTTGGAGGATCAAATTTAAGTATGAATTGTACTGTAAATGGCAGAACCCTTAGGAACATAAAAATACAGAGGGATCTGGGCACGCAGGTCCACAGTCCCCTAGAAGTGGCAACACAGGTGGCCAAGGTTATTAAGAAGGCATATGATATGCTTGCCTTCATCCGATGGGGCACTGAGTTCAGGAGTTGGGAAAGCATATTGCAGCTATATAAAACCTTGGTTGGGCTGCATTTGGAGAATTGTGTGCAGTTCTCATCACCACATTATCAGAAGGATATGGAAGCTTTGGAGAGACAGTGCAAAAAAGGTTCACCAGGATGTGGCCTGGTCTCAAGGGCATTGGCTAGAGAAGAGTTTGAATAAACTAGGATTATTTTCATTGGGAAGACGGAGGCTGAGGGGAGACCTGATAGAGGTCTGCAAAATTATGAAAGGCATAGACAGGATGGATAGTCAAAGGCTTTTTCCAAGGGTGGAATTGTCAACTACAAGGGGGCACAGGTTCAAGGTGAGCAGGTGAAGTTTTTCACGCAGAGTGTGGTGGTGCCTGAAACGTGCTGCCAAAAGATGTGGTGGAAACAGGCACATTAGCAACATTTAAGAGGCGTCCGAATGGGTACACAAATATGGAGGAAATAGAAGGATATAGACCGAGTAAGTATAGAAGGTTTTTTTACAGTTAGGGCATCATGATTGGCATAGGCTTGGCAGGCCGAAGAGCCTGTTCCTATGCTGTATTTTTCTTTGTCCTTTGTTCTTTGTAGACTGCTTACCCAATGTATTAATTATACAGCAATTCACATTGCATCATATTTATAAAGCAGAAGCAAATGGACAAAGTGGTCAAGAAGGCATATGGCATGCTGGCCTACATCAGTCAGGGCATTGAGTATAGGAATTGGAAAATCATGTTGCAGCTGTATAAGACTTTGATTAGGCCGCATTTGAAATATTATGTACAATTATGGTCACCACACTACCGGAGAGATGTTGATGCACTGGAAAGGGTGCAACTGATGAAGCCTAGCACATAAGCCTGATTTTGTGAATGGATTTTGAACAGGAGTTTAATTCTATAAGAGGAACGTTGCTTGAATTGGAACAAATAGAGATATGTTAGCAGTTAAGAACTGTACCTTGTCATGTTTAAGTATTGTTTAAATGTTAAACTGATTAATTTATTATAGTTAAACTCTATTGTTAAATAAAGTTCATTTTGATAAAAGCTTCCTAGCGTGTCAATAGAATTCTACCTGCAATAAAATACCTTATCCTCACACTAATGCCAAAATAGTAAATAGTTGGGGATTAGTCTAATTTCATTGTATACCTTGGGGTTTCTGATCCTTATCCTCACAGGTTCATTTGTTTGCAGTAACTCCCCAATTATAATTCACATAAGGTTATTGAGACTTAACCATAAGCCAAAAAAAACCTTAAATTATGAATTTAGAAAATTTATTAATCATTAGAAGGGTAACAAGTCAGAAAGATAAAAAGCAAAGTATCAATTAACAGCAATTAGCAGTAATTAACTATAAGAGGAGGAAATTTCATTTTGACAACTGAACAGGTTCTCACCACCCTTCTCAGACCAAGTCATGAAGTGACAATTCCAAAATTATCGAAAACAGTTCTTAACACTTCTCTGTAAACATCTCTCTTTCTCCCTTGCTACCCACATCTTTCTCTCATCTCATACCTCTCTTTACATCTCTTTCTTACATTTCTCTGTTTTACATTTCTCTCTCCCTGTTTATGCCTCTGTCTGTTCTTATTCAAAACGGCTACTCAAGACCTCTTTCTTATACCTTAAAATATTAAAAGCCCACCTTGGCTAATTGCTAGAAGATAGCAAATTGGTCTACAACTTGTCAATAATGAAATAAGAGTTAGTCCCTTGGTTTTCAGTTAATTATGCACATTATCTCAGCTTTAAGATAATGATGCTCCAAACTATACTTCTTACGAGGGGTAGGCTGTATCTTGATCAATAATTGGTCAACATAGCTGTCTGTCACTTGGAGTTGCAGTCCCTTAGATAAGGGCCTACTCAGTTCTCCTGGAAAATCTTTTGAGTAAACAATTAAACTAAATCATATTAACTGAGGGGCAAATTAAAAGTGGCAGCTCCCAAAAAGAAGGGGACTGCCTGAAACAAAAAACAAAGCAGAAAGGAAACTTAAAATGTCAAACTAAAATGTGATTAACGGGCTTGGTAATACACATCAGCCTCTGCGGTATCCAATGAACATGGAAGGCCTCCACGGTGCCATCAGACACCAGATGCTCCCTCTCCAGGGACATCTGGCCGTGAATGTAGCTGTAGTAGTCAGGCAGACAGTCGGGTCAGACGACACCCTTGATTGCCCGCTGCGTGGACCTGTTGATGGCAAGTTTGGCCAGGCCCAGGAGCAGGCTTTCTGTTCTCCTAGTCAAGGTTAATGTACATGTTATCTCTTTATTCTGTGGTCTGAGAAACACACGATCTTATTCCAAACAGCACCTTAAGAATCCATAAATAATCAAGTGTTAATAATATGTTTATAAGTATAAAAGTTTGCAACATTTGTGTTCCAGATTACATTTCCAGCCTTTCTAATAAGTCTTTTAATGAATTACATATTCTTTAATTGTTTCACAATTAAAGCAGTCTACTTAATCTGGTTAGTTTCCAGTAATATTGGTTCGGTTTTTACTGAAATGTCTTCCTCATCAATTTTAGCAGAAAATGCTTAAGAATGTAATCATTCAAATCACAAAATAATAGACTAAAACTAGTGATTTCCAAACTACCAACACCTTGCCAAATAAAGAAGCCTTGACCTATTCAATGCTGTTGCTGGTAAGAACATTTCTGTTCTGGTATCATCCTGGTAAATCTGTTTTGCTGCTTCTCCGGTGCCTCTATGTACATTTTGTAATATGGAAATAAGAAATTAGCATAGTATAAATCAAAACAATATAAGTTTAACATCTCTCCTTTGCTACTCCTCTAGAAAGGATCCTTAGAGGGGAGTTTTCCCTTCCCACCCACCATGGGAATTGTAATGGGCAGTGGGGGAGGACCACACAAAGATTCATGGTCCCCTCACACCTCCCTTCCTTCTCCTTCCCTTCCTTCCTTCTCTTTTCCCTCTCCCTCCCTACCCCTTCCTTCCTTCCCTCACTTCCCCTTCCTCTCTCCCTCCCCCAACACTCCAAACTTTGCTTTATGAACTAATCCATTATCATCTGCCATTTCTGCTGCTAACCTAACAGTTTTAACCCTATGTTCTTCCACATGAGTTCTCACTACTTCGGGAGGTGAATTTTTAAACTCCAGCAAAACAACCAGTTCTCAAAGAGCACCATATGTCTGGTCTATTTTCAAGGTCCTTATCAAAGTTACTTTGATTTTGATTTGATTTACTAGTGTCACATGTATTGGTATATAGTGAAAAATATTGTACCTTCTGCATTATACAGACAAAGCAAACCATTTATTGAACAGGAAAGAGAGAATGCGGAATGTAATGTTACAGTCATAGCTAGAGTGTAGAGAAAGGTCAACTTAATGCAAGGTAGGTTCATTCAAAAGTCTGATGGCAACAGGGAAGAAGCTGTTCTTGAGTCAGTTGGTACGTGTCCTCAGACTTCTATATCGTTTTCCCAATCAAAGAAGGTGGAAGGTGTATAGGATCCTTGATTATGCTGGCTGCTTTTCCGAGGCAGTGGGAAGCATAGACAGTGTTGTTGGGTGATTTGAATGATGGGCTGGGCTTCGTTCATGACCCTTTGTAATTTCTTACAGTCTTGGAAAGAGCAGAGTCATATCAAGCTGTGATACAACCAGAAAGAATGCTTTCTATAGTATATCTGAAAAAGTTGGTGAGAATCGTAATGGACATGCCAAATTTCCTTAGTCTTCTGAGAAAGTAAAGGCATTGGTGGGCTTTCTTAACTATAATGTCACCATGGGGGGACCAGAACAGGTTGTTGGTGATCTGGATACCTAAAAACCTGAAGCATTTCTACTTCATCCCCATTGATGTTGACAGGGGCATGCCCTCCAATGTGCTCCCTTAAGTCGATGACCATCTCCTTCATTTTGTTGACATTGAGGGAGAGATTATTGTTGTTGCACCAGTTCACCAGATTCTCTATTTCTGTCTGTACTCCGTCTCTTCTTTGTTTGAGACCTGACCTGCCAGGGTGGTGTCATCAGCAAACTTGAAAATCGAATTGGAGAGGAATTTGGATGCACTGTCACAGGTGTATAAGGAGTATAGGAAGGGGCTGAGGACACAGCCTGTCGGGCATCACTATTGAGGATGATCATGGAGGAGGCGTTGTTATCTATCCTTACTGATTGTGGTCTGTGGGTTAAGAAGTTCAGGATCTAGACTCAGAAGGAAGGGCTGAGCCCCAGACCATGGAGTTTGGAGAAGAGTTTCATAGGAATAATAGTGTTGAAGGCTGAGCTGTTGTCGATAAAAAGGAATCTGCCATAGGTGCCTTTGTTATCTAAGTGTTCCAGGGTTGAGTGCAGAGCCAAGGAGATGGTGTCTGCTGTGGATCTGTTACCACTGTTATCACAGCCCACTATGAACTGTAGTGGATCCAAGCAACCTGAGAGGAGAGAATTGATTCATGCCATGACTAATCTTTCAAAGCACTTCATAATGATGCAAATTCTATGTACGTTTGACCAGGTTCTTTCCTTCGATTCCTAAACTGTTGTCTGCAGGCTACTGGCACCAGTTCAAATGCACTTAAGGTGGCTTTTTTCACCTCATCATAATCCCTAGATACCTCCTCTGATAATAATGTTCACTAGATCTTCCAACCAACTTTGTTTGAATCAATAATACCTGCATAATCTGTACCCATGGCATTTGTTTATTTACTTCCTCAAATGAAATGAAAAAGGCTTCTACATCCTTCTCATCAAACCTTGGTAATGCTTGGACATATTTAAACAGAACCCCACCAGGCCTTTGACTATGATGCATTTGCTCTTTCTCAATGCTGTTAATATTGCTCCCAACCTTTACGTATACCTTCAGTATTTTAAATAGACTTTCACTTTTCAATTCCAATTTCCGAAGTTCAAATTCTCTTCTCTTTTTCATTTTTCTTCTGCTTTTAATCACAATTCAAACTCTTTCATTTCCTTTTCATGTTCAAGCTGTTTTAATTCCTTTTCTCTTTGTTCATCTCTCTTTTTCCCATTTGCTTTTCTCTCTCTTTCTTTTGCCTCTAATTCAAGCTGTTTCATTTGTATTTGAATTCTGGCCTTTTCCAAATATTTCCAAATGTGTTTCTGGCAATTTTAAATGTTAAGCTATCACTGCAATTATCTCCATCTTCCTTATCCCTTCAGGTAATGTCAACTGCAGCTTATTTGCAAAAGCTTCAACCACCTTTTGTAAATTACCCTAAGTGACTTCCGCCACTCCCAGGAAACTATTAGCCACTGAAAAAGTCATTATTCCACAAGATATTCCCTATTTAAACCAACCAAATTCAACACCTGAAAAGAAAACACAAATATACACACCCCCAACTATAAGTCCAAAATCCCAAACCAAACAAGGAATATAGATCTTATAGATTATATATTATAAAGGAATATAATTTATAAAAGAGTCTTTTGCCCTTTATGTATTTGTAGAAGCTCTTTGCCTTATCTGCCAAAACAATCTTGTGTCCCCTTTTTGCCCTCCTGATTTCTCTCTAAGCTCTTCAAGGGATCCACTTGAGAGGGAGAGAGTAAGATCTCTTAAGGATCAACGAGGTCATCTATGTGCAGAACCATAAGACATGGGTGAGATTCTAAATAAATATTACTTGTCAATATTCACTGTTGAGAAAAGCATGGATGTTAGAAAACTTGGGAAAATAAATAATGATGTCTTAAGAAGTGTACATATAACAGAGAAGGAGGTGCTGGAAGTCTTAAAGCACCTCAAGGTAGATATATTCCTGAGACCTGATGAAGTGTATCCCAGGATACTGTGAGAGGCTAGGGAGGATTTTGTGGGCCCCCTAGAAGAGATATTTGAATCATCGATAGTCACAGGTAAGGTGCCTGAAGATTGGAGGGTGACAAATGTTGTGTCTTTGTTTAAGAAGGGCTGCAGGGAAAAGCTTGGGAACTACAGGCCGGTGAGCCTTACATCTGTAGTGGGTAAGTTGTTAGAAGATAGGCTGAAAGACAGGATCTACAGACATTTAAAGATGCAAGAACTGATTAAGGACAGTCAGCATGGCTCTGTGAGTAGAAAATCATGTCTCACAAATTTGATTGCATTTATTGAAGGGGTAACCAAGAACGTAGATGAGGGCAGTGCGGTTGATCTTGTCTACATGGACTTTAGCAAGGCCTTTGACAAGGTACCGCTTGGTAGGTTGTTGCATACGGTTAAATTTCACAGGATCCAGGGTGATGTAGCCAAATGGATACAAAATTGGCTTGATGACAAAAGGTAGGTTACAAAGGGTTGTTTTTCAAACTGGAGACCTGTGGCCAGTGGAGTGCCTCAGGGATCAGTGCTGTGTCCACTGTTATTTGTCATTTATATTAATGATTTGGATGAGAATTTAGTAGGGATGGTTAGTAAATTTGCAGATGACACTAAGATTGGTGGCACAGTGGACTGTGAAGAAGGTTATCTAGAATTGCAATGAGATCTTGATTAATTGGGCTGGTGGGCTGACAAATGGCAGATGAAGTTTAATTTAGATGAATACAAGGAGATGCATTTTGGGCGATCAAACCAGGGTAGGATTATTCAGTTAATGGTAGGGCACTGGGGAGTGTTACAGAACAAAGAGATCTAGAGGTACAGGTTCATAGCTCCTTGAAAGTGGAGTCACAGATAGACTGAGTGGTGAAGAAGGCATTTGGCATGTTTGGTTTCATTGGTCAGAACATTAAATACAGCAGTTGGGACATCTTGTTGGTAAGGCCACACTTGGAATACAGTGTACAGTTCTGGTCACTCTATTATAGAAAGGATATTATTAAACTAGAAAGAGTGCAGAAGAGATTTACTAGGATGTTACTGGAACTTAATGGTTTGAGTTATAAGGAGAGATTGGACAGAATGAACCTTTTTCTCTGGAGCCTAGGAGGCTTAGGGTGATCTTATAGAGATCTATAAAATAACGAGAAGCAAAGATCAGCTAGATAGTCAATATCTTTACCCAAAGGTAGGGAAGTCCAAAACTAGAGGACATAAATTTAAGGTGAGAGGGGAGAGATACAAAAGGGTCCAAAGGGGTACTTTTTCCACACAGAGGATGGTGAGTCCTGGAACAAAAGTTGAAGTTTATTTACTAGTCACAAGTAAGGCTTACATTAACACTGCAATGAGGTTACTGTGAAATTCTCCTAGTCGTCACACTCCGTCACTGTTTGGGTCAATGCACCTAACCAGCACATCTTTCAGAATGTGGGGGAAAACTGGAACACTCAGAGGAAACCCACGCAGACACGGGCAGAACGTGCAAAACTCCACACAGGCAGTGACCCAAGCTGGGAATCAAACTTGGGTGTCTGGCATTGTGAAGCAGCCACGCCAACCATTTTGTTACCGTGCCATCCAAGGTAGTAGTAGAGGCAGGTACAATTTTGTCTTTTAAAAAATGTTTAGATAGTTACATGGCTGCGATGGGTATAAAGAGATATGGGCAATTGGGACTAGCTTAGGAGTTAAAAAATGAGCGGCATGGGCAAGTTGGGCCAAAGGTCCTGTTTCCATGCTGTAAACCTCTATGACTCTATGCCTTTGTACCAGGTAAGACTCTAACCAGTGCAGAATTTTCCCCTCGACTCTAATTGACTCCAGTTTTGCTTGGGTTCCTTGGTGCCATACTCAGTCAGATGCTGCCTTGATGTGAAGGACAGATACTCTCAGTGTACCTCTTGCATTCAGCTCTTTTGTCCATGTTTGGACTATGGCTGCAATGAAATCAGAAGCTGAGTGACCCTGGCAGAATCCAAACTGGCATCACTGAGCAGATTGATTCTGAGTAAATGCTATTTGATAGCACTGTCAACCACTCTGTCCATCACTTTACTGATGTTGAAGAGTAGGCTAATGGGGTGGTATTGCCCGGGTTGGATTTGTCCTGCTTTTTGTGGACAGGACACACTTTTGCAGTTTTCCACATTGCTGGGTAGATGTGGCTATACTGAAACAACTTTGCTAAGGATGCAGCTAGTTCTGGAACATAAGTCTTCAGTACTAGTTTCGGTAGTGTTGGAATGTTGTAAGAGTGGGTGGAAGTTGGTTGGCAACATGGGGTGGACATTATCTTGAAGGTGACGCACACCATTTTTCAAATCTGACCTTGATCACACAATTAGTCAATCCCTCAAAGTGGGAGGAGATCCTCTGGGTGGGGGAGTTCAAGGTCAGCACAAATGGCTGACTAAAGGATTACCCAAATAGTTATGAGGCAACTGGATGTCAATCATGCGCCATTGTGTTCTCCTCTCCATGGTGAAACCCACACAGCAACAGGTTTGTTCCTGAATGGTGGGCGTCATAACAATGAGATTCTATCACCTTCTGGAGTTGTTGTTCGTTCTGCCATTTACTCACTGCAGTCAGGGACAGGAGTGAAAGGATGTGGTTGCCTCCAAGGGGCATGGCTGGTGTGTAGAGCCAACTTGCGACCTCAGCCCTCCATCCTCTCTGGTGAATGGTCATGGCTGACACGGAATCATGTGGTTAGTCTTAACATGCTGCCAAGGCAGTGGTCTCTTTGTAGAGTCTGGAGGGTAGTGGAGGCAAGTGGAATTGTTTTAGGAGAGGCATCTTGCAGCTGGATCTGTTCACCCTGGCCAAAGAGCAATGTCTCCATGTGCAATCATGTACGGGAGGGACACTCATCTCTGATCCTTCAGGATATTCTTCATCTAGGAGGGGTCGGATGGGACATTATGTCTACGCAGTTGGATGAAGGGTTTAACATTGGCCAGCTGTCTCTGGCATAGAAGGAAACCTGTCAAGGACATGCTCACTAAAAATATCACTTCAATTCCTTCACAGATGCACTGAGGTGTTGATGATGCTGGCTTCAGGCAACCCTGCCTTGGCAATGGTTCTCATCCAGATGAGGAGAAGGAGGGCCTATTGCAGGTTGGCACAGGACCAGGAGGAGCTGCAAGAAGCCGAGGGCTACGAGAAATTCAAGATGCTATTGAACATTATTCAGGACCAGATCGGAAACTTCACAGTATATTGTGAAGTTAATCTAGACCCTAACTTATTTTTGATTTTAGCATTAGTGCGAACATAAGATGTTTCACTCCAGGTGTGATTCTATTAACGCACTTGGAAGCTTTAACTAAAATAAACTTTATTTAACAACACAGTTAAAATATAACGCACAGAATCAGCTTAACTTATACAACTGAAATATTGAAATTAAAGTCAGTGAGTGTATCATTACGTGACATCTCTTACCCAGCACTGTACCAACCCCTTATGGTGCTATTGCACTCACCCAGCAGCACTCTCTGACACTGAACCCATGGCTAATGTCAGGATACCCTACTTCACCCTCACAAACCGTCCAATGCTGCCAGTGTCGTACCCACCTAGTAAGGCCTCCACATACCTCCAGCTATTCCGCTGCTAGGTGCATCATCCAAACACAGTGCATGTCAATCATTGACATTCTGCCCTCTCTTGTGGCACACAATCGAATAGAGCAAAGAAGAGCTTGCACAGGACATCTTCCAATCCCTACAGAGACTGCATCATGGCTGCTTAGAATCAGGCATCAGTGAGGAGACTCAATAGGTCAAATGGCTTAATTCTGCTCCTATACCTTACAATTTTATAATGTTAAGGTTGGGAATGATGCATATTCCTGTCTTATCTCCCCGTTATCCTGCTATCACACATGATGAGCAAGCTGCTAATGGCATAACCATGAACCACCTGATTCAGAGCCCAACTCCTGCTCCTCACACTCACTTTCTCTTCTGATTTCCTGCTTTCAGACACCCAGGAACTTCCAGTTTGTCAGTCAGTCACAAGAAGGAGAAAGTGGCAGGATAACCCTGTCACTTGATTTGATGCTGTTCAGGTGGGACCCCCGCACATACCACCCAGACTAGTGTTGAGATGGGATCTGTGGCTAGTCACTGGGTATGAGTGGGCTCCAACCAGGCCAGAAAGCTTTGTTTGCTAGCTCGTCAGAGTATATGGGGTCACTAACCGGTCCTGCTGCAGAGGACTCAGGTAAGGATATTGTGGCAGTGGCATAAAGGAGAGGCTGATGGGCACACACACCAAGATGCTTGGTGCATTGGCTGGCCTGCCAGGCAGTCTCCTCTCACAGTCAAGGAGCATGAGTAAGTTAGGTTCTGGTGGCAAAGGGTCTGGTGTAGAGCTTTCCTTCTCTGTAACCTCTGCTCCACCTCCCACTCAGGCTGTAGACCCAGAGGTATTACCACTCCTGCCTCCACCTCTGTTGCAATCTTTATGTAGACAGCTGTCCCAATCCTCTACTGTTCCTGTAAAGATGTATCAACATTTTTTTTGTATTCATTTGTGGGACATGGGCGTCGTTGGCTGGCCAGCATTTATTGCCTATCCCTAATTGCTCTTGAGAAGGTGGTGGTGAGCTGCCTTCTTGAATCACTGCAGTCCATGTGCTGTGGGCTGACCCACAATACCATTAGGGAGGGAATTCTATATCTAGCGACTGCAGGAATTCACAGTGACATTCCATAAATCATTCCATGTTCTTTCCATCCATTTGGCGATGGAAAATGTTCCAGTAATTAAATTTATTTGCAATTTGAATGCCTAGTCCTTTCAGAAGGCCTGCTTTGTCCCAATTTGTGATCCCAGTGTCACATTATTTGGGCTGTCTGGCATCAGAATAGTTTCAAGTCAACATTTTCATGGGACCTGCATATGCGTGTGTCCACAGTAGCACAGTGGTTAGCACTGCTGCTTCACAGCTCCAGGAACCTGGGTTCGAATCCTGGCTTGGGTCACTGTCTGTGTGGAGTTTGCACATTCTCCCTGTATCTGTGTGGGTTTCCTCCTGGTGCTCCGGTTTCCTCCCACAGTCCAAAGATGTGTGTGTAAGGTTGATTGGCCATTCTAAATTGCCACTTAGTGTCCCAGGATGCATAGGTTGGAGGTATTAGTGGGTAAATATATGGAGATAGGCCTGGGTGAGATTGTGGTTGGTGCAGACTCGATGGGCTGAATGGCCTCTTTCTGCACTGTAGGATTTTATGATACATCCTTGGAGAAGATTGTGCGAGCCATCCAGGAGTGCAGCCTGTCCCTGGAAAATCCAGATAGGCCTTTAGAATGCTTATACACATAAATTTCACACTGAAGGGCTTTGAATTTCCCAGAGTTTAGTTGGATTAAATTTCTGTTCATATAATACCAGATGTTGGACAAACTGTATGATAAATCAGAAGCAGTAGAGGGATTGAGAGAGGCGGTGGTAAGGTAAAGTTGTATCTGTGGACCCTCATGTCATGTTTTCGGACATTTCTAACTGTTTTTCTATTACTTTGAGTGTAGATTCCATTGTTGTGCGTATCACTGTCTATAAATTAGCAAGTCTACAGTTCGCTGGATTTCTATTTTGCTTTTGAAATAAATTGAGGGCAACTCAATGTGGTTCAAAGTAACAAAGGATTTATTGCCCACAATGAATAGGTACTTACAATAAAAGAGTCAGACCCAGGATACCACCAAGGGTCATTCCAGGGGTCCGGCACGATCACGGGACCCTCAGGAAACATCCTCTTAAAGGGACCACACTGTCACAGAAATATTGAAGCAACACCTGCTGTCCAGCCGTTCTCTGGCACTCCACCCTTTCCATACACCAACATAGATGGTGAACAATTTGTCCTGGGCTTCAACAGTTGAGTGCTGAACAAATGGGAGAATCCTTAAATCTATACACTACCACCTTTACTATCTCTTTCCCAGCCTCTTTTTATATCTGCAAATGCAGTCAGCCTCAACTTGTACCTTATCCTCTGTAGAGTGGACAAGTCTATCAACTACCTCACCACCTTTCTTTCTTAATTGCAGTGATGTCTTTTGTTAATCTCTTCTTCTAATGTCATGCCCACTTGTTATTCTTCCTGGTGAGTACAAAAGCAAAATAATTCTTCAATAATTCTGCCTCTTCATTGTCATTACCCATAAGTTTAACTTGTGCATCCTTTATTCCTGTCAGTATTTTAATTTCATGTTTGTAGAATATTTTATTCTTTAATTTTAGATTCTTTGATAATTTACTAGTTCCTCTTTGCCTCCCTAGTTGTTTTATTTAAATTTCTTTCCTAACCTTTTCTATTTGTCATCCTCTCATTTATCATTAATGTACTTTGTGTTTTTTTTATCAATTCAATGTTGCCTTATCACTTTATTCGTTAGTTTTTTCATTAGTTGATAGTTTTTTTAGCAGAATATATTTCTCCTTTAGTCTAATTTTCAGTTTTATTTCAGAATCGTTTTATTTGTCCAGTTTATTTTTTTCTCTAGATTAATTCACGTTTCCCCAGAATTACTTTTTTGTTTTTAGTCTTACATATGTCTTTCTCATTCATTGTCTTAAACCTTATTATGCTGTGAATGCTATCGACTAGATGTTCCCCAAAGATTACTTCTCTTATCTGCTCTGGTTCATTTTCCATTCTCAATCCAGCAATGATTCTTCTTTTGTTGGGCTTCTTACTGACTGGATAAGAATGAAGTCCTATACATATTTCAAAAACTCTATTCCCTTTTCCCTTTCACTATATTTTCTTTTCAGTTTATCTTTCCATAACTCTCATTCTCTGTTTCTTCATAGATCTGCTTACATGTCTCTGCCATAATTGCCCTTCAATACTGGTCTATAGCTGGCTTGTCCAACTTCCAGTGTAGGACCCACATTTTAATTTTTCTCACACTCATGGGGTCAATTAGCAAATTTCTCAGAAAATAAGGTACGGCACAACATTAAACATAAATTTCAAAAAAAAATCTGATTTATGAAAAGAAACAACTTGTTCAGAAAAAAAAGACGAACAATAAATTGATAATTTAAAACAAGAGTAATGAACAACGATCACCATTAGAGTGTGAGAGGACAAAAGTGCTTGTGTTCAGCACACTCACTCACCCTCCCCCATTGTGAGAGTAGGTGACAGTGCGTGCTGGTGTGTGGGGGTGGGAATGAATGAGAATCCTGGGACTGGGTGTGAGCCAGATGCACCCTTGCCCTTTCTCTCACTCTTCTCTCTCTCTGACCCACAGACTCACACATACCCCTCTCACAGAAACACACATCCTCATCCTTCTCACACAAACACACATACACTTGTCTCATGCACGCACATAGACATACACATCTCATGCACACATACACGTACACTTCTCACACACACCTCTCGTGCATGCACACACACAAACACACACATCTGACACACACAGATCTTCAGACTTGCTGATGAAGAAAACATAGTTATAATTGTGAACAATTCAGTCTTTGTGCTCTGACACTTTCAAAGTTGTGTTGCACAGAGACACCTGAGGACTCCAAGACTTCTCATTGACACTGAAGACCTACTTTGTTCAATCATTCAACTTTGTTGCCCAGGAGTCATTTCTTCTTTCTACCTGTGAAATTACTGATAAAATAGAATCTAATTATACTTGTATGGAATAATTATATTGAATAATATCATGCACCCAGGCACAAGAAAGTCGTTTACTTCTACAGAATGGAAAAGATCTAGTAAATTTATCAGGGTTGCAAGTATTGAATTTTCACCCAAATGTGAATTTACTGTTACTATGTCCACATGGTACAAAGTGTAGAACATGTTACTGAGAACAGAGGCAGTGTTATTATCTGCACAGTCTTATGAATAACTAATAGGATATTTTCCTGTCAAATTAACAATATTATATGATGCTGATATCTAATAGTCACAGAGGGATCACCCATAGGATGAACACAAACTAACGTTCATACTGAGAGCCACAGCGGTATAATGCAATGACCATATAGCTCAAATGAAATTTATAATCAGATGCCAACAATGGGCGTCATCATTTTACTGAGACCTTTCTGGGGTTGTTTGCTGAATTGATTGGTGAATCTAGAAAGGGAAAAACAATCTTACATGATTGAAAGGGAAGATTAAAGGGGCAGCACAGGGATGGGGGGGTGGTGGCATGTGGTGTGGGATTGGAAATATGAGAAGTACCAGAGCCCATGATTTCTCTCCCTGGCCCTCACTAAATGGTGCTCCCCTGCACCTACAGCTGAGGTGGAGATAGTTGTTGAGAACACCATTGGCATGTCATCAGCTTCAGCCTGGCCCCCCTCAGTTCTCCGACTGGCCTGAGCTGTCACAACTTCCATTAGCTGCTCAGGTACATCTGTGATATGCTTACCAGCTTTTACCCTGGGTCAGACCACAACACAATCCCACCTACATGACAGTATCTATATTGGTGGAGGGTGAAGAGGATTAATATGACGCTCCACCCTCTAAGTCTCCCTCCCCCTCCTCAACCACGATCAGTTGGCCCAATCTATGTCCCTCTGGCATAACCTCAACCTGCATAAGAGAACTGAAACATTGCCTGCATGGAACAACATGTGTCAAGTGGTGGACACATGAGAACCATGCTTGTGTGTACCTTATGGCCCTGCATGTGTTCGTTCACCCTCTTGGGTTGGCAGCCTTGTCTTGCCATCGGCAATCATTCAGTCACCTTGGTGGAATGCCACTTCCAGTGCTTTTCCTCCCTGAGGGTCAGAATGTAAAGGTACAGCATCTCTCTGCTCCTGTTGCTGTACTCATTGTTGTGGTCTGCTGTCTTCTCCTTCATTCACAAGAAGGGAGAATGTTAATTTCCCCACGGAGACAGGAAAACTCCAATGCTGGTGGGGGATCCAGTGATCCATGATAGGGGGCATATGAATGCCACCTGTCCATGGCCACTCTCTAGGGAGCTTGTGAGGTTCAACAATGACAGATGGCACCTTTCATTGAGATGGTTGTGATTCCCTCTTCACCAAACCCACCCTCTTGTATTGTCGCATACAAACACTAAAGAGAAAAGACTCACGTGGGCAGGCCAAATGAGCTCACTTGTGACACTGGATGCAGTTTCAGGGGGAGTGACCCCACAGTTCCTGACCTCTTCTGTGCTCTCCATCCAGGCAAACTGCTCTCCTCCTCCCATCCCTTGGAAAGAGGATGTCTGCCTTGCCTTGCCTTGGATCCTGAAGAAGAACCTGCAGGAAGACACCACTGAATCATAAGGCCAAATGGGGACTTTCTTCTGCCATTTATTGGTCTCCAATCAGCTTGTTAATTGAAGACAGTTGATGAGGAGCAGTGCAAGATTGTTATAAGGCAGCAGTCAAGCTAAGGAACTGCACAGTGCACGGCATCAGAACTGAGAGCCATTTAAATATTGTGCCACCACCTGCCGCCAATTCACCATCTAACCTCCTGCCTCGGACCTTCAATTGGATGGCCCTTGGAGTTCAGTGTGCTATACTGCCATGAAACTTGTATCACATTCTTCTATGCTATATTTAAATAAAACATATATTACAATACACTACACTTAAATAAAACATAAATCGCTATGTACTAGAGGTAAATGAAACTTATTCACAGGGGGCTTTTAGTAGCTGCCCCGTATTTGTCTGATACTCTGCCACTGACCTTGTGGGTCCCTGCATTAATCTGTTCCAATCACTGGAGATTTGCCCCTTTCTAATAGAAGGTGTCATCTGCAGAAGGAGCTTCACATACAGTGTTAATGGTACTTACCCATAAAAGCAATTGCATTAAGCATTCCATCAGCACCACGTTTAGAAAAACTTAATTAAGCAATTCACCAAAATTCATTCTTTCTTTAAAAAATTCAGAGGGCAGAGATAACACCTCCAGCCTGACAGTTAAGAAAAGGGCACATTCAGTACACGATTGAACCTTGTAATTGTTTCAGTGTTCCAGATAAATGAGACCATGAATATTCCTTTCGGCAAAACGTTTCGCACTTGGGCTGGATTTTCTGCTGATTCTAGAGAACTGAATGTACCAACCGTGCAGCTGTGAGTCAAATGTCACCTGCAGCCAAAATCTCAGACATCCAGTCACTGATCAATAAATGTACGAGTGGGTGCTATTCTCATGCCATTGGCAATTCAATATTTTCACATGTCTGTAAGTTTTCTAACATACGCATTTCATATGGATGGCACGGTGGCACAGTGGCTGGCACTGCTGCCTCACATCACTAGAGAGCCAGGTTCAATTCCTGCCTCAGGTGGCTGTCTAAGTGGAGTTTGCACATTCTCCTTGTGTTTGCGTGGGTTTCCTCCAGTTGGTCCAGTTTCCTCCCACACTCCAAAGATGTGTGGGTTAGGTTGATTGGCCATGATAAATTGCCCCTTAGTGTCAGAGGAATTAGCACAGTAGGTAATAGATGGGGTTACAGGGATAGGACCTGGGTGGGATTGTAGTTGGTGCAGGCTTGATGAGTCAAACAGTCTCCTTCTGCACTGTAGGGATTCTATGACACGGAAACAAGTTTCAAATTGTCTTAAGTTACTAGATGACATTGGGGTAAATCATAACATTGCGCTGTCGTATAAAGCAGGTGGCAGCAAGTTCACAGCCCATTTTCCATCTCTCTCAACTTTTATCTCCATTAAACAGCAGGACAGATGTAAAATTGTTACCAACTTGCTAAACCATTCTACATGATTAAACAGTGGAAAGATTGACCCCAGTGCGTGATATAATGGTTTTTTTTACAAGTACTGTACTTCAGGGATCAACAAGGAGCTGCATATCTATAACTTAATGACACCAACAGTACTTAAGTACCATAAGGGTGGCACAGTGGCACAGTAGTTAGCCTCACAGTGCCAGGGACCCGGTTCAATTCCTGCCTCGGGTGACTGTGTAGAGTTTGCATGCTCTCTCTATGTCTTCATAAGTTTCCTCCAGCTGCATCTTCCCACAGTCCAAAAATGTGTGGGTTAGGTTGGTTGGCCATGCTAAATTGCCCTTTAGTGTCAGAGGGAATAGCAGGGTAAATACATGGGATTACGGGGATAGGACCTGGGTGGGATTGTTGTCGATGCAGGCTTGATGGGCCGAATGTCCTCTTTCTGCAATGTAGGGATTCTATGATTCTGTGAAACGTATTTTCTATTTGTCCTGTCACATTCCCTGTGTCACATTCCTCTCTGTCACAGTGAGCTATTCCAGGCACATTTCTTGCAGTTGATAGGTAAGGTTCTTCCCAAAATCTCCAAAGTTATTTTGAGGTGAACATAAATGCCCCTGACAACCATTAACTTTATTGCAAAGAAATCAAAATGTTTCAGCCTAAACTTTAAAGAATAAGATAACCGCAGCAAAAATACTTCAAAAATAAGATAGTCAGTCATGTCATCCCAAATTTTGTCTTCCAAGGGGTTGAATTTCACTCTATCTGCCAGTGGGAACTGGGTGGGTGGGCAGGTAAAAATGAAACAGTTACCCTCACTTGACATTTTCTGCGTATACCCTATTCTAACTTGCGGGGTTCTGCAGGTAGATGGGACCCCCACCTTGAGCTGATGGCAGGGGGGTTATCCAAGTATGCAAATTAGGGCCTTATTAAACCAAAACGACCTCAACTGTGCTTTAACTAAAACTGTGTGGAAATCTGCCGGGTCACCAGGTTGAAGCAGAGTGCCTCCATAACTTTTCTCAATCATTATGTTACAGCTTCCAAACAATGCCCCACTAATCAGGACTCCCTCAGTACCTACTCCCTGCAATACATTCCTTCCCTTTGTGCCTCTGACCACCTGAATATCCTTTCCAGCCTGCAGGCCAGATGCCACTTGTTGCCCATTTCAACTGGACAGCAGCTTAGACAAGATTTAAGGATTAACATATCCTGGTCCTCATTACTTAGGTCAGTGTGTTCATTATTCATTTGCCTCATTCCCCCCAACTTAACTGAAACCCGCTTGGAGTTAAAATTGAATCTGCAATCCACAAAAGCTATTGAACTGATTAGTTGCACCTTTTGCAGTTCTCCTCCAGATAAGCAAACTCTGATCTGAGTCTTGTTTCATTCCTTCATAGAATGTAGGCTGGGCCAAAATTTACTACCATCCCTAACTCATCCTGAGAAGGCAATGGTGAGCTGCCTTCTTGAACCGCTGCAGTGCCTAAGACGTAGGTACACCCACAGTGCTGTTAGGGAGGGAGTTCCAGTGTTTTCACTGAGCAGCAGCTGCAGGAACAGCACAATATTTCCAAGTCAGGATGGTGAGTGGCTTGGAGGAGAACTTTGAGGTGGTGATGTCCCCATGCGTCTGCTGCCCTTGTCCTTCCAGACAATTTGGTCATTGGTTTGGAAGGTGCTGAATAAGAAGCATTGGTGAGTTCTTGCAGAGCATCTTGTGAATGGTAAACATTGCTGCGACTACTTGTTGGTTATGGAAGGAGTGAATGTTTGTGGAAGGAGTGACAATCAAACAGGCTGTTTTGTCTTTCATGGTGTTGATTTTGTTGGGTATTGTTGGCGTCCCATTCATTCAGGCAAGTGGAAATGATTCCATCTTCTTCCTGATTTGTACCTTTTATCTGAGACTCTGTCATTTATAGTAAAGAACATTAGACCTTAGCAGCACAAAAGTGCATCACATGTACCATCACATCCTTATAAATACCATCAGAGTAACTGCGACTAATTTCACAAGATCTGTGTATAATATCTCTCACACCACGTATCCTGGGTGATACTTCTATCTCATTTAATTATAGGCTGATTAATTAAGCACAAAGTTTTGTATTTTATTGGGTTATATCCAAATATATCAGAAATATCAAGGATATCAGTGTTTCCAAACAGTCAAATTTATAACTGAAAACTAACATTGATAACGGAACAATTTGTAAGAATTGATCACATTGAAATTAATTTTTCATTTTCCCCACACGCTTAATTATTTGTTATCCTAAATTTGTGGATAATGTTTTCATCTTGATGCTGCCTCCAAAATCTTGAGCCTATGCTTCAAGTTATGTCTACCACCATATTTTACCACACTCTAGCCTATTTCTAGGGCAGCATGATAACACAGTCATTAGCACCGCTACCTTATAGCGCCAGGAACCCAGGTTCAATTCCCGGCTGGGTCACTGTCTGTGCAGAGTCTGCATGTTCTCCCTGTGTCTGCATGGGTATCCTCCGGGTGCTTTGGTTTCTTCCCATAGTTCGAAAGATGTGCGGGTTAGGTTGATCGGTCATGCTAAATTGTCAGGGGGATTAGCACGATAGGTAATATGTAGGTTTACAGGGATAGGGCCTGGGTGGAATTGTCGCCGGTGCAGGGTCAATAGGCCGAATGACCTCTTTCAGCACTGTAGGGATTCTATGACATGGAAACCAGTTTCAAATTGTCGTAAGTTAGGCGTGCTCGTTAGGCGCATTGGCCATGCTAAGTTCTCCCTCAGTGTACCCAAACAGGCGTCAGAGTGCAGCGACTAGGGGATTTTCACAGAAACTTCATTGCAGTGTTAATGTAAGCTTACTTGTGACACTAATAAATAAACTTAAACAATGGAGAATCACTGGCAGCAATTTCTGGGATTCTGGCATTATTCTGTGCATGCACTGGATACAGAAACTCCCTTCAGAAATAATGATAGTGAATATTGGAATTTTGGCATCATCACTACCACAAAATGTGCGGTGTGTCAGTGTGGTATTAAAAATACAATATAGCCATTATTTCCTTTTGAACTTTAACAGGTTAAAACATTTAATTCAGGGTCAGTTAGAAAGCAATAGCTGTGAACTGTGAAATACATGACTGAGAAGATAAAAAAGAGCAATGTCATGCCAAGTCCAAAATAACATCAGCAAGGTGAATGTAGTTGTACCAGATCTGAAGGATTTTCAGAACATTGGCAATCTTGCTCAGCAAATGCAGGGATGGTGTGAGATAAGGCTCTGATCAAAACTCTTTTTTTCCCAAAAGCAGCTACAGGAATTACGAAGTCAACCTGCGCACTAAGCAAAACCTCTTGAATGTCACCTTTGTAGCATACTTCAGATTGTGCGCATTTTATATTACTGGCACACCACTTGCAGGGTGGCATTTTTCATTCTGTGCACTGTGCAACCGCAGCGGATGTGAAAAACGATCATTTTCCCACCAGCTGCAGTGACAGGTTTTCATGTCATGTTGTATGTTTCTGAGCTAATTAAATATGTATGTATGGGAAACACACCAGATCGCTGGCGGGCAACCTCAGAATGGCCCACTGCGTCGTAACCTCACTGCTGGCACAATTTTTAAAGTGCATCCGTACACACTGGTACCTCTCCGCACAGCCCAGGACTATTGCACAGGAATTAGATCATCCCCAAAGCTGCCCCAAAGTTCAGCTTTGCCTACCTGGACCTCCTGTTGGACCCAGTTGAGCCCTGCCATGATGTCCTCTGCTTCCATTCTGGCTGGAGGTCAACCAACCTCACCATTCCAGCTTGGGAGGCAGTGGCAACAGCAGTCATTGCCAACTCTGCACACAAGAGGTCTACCACTCAGTGCAGGAAGTGGATGAATGATCTCATCCATTCTGCCATCCCAAATCCATGATTTCATTATTCTTCTCTTTGCCCTGCTGTGTCAATCTCTGCCCTGCATTTTCCATCTCTGCCGAAAATAGATCATCAAGACTCCATTTTTAATACCTTACAAATTGAAATCCCACTTTAGCCAATTGTTGGAAAAATAGCCAACTGGTCTATAACTTGTCAATAATGAAATAAGAATTTGCCCTTGGTTTTTAGCTAATTAAGTACGTTGCCTCGGCATTTAAAACAAAGCTGTCTCTCAAGCTACATCTCTTACCTGAAGGCAGCATGAATGTCAGCCAATAATTGGTTAACATAACTGCCATTTAAAATTGAGACATTTTCCTTCCAGTGAAGGTGAACAAGTACATTATCTCTTTTTATACCATCAGTCAGTGAAGCACACAAGATTCTTATTTCCACAGCACTTTAGGAGTCTGTATTAATAATCATAATAATTATAGAACTTATAAACATTTGTGTTCCAAATTACATTTCCAGTCTCTCTAACATGTCAAATAATGAATTACTTATTCTTTAATTCTCTCACAATAAAGGCTGTCCACTTAACTAATCTAGCTGGCTTCCAACAATACTGGTTTAGTTTTAATTCAAATGGCTTCCATCAATTTTAGCAGAAAATGCTTAAGAACATATTAATTCAAATTATAAAATAATAATCACAATAAAACCAGCAATTTTGAAACTACCAATAGTAGCAATTAGATTGGAATGGCGAGAATGTAGTAAAGCTGACACCTGCTTGTTATTATCAAGGGAAAGTAACCTTAAGGCGTTCATGGTGTCTGAACCAACTGTAGTTTAGCAGGGACAGCCATGATAGTAGCCTGTCTTTGTAACGTATGGCAGGGAGCTTTGAGAATCTCATCATGCTTACAAGCTCCACATACATAGAAAGGTAAGGGTCAATGCAGACCAGTATCCCTAACTCCAAGTGCTAAATGTCAATGTAATTGAGAATTAGGAGACAAGAAAGACTGAATCATGTCTAAGTGGTCCTCTGGAAACCTGCATTCCATCATTAGCAGCCTTGGCTCAAGTGGTGCCTCTCAGTATGGTCCTCAAGGTGACAGAGAAAGTGTTCATAGAATCATAGATTCCCTACAGTGCAGACAGAGGCCATTTGGCCCCAACAAGCCTCAATGACAACAATCCCACCCAGGACCTATTCCATTAACCCCAGTATTTACCCTGCTAATCCTCTTGACAATTAGGGGAATTTAGCGAGGCCGATTAACCTAACCCGCAAATCTTTGGATCTTTGTACAGTTGCAGATGTTGACTCTCCCAGAGAAGGATTGTTACATTGAAGGCAGGCGATTACGAGCTCAGCGAGGATTGTAGAGCAGCTGCTGCCTCTTGCAGACTACCGTAGTGACTGGGTGCGTGAGAGCTGCTGGAAGAAGCAGCACCTTCAGGTGTGACAGTCCGGGACAACCTACTCAGTTAGCACTCCATTTCAGAAAAAGCATCTCGAGCTTTCACCATTCTTCAAAGGATCAGAATACGTGGAGCCTCATGTGACTTCTTCTAGTAGGGATCAAATCGGAGAGGTTGGATCTGGTTTCCTTTGGGAAAAAGGCCTGACAAGAGACTTGACAGAGGTATTCAAGATCCTGAGGGATGTGGACAGGATAAATAGTAAGAAACTGTTCCCAATCAAGAGAGCAACACGAACTAGAGGTCAAGATTCAAAACAATGGGCAAAAGGAGTCAAAATGATCTGAGGACATTCTTTTTCACCAGAGGGTGTTTGCAGTCTTCTTACCAGAGGATGTTTGTAATGAGCTTCCTGGAAGGGCGGAAGGAGCGTTTGATGATCAAGGTACTCAAAGGGGAACTGGACCACTATCTGAAAAGGTAAAGTATACAAGGTTATGGAGATAAGGCAGAGGAGTGGGAATAGGTATAATGTTCTTTCAGGGAACCAGTGCAACCTCGATGGGCTGAATAGCCTTTTCAGCACCATGCAGTTTCTGTGATTCTGTGATCTGAATTCACCCTCTTTTAAGGAGTTCCTTCTCAGTCCTTGCACTATTAATTTCACAATCCTTCACTCCAAAAGGTTAAGGAGCTAAACAGTTGCTAGTCCTGTTCACTCGAGAGCCTCGTTTCCCTCACATTTTGAGGAACTTGCCATGCCAGAAAATGTAAACAGCTCGATGTGAAAGGACAAATCGAATAACAGCAGACAATGTCTTGCTGCAACAAGTTAAAGCCCAGGGGTGAAAAAAAGAATGCATTTCACTTACTTTCCTATTTCTATCTTCTTGAGAACAATTTCCCTTCTAATTCAAGTTGTGTGTATAAGTCAGACTCCAGGACCTAAATCTGTAATTGAAATTGACACTTCTGAGGGAGTGCAGAGCACTTCAAAGTGCCATCTTCCAGAAGCTGTGTGAACGCAAACCCTGTCTACAGTGCAAGGACTGAGAAAGAACTCATAAGAACATAAGAACATAAGAAATAGGAGCAGGAGTAGGCCATCCAGCCCTTCGAGCCTGCCCCGCCATTCAATAAGATCATGGCTGATCTGTCGCTGCTCAGTTCCACTTTCCCGCCCTCTCCCCATAACCCTTAATCCCCTCTCCTATCAAAAACCCATCAACCCGCGTCTTAAAAATATTTAGCGAGGCAGCCTCCACCACTTCAACGGGCAGAGAATTCCAGAGATTCACCACCCTTTGAGTGAAGAAGTTCCTCCTCAACTCCGTTCTAAACCGCCCCCCTTTTATCTTGAGGCTGTGCCCCCTAGTCCTACTGTCTTTTTTGAGCGGGAAGAGTCTTTCCACCTCTATCCTATCCATCCCATTCATCATCTTATACATCTCAATGAGATCTCCCCTCATTCTTCTAAACTCTAACGAGTACAAGCCCAGTTTATTCAGCCTCTCCTCATAGCTCAACCCCCTCAACTCCGGTATCAGCCTAGTAACTCCTTAAGAGTGGGTGAATTCAATAGCAGATCACAGAATGACAGAAACTGTATGATGCTGAAGAGGCTATTCAGCCCATCAAGGCTGCACTTTTATCTGGCCCCACTCCCCTGCCTTATCTCCATAACCTTGCATATGTTCTCTTTTCAGGTAGCAATCCAATTTTCCTTTGAATAATTCCTCAAATGCTTCTATCACCCTTTCAGGAAATTCATTCCAGACTCCAGACTGGGAGGAATGACATTTTTTGCACATTTCCTCTCGATGGCAATACCTCTCTTCCTGTGACTTGCACGTAATCTATATTTGCCTTATACATGAAAACAAAATCTTCTGATTTTGGGGTGGAGGCTTTCCCTTTTTAATATCCCTGACTTAAGGATGGGACCTTGTGTAACTGCTGGAGTCAGAATAGGAGTGTGGCAGGAGGGCTGCAGATTTTCAGCTGAGGTTTCTTCATTTTGTCTCATAGAGAATCATAAAATCCCTACAGTGCAGAAAGAGGCTATTCAGCCCATTGAGCCTGCACCAACAACAATCCTACCCAGGCCCTATCTCACAATCTGACTATTCACAATAACATCTTCCCTTTTATAGATTCACTATGTTTTCTCATAAATTTGCATCACTGGGCCTCAATTCTCCTCACAGCTACTCTTTACTGTTAGAACTGCCTCCATTTTAAACCAAATATTCATTTTCATTTAACCAACTTGTAACATCCAATAATAGGAGTGCTGTTCTAACACCTCACATTACCTTCAGGAGTCATAAGTAAGCCTGTTGTGATTCCTTTCTCACTTCTAATCTCCAACTTCTTTCACCGCAACTTTTCTCATTCCTCTTTATGCCATCAACATCACTGTGGTCAGCACTTTGTTTGACATTTCATTCCTGTTCCTCTGTAGCTGCAAACGTAGCATCTTACGTACCTTTACTCTTCCCTGCATCTCGTTGGGTTGAAATCAAGAATCATTGCTTCAGTCTCCAATTCCCACAGCCATGAGTCTTTGAAAACCCAACTGGCCTTATCTGATTCATTATTTTCAAATCAGCCTCACCCTTTCTTATTCTGTTGGTGATACTCAGCACTGTTGGTCTCAGACATTCATCCTGGTCACTCAATAAAACAAATCTTGCACTTTTCAGCATAACTATTATAATGGGACATTTATGAACCAATTGTTGCTAGCATTTTCCTACATTACTTAATAATTTCCTGCATGCATTATGATATTAAGGGTGGCACGGTTAAACAGTAGTTATTACTGCTGCCTCATAGCGCCATGGACATGGGTTCAGTTCCTGGCTTGGGTCATTGTCTGTGTGGAGTTTGCATGTTCATTCTGTGCTTGCATGGGTTTCCTCCGGGTATTCCAGCTTCCTCTCAAAGATGTGCGAGTTAGGTGGATTGGTAATGATAAATTGTCCATTTGTGTCATGGAGATTAACAGGGTTAATATATGGGTTTACAGGTATAGGGCCTAGGTGGGATTGTTGTTGGTGCAGGCTTGTTGGACCAAAAGGCCTCCTTCTGCATTGAAGGGATTCAATGATTCTATGACTGAATATCATAAATACATTATTGACAAGTATGTTTATGATGTTGGCACACCCTACACACAAGAATAGTCTTGCTATTTAGTGAATCATTTGATAAGCATGTAGAATTTTATTCCTGACACATGGTCAACTAGTGACTTTAAGTTTGTAACGACACTGATGTCAAACTCAGTGGTTTATTTCTTAGTTTTCTTTAGCTCAGTTGGCTGGACAACTGGTTAGCAGCAGCAAGTGTTCAATTCCCATATCTGATGAGGTTATTCATGAGGGCCTCACTTTGCCTGATGTGCAGTGTTCAGGTTAAGTTGCCACGGTCAAAGGGTTCTGCAGCCTACGGCCATCTGGGACTATGGCGACTCTACCCTTACCTAGTTTTCTTGCTCAATCATTAAGTCTGTGTGAATTTAACTATAATGCAAGTGTCATTATACGATTTGTTTATAGGATATGTCCATTTCCATGTGAAAATGGCATCTAGCTTACCAAAAGTTTGAAAATAGTGTCAGAAATGACTAAGAGAACATTTGGACTATAGCTGAAAATCTGAAGGAGAAAATGTAGTTCTGGTAACCTTTTTTTAAGTGATGGCAACACACTGCTGTTACCTCAATATTAAGAATAAAAGAACTGAAACTTCAACCCTGAGAATTGCAGGCCAACTTTTATGGAAAGAAAATGCATTAATATGAGGTGCTATCAATGGTCTCTTAAAAGACGACAAAGGCCATCGTCACAATCTCTGTAGGGAAACCATAGAATAGAATCATAGAATCCCTATAGTGCTGAAGGAGGCCATCAGCCCATCGAGTCTAAACCAACCACAATCCCACTCAGCCCCTATTCCCACAACCCCACATATTTACCTTGCTAATCTCTCTGAGACTAGCGTCAATTTAGCATAGCCAACCAACCTAACCCTCATATCTTTGGACTGTGGGAGGAAACCAGAGCACCTGGAAGAAACCCATACAGACATGGAGAATGTATAAGCTCCACACAGATAGTGACCCGAGGCTGGAATTGAATCCGGGTTCCTGATGCTGTGAGGTAGCAGTGCTAACTATTGTGTCACCGTGCTGCCTGTAGACGTAAACTGTAAACCAAAGTAACCAAATTTACTGTATGACCCGCAAATTAAGGAATTATTAACAAGAATTCACTTTCTCCTACTTTTACTTTCAACATGAATCAGAAATTACTTATGAATTAACAAGAAAACGAGACTCAACTAAAAAGGTAAATTTCACATTAAATACAACAAAGATATATCTTACATAGCCGCATGCGTTCCCATTGCTTCCCACACAGATGTGGCACTACGTTGACACTTAGTTCCCCAAAAGCTTTTCTTTATTTATGTAGAATAAGCCAAGAGTCCTAGCTAATAAAAGCTTTCACCTTCAAATTTTGCATTTATGATTATCACCTGTAGGACACACTTCTACAAACCTTTGGGTGGCAACACTATGATGATGGAACATCCCAGAGTTCCTTGTCAACCAACCAATAACTCCCAGGTTCACAATTTGGAACTTCTGGGTAAACACCCAGCTCTTCAATTATTCTAAACAAGTCACGCAGCTTTCCACATTTTAGCAGCTTTTGCATTGCCTCCAAAAGCACCTGTTTGACTTTCTGCCGAACAGAACAAGTGATCTCTTCCGAAGACTGATTTGTTTCATCGTCTCATTAGAATTCTGTGTTCCTCTTTTTGTCTCTGTCTGCTTTCTCTTTGTGTCTATATCTGTGCTTTCATCCTTGCACTAGTCTCCTTGTTGCTCTCCTTTACATCTGCACTATCCTTCATGTCTGCACCTTTTGTTTACTGTACCTCTACTTTATGTCTGCACCTCCCCTTTTTGTCTGCACCTCTCCTTTATGTCTGCCAGCCATACAGCTTCTTTCTTATCTTGCTTCCTGTTGGCACTGCTTCCAAGTCAAGGGTTGTCAGATCACATTGGCCAGTGTTGTAGGTAAAAAGATACCTCTAAGACTAGTGGTGAGTGAAAATACAGCAGGTTTATTTCAAAAGCTTTTGGGAGAGACCTAGTACCTAACAGCGGTTCTCCAGGCTTCTCCCCAAATACAAGTTGAGAGCAGATATTTATAGCCCCCCAGCCATGTCCACAATTTCCTCTGCAGGCTCCCAGGCTGTGGCTTGTCCTCCATTGTGGGAACATTGCTGCCTTGGTGGTTTCTTCACGGTCTCAAGGCCGCGATTGTCTCAGCTGCGTTCCTCTTTCCAATCAGCCAATATCACATCACAGCTGTGGTGTGATTGGCTAACATACAAGCCAGCACGAACAAGTTAACTGGCATACAAGGTGACAGGGGCCTGTATAACAATTTTATGTCCATAGGTACCTGTATAGCACATAGTATATCGGTAAGCTCCATTATATTAAACAGAAGTCCATAATATTAAAAGACACAACATAGATACTAGCTGGGTTAGCCATATTCCTGGACACAGTTAGCTGGGAAAATCCAAAGCTTGTGTACAACACAGGGACAGCTGCTTTTCTTATCTGTTTTTGGAAACACAAAAACAAGTCTTACAATACTTTTCACAAATCTCTAAGGATGAGAGGCGACCTGATAGAGGTTCATAAGATATTGAGAGGTATAGATAGGGTGGATTCTCAGAGGCTATTTCCCAGGGCTGAAATGGTCGCTATGAGAGGACACAGGTTTAAGGTGCTGGGGAGTAGGTACAGAGGAGATGTCAGGGGTAAGTTTTTCACTCAGAGGGTGATGAGTGAGTGGAATCAGCTGCCATCGATAGTGGTGGACGTGAACTTGTTGGGGTCTTTTAAGAGACTTCTGGATGAGTACATGGGATTTAATGGGATTGACGGTTATAAATAGGCCTGGTAGCTAGGGATATGGTCGGCACAACTTGTGGGCTGAAGGGCCTGTTTGTGCTGTAGTGTTCTATGTTCTATTACAAAGTTCATTAACCCATTCTCTTCTTCAGCCAGTATTCCTTAATATCCAAGAAAATTGCAATTGATCCCTTTACAATTGATGCAATGCTTAAAAGTCATGTCCTAATATTCTTAAAAACAGCTACAGATTCCACAGACCTTTGAAAGAAATTTAAAATTCTCCTTACTGTACAGCTTCCTTGTCAAAGGTCATCTTGAGATTAAGAATATCAGCATAGATTAGAATTTTGTTTTCTTTATTCATTTTACAGGACATGAGTGTCACTGACTAGGCCTAGCATTTAGTGCCCATCCCTAACTGCCCTCCATTTCAGAGGGCATTTGAGAGTCAACCACATTGCTGTGGGTCTGGAGTCACATGTAGGCCAAACCAGATGAGGACAGCAGATTTCCTTTCCTAAAGGACATTAGTGAACCAGATTGTTTTTTACAACAGTCATTTCATGGTCATCATTCGACTTCTCATTCCAGATTTGTTTTTTATTGAACTCAAATTTCACCATCTGTTGTGGAGGGGATTTGAACCCAGATCCTTGGAACTTGTCTGGGATTATGAGGCCAGTGACAAATACCACTAACCCACTGCCTCTCTAACAGATCATCTACCAGAATAATTTCACAGGAAACTGAATTATCTGAGGCAGGTTACATGTATTATATGATTTATTTGAATTTTCAGAGGGCACTTGATAAAGTTCCAAATGAGAGATTTGTTAAATAAGATTGAGGTCCATGAAATTAATGACAAATTAATTAGGCAAATTAAAAATTGGGTTGGATAGAATACAATTTAATAGAAGTAAAAGGGTGGTGTCAAAAGGAAAAAGTAATTACTGCAATAGTTGCACAGGAGTCCATTTTGGTGCCCTTGCCATATATGTTATTTATAAATTAATCAGAGGAGTGTATTTCTTGTAATATTATAAAATGATTATGGCAAGCCACATATTCAGATAAGCTGTGCATTCAAAATATTCAGTGGACAACTTTTGCTCAAAGTTTTTACATTAGTCACATCTGTAAACTTAAAGAAAACTACTTGAAGAAAACTATCAGCAACATTACTCAAATTCCACTTACTTTAAATTAGTACTTTAAATTAGACACTATGAATGAATGAATAGGTTACTGGAAACAGCTCGGTGACATGTGAATAGAGTAATTATAATAATACACTTAAAATATATCAATAACTCACATAAGGAGCAATTGTAACAATCTGATGGCAGATAAGTGGAGCACTTGCTCATTATTAGATGCTGTTTTCCATTTCCAAGATAATAACCTCAGTGCACATTACACATGGTACTGGAAGGTGCAAAGCTTCAGAATCTAATGCTGAATTGTGACCACAGAGACAATCTGAAATATTTCTCAATCAGCCTTTACTGTGCATTAATAAAGCAGGTCGCACGATGATATAAATATTTATGAACTGGTTCTAGTTCTGTACTTGCCGGGTTACTGAAATATTACTTATTCATCAGTCTAGTTTTCCAGCAGCTGTTTTAATATTAAACACATGTTAATTATTTACAATATTGTTATGACCATGTTATGAAACAACTGTTCTCTTGCTTTAGTTGGAATGTTACAGCTTTGTACGATGGCAAATATCGGTTTGCAGCATGTCTCGGATATAGCATTTCACGGTACATTCACATTTATAATGTGTAATTTAGTTTGCACATACAATTATTTGAAATCCTCCTTCCATCGAAAACTCCCATTTGGGTGCACTATTTTTTGCATAGACTGTTTTCACATCGTACGCTGAGGTGAGGTGACAAAATATACTCTTGTTCACCTCTGGGACTCTGATCTAATTCCAGGCTAGACAGATGGGATTAAAGTCTCCTCGCTCTGTGTGATGAGTGCCAAAGGCCCTTGGTGAAATAGGCTGTTACTTTCAAAGTGAATCTTCCTGCACAGCCAAGATTGGCCCTTGAATGTGGCATCGAGAAGCTCGGTCAGTGCAAACTGATAAACAGCCTCTCTCCATTGCTTAACATACCTACTGGCACTGTATACCAACAATTCTACATTCACTATTTTACATAGCATCTTAAAATGTCCCAGGCTGCTTCAAACATAATTTGATACTGAACCATGTAAGCACCTATGTAGACAGGTGGCCAAAAGCCTGATCAATGAGGCAATTATTAAAGAGTATTCTAAAGGAGGTGAGAGGGAGCAACGTGCAGAGAGGTTTGGAGAGGTTGGAGGACTTCCCAGAGCCAAGGATCTAGGCAGCTTTACAAAGCATTCACTCTGCACTGTTCCTCTATTTTAACTATCTCTTCCATTACATGTAAAAGTGCTACAATGTATTTGAAATACTGGGTAATGTTAACATGCTGTTTATTGGTTTATTTGTGTTTATTGTGCCACTGTTGAACATTTTGCTGTTCTCTGCACTCCCCGCAACTCTGAAGTAGATGTTGAACGACAGAAGGTTATTAAAATCAATGTGCTATCTGCTCCTATGGTCCTGATATGTTTGTAGAACTCTAAATAAAAATGCATAATCACAGGTCCCTACTAAAATCATTGCATTGCATGCAATTTGCTACTAATGGGCAGTGAACTGAGAACCACACTCAGAAGGAGCAAATGGATGTTGGTCTGACAAAGTTGAAATATCACAGGGGCACCATTGTAGTAGGAACATTCTCTGAATGTTAAACCATGTGTATGGTGACTGTCCCTTTAAGGCCAACACAACAGAGTGAGGGTCACATGGCCTGTGTGACAAATTGGGACTTAGAATGTGGAATTACCCCAAGGTTAGAGAAGTTACAAGGCAAAAAGACAGTTTGGGAGCTAGTTACAGCCATGAGACCACTGTACTATACTTATTAATGAATAACTTTTGTGTTAATTAGTAAAGACTGTGAAAGTGCATCTTTACATCTGGTGATATGCATAAATTATCCTGACACTGCCTCTGGCCCCATACCTGTGAGTATCCTGTTTTAGTTGAAGTCGGAAGTCACCACAGTGCCTCTCCTTGGGCAAATAGACACATTTGAATCCTCCATGGAGGACTGGACACAATGCGGGAAATTCTCCGGACCTGCTGCACTGAGCAGGAGATATCAGTGGTGGACTGTGCAGCACTCGTAACTGGCAATCAGCCAATTGCAAGTCTCCCAGGCTATATTTTTTGATGTAATCAGCCTCATACCAGAAATAAGCGCCAGGCTGATTGTAAATGGAAATGCACATTTCCATGTAATTAGCGAGCCTCATATGGTATTCTCCAGGCTTGCTAACGTCTCTCTGCAACTGCCGGAAGAGAGTCAACTGCTGAGGATTAAAGTTGATCTCCCTCAATGGAGACCAGGCATGATCACTTCGCTGGTGGGGACAGAGCCCAATGAGAACACTCAGGAGATCAAGGCAGGGGGGTGCTCCTTGTCAGTGGCCAGCCTGGCACTACCAGCCTGGCACCATGGCACTGCCCACTGGACACACTGGCACTGCACAGTGGGCACTGGTCAATGCCAAGGGGGTGGGGCCAGATGGGGCTGGGCCAACTGGATGAGGAGTCAATCAGTGGTAGGGGGGACAAGCTGAGCACTCTACATTAGGGATCTGTGGAGAGGGAAGGAAGGGGCAATTTCGGAGGGGGTGAATCAGGCCTCAACTTAGGAGCCTGCCGATTGGGGCTGGTCTGGTGGGGGGGGTCAGGTAGACCAGCGATCAATTGGGGGGGGGACGTGGTTTGGGGAGGCCAGTGATCAGGGGGTGCCTAGGAAGCAGTTGGGAAGCTGATGAAGTGGGGGCGGGGGGGGGGCAGTGCGCATGCACCAACCTCCCCACTGACAGATCAGCATATGCAAAGTGGCCCACTGAGCACTATGCTGCTGGCCTCTGCATCGGTTTCAGTCCCTGCCCTCACCCCCCACCCCACCTTACTGGCATGAACCCCCCCCCCACAGTACTCTATGATGCAGAGTGCTGGAGATTCAACAGATTAAATATACCCAAAAAGCAGGCGGGAAATCAAGCTTTTTTGGGAGAATTGCTCTCATCACATCAAATGCCATGGGTATGATTTCAAACAAAACAAAATAGGGGAGGAGGCAAAGAGGGTGCCAGGGTGGCAGTGGTTACCACAACTGCCTCACAGCACCAGGGACCCAGGTTCAATTCCATCTTTGGGTGACTGTCTGTGTGGAGCCTGCATGTTCTCCCAATATCAGTGTGACTTTCCTCTGGTGCTCCAGTTTCCTTCCATACTCCAGAGATGTATAGGCTAGATAGATTGATCATGCTAAGTTGCCACTTAGTGTCAGGGGTTCAGCAGGGTGAATGCGTGGCGTTATGAGGATAGACCCTGGGTGGGTTTGTTGTTAATGCAGCCTCAATGGGACGAATGGCCTCCTTCTGCACTGTAGGGATTTTATGATTCTATGAAAATGCAAAGCAATTCTCCAAAGTTCTTGTGAAACCAAGATATATAATCTCATTCACAAGCATGCCTGACTCCAAATAATTTAGTGAGCTCATGGAGTTAGTAAGGCTCAATTGCAACTGCAATCAACAGCCGTATTACAGAGATTCATATTTAATTCGAGGATGAGAACTCCAGGCTAATCTATTACAACTTACGTTAATAAGTTGAAGCAATGTAGCATCGCATCCAAGGATGACCTTGTCATTAGGGCATATTCCTATAATCATTGTGACATCATGATCTCTCATGATATTTTCTCATTGAGGTTGAAGGTGATGGGATGTAGCTGTAGCTAACTCTAAAGAAACTTTTGAAAAGTATTGGAGAAAATTAAGATTAAAAACAAAATGAAACAATGAATGAAAAAAAACTAGCCAGTTGATTAGAGGCAGACACCTGGAGAAATGATGAGATGCCAATGTGGATTTCAGTGGAAAACAGATGTTTACATGTATAACTGGAGAAAACAATGGGGATTTAGATAGGCTAACTTCAAAATGGAGAGATAAGGAAATTGACACGTATCTGATAATAGCCGATTCCAGTGGGTGGATAACATCAAAGAGAAATAAATGATACAACAGTAGAATCCTAACCAAGGGAAGGAGAGACAGAGCTAATATCAGAACTATAGCAGCTACAGTTCCAGAAGAAGTAGCCATTTTTTTACCTTTGTTGAACCTGTTCTATTTTCCAGACATAGCCAGCTTAACCTGTGTAAAGGAATTATTTGCTGTATTTAGCTCATGAAATTGCCTAATATTGGATGTTGGGAATAATATTGGGAAAAAGAGTGCCTCAGAGTTCAGGTAAAGCAGGTAGGTGGGGACCAAGGGATAGTTTCACATAAAATTAGATGTGTATAATCATCACGGAACTCAAGTGATGTAGGGTATTATAGTCCTTCTTGTCGTGTATATTTTTCTTTCTTTACAAGTTAATAAATATTCTTTATTATTTGGCACACAATGACTGAACTGTTTTCTCACTGGGTTGTACATTGTTCCTCATATAATACCAAAAAAAAATACACTTTTACAAACCAGTATTCCAAGTTACCTTTATGAGTTTTGGGATACTTTTGTATGCAACATCAGCAGGGTTTATAACACTTGATTGTGAGAATTTGTCAGCACATTACTTTTCTTGGAATCTTGTAGCTTGTAAGGTGGTCATAGGCATATCTATCGTACCATACCTATGCAATGGCTTCCTCAAAATATTCCCACCGTCTTCAGATCCATCCACTTCAGGGTCCTCCTCATCCAAAGAAATGTCTCACTCACCAATTTCTCCCTCACATAACAAATTCCCCTTTTGCAGCATAATGTAATGCAGGACACAGAAAACAGTGATGATGTGGGACACTGTGACGTGTGTCGGAAAGCCCCAGCTGACCCATCCAAACATCAGAAACGTATCTTCAAGAAGCTGACTATTTGATCTATCAAGGACGTTGTGGCAGAATATACGGTATTGTGTTTCTATTCAGCAGCACTATGTGGACAGTGAACAGGCATCATCAACCAGGTCTTCTAGGGATAACTCTTGTCCCTGTGGAGCCAGCCCTCTAAGCAGCGAGATCCCTCGAAGAACTGTGGTAGTGAAAACATATAAGAGTCGTGTGAGCTCCTTGGGTATCCAGCACAAACATTTCGTGATCACAAATTAGCTGAACATTCAGAGAGTGAAATCTTTTTAAATTTGTTAATTAGAACGGCTGCTGCCAGAAAAATCTCAAGGCCACATATGCGCAGTCGATGGTGACCAGTATTTGTGGGAAATTTGAGATTGTTGCAAATCCTGCAGCCTGACTTACATCATCTATGTGGAGCTAAACATAAAGGTGAACTTTAGTAAAAAGGGTATCTGGCACCTCCCTTATGCATTTGTGTGTTACCAATTGGGTGATGCCACTAAGGTCATAGAATCATAGAGGTTTACAGCATGGAAGCAGGCCCTTCGGCCCAACTTGTCCATGCCATCTTTTTTTTTAAACCTCTAAGCTAATCCCAATTGTCCACATTTGGCCCATATTCCTCTATATTCATCATACCCATGTAACTATCCAAATGCTTTTTAAAAGACAAAGTTGTACCCGCCTCTAATACTACCTCTGGCAGCTTGTTCCAGACACTCACTACCCTCTGTATGAAAAAATTGCCCCTTTGGACACTTTCGTATATCTCCTTTCTCACCTTAAACCTATGCCCTCTAGTTTTAGACTCCCCTACCGTTGGGAAAAGTTATTGACTATCTAGCTGATCTTTGCCCCTCATTATTTTATAGACTTCTATAAAAGTCTATATAGAACTCCTACGCTGCAGAAAAAAAAGTCCCAGTCTATCCAATCTCTTCTTAAAACTCAATCAATCAAGACCCTGTGGCATCCTAGTAAACCTTTTCTGCACTCTTTCTAGTTTAATAACATCCTTTCTATAATAGGGTGACCAGAATTGCACACAGTATTCCAACTGTGGCCTTATCGATTGTCTTGTGCAACTTCAACAAGACATCCCAACTCCCGTATTCAATTGTTCAGGGCTCTGCAGTGGAACCCTGAACAACACCCTGGCAAAAAAGGTTCAGTGTGGTGGGCTCGTTCAAAGCTACTGGCAATGGAAGCTGTCCAAGCCCTTGCAGCTTTAACTCTTCATGGAGAAGATGGCAAATGTGAGGTATTGTATACCTAGACAAAAAAAGGTGCCTGCAGCATTGTATTTCGCTTATCTCCACATATAAGCAGTATCTTTTATATACCCCTTTCTCACAACACAGATTTTTGTTTATTTTGCTCTTGTTTAGGAGCATCTGGGAATTCCTAGAGCCCCGCTGCCTCTTGTTGGTCAGGCCACTGCTCCACCCAGACCTGCGCCACTAAGCGTCAGGGGTCCCTCTTCTCCTCATTCAAATTACAGTTAGCAACAAGGCTGGGTTGCCTGTAGCCCACATCCTCCACTCTACATTGTATACGTGAATGAATAGATTTGAGACATCATTGAAACTTCCCCTTCATCTCCAAGTTAGAAAGCCTGTGTCAATCCCTTGCCCTTGCCCTCAATCCAGGCACGGCTTCCCCAGGCGACCCTTTGCAGTTGAAGCAATCCTATAGATTTCTACAGGCTGATCCTCCCCGTCAGACATGACTGTACTTTCCCAAAGCGTGTCTGGATCAGGGTGAATGCAGCCATGTTCTAGAACCCTCTGTCAGATCATTCTCAGCTTGCCTCCATCAGCCAGAAGTCACTATCAAAGACCCTAGCCTTTTACTAGTGTCCTGAATTGTGTCTTGTAAGCCACCTTCATTAGAATGAGAACCTTGAGGCCCCTGGTGAACACATAGTCTGTCCAGCACCCATAGCTCTTCAATGTTTTATCCTCCTTTCCTTTCTACGTGTCTCTGTCAGAAACAAATGGCCAATCAAACCATCAAACTTGCTGGATTCTCACATGAATGGGCACCATTAGTAAAGGAGTAACTCTCCTTCAATGTGCATTTGACCCTCAAAACCAGTATTCAGATGGAACCTTGTTCTCTATGGTTTGAGCAGATAATTAATAGATTGTCCCTTCAATCAGCTCAAAATAGTCTGAGCTCCTCCCACAGACCCTGAGATTCCCCCACCCCCTTTGTTTCTTTCAAGCTTGTTTTTCTAATTGTGCCATTACTCAGTAAAGGTGCCCAAGGTGATGCTAAATTTCTTAAGTGCAATCAACAATCTCCCCCGTCACCTGCAAATTTCCTCCCATCCTCCTCCACAGTCATCCCTCCTGTTGCTATCAAGGCTCACGCTATTACATTGACCCCATCACTGGTTACATAGATATTCTTGTTCTGCTGTCTCTTCCCTTGGAAGATGATCGCCCCGTACCTTTTTTTTAAATCTGACTTCTCCCCTTCTCAAGGCCACTTGCACCATTACTTTCTGAGACACCCCTCCCCAAAAAACCATCCAATATCTTGCCCCCACAACTCACCGAATCCAGATGTCCCCCTCAGTGTGACTGTGTTCTCTGCTTCCCATTATCATGCCTCAAACCCCCAGGACCAAATTCCTTAATTGGCTGACCATGTCCTAATTCTGTGCATAGCCATCACTGCCTAGACAGGCTTGTCTCCACTCCAGTCCAGGACAAAAACAAGTGTGCCATGTGGAGGTCTCTATAATGATCCAGAGAGCATGGACTCATTCCCTGGACATTCTCTTAAACATAACCGCTGGACAATATTTCATCCCTCCGTGTACAGTCTGTTAATATTGCCGCCCAAGACAATCTTTCACATTTCCTCTCTGGCCCCACCTCCCCACTCCACTCACCCCAGTATTACGTCTGACTCATGCCTCCTGGCTGGTCATGCCTCTCGAGCCCAGCTTTGTTACAGTTTGTGCCTCAGGCACCTGATATATCTCAGTGACAGTGTGAGAGGAAAGTGAAAGCAATGTTTTCTGACCTCCGAATCACAGGTGAAGTGAACTGCGTCAAGTGCACACACTATTACAAAATGGTAAAACAGAATGTTCCAATTAGCCACTAGTGGAGAACTTAATTTGGAATGGGAAGATGGTCCTGATGAGTTGGCCTTTTAGTGACGATATATGAGATGCTAAGGAATGAAAATGGACTTCCCAACATTTCTCAATGGGAACCTGTCCATTGACTGTCCTTGAAAGTCTGGGAAACAAAATTCCAAACTAGTTTTGGAGCAGCAAGAAATCAGGTTGGAATTTTCTGGTCATTCGCACTGGTGGAATTCTCCAGACTTGCCGGCGGCTCATCCCACTTGCTGATTTCCCGCTAACCTGGGGTGACGTCAGTGGGAATTCCCATTGACAGCGGCAGGACCAGTGAATCCTACCACTGGCAAACAATGTGCCATCTCCCGCCGGGAGGTCGGAGAATCTCGCCCCTGATTTTTCATTCATGGCCAAATTAAGTGCTCTCACCTGTCACAACTCCCATTGCTTGTGGGAGCAGAGAATCACACCCAAAAAGTGTAAGGGAGTGGACAGAGGAGACAGAAGATCACCAATGATTGAAGAAGAGGGAACTTTCTGTGTAACTGGGACATTCAGGATGAGTTTCACCAATAGGGGAAGCTGCTGGCATCTATACAAGTGACAGGTGCAGCAAGACATTTCGAGGCTGTATAATGGCAAATGCAATCTTCACTCGTTTAATCCAGGACTAGCCATAGGGGGTTACTACAGTAACTCTATGTCATTACATTATGTTCTCTTTGGAGAGAGCCACTGCGCTGTTTTCACCATGTCTGAACAAATGGTTCTGCAAGCACAAGCCATTATAGTCCACAAGGCGACAAGAGCTTTCAGCGAGACACAGGAAATGATGTTTCCCAATTACCATCCACAGCTGCTGTGGATCCTGTGTGTGGTACACAGGTGCAGGCTTTGTAACAATGAGCAGCGTATATTAGAGGTGCCGTCAGCACAGCCGACACAATAAAAGGAACACAACGTCTTTTTTTTAATATAATGGGCTTTCTCAGAGAAGCAGCAAATAAAACAAACTCTTTTAATGTTCAGTCCGCAATGAGTTACTATTATTTTCCTTGTGTTAGCATTTCTGTCATAAGATCTATAATTAGAGAAAATATTCTACCAAACAAGAAAAGGGGGGGTGAATGAGTCACTGACTGTATTCTGCTCAAGTGGCAGTGTTAATAAAATGTGCGCATGTTGGCGTATGTGCATGTGTGTGTGAAATGTCATGAATTAATCTGGAGTCCCAGTTGTGCCTTGCCTGTTTTCTGATAAGCACACACAGAAGCTCTGTGAAGTAACCGCTGGTAAAATTATAACCAATCTGAAGAAAACCAAAAAGGAAAGGCAAGTTCAAACTCAAAAGAATCACCCAGCGCTTTGGCTATTCAGTTCTGATTCTTAATAGGCTGTAAATAGTATCCCATTCTGAAGATGTTGTTAGGCTGCAACAGTGTACACAGAGTTTATGGGAATGTGCTCTCAGTCTAATTTCTAACTTGCTAGGTGTCAATTCCTTCTTTAAGAGGCATCAGGGAATTTAAGCCAAAGGCAAAGCATGTCATTTGACACTTAATGCCCTTGCCCCTCAGTGCCAGCTCCAGCTGCATTGGGAAGTCCACAAGGGAGGCAGAGGATGTCACCCCCAGGGTTGCCAGCTCAAGTTTGAGATATTCTGGGCAGCTTTATCATGTAACATCTTGGTTGCATGGCATTTGAGCACTTGACATCAGCAACTGTATTTTTTCAAGGTTGGATGCCCTGTAGTCAATTTGTCTTTACTCGTGGCTTCATGCAGCAGCTGTTGTTTGAGAAGCACCTGGTGAGCACCTCTGAATGGGCGAAGATGGAAAATGGGCAGGAGGGGGACAGATTCGCAGGAAGGAACCCAAAGGTGGGAGAAACTTAGATTCCATCAGTAACTGATGATAACTCACTGAAATTGCACTGATAACTAATACTAAAACTTGTAACATTAAGCCTTCTGTTGCCAAAAAGACACTTAATTCTGTAAAAGTATATTGCAAACAATCTCAAATTCGTTGTTACAGAGTGCGATAAAATTTGATGTTCTTCATACAGCCATCCTCTGAGGTGCCTCAATACAATTTCAATATTGTTGATATTCACGATATACATTCAGGTACACAGCTGAAAGATTCTGCACAGTTTCTAGTCTCGCAGTGTGCAATGACTGAAAGGCATCAGGTCCACACCTTGTTGCAGTCCTGGTACAAATATGACAATACTGCAGCACTTGAACAAATGTGGCATCAAAAAACGATGGTAAAGCTGAAGACAATGAAGACACAGTGTGTTTTGGGGCAAAGTCTCCTGTGGCTGGAGCCATATTTGGCACAAAAGAAAATGGTTGTAGTTGTTGGATGCCAATCATTTCAGCCCAAGGACATGGTGCAGGAGTTCCTCAGGACTACATCCTTGGTTTAAGCATCTTTAACTCTTCATCAATGACCTTCCTTCCAACAGAATCGCAAATCAGAAATGAGGGTGTTTGCATAGTCTTTATCTTCATTTCAGGGCAGCTGGTGGCATAGTGGTAAAGTCACTAGACCAGCAATCCAGAGGGCCAGGCTAATGCTCTGTGGGCACAGGTTCAAATCCCACCATGGTAGCTAGTGGAATTTGAGTTCAATTAATAAAAAAGGTAAAATTGAAAGCTAGACTCAGTCATGGTGAGAATGAAACTATCATTGATTGTTATAAAAACCCATTAGATTCACTAATGCCCCTTTGGAAAAGGAAATCTGCATTCTCATCTGGACAACATGTAACTCCAGACCCACAACAATATGAGTTGACTCTTGAATGCCCCAGAAATGATGTAGCAAGCCAGTCAGTTCAAGGGAAATGAAGGGGTGGGCAAAAAACTGCTGGCCTTGCTAGCGATGCACACATCCCATGAGTTGTTTAAAGCTCTTCAAGTAAGAAGTCTCACAACACCAGGTTAAAGTCCAACAGGTTTATTTGGTAGCACAAGCTTTCAGAGCACTGCCCCTTCATCAGGTGAGTATTTCATGATCCTTCATCACTCATCTGATAAAGGGACAGCACTCTGAAAGCTCATGCTACCAAATAGGCACTCACTTGATGAAGCGGCAGTGCTCCGAAAGCTCGCGCTACCAAATAGGCACTCATTTAATGACAGGGCAGCGCTCCGAAAGCTTGTGCTACCAAATAAACCTGTTGGACATTAACCTGGTGTTGTGAGACTACTTACAGTTCCCATCCCAGTCCAACGCCGGCATCTCCACATCATACTTCAAGTGAGAAGCAGATCATCCTCAACCATGTTTGGACCAATAAGTGGCAGGTAATATACTTGCATATAAGGCGGATTCTCCCAAAGAGATTCTAAGTGTCGAATTTGCTTAAAAGCGAGAGTAAATCACACTGTTTTTCTCAGCAGGAGTTTAAAAAGGAATATCCCACACACTGTGCACTGCAGAATGCCTCAGTGGGGCCTATTCCCAGTGGAGAGGCCAGCATCTCAGCGCTGAATGGGCCACTGCGCATCTGCTGATCTGTCAGCGCATGCACAATGGCTCCTGTCTGCCGGCTTCCCAATTGGTGGCCAGCTGGATCATTGGCCAGCCCTGCAACCTCTACATCGCTGGCCCTCCCAACCCTCCACAACCTATCGCTGGCCCCCCAAACATGCCTGTGCCCAGCCCCGACCTCCACGCGTCCCGGCCCGCCTCAATTTGTCCCCATCAGGCCCAGCCCCATTACGCCTCACCCATTTGGCACTGTCCTATGCTCGGTGGACAATGCCAATTTGCCCCCAGGCATTGGTACTTCACTTGTTGGGCAGTGCCAGGATGCCCAGGCTGGTGCTGCCAAGATGGCGATGCCCATGGGGCAACTGCCCCACTGCCCAACCCTCAGGAGGGCCTTGAATGCCCCGCACCATTTACTCCAGCTGGGCCAGGCCTCTAGCTCCCCTCAAGTGGTGTGATATAGTAAACCCTGTTGGAGTGAAACACTCCTCGTTGGGGGTAGAGGCTAGTGGGCCCAAAGATTTCAGTCCTGGGACCGCTAATGCCATTTAAATTATTTTCTGCAACTCGCTAACAGCGCTGGAAATTCGCCACTCGGAGACAAGCAGAGGCCTGGACGCCCTGTGCGAATGGGCCCCTGCTGGAGTCTCCCAGCCTGCTGAGCTAAAATGTGCACAATCTCTTGACAATGAATGGCATTACCATGACCAAATCTCCCACCCATCCTTGTGTTGTGGGATTACTATTGACCAGAAACCCAAATGGTTTACATAAATACTGTGGCTGTTAGAGCAGGTCAGAGGCTGTGCTTAAATGGCAGGTCACTCAAGTTCAGACCAATGACCCCCCCCCCAACCTAAATTTTCTTTAAATGAATGCCCTGTTAATTTCAATGCAGAGTACCTTTAAATTGCTTTACACAGCTGCACAAGCACGGTATCTTCAAGTGGACAGCATGACACCTTCATGACTAAGTGTGACTGTGCCCTCACAAAGCTTAAAGAGATCATTGCTTTTGACGCCCACAGCCTGTCTATCATCTACAACAGAGGTCTCCAAACTACGGCCTACGGGCCACATCCAGCCCACAGCGGGCCACATCCGGATCGGAGTTTGAAGACCGCTGATCTACAAGGTAGAATTCAGGAGTGTGGTGAATACCAGCAACTCCAAAGTCTTCTACAGAAATATTGAAAGAGTGGTTAAAGTGGGGAGTAGGGACAATTAAGGTCCATAAAGGGGATTTACACACAGAGGCAGGTGGCACGGTGGGGGTGTAAATGAATACTTTGTATTTGTCCTTACCAAGGAAACAGGTGCTACCCCAAGTCATGGTACCAGAGGGTCACTTGCAAAATTCAAAATTGATAAGGAGGAGGATAAACTGGCAACACTTAAAGTTGACAAGGCACTGGGGCCAGGTGAGATGCATCCAAGGATATTGAAGCAATTGAAAGAATGGAAGTTTCAGGGGCACTGGTTATAATCTTTCAGTCTTCCCTAGCTCAGGGAGGTGCCAGAAGCATGGGGAATTGCAAATCTTGTTCAAAAAAATTATAAAGCTCAGACCAGCAATTACGATCAGTCAATTTAACCAGTCAGTCAGTGATGGGGAAGCTTTGAGATACAATTAACAGAGTGGAATTGATAATTGCATGGAAAAATATGGGTTTATTAGGAAGATCAAGCATGGATTTCTTAAGGAAAAATCCTGTTGAACTAACATGTTGGAGTTTTTTGAAGAGATAACAGAGAGTGTTGATGACAGTAATGCCATTGACATGGATTTCCATAAGACATTTGATACAACAAACACATGAGAAAAGTTATAGCTCATGGAATAAACGGGATAGTAGGGTGCTGAACTAACTGAGTAATAGAAAACAACAAGTAGTGATAAATGGATATTTTTCAGGCTGGAGGAAGATTTGTAGTAGTGCTCCCCAGGGGTTAGTGTTGGGAATCTTGCTTTACTTGATATATTAATAGCCTAAATTTTGGTGTGTAGGGGGCAATTTCAAAACTCAGAAGCATTGTAAACTATGAAGAAGACAATGTAGACCTTCAAAAGGATATAGACAAGTTGGTGGAATGGGCAGATTGATGGCAGATGAAGACAGAAAGACGGTACAAAATAAGGTCCAAACTCTAAAGAGTGTGCAGGAGCAAAAGGAGTTGGGTATATCTGTGCATGAGTCATTAAAGGTGATAGGATAGGTAGAGAGAGAAATTAATAAAGCATGGAGTATCCCATGCATAGAGTGACACAGAGTACAAGAGCAAGGAGGTTTTGCTGGACTTGTAAAAGATGTGAGTTAGACTTCAACTCGAGTATAGTATACAGTTCTGGGTGCCACACTATAGGAAGCAGTGAACGCATTGGAGACAGTGCAGAAGAAGTTTATAAAAATGGTTCCAGACTTGTGAAACTTCAGTTATGAAGATGGATTAGAGTAGTTGGGGCTGTTCTCCTTGGAGAGGAGAAAGATCAGAGGAGATTTGACAGAGGTGTTCACAATCATGAGGAGATTGGACAGATGAAAAATGGAGAAACTATTCCCAGTCATTAAATGATCAAGAACAAAAGGGCATAGATTTAGAATGATTTGCCAAAGAAGGAAGAAGGTCTTGTGGCACAGTAGTAATGCCTCTACCTCTGGACTAGAAGTCCCATGCTAAGGCTTGCTAGAAATGGAAGTGATAATCAGCTCGGGAATCCTTCCCAAATGATCCCCCAAAGGGAAAAAAAAACTGTGGAGTGAAGAAACACTTAAAAAACAAACATTATCACACTGCCTGGGAGTGTGGGGGGAGGTAGGTTCAATCATGGTATTCAAGAGGGCATTAGGTGATTATCTGAATAGAAACAATGTGCAGGGGTATGGGGAAAGGGCAGGAGAATGGCCCTGAGTCCCAATGTGCACTTGGAAAGCAGACTTGATAAGCCAAGTGGCTTCCTTCTACACCAAACAATTCTGGGACTCTGTGACCAGCCTGGATGAGTTCAACTCTAACAACAGTCAAGAAGCTCAGTACTGCAAATCAGTTCACTTGATCAGCACCCGAACCAGAACAACTGTGCCACTGTATCTCACAGGTTCAATTCCAGCCTGGGGTCACTGTCTGTATGGAGTTTGCACGTTCTCTCCATGTCTGCGTGGGTTTCCTCTGGGTGCTCCGGTTTCCTCCCAAAGTCCAAAGATGTGCAGGTTAGGTTGATATCCCATGCTAAATTGTCCTAGTGTCATTTGCAGGGTAGACATGTAGGGTTGGGCGAATGGGGCCTGGGTGGGATTGTGGTCAGTGCAGACTCGATGGGCCGAATGTCCTCCTTCTGCACTGTAGGGATTCTATGACCCAAAACATCCAACAGAATTCTGTACTTAACATCTTTGTGGTAGATCCTTCACCACATGGACTGCAGCAGTTCAAGAAGAAGGCTCGTCACTGCCCTCTCAACAGTTTGATTGGCATCCAATCCACCACCTCAAAGATTCATTCTCTCCTGTCACCACCAGAACAAATGGCAGCACTGTGTACCATTTATAAGATGCACTGTAACAACTCACCAAGGATTCTTTGACAGCACTCTACCAATTCAAAAGGCAAGCATAGCAGGTGCATGGAAACATGACCATCTCCACAATCCTGCCCAGTCGCATACTATCCTGAGCTGGAAAAGTATTCACTAGTCAAAATTGTGGAATTCCATCCTTAACAGCATCGCAGGTGTACCATACTACACAGACTGCAGCATATCAAGAAGGCGGCTCACCACCACCTTCTCAAGGGCAATTAGGGACAGCCTTCTGATGCCACTAGCTCAAAAGCTAATTTAAAAAAAACACTGGTCTCATGCCTATTAACCAATCTGTAACTAGCAGCAATCCTCTAAATCCGTTGATATTCAACCTGTAACTACAGCCAAAATTTCCTTGCGCTACTCAAGATGAATTAGGATTTAAGGTGATGACACTTAACATATATTATGCCTTTTTACTCTACTATCTTAGAGATTGACTTGCATTCAGGTCCTACGTAAAGGTATCAACTCTGAACAGAGTTCATCCACTCGCACTTGGAAGATCAGTCAGTGGGGTTTTTTTCTGAGCAGTTTCACACATGCATTGGTACAGTGTAGCTCATTGGTTCTATACATAGTACATACTGGGTGAATGGACATGGAGTAACCATGAATTAACATGTGTTAGCACAGAGCATTTGAGGAACTACAGGGAGTTGGATGGGTGGCCTGAGTTGCATGGAGGTGGCATGAAAGAGGATGGAGGTTCAGGTGTGTGGTGAGGGCTACAGAGCCTAATGGATTTCAATAGAACAGGGACAGCCTCCCTATGACACTTGGCAGCCTCCATGTCTCCTTACGCTGTGCTTCTAGGTCGGCAAATCTGATTCTATCTATCCCTACAGAGTGAAAATCTTAACATTCGAGGCCTTTCTACCAAGGCAAGTCAGGAAATTTCCTGTCTCGATGTGCTTAGCAGAAATCCAGGCCTCTGTCCTTCATCCAGGAAATCCATATCTCATTCCGGGAGACTTCTCAGTTTGTGTTTGCTCACTACACCCAGGTGGTGCATTACAACTCAAACACTAATGAGGAAAATCTCATCCAAGTCACTTCAGGAATATTTTACCCTTGCAATACTTGCCCCTTTAACCATGTTTTTTGGATCATATGCCTCTACCACTGATACAGAGTGCAATTTTGAGAACAGAATGATATTATAAGCCTTCCTCCTATCTAATTATTCTGCCGGCATCTGTTCGGGGTTCTGGGCATGTGTGGGTTTTGGAGGGCTATTTGGTCTGCAAGACAGTGTTCTGCAAACAAGGCCTATTTTACTAATGCTCCTATTTGATAGTTATCACTGTTGTGCTGTTAGTTATTGTTAAACTTTGTTATTTATTTATAAAGAAGTTCATTCTTTAAACAACACATTTGACTACCTCATCTGTGTTCTCAAGTTACCATATTTTTATGGCAATGAGGAGAACATGGCATGTGAATAGAAAATAACGTTTTCCAATGTCCAACATAGCAACACAAGGTTACATTCAGTGAGTAACTGTTTACATCGGGAATATATTTGACAGGATTTCATGCTAGCAGCACCATGGCTGTTCAGGGCAGTGGGAGAATCTGATGAGAGAGTGAGGTCTGAATATACGGTGAGAATGCAGCATTTCTTTTTAGCAAATGGAACAGAAAATGAGGCGAAGCAGCACTCGATTCTCCTGAGTGTGTGTGCGGCGAAGACTTGTAAATTGATGAGGAATCTGGCCATGCCATGAAAATCAGGGAAGATTGCATTAGGAAATTTAATTGCTGTAGTCTAGAATCACCATAATCCACGCCCTTAGTGATTGTTCAAAGATTCAAATTTCATAGCCATGTCAGAATAGCAGGTCAATCAGTAGTTAACTTTGTGGCAGAATTATGCCAGCTTTCAGAAAACTATGATTTTGGGGCAGTTTTAGGAGATATGCTCAGAGATAGGTTGGTCTGTGGCATTAACAAGGGTAACTTGCAGCATCGGTTGTTAAGTAAAATCACACTTTTTTATTATTCATTCATAGGACATGGCCATCGCTGCCTGGCCAGTATTTATTACCTATCCTGAGTTGCCCTGTGAAGGTGGTGGTGATCTGCCTTCTTAATTTATTTCAGTCGCACAAAAGGTTGTTATAGAAGGTTAGGGGGCATGGAGTTGGGAGTAAGGTGTTAGCATGGATAGGGGATTGGCTGTCAAATAGGAGGCAGAGAGTGGGTGTCAATGGGTGCTATTCGGATTGGCGGTTGGTGACTAGTGGAGTGCCCCAGGGATCGGTGCTGGGGCCTCAGATATTTACCATTTATATAGATGATCTGGAGGAGGGAGCCGAGTGTAAGGTGTCGAAATTTGCTGATGACACAAAGGTAAGTGGAACAGCAAATTGTGCGGAGGGTGTGGAGAGTCTGCAGAGGGATCTAGATAGGCTGAGCAAGTGGGCGAGGACCTGGCAGATGGAATACAATATTGGCAAGTGTGAGGTTACCCACTTTGGTAGGAATAATAGTAGGAAGGACTACTACTTACAGGGCGAAAAGCTGCAGCATGCTACGGTGCAGAAGGACCTGGGGGTCCTTGTGCATGAGTCGCAAAAACCCAGCCTGCAGGTGCAGCAGGTGGTCAGGAAGGCAAATGGGATGCTGGCCTTCATAGCGAGGGGGATTGAATATAAAAGTAGGGAGGTCTTGCTGCAACTGTACAGGGCACTGGTGAGGCCGCAGCTGGAGTACTGTGTGCAGTTTTGGTCGCCGCACTTGCGCAAGGATATTTTGGCCTTGGAGGGAGTGCAGAGGAGGTTCACTAGGCTGATACCGGCATTGAGGGGGTTGAGCTATGAGGAGAGGCTGAATAGACTGGGCTTGTACTGGTTAGAGTTTAGAAGGATGAGGGGGGATCTCATTGAGACGTATAAGATGATGAAAGGGATGGATAGGGTAGAGGTGGAGAGGTTCTTCCCGCTCAGAAAGGACAGCAGGACTAGAGGGCACAGCCTCAAGATAAGGGGGGGGGCAGTTTAGAACAGAGTTGAGGAGGAACTTCTTCACTCAAAGGGTGGTGAATCTCTAGAATTCTCTGCCCGTTGAAGTGATGGCGGGTACCTCGCTAAATATATTTAAGACGCGGGTAGATAGGTTTTTGGTAGGCAAGGGGATTAAGCGTTATCGGGAGAAAGCGGGAAAGTGGAACTGAGCCACTTCAGATCAGCCATGATCTTATTGAATGGTGGGGCAGGCTCGAAGGGCTAGATGGCCTACTCCTGCTCCTATTTCTTATGTTCTTATGTTCAGTCCACCTGCTGTGGGTTACCTTTAAAAAAGCTCTGGAATATTTTCAGGGCAAGAAAATGGCTGCCAGCAATACTCGACATATTCTGCAGGCTAATGGTGGTGCCCGTGCTGGGGCACTGCACCAAGTACAGAAAGAAGCTGTAAACAGAACGGTGGAAGCTGTGGAGTGTTGTAGATGTGGAGGGTCACAATATACCGATTATTGCAAGTAATGAATGCTGTTTGTCAACGATGCACAAAAAAGGGCATTTCGTGAAGAATTGCAGGAGTGCGGAGAGCAAGGCAAGGGCTGAGCCCAAACATACTAATTTAAGAAAGCCTCAATCAGTTACACACCACGTGGAAAGCTTGGAGCAAACCAATGCATAACATCATGTTCAATATCAATGAAGAATGAGCAGAGCCTACTTTTGCTACTCTTGTAGCCGATGGTAAACAGATCAAGATAGAGGTGGTCAAAGGAACCTCTGCATCTGTAATTAGCGAGGAGACCTACAAATCAATGTGGAACTCTAACCAAGCTCCAGGCTTCACTCCAGCAGAAATCAAACTTCAGATGTACTTGCTTAGGCATTGGAAGTCCATATTGTGTATAATAGTCAAGAAGCAAGGACATGCCTCCTTGTGGTCAAAGGGAAGGGGCTGAGTTTGCTAGGGCGTGACTGGCTCGGCAAAATTCCATTGAACCAGGCAGAGTTCAAGCACATGAAGATGACCAAGGATGCTGCTAAGATGTATTTGGACACGTTCAACGATGAACTGGATACATTGCATGATACTACTGTAAAGTTTTAAAAGATTCTCAGGCAATCCCTTGCTTATTCAAGCTCAGGACAGTGCGGTATTGCCATGAGAAGGAAAGGGGAGGAGGAGTTGGAACGGCTGCAAAAGCTTGGAATCAATGAGCCTATTCAGTTTAGTCGTTGGACTGCTCCAATCATTCCTGTCATTAAAAATGCTGGTACGGTGCTCATATGTGGTGACTACAAACCCACCATTAATCAGATTTCCAATTTACATATCCATGACTGAGGGTGGAAAATGTGTTTTCAACTCTTGCAGGAGGCATTTTCAATACTGGACATAAGCCAGACCCATCAATAACACTTGCTAGAGGAAGATTCAAAGCAGTGCGTGGCTATCAACACACATAAAGGGTTGTTTAAGTAGAAATATTTGGCTTTTAGTATATCTTCCAGTTTAGCGATCTTTCAAAGGATGATGGACAACCTATCGCAAGGCACTCCTCTAGTTGGATGACATCTTAATTATGGGGAAGATTGAGGAGGAGCACCCAAGTAATCAGGATCAAGTTTTTTAAATGTTTTCAGAGGTGAGACTGTATCTAAAGAGGAACAAATGCATTTTCCAGGTACCAAGTATAGACAAGGCCACAGAATCACTGCACAAAGCTTATCTCCTGCAGAAGGGATAATATGAGACATTAAGGAAGCTCAGGACTCCAGGTATGTGACCAAGTTCAAGTCATTTTTGGATTTAGCAAACTATTATGGGAAGTTCTTGTCAGATCTGTATATAATGTTGGCTCCACCATATCCATGTCTGCACAAAGAAATCAAGTGGAAGTGGGAGTCTGTAGAGAAGAAAGCTTTCAAAGATGTGTAAGTACTGCTACTATTAACTAATCTGCCAATCCCTTTTGAACCAGACAGAAAATTTACCCTGCCATGCAATATCTGGATGGCCAACCATTACTGACAATGATGAGTTGTAACCAAACGTGAAGCATAAGAACGAGTTAAGTGCGCAAGTTGCATGCATCCTATGAGAGCCATTCTCTCCTCCTTGTTGTTCGCAAGTCATGGATGAAATTCATGAGCCTCATCCAGGTGCTTTTATAATGAAAAGTTTAGCCAGATCATTTGTTTGATGGCCTAATATGGATCTGGACTTGGAGAATATGGTAAAATCCTGCTCGGCACGTCGGATCAACCAGAAGATGGCACCACTACCACCACTTCATCCTTAGTATTGGCCTGATAGGCCATGGACCAAACTGCATGTGGACTTTGCAGGACCTTCAATGAACTACATGTTTTTAATTGCCGTAGATGAGCACTCAAAATGGTTGGAAACCCATATCATGAGTAATATTACAGAACCTGTGACAACTGAGAAGCTATGTCAAATTTTTGCAGCTCATGAGCTACCAGATTCGCTTGTTTTGGATTATGGTATCACATTTATAACTGAGTTATTTCAAAACTTCATGCATTAGAATGGTGTATACTGCAGCGTTTCACCCGGTCTTGAATGGTTTGACAGAGAGAGTTGTTCAAACTCTAAGGAAGGGAATGAAGAGGATGGCAGGTGATACTTTGAGTACAAAGCTCTCCAGATTTTTATTCCAGTATCTCACCACAATTCACAACCAGGCTGTCTCCAGTGGAATTGTTGTTAGGTAGAATGCCAAAGTCTCATCCAGATCTACTTCATCCAGATCTCACAGCAAAGGTGGGCAGAAGACAAGACAAGCAAAAGGAGGGACACAACTACCATGCCAAAGAGAGGCAGTTCAAACCAGATGCTCGGTTTTACATGAGGTACCTTGGTAGTAATCAGAGGAATGATTTTAAATTAAAGTGGTCTTGTATCTGGGGTTATGAGACTGAGACACAGCATAGTCGTTCACACATACCAATACCATGTTGATTTATAGCAGGATCTAGTGTCAGGAAAGGTTTTGAGTCAGCAAGAGTTACTGATAACATGTCAGAAAGTAATGCTGCTGTGGATGTTCACCAGGAAGTTATTCCTGAGGTTCAAGGTTTGCCAGTGGATTCTGATGTGGCAGTAGAAGAGAAACGTTCACTTACAGATTCTCAGTCTATTTCTACACCTACAAATTCAGATCCACCAATACAAGTTTCACTAGTGGCATTACATAGAGCATAATGCAACCACAAAGCTCCTGACGGACTTTCATAGAGTTAAGACATCATTTTTGTTTTGGGGTGATAGGGGATTACATTTAAGGGGAGAGAAATGCTACAAAATGTCATTTTGAGTACAAAGTGTTCTTCTAAGCCTTTTTGCATATGTAATTGTTCTACTAGCATCTGTTGAGGGTTCTGAGCATGTATGGGATTTGATGGGCTTTCAGCCTGCAAGAAGGTGTTCTGAAAACAAGACCTGTTTTACTAGTGCTCCTGTTTTCATAGTTATTACTATCATTACTGTTCTGCCAAGTTACTGTTATTGTTAAACTTCGCTACTTATTTATATAAAGATCATTCTTTAAACAACACATCTGACTACCTTATCTATGGTCCTGAGTTACCACAACCACTTGTGAATGAAAGCTCAAGATAAAACACTCAAAGAGGTGAAAATCGTTTCTCTCCCTCTCCCCATCCTTCCCCTCATCTGGCAAGTAGTAGCAATGGAGTACCTTTTAACGTATTTGTGTCTGTTGTGCCTATAACAGATTTTAATGCAGGGACAGAGGTAAACATGTTGGGAAAAATCCATCAGTTCACAAAACATTGAAAGACCAGGAGTTCTCAAAGGTTTGAAAATAAATAAAACTGCCTGTCTCCAAAGAGAAGCATAATAGATTAATTGGATTAATTTGCAATTGCTGCTGAAGAGGGCAATAAAAAAATTGACATCGCAGATGTGTTAATTATGGGATAATTTGGGCATAGTATCTGGAAACACAGGGCCAGGGTTATAAATCTTTCATAAAAAAAATATGACTACAACATATTGCTGCTGCGTGTATGGCAGTTGCTCTTGCTGTAAATTGCCTGGCTCAGTTAAACAATAAAAGGCTGGGCTTGTTTCACCATCTGCTGGTTGTGTAGGTTCAGTTTGTGCACCAGCTGGTTCTATAGGAAGAGGGAAATTATGGCTAATTAATCAGCAGACAGTTTTTATAAGACTGTGTATGGAGAATTATTTGAGCTGCGTTGCAAACGGATCCATGGAATTAATTGCCCAGTTAAATAACCCCTGTGTAAACTATGTTATTAAATAGGCTATCAGCGAGATGGTTCAACTGCACTCACAGTATAGATAGGAGGCAACAGTGCATTCTAGTGGCTGCTATTTTATTAAATACGACAGGGATTACGGACCCCAATTCATAATATGGCGCATGTACTAAAGACCCTGTATACCACTCTCATGGTAAACGGCATAATGGTTAACCAATGAAGTATCAGAGGAAAGTCTGGAACAAGACATTTGTCCCATCCAACTCATTGTCATGTTTATATTGTTGGAACAAATAACAGGTCTGGTGTTTAAGCTCCACATGGGCTTCTTCCCATTCTCCAAATAATTCCATCAACCGATCTTTCCATTGCTTTCTCTCTCATGTATCAGCTAGCTTCCCCTTAAATGCATCAATGCTAGTAACCTCAATTACTTGTGCTAGCAGTTCCACATTCTAACCTCTCTGAGTGAAGAGGTTTCTCATGAATTCCCTATTGAATTTATTTGTGATTTACAATTATGGCCCCCAGTTCTGGTTTTGCCTGCAATTGGAAACATCTTCTCTACATCAAATCTATTAAACTCTTTCATAATCTTGATGAGGTCATCCCTCAGTTTTCTCTTTCCTAGAGCAAAGTGCCCTGGCTGTTCACTCTTTGCTGATAAGTATAACCGTATGATTCAGGTACCATTAGAGTAAATCCTTTTTGAACATTTCTCAGAGCCTTAATTTTTTTTTTACAATATGGAGACCAGAACCATTCACAATACTCCCAGTTAGGTCTAATTAAGGTTATATAGAAGTTTAGCAAAGCTCCTAGGCTTTTCAATTCTATCCCTCTGGAAATGAACTTCAGTCCTATGCTTTTTTAACAGCCTTATTAACCAGTGTCAATGCATTTAGTGATTGGTGTCTCTATAGCCCAGATGCCCTCTATTTTCCATTCCATTTAGACACTTAGACCAGAATTTTCAGGACATTTATAAAAAACTGGGGTCAAGACCATTTCTGGGTTCTGATCGGCTAGTGTCTGATGCCTATATGGTAGCATGATTTCATGGGAGACAACAAATTAACAAGTCACTTCCACATTTGTTGCCTAATTAAGTGGGCAGAACAGCTTCACTGGAAACCTAGTGAGAGAGCCTGCAGCACTGGATGGCCAACAGCCCCCTGAAGATGTTGAGGCTGGTAGTTAAGCATGACGGGTGCCTCAAAAAGGAGGCACTTTTAGACAGTTGCTGAATATCTTTCAAAGAAAGGCCCAGTGCTGTTACAGCCACAGATGTAGAGGGGGGAACCATGGTTGTGGCTGTTTATAGCTCAGTCACTAGAAGATTGAAAGGAAGCTCCACTGACCTGCTGCCCTAGGGCAGAGAGGCTGCTTCCAAGTAGCTGCTGGGCTCCAGACTCAGCAGGGGGTTAACCAATGCTGGGAAGGTTCCATTGGTGTGAGATAATTGTCCCTGACTGGGGCCTTAACTGGATTGATTGGCTGCCCCATCTCCCTGAGTGGGCTGTTGATTCATTGGGAATCCTCGTAGACCATCGCTTCCTACATTTTGCCAGTCAGAGTAAATGCATTGCTATCTTTTTTTCTTCTAGCCAGCTTGCTACCCATTTTGCCACTTGTTCCCTGACAACACAGGGTCTCAGCTTAGTCGTGAGTTTACTGCAATATGCATTATCGAAGGCTGTTTGAAAATCCAAATATATTATAAGACCATAAGATATAGGAGCAGAATTAAGCCATTAGGGCCCATCGAGTCTGCTCTACCATTCAATCATGGCTGATATGAATCTCATACACATTCTCGTGCCTTTTCCCGGTAACCCTTGATCCCCTTATTAATCAAGAACTTATATATCTCTCTCTTAGAGACACTCAATGACCTGGCCTTTACTGTCCCCCATGACAATGAGTTCGGCAGATTCACCACCCTCTGGCTGAAAAAATTTCTCCTCATCTCAGTTTTATAGGATCGTCCCTTCACTCTGAGGTTGTGCCCTCGAGTTTTAGTCTCTCCCACTAGTGGAAACATCCTCTCCATGTCCATTCTATCTAGGCCTCTCAGTATTCTGTAAATTTCAATTAGATCTCCCCCTCATCCTTCTAAACTCCACCAAGTACAGACCCAGGCTCCTCAACCACTCCTTAAATGACATTCCTGGGATCATTCTTGTGAACCTCCTCTGGACCCTCTCCAAGACCAGCACATCCTTCCTTAGGTATTATATCCACTACATAATCCTTGTCCACTCTTCCTGTTTCTTCCCCAAGGATTTTAATAATGTTGATTAAGTATGACCTGCCCTTTTACAATCCAGGCTGACTACACCTTATTACATTTTCTAGTTTTTTTTATTTGATCTTTTTGAGTAAAGATTCCATTATTTATCCAACCAAGAACATCAAGCTAATTGGTTTACAGGTCCCTGGATGTGTTCGATCTCTCTTTTAAATAGAGAAAAAAAGGATATATGGGGCCCGATTTTATCATCAAGTTGCACCATTTTTGGGCATGAAAACTTGGTAAAGTTGGTCGTGAGGCAGATGGTGCGATCTGCGCCCACTTCTGCACGGGTTCCCCCTTTACGAAGGCCCAAAAATTGCCATGATCGCATTTAAGTGGACTTAATGGGCTGCACGCCCAACTTAACTGGTACTTCCCTCTTTACCACTGCATTCGCCCATCCAGAAATGGTGCAAAACAGATATGTTCCATATAAGTCTGATTTGGGCACTCCAGTTAGTGAGGAGATAGATGCCTAGTGTCCAACGGCTCTCTGCTTGAGATTGGTAGGGGAGGGAAGGGAAGGGTCCACTGCCACTCTGTCTATGATCAGTGGGGGTGAAAGGAAGTCTGCTGCCATGCTGCCTGAGATGGGGGGGTGGGGGCGTGGGATGGATTCCACCTCCACTCTGCCTTTGGTCAGTGGGAGTGAAGGGGAGTCTGCTGTCACTCTGCCTGCGACCATTGGAGGGGAAGGAGGGTCCACTGCCACTCTGCCTGTGACCAGTAGAGGAAAAGGGAGCAGGGAGATCCCTCTGTCTGAGATTGTCAGGGGAGGTGAAGGAGGGGGAGGTCTGGATGGCAGGGTTTGAGGGGATAAGGTGGTCAGTAATGTTGGGGAAGTGGAGCAATATCTGTGGAGACCGGGGGGGGAGGTATTATCTGGCCCAAGAGGGATGTGGCAAGGGAGCCAATTTCTATCTTTTTTCTCTATGCATGCACAGTTGGAGGGGTCGATCGGAGCTGCAGGATTTTGGGCATGTTAAGCCCCGCCCACAGGCTTGTGCAGCACATTTTGGAATCGCTGATATTTTTGCAGGCAGAATGGGAATGGGTCTAAAAGTCAAATCTGAAACACTCCCAGTTTCAAGTCTGCCCGGCACTTTGAATCAAAATGATAAAATAGGGCCCATGATGTTCAGGAGAAACTTATTTACAGACAAATTTTTTAAAAATTGTTAATCTTCGTAAAGTACTGGAAGGAGCTTTTCCAAAGCATCTTAAGGATATTGGCAATCTGCCATTTATTGCCCATTTCTATTTGGCTTGGAATAGACTGGCTTTGCTAACTTGTGCAGGAAAAACTAGAGGATGAATTCTCCCATCTGGGACTAAATCCCATAACAGAGCAGAAACATGGAGGGCTTCTACCTGCACGGGTCGGCAGGAAATTACACCATATCTTCTTTTTGAAGCCTTCTTTATTCAACTGGGGGCGTTTTGCGCCTTACTCCATGGCTGAACAGGCCTCCTGACGTATAGTCCGCCATCATGTTCAGGTGCCATATTGAAAAGGCGTCCAATGTTATAGACCCACCATTGAAGAAAAAAGATGACCCTCCTGAAAAAGGAGGTGGATCTCCAGAAACACTGTAAGGCCGGAAAGTGGTTCTCCTCGATGATGCTGAATCTTGAGGGTTCATCTGTAGATGTTCCCCCCATTCACTGCTGTGGTATTCTGGGGTCCATGGTCACGGGCAGCCTCCATTCCAAATTCTGGAGGTAGCTCAGGCATTGTCCATGCAAGGCCCGATATCTGCGCACACAAGTAATCCAAATGTCTTTTGTTTTTCCACTGATGTCACAAAGAATTGGGCATGGGTGGAAAGTTTCAGTCAGGCTTTCATCAGTTTTCTGCCAGCGTCCAGTGGGTATCTCAATCTGGCGCAAGGGAAAGATACCACGAGAAATTCACACCAGTATGAAATCAACTTTTGCACTCCGGCTTAATTCTCCCATCCCCCCAAACCACCATTGAACCTGTCAGTGGTGGTCTCTGCCCTCAGAGTTGACCACGTTGTTTGGATAAGGTCAGTGGAGGTTAAGTGGATAAGAATGAAGGTTACCTTTTCTGAAGGACACATTGATGTGTTACAACATAGAACATTACAGTGCAGTTCAGGCCCTTCAGTGTTCGATGTTGCGCTGACCTGTGAAACCAATCTAAAGCCCATATAACCTACACTATTCCAATATTATCCATATGTTTATCCAATGACCATTTAATTGTCCCTGACATTGTTTGTGTTGAAGGACATCTGGATATTAAAGTTTAAAGTTTATTTACTAGTGTTACAAGTAGGCTTACATTAACACAGTGAAGTTACTGTGACAATCCCCTAGTCGACACACTCTAGTGCCTGTTCAGGTACACTGAGGGAGAATTTAGCATGGCTAATGCACCCAACCATCTTTCAGATTGTGGAAGAAAACTGAAGCACCCGGAGGAAACCCACACGGACACAGGGAGAATGTGCAGACTCCGCCCAAACAATAATCCAAACTGGGAATCGAACCCAGGTCTTTGGTGCTGTGAGGCAGCAGTACTAACCACTGTGCCACAATGCTGGCCTCATCCTCAGTCCAAAGATGTGCAGGTTAGGTGCATTAACCATGCTAAATTGTCACTTAGTGTCCAAGGATTTGAAGGTTAGAGGTATTAGTGGGGTAAATATGTGGGGTTACAGGAATAAGGCCTGAGTGGAATTGTTGTCGATGTAGACTGAATGGCCTCCTTCTGCACTGTAGGGATTCTATGATTCTCGTAGATCAATAAGCTGGGATCATTGGCTCATTACTTAGCAGTTTGTTGGACTCTGCTTTGAGCAGTTCTTCAGTATATTCAGGGTTTTCTCACTGGAACCCCTCTCACTTGGCTTCAATAATAGGTTTCATCACAGTCATGTTAGCCTTGAACCAGTAACACTTTTCCACTCTTGCTTCCAATGTGTGTGCTATTGTAGATGGTGTCTCTATTTAGATTCCATTTCACTTCTGCACTCTGTGTGGGAATGCCAGAGAGCAGCTGTTCAATCAAGTCAAAGAATAGACTCAGAGACCCCATTGAAAGGCTGCCTGTCATGACAGAGCTGCATATGGAACAAAGCTATTGACTCACTTGCCATGGGCAAAGCTCCAGCTGGGATGCTACACTGCCTGAACACATCATGCATAGGAAACCAGCACTCCTGCAGCATCTGCACGATCTTCTCTGTCTCTGCCGGAGGGAAGGAGAGTTGCCCCAGGGAATGCATGATTCAAAGTAGCTCCAACAACGCTGAAGAAAATCGACACCATCTAGGACAAAGCAGCCCACTTGATTGGCTCCCTGTCCACCGACTTAAATACTTATTCCCTCCACCAGTGACGACAATGGCAGCAGTATGTACTATATACAAGATACAATCCAGCAACTCACCAAGCTCCTTTGAGAGTATCTTCCAATACTGCACCCCTACCACCTAAAAGAACAAGGGCACCAGACAATGGGAGGTGACGGCCTAGTGGTATTATCACTAGACTATTAATCCAGAAGCTCAGCTAATGTTCTGGGAACCCAGGTTTGAATCCTACCAAAGCAGTCGATGGAATTTGAATTTGATAAAAAACATCTGGAATTAAAAATCTACTGATGACCATGATACCATTGTCGATTGTCGGAAAAACCCCTCTGGTTCACTAATGTCCTTTAGGGAAGCAAATCTGCTATCCTTACCTGGTCTGGCCTGCATATGACTCTGGAACCACAGCAATGTGGTTGACTCTCAACTGCCTTCTGAACAAGGGTAACTAGGGTGGGTCCACTTACCTGACAAAGGGGCAGTCCGAAAGCTCGTGGCTTTTGCTACCAAATAAACTTGTTGAACTTTAATCTGGCGTTGAGAGACTTCTTACTGTGTTTACCCCAGTCCAATGCTGGCATCACCACATAAATAAATGCTGGCCAGCCAGCAACGCTGGATAAAAAAAAATGAGAATACCACCAGCTGCAAATTCCCTTCCAACCACACACCATCCTTGGAACTATATTGCTGTTCCTTCACTACTGCACACTCCCTTCCCAGCATACTGAAGGTGGACATATGCGGGATAGACTTCAGTGTTCAAGGAGGCATCTCAACCATCTTCTCAAGGGAAATAAGGGATGGGTAGCAAAGACTGGCCATGCTAGTGACAGCCAAACCCCATTAAAGCGAAAAATGCAATGAATAAAAGGGGACCATCACCTTCATCAATCCCACTCAAGCATGTGAGCAAGAGTGGTTTATTTAAGCTACTGGAGAAAGTTGGTTGCCCAGCAAAGCTGTTCAGTGTGGTCACTTCTTACCATGAAATGTGGTTGTCAACTATGAGGGGACAACATCAGAACTCTTTGAGATCTGCCGTGGAGTCAAACATTGTTGTGTTCTGGCACCAACACGCTTTTGGCATATTCTTCTCTTTGCTGCACTCATATCCCTTCAGGGTGAGAGCGTCTACTTATGTCTCAAAACTGATAGAAAGCTGTTCAGCCTTGCTCACCTGTGATCCAAGACAAAGTTGCAGCAAGTCCTCATCAGAGGGACAAAAGCATTCCATCCAAGGAACATATCAGTATGTGCAAAATGGACAGACTCGCTCACATCAATAAAATGTTTGGCTTGATCATCAGCTTTAGGAACACAAATGTCATGGGCCAGGATGTTGCCATACTGCCATTATCAGCATTGACAATGTGACGCTGGAACATGTTGATGTCTTCACATATCTACGCACCACAATCACCAGCCATCTGCCATTTGATGCTGAAATCAACACATTCAGCTATTATGTCCAAGATGAGTAATATAATGTGGAACATCACCAAAACACTAAACTGCAAATCTATCAAGCTTCTGTCCTCATGGTTACGGTGGTGAGACCTGAGCAACATATGCTAGGCAGGAGGAAAGTTTCCACCTTCACTGTCTCAGACATGTACTCAGCATCTCTTGGCAGAGCAAGATCACCAACTCAGAGGTGTGGAGCTAACTAATACATATACTCATCGTTAAGCCAACTTCTGCACTGGCTCAGCCACATTCATCAGATTAATTATTTTAATTAATACCTCACAGCAAACTTCAGAGAGGATGAACTCAAAGGGTTAGTTTATTTGCACAGACCATAAACTTGCCTCCTTCACATTCATACAGCAAAAGAGGGATAGAGAAATAAAGATTTACAGAGCGGAGACCACAGAGAATAGAAACATGGCCGCAATTTTCCCTTAAGTGCTGAATTGATGGGAAAACTGTTGTAAATCCTGACTGTTTTATCAGTTCAGCTTCTCACCTCAATCTCTGTGCACTGCAGAGGTTCCAATCAGGAACCTCATTAAAAATCCAGGGGGGTGGGGCCTATTCGTATCACATCTGACAGTTCTGGAACTCTGCACGTGCACAGTGGTCTGTCAGACACCCTGTTTGCTGGCCAGCTCAATTGCTGGCCAGCCCTGGACCACAGTGCTGCCCCTCCAGCACACCCCATGGCCCAATTGCAATCCCTACTGCAATTCCCAGGCCAGCCCCTCCCCGCTTCTGCCCTCGCATCCTGGAGTACCCTGACATACAGCCCGATCCCTCAGCAGTGATAATCCCCCACCCCCCTGACCCTAGCAGACCCCCCTCCGCTGAGCCTCTCCCCGCTGAACCCCTGGGGTCAGACTCCCCTGCAGAGGGAGCCCCCCCCCCCACCCAGCAGACCACCTCCCCAGCCCAACCCAATTGCTGTCCTCCCTTCATCCCAGGCTGATCCTATCTGCAGAGTGGCAGTGGGACCCCCCAGCCTCACTGAACACCCCTAGGTCCCTCTCACAATAGGCCCCACCCCCCTTGGCAGTGCCAAGGTGCCCTCTTGGCAATGGACACTTTGCCCCTTGGGCAGTGCCAGAAGCACACAGGCTGGAACTGCCAAGGTGCCCGTGCTCATGGGGCACCCCCCCACCATCCAACTCCCTGTGGGCCCCAAATGCCTCCTTCATTCCGGCAGAGTCTCCCGCTAGTTCCGTGAATGTGGGGAGCTAGTCTGAACGCCGCCAGAATGAAGTACTCCATGCAGGCTGGGAGATTCATTCGGGACTTGAAAGGTCCTGATAATGAGCTAATAAACATATTTCAAATACATGCAGAAAAGATTTAAATCACTTGCATGCCGTCCCACCAGTTTCCAGCGAGGTCTGACCAGCGACTGTTCGCTGGCTCTGGGAGATGCGCACATGCAAATCCCTGTTCAAGGCCAGAGAGGCATATCTCCCACCATGACCCACCAAAAAAGTTGCAGGTCGCAATGGGAGAATCGCGCTCATTGTTTCATGTGCTCTCCAGAGCCCAGAATCAAAATCCAATGTGATATTCCTTCACAGTAGTTCCCGGGCTGCTTGTTGTATAATTCACTTTTTTAGCCGTGTTGTCGTTACTTGATGAGGTGGACGTGCAGGGATGAATCAATCTTGTGGGTGATTTCCAGCAAAAGCAGTGTTGGTAAGGGCAAGGTGTTCAACTTGTATCAGAACTCCTTCTCTGTGAGGCTGCTAGTCAGATGATAAAAAAAAGACTGGTTACCTTGCAATCAATTATGGGTTCTACAAGTCAGAGGCCCATGTCTCATGACTCCCACCTCTCCACAGAATATTTGACAAATTAAGTATATCCCTCATCTGGGTCCCTGCAATTGTTGAATGTCTCAACCATTAAAAATTGAAAAGAAGGTTGTGGGGTCCTTTGTCTTGGTAGATGAGAAGATTCCCATTGGCCAGCCTAGGTTAAGAAATGCAGACGGCCTTTGTATAGCTCTCTTTCAATTTGGTCTATGCAGCCTCAGAGGCTTATCAGTGGCTCTTCAGGGATATCGAGGTACGAGTTTCCCAGTACTCCCAGTTAATCTCTTTTGGTTAGGGTCACAATGAGACATTCTAGGTCTTTATCCAATTTGAATTTTTTATGTTAACAATGAGCATATCTCTATATACTTTATAAGAAAAATGTGTAGGATGAGGTCTTAGTCCCTCACACTACAATGGCAAGTTGTGAATTTGAATTCAATGGTGTAGACTCTCCAGTACTTGCAACAGCAGAACTATCAATGGTCACCGCCATTATTCCACTGAAACTGACACTTGTGGCTGGGGAGACTAAAACTAGAAAACACCAACGTACAATGGTCATTCATCAATCCAACAAGAAACTGAAGAGAAACATTCCTACCCATAGAGTTGTGAGAATATGGAACTTGTTCCTACAAGGGTTAGTTGAGGCAAATAGCACAGATGAATTTAAGGGGAAGCAATATGAACGGACGAGGGAGAAAGAGATAGAAGAAAAGTTGATGAAGAGGGGTGGAAGGAGGCATGTGTGGAGCATATTGTGCGGAGGGTGTGAAGAGTCTGCAGAAGGATCTAGATAGACTGGGCAAATGGGCCAGGAACTGGCAAATGGAATTTAATGTTGGCAAGTGCGAGGTGGTCCACTTTGGTAGGAATAATGGTAGGAAGGACTATTACTTACGTGGCGAAAAACTGCAGCAGGCGACGGTGCAGAGGGACCTCGGGGTCCTTGTGCATGAGTCGCAAAAACCCAGCCTGCAGGTGCAGCAGGTGGTCAGGAAGGCGAATGGGATGCTGGCCTTCATAGCGAGGGGGATTGAATATAAAAGTAGGGAGGTCTTGCTGCGGCTGTATAGGGCACTGATGAGGCCGCAGCTGGAGTACTGTGTGCAGTTTTGGTCGCCATACTTACACAAGGATATTTTGGCCTTGGAGGGAGTGCAGAGGAGGTTTACTAGGCTAATACCGGAGTTGAGGGGGTTGAGCTATGAGGAGAGGCTGAATAAACTAGGCTTGTACTCGTTAGAGTTTAGAAGAATGAGGGGAGATCTCATTGAGACATATAAGATGATGAATGGGATGGACAGGATAGAGGTAGAGAGACTCTTCCCGCTCAGAAAGGACAGTAGGACTAGGGGGCACAGCTTCAAGATAAAGGGGGGGGCGGTTTAGAACAGAGTTGAGGAGGAACTTCTTCACTCAAAGGGTGGTGAATCTCTGGAATTCTCTGCCTGTTGAGGTGGTGGAGGCTGCCTCGCTAAGTATTTTTAAGACGCAGGTTGATGGGTTTTTGATAAGCGAGGGGATTAAGGGTTATGGGGAGAGGGCAGGAATGTGGAACTGAGCCACTTCAGATCAGCCATGATCTTGTTGAATGGCGGGGCAGGCTCAAAGGGCTAGATGGCCTAATCCTGCTCCTATTTCTTATGTATGCTCTTATAAACAGCAGTAAAGATAAGCCAGTTAGGCCAACTAACCTGTTCCTATGCTATCAATAATACATACTATGTAATAAATGACAGGAGTTTCTAGAGATTGCACATGTGCAGAATGTGGCTTTGTTAAGGGGAGGTCTTACCTTACGAATCTGGTAGAATTTTTTGAGGTGACAAAAACGGTTGACGAAGGACAAGCCGTTGATGTCGTCTATATGGATTTCAGTAAGGCGTTTGACAAAGTCCCTCACTTTAGGTTGGTAGAAAAGGTTAAGGCTCATGGGATACAGGGACAGGTATCTAGATGGATTGAAAACTGGCTAGGCAACAGGAGACAGAGAGTAGTAGTGGAAGGGTCCTTTTCTAGCTGGAGGTCTGTCACCAGTGGTGTGCCACAGGGCTAAGTACTGGGACCTCTTCTATTTATAATATATAAATGACTTGGAAGAGGGCGTACGTGGTGCGATCAGCAAGTTTGCAGATGACACAAAGATGGCAGGATTGGCAGATAGTGAGGAGGAGTGTCAGGTGACACAGCAGGATATAGATAGGCTAGTATATTGGGCAGATAATTGGCAGATGGAATTTAATCCTGATTAATGCGAGGTGATGCATTTTGGAAGGAATAATGTAGAGGGGAGCTACATGATAAAGGGTAGACCTATTAAGAGTACAGAAATGCAGAGGGACCTGGGAGTGCAAGTGCACAAGTCTCTGAAGGTGGCAACACAGGTGGAGAAGGTTGTGAAGAAAGCTTATAGTATGCTAGCCTTTATAGGAAGGGGTACAGAATACAAGAGCTGGCGTCTAACGCTACAGTTGTACAGAATGTTGGTTAGACCGCATTTGGAGTACTGCGTCCAGTTCTGGTCACCTTACTATCGGAAGGACGTGGAGACCCTGGAGAGAGTGCAGAGGAGGTTTACCAGGATGCTGCCTGGTATGGAAGGACTGGGTTATGAGGAAAGATTGGGTAAACTGGCGCTCTTTTCCTTAGAAAGACGGAGATTAAGGGGGGATCTGATAGATGTGTATAAAATAATGAAGGGTATAGATGGAGTAAACAGTGGCAGGCTTTTTCCTAGATTGGAGACAAATATCACGAGGGGCCATGGGCTTAGGGTGAGGGGGGAGAGGTATAATTTGGATGCTAGAGGAAGGTTTTTCACACAGAGGGTCGTGGGGGTATGGAATGCACTGCCAAGTAAGGTGGTGGAGGCAGGCATGCTGGACTTGTTTAAGGTTTACTTAGATAGATACATGAGCGAAACAGGGATGGAGGGTTATAGGAGACCGTTTTAAATAAGAATCAGGACCTCAGGACATTCCTGGAAATCTAATGTTACATGTGATGTTTTTTCTCTTTTATTCCGCAGGTGCATCGGTCCACCTTGTTGTCTACCGAGTGGCATACACACGGTGGGTCATGCGTGGGCTGCTTTTGGATGTTTCGAGAGTAGCCTAGTACTTTGCGTCGTTTGTGTATGCTTAAAACTGGACCAGCAGATAGGCACCACAACAGCTCAGTGACTATTACTGTTAGCTGTGCAGATACATGGATTTGGGCCAGTGTCTGTGGGAGTTTGCACATTCTCCCTGTGGTTGCGTGGGTTTCCTCCGGGTGCTCTGGTTTCCTCCCACACCCCAAAGATGTGCTCTTAGGCTGACTGGTGTAACAAATTGTCCCTAAATTATTCTCCCCTGAATCTGATTTCCAATGGGGTTACCATAAGCATAGGCGCGGGTCAAGGGTGGAGGAGGAAAAGCACATTGTTAAGATGGCGGCACGGGCTCGTTGGGCCGAAGGGCCTGTTTCCCGTGCTGCGTCGTTCTTTGTTCTTTGTAATTTGGAAATCGAGAATTTGTTGTCACTGATTCTATGCTTCTCAATAATGTGTTGAGGCCCGCTCCCCTCAGCATAGCGCAATAATGGAAATTAATGGGTGAGAACTTCCAATCATAAACTGTTGGTCTTGATCTAAAAATGCTTGACAAAGTTCCACCTCTTTGAATGAAGTGTAATTGTGTTTTTAACAGTGTGCTGATTTTATAGTTAATGCTGAACACCCTTCCTGGCCCTACAAAGTTAATTTTATATTTGTGAAATGTTAAATATTTCCACGTTACTGAAGAAAAATCACAAAATAATAAGATCCTTCGTTCGATGTTTGCTTGTCTTTATTTTAGCTTCTATCTTAATAGAATAAAATCACTTTTATCTCTATCTGGAAATTTCAAATTGGTGGCTGCCTTGCATCTCTTATGACAATTGTTTGCAGCATGGTGATTATATTTAAATTGAATTGAATTAATTTATTAATTCTGCATGCATTGGGATACAGTGAAAAGTATTGTTTCTTGCGAGCTATCCAGACAAAACATACTGTTCATAGAGTACATACAGGAGAAGGGAAGGAGAGAGTGCAGAATGTAGTTTTCAATTAACAATAGGGTAAAGAGAAGGATCGGCTTCATATCTGATAGGACCATTCAAAAGTCTGATAGCAGCAGGGAAGAAGCTGTTCTTGAGTCAGTTGGTATGTGACCTCAGACTTCTGTACCTTTTTCCAATGGAAGAAGATGGGAGAGGGTATGTCCGGGATGCAAAGGGTCCTTGATTATGCTGGCTGCTTTTCTAAGGCAGAAGTATAGACAGAGTCAATGGATGGGAGGTTGGTTTGTGTGATGGACTAGGCCACGTTCACAACTCTTTGTAGTTTCTTGCTGTCTTGGGCAGAGCAGAAGCCATACTAAGCTGTGATACAACCAGAAAGGATGCTTTCTATGGGGCATCTGTAAAAATCAGGGAGAGTCTTGGCGGACATGCAAAATATCCTTAGCATTCTTAGTAAGTAGAGGTATTGGTGGGCTTTCTCAACCATAGCATCAGTGTGTGTGGACCACACAACCCTGCCACAGCAACCTCTGCAAGACATGCCGGATCATCGACATGGATACCATCATCACACGTGAGAATACCATCCACCAGGTACATGGTAAATACTCTTGCAACTCGGCCAACATTGTCTACCTGATACGTTGCAAGAAAGGATGTCCCGAAGCATGGTACACTGGGGAGATCATGCAGACGCTACGACAACGGATGAATGAACATCGCTCGACAATCACCAGGCAAGACTGTTCCCTTCCTGTTGGCGAACACTTCAGTGGTCACGGGCATTCAGCCTCTGACCTTCGGGTAAGCATTCTCCAAGGCGGCCTTCACGACACACGACAGCGCAGAGTCGCTGAACAGAGACTGATAGCCAAGTTCCACACACATGAGGACGGTCTCAACAGGGATCTTGGGTTCATGTCGCACTATCTGTAACCCCCGTGACTTGCCTGGGTTTGCAAAACCTCACTTACTGTACTGTCTGGAGACAATACACATCTCTTTAACCTGTGATCAGTGCTCCTTCCACACACATTGTCAGCCACTTCAGGTCTTGAACAGCAGGTTAGATGTAAGGATTCGCATTCTAATCAGTAATCTCTAAACTGTCTGTGCTTTATATGCTCTGTCTGAGGCCAGAACTCTCCATTCACCTGACGAAGGGACGAACCCCGAAAGCTTGTGAGTCTATTATCAAATAAATCGGTTGGACTAAAATCTGGTGTTGTCAGACTTTTTACTGTGTTTATGCCAGTCCAACGCCGGCATACCCACATCATAATGTAGACAGGGGCATATCCTCCAATACATTTCCGGAAGTCGATGACTATCTCCTTCATTTACTGACATCGAGGGAGAGATATTTGTCAGTGCACCAGTTCACCAGATTCTTTAGCAAAGCCTCACTTTGGCTGATGTAGAGGAAGATGGAGGGCTGATTAGGCATTGGGTCCACTGGCCTCAGTTTTCTCTGGGTCCTTTCCACATTCTGATCTTCACATTCCTGAATCTGCCTGCCTGCAGCAAGTTTCAATATTTAGGCAGGCTGCTTTCTCTCCTTTCCAATTTTGTTGCAGCTTAGGATCCCTTTTAACCCGACTGAACTGTTGAATGTTAAGGGAAATCAGAGGCTGAAACTTTCCAGCTGTTCATGCCCATGGAATCTTCTGGTCCCGCCAACTGTGCAACACCACCGCGGATTTCATGGCGGCGAGGGGCACATTCAACCCCATTGACAATGGTGGGGCCAGAAGATCCCGCAGATGTACAATGTTGGCCACCTCTCAGCATCGTGAAACACGTGGTGCGTTGGGTAGTAAATTCCAGATAGAGTCTCTCTTGTTGGTGCAGTACCATAATATCATCACTAATCCATTGTAAAGAAAAAGGGGCACATTCCTCAGGTTCACTTTTTTTTCACTTTTCCACTACTCTGCATTTCCTCAAAGCATTGTTTATCACACTGGCAGTGAAATAAAATGTCGTGAACAAAAAGGGTTAATTCATAATCTTCCTGTCCTCCAGATTGGCACTAAACCTCCAAGCTTGTTCATGAAAAACTCATTGAAGGTGCAGTGATTTTATTTTGTCAAGATGAATGGTAACAAGCACCAGACAGCCATCTAATATCAACATTGACCCTTGATTGAAACAGCTGCCACATGTCCTCACTGTCTTGTCAGTAGACTGCCACAGTGTGTGGTGCTATAGCACCATCTAGCCCAATTGATAATCTGCAGCTCACCTATCTGCTTCTCACATTGCCTGATCATTGAGCTCCATCTGCTGTAATTCATCCAGATTGCACCCAGACATTCCCAGCAACGGCACAAACGGGAGAACATAGAAAACAGAGATAGGACTTGGCTGTCCGGTCCCGTTGAACCTCAACCATTTTCTTCCCCTGACTCCCACATTGTTTTCTAGAAAACCTCAGTGGCTTCGTCTCCATTATCAGCTAGGGGAGAAAGAGGTCATCCCCAACACTTGCAATAAATTTACTTTTCACTCATTTACATTTATGTTCTCTGAACCTGATTATGTGTTTGAAGTTTGGGCTTACAATTGCTGAATTAAAAATAAGAATAAGTAAGGGAAAGGACAACATTATTATACTATAAGTGATAATTTGAATGATTTCAGTCATTTTAAACCTATTAACATTTCCATACCTCGTTTTCATTAACAAGTTTCATGCGCATTATAGTGTTTCTTTCTTCTTGAACTTGTTTGTTTTACCCATTCCTGACAGAAGATGGATGTGAACTGGTGTCAGACAATTCCTTATCCACACAGACAAGGAAATATCCTTACCCTTATCAGTACAGAGTGACTCAGCAGCTGATGAGTTTCATTCCACCCTGCTTCCTTCAACCTGTTCAGCTTATCCCTCAATACCTTTCGCCCTCTTGTGCTTATGTAACTTTCCAATCAATGCCATCGGCCTCAATTACTCAATATGGTAATGAATCTGGAGGCAAAGAGAATCCTTATCAGATTTATTAACAACCACCTTGCATTTATGGTCCTTAGTTTTGGACTCCCCAGCAAGCTCATATCAGTCATAAAATTCTTACAGTGTAGAAGGAGGCCATTCGACCCATCAGCCAAAATTTTACCGTCTGGCCCGCCATGGAAATCAGAGTGGGCGAGGGGCAGACCACGAAAAGGTCCGTTGACCTCGGGCAGGAGTTTACAGTTTTGGGACAAGCAAGGCTGTAAAATCCTGTCCATAGTGTCTGAACCGACTCTCCGAAGAGCATTTTACCCACACCTACCCATTCATTTACCATGGCTAATCCTGCCTAACATCATTGGATCTCAAACAATGAGGAGGCAGAGTACAGGAATGAGATAGAGAATCTGGTGAACTAGTGAGATGACAATAATCTCTCCCTCAATGGCAACAAAATGAGGGAAATTGTCATCGATTTCAGAGAGCGTTGGGAATGGATATGTCCCTGTCTACATCAACGGGGATGAAGTGAAAATGGTCGCAAGCTTCAAGTTTTTAGGCATCCAGATCACCAACAACCAGTCCTGGTCCCTCCATGTCGACGCTACAGTTAAGAAAACCCACCAACACCTCTACTTTCTCAGAAGACTAAGGAAATCTGGCATGTCCGCAACGACTCTCACTAACTTTTACAGATGCACCATAGAAAGCATACTTTCTGGTCATATCACAGTTTGGTATGGCTCCTGCTCTGCCCAAGACCGCAAGAAACTACAGAGTCGTGAATGATGCCCAGTCCATCACACAAAACAGCCTCTCATCCACTGACTGTGTCTACATTCATCGCTGCCTCGGAAAACCAGCCAGCATAATCAAGGATGCCACGTACCCTGGACATACTGTCTTCCACCTTTCTCTGTTGGGAAAAAGATACAAAAGTCTGAGGTTACGTACCAACTGACTCAAGAACAGCTTCTTCCCTGCTGCCATCAGACTTTTGAATGGACCTACATCACATTAGATTGATCTTTCTCTACATCTTAGCTATGACTGCAACACAAAATTCTGCACTCTCTCCTTTCCTTCTCAATGAACGGTAAGCTTTGTCCGTACAGCACACAAGAAACAATATTTTTCATTGTATGTTAATACATGTGACAATAATAAATCAAATCAAATCAGTTCAAAACACTATGGGGCAATTTAACATGGCCAATGCACCTAACCTGCACATGTTTGAAGTGTGAAAGGAAACTGGAGCACCTGGAGGAAACCCACACAGACATGTGGTGAATTTGCAGACTCCACAGAGACAGTCACCCAAGCCAGAATCAAACTCGGGTCCCTGGTACTGTGAGGCAGCAGTGCTAACCACTCTGCCACCGTGCCGCCCTTATGGAGCATAAACATCGACATAAACTAAATTTGCTAAATGCCTTGCTTCTGTGCTGCAAGTAAGTACTTCTATGTTTGTAGGTCATTTAATATGTATTGCCTGTCCAACCAGGCTATGGCTTGGACAGGGTGCAAACTGTGGATTTCTAGAATGGAATTTGCAGAATGATTTTGTGCCCAGGGAATCTCTTCCTAACTGTTCCCACAAGTTACTTTATAAATGCATTTCCCTCGCTTGTGAATGGTCCTGGGTATTGCTGAGACTAAAGAGATGTGAATGCTTTCTACCATTGCTTTTCTCCCTCTCCTTCATTTCCTTTTAAAGCCTTTTTTGTACGAATCATTGTAAAACACGGAACACTCATTTGCACTACTGCACCAACAAATAATTAATTTTATATCCATTTAATTCCACTCTCAATATTTACATAATTTTCATATTGAAAGAAAATTCTATGTTTCTTCCCAAGATAAAGACAATGGGAGTGACATTTCAGAAAGTAGGGATTAGGTACGTATTAACTCTCTGACTGTGCACAGTCCATGTTTAGGCTTTCTCCCCTACCTTCCTAGAACTCCTCTTGGTTAAATTCTGCAGAATTCTGGCTTTCTTTATAACCCATCTTTCATTCTGTAGCTCTGGCAGGGATGATGGACAGAATGGCCACTTTGGCTTTAAAATTCTACCATTTTAACTTCAGTGAGCAAAGACTTTGAATAACAAACATGCAACTCATTGCAAACACATTTAAAGGTATGAATATATGCTCCCCAGACTTTGCAAGTTCCTCAGTACGGCACAGTGCCTCAGTAATACACGGTCCCTCAGTGCCACACAAGGGCTTGTCGGACATCAGGGCAAAGTTGTACATCAGGACAGTGTGGAGTTCAGACATCGGAAGAGGAGTTGGACATCAGCGGAGAGTTGGACATCAGGGGCAAAAGTTGGATATCAGCAGGGGGAGTCAGATGTCGGGGGTTGTGGTTAGCTGGGAGTGGGCTAGGTTGGGTCATTTGGGAGAAGTGGTCATTTAGGTCGGGGAATTCAAACCAGTTGGGAGTCAGGTTGGTGGGGGGATGGCTCAGGTTGAATGGGGTGGAATCCATTGTGGGTTGGGAGTGGGTAATACCATGAGGGGGGCGGGTGTTTAGTTGGTAGGTAAAGGGGTCAAAGATGTGGGGGTGGCGCATCCCATGCAGAGGTTGGTCTAGGTCTTTTAAATAGTTAAGTTAGAAGTGCTTTTATTATTTTTATCTCTTTCAGAGTAATGAAGAATGTAAAACTGGCACACCCATCCATAGTTAGTGATTTAAATCGCTTTGTCAGATGGTTCCCAGACAAGCGCAATTGTCCAGGGGAAGTTAGCCCTTCTGGACAATTCCCAGGTAAACCCAGAAATATCCAAGAGGAGTGTCCCAGTGCATCTTGGAGTACCTCCCAAATCCAATGCTGGGAGCCAGGAAGTTATAGACCCGATAAGTTCCTTACATTACAGTTGAATCAGATTGTAATTTAAAATTCTTTGTATCAAAGCCATTTTTTTTCTTCACATCTGAAAGAGATTGGTTGTTGCCATTCCTGCTCTCTCTGTTTCTCTCTCTGCAAAATTATCATTTATCTGTTTTAAAGCGGGTGCTTAGCTCCAAAATATATACTTGAAGTTAAAAAGGTTTTGTGCCACAGTGCAGCTCAGCTCAATTCTGAATATGGTCAACCAAATCATAGAATCCCTACAGTACAGAAGGAGGCATTCGGCCCATCAAACCTGCACTGACCACAATCCCACCCCTATTCCAGTAACCCCACATATTTACCTTGCTAATCTGAATGGAGGGTTATGACAAGCGGCGTTCCTCAGAGATCAGTGCTGGGACCTTTGCTGTTTGTATTATATATAAATGATTTGGAGGAAAATGTAACTGGTTTGATTAGTAAGTTTGCAGACGACACAAATGTTGGCGGATTTCCAGATAGCAGTAAGGACCATCAGAGGATACAGCAGGATATAGATCAATTGGAGACTTGGGCAGAGAAATGGCAGATGGAGTTTAATCCGGACAAATATGAGCATTTTGGAAACTCTATCACAGATTGGAAATATACATTAAATGACAGAACTCTTAAGAGTATTGATAGCTAAAGGGATATGGGTGTACAGATACACAGGTCACTGAAAGTGGCAATGCAGGTGGAGAAAACGTGCTTGCCTTCATTGGTGGGGCACTGAGTTTAAAAATTGGCACATTGCAGCTTTATACAACCTTAGTTAGGCCGCACTTGGAATATAGTGTTCAATTCTGGTCACCACACTACCAGAAAGATGTAGAGGCTTTGGAGAGGGTACAGAAAAGATTTACCAGGATGTTGACTGGTATGGAGGGCATTAGCTATGAGGAGAGGTTGGAGAAAATTGGTTTGTTCTCACTGGAATGAGGGAGGTTGAGGGGTGACCTGATAGAAGTCTACAAGATCATGAGAGGCTTGGACAGAGTGGATAGTCAGAAGCCTTTTTTCCAAGATGGAAGAGTCAATTATTAGTGGGCACAGGTTTAAGATGTGAGGGGCAAGGTTTACAGGAGATGTAGCAGGCAGATTTTTCACACAGAGCGTAGTGGAATTCGTTGCAAGGGAGGTAGTGGAAGAGGATACAGTACTGACTTTTAAGGGGCATCCTGACAAATAATATGAATAGGATGGGAATAGAGGGATATGGTCCCTGGAAGGGTATGGGGTTTTAGATAAGGTCGGGCAGCATGGTCAGTGCAGGCTTGGAGGGCTGAAGGGCCTGTTCCTGTGCTGTAATTTTCTTTGTTCTTTGTTCTTTGCAATCCCCCAATACTAGGATCAATTTAGCATGATCAATCCACCTAACCCGCACATCTTTCAGACCATGGGATGAAACCAGAGCACCCGGAGGAAACCCACGCAGACATGGAGAGAACGTGCAAACTGCACACAGAGAGTGACGAAGGCCAAAATCAAACCTGGCACCCTGGTACAGTGAGGCAGCAGCGCTAACCACTGTGCCACTCCAGTGGATCTGCATCAATTGTTGAGAAACACGGCTTCATTTTGTTATGTAACGTGAGGGGTAAAATGCAAGAATGTCTTTGCTCATCTTAGATGTAAATACAGAACTGGAGTGGTTGTTGGCAGCTACTGATTCAGCAACAGTCCCTGCATCTATGTGATTTCGGAAGGGCCAGTTGTGTAGCATTGGAGTTAGGGTTTAGAGTTATTCAATGCCATTGTCATCAATTATGTTGAAAGATAAAGTGCATGTGTTGCGTTGCAAAATAATAGAATAACCTTGGTTACGGCATTTACACATATTCAATTGCACCACAGATTAGGGAATGTGATTATTCTTCTGCGTGTTGTTAATTCAGTGGTGCATTCTTTCCAATTTCTGGGCCAGCTCTTAATGACAAATGCACAATGTCGATCACTAAGTGATAATTATTGCTGATTGCCATTTTATGTTAACTGCCTTGTTGCTAGGCCATGCCATTACTATAGACACCAATGGTAAAAGTAGTCATTGCAAGAATGTTTGCCTTGACTTCAAAAATGAAAATGAAAATCATACAGGAGTCAGAAGAAAGAAATACAAAAAGCAGAAAGCAAATAACCTAAAACATTAAAAAAAAGCAGTGTCTCTTGCTTATGCAATGTGGCTGTGCAAGATGGTCGCCAACACCAGTCTGCACGAAGGCTGGTATGTGCATACGTAGAAAGCCAATAACGTACACACATCAGTTGACCCAGCACATCACCAACTCGTTTCACTTTCTAATTCAGTTATTGCAATACGCTCTTAGTTTGTAGAACCCACAGATTCCACAAATCCATTGTCTGCTCAGTGTATAAATTTATGACACTGCAGAACTAAGTATGATTTTACGAAGTACTGACAGCTACTTTATTTTGATACATGGTACATAATTCTTTAGAGTGAATGAGCTTTGTTCACATTGCACTTGCCGCCCCCACCCCAGAAAGAAGACAGCTGCAAGTCCGACTGCGGATGCATGACATTGGCAGTAAATGCAGCCTTCAAAAAAAGATTGAAACTGAACTGCCAGTGGGTTTGGTGCAAAATAAATGATAGCCCAGTACTTTGTTTCAAGTGGTGGCACAGTGGTTAGCTGTTGGGCTTTAACCTGGTGTTGTAAGACTTCTTACTGTGCTTACTCCAGTCCAACGCCAGCATTTCCACATCATGGCCTCACAGTTCAAGAGACCCAGGTTCAATTCTGGCTTCGGGTCACCGTCTGTGTGAAGTTTGCACATTGTCCCAACTTTAGTAAATATGTGGGGTTAGGGGAATAGGCCCTGGGTGGGATTGTGGTCAGTACAGATTTGATGGACCGAATGGCCTCCTTCTGCACTGTAGGTGTTCTATGATCAGTCTGAAAATCTATCTCAGTGCGTTTCTCTGAATTGCATTAGGTATTACAGAAATCCAGGGGAGGTTGGACAGAAACTGAAGCATGTGAAATAATACAATATTTTATTGAACATGAAGTACTCAAGAAAATGTAATAACCTCATTCTTAATTGTAAGGTTTTTTTTAAAATTATATATAACTTATGAGATATTGGACCAACTATTGTTGGAGCAGGATATCTTGCAACTTTTGATTTCTTTCCTGCATCTTGCAACGGTGTCTGTGTGGGTTTCCTTTGGATGCTCCAGTTTCCTCCCACAGTCTGAAATACGTACTGGTTAGGTGTATTGGCCATGCTAAATTCTCACTCAGTGTACCCAACCATGCAACAGGGTGTGGCAATGGATTTTCACAGTAATTTCATTGCAGTGTTAATATAAGCCTACTTGTGACACTCATAAATAAACTGCAACTTTAGGTAGTCAAGAAGATATACAGCATGCTTGCTTTCATCGGCTAGGGCAAGTCATATTGCAGCTTTATAGAACCTTGGTTAGGTAACCAAGAATATAGTGTTCAATTCTGGTCATCGCACAACCAGAAGGATGTGAAGGCTTTGGAGAGGGTATAGAAAAGATTTACCAGGATGTTGCCTGGTATGGAGAGCATTAGCTACGAGGAGGAGTTGGAGAAATTTTGTTTGTTTTCACAGAGGTTGAAGGGCGACCTGATAGAATAATGACAGGCTAAAGTGGATAGAGTGGATAGTCAGAAGCTTTTTCCCAGGGTGGAAGAGTCAATTACAACAGGGCATAGGTAATAAGGTGCAAGGGGCAAGGTTTAAAGGAAATGTACAATGCAAGTTTTTTTTACGCAGAGGATGGTGAGTGCCTGGAACTCACTGCCAGGGGAGGTAGTGGAAGCAGACACGGTAGTGACTTTTAAAGGGTGTCTTGACAAATATATGAAGAGGATGGGAATAGAGGGATATGGCCCCTGGAAGGGGAGGGGGTTTTAGTTCAGACAGGCAGCATGATCGGTGCAAGCTTGGTGGGTCAAAGGACTTGTTCCTGGGCTGTAATTTTCTTTGCTCTTTGTTGTTCTTCTTCTTTAATCTATAATTTGCATCATAACTTGCTGGAAGTGTGATCTGATAATAGCAAGTACAATGGGGTATAAAGGAATTGAGTGAACCATGGGATCAACATTAAAGAGGTCCAAGAATTGAGAAAGTAACAGTGGAACAACAAATTAAAGTCAAATCAGGTGGAGAAAAAGAAATAACAAGAAGTAGTGAAAAACAATTAAACTTAAAATGTGACATTTTTTGTATCTGCAAGAAGAATTCACAATGTATAGAAATGAAACTTGACAGTTTAAATTATTCTCCTTCTTGCTGGAGAGGTCGATTGGTGTTGGATTAACAACTGTAACATTACTAAAAGGGTACTTACGTTGTTAAGTATAAACTTTCTGCAGTAGGTTTAATGGACAATTAGTGTGCAAAGCCAGCAACTAAATATAAATAGTGGGGAAATTGAAGACAATGCAGCAGTTTGCATGAAGCAAGCATTAGAATGTTGCAAATCAACGATCAAGTTATGGAAATTCACAACTCAAAGCACCTCGTTTCTTCCATGAACTCACTGGCTGATTTATTCATCAATAATAATATGCCTTGAAGCTGTTTTTCTGGGAAGATTTGGCCCGTTGTAGAATTATAATATGCTTTACTCTTAGTGGAGACCATTCAGCTCATTATGCTTGTGCCAGCTCTTTAAAAGAGCAGGTGTGCAGAGTGCAAGGGGGCCCCGTGAAATTCCATGGACAGCCTTCCCATCAGTTTGCTGCCTGCTCCAACCTCGCCACAATTACACAGTGGGACAGATTTTTATGTGGCCACTTATTTACTGCTTAAGGGTCTTTTCCAGCCCAGCCTCAAGTGGGAGTTCGGGGATAGGGAGAAAGCCCGGAAAGTGACCCTGGTCAGGCATCAGCTAGGAAAGTGTAGACGTTTTCAGCACCAGCTTGCTTTCAATAGCGGGTGCCCCTTCCCCCAAAAATGTCTGGACCTTGTATCCCCCCTCCTCCCCCAGTGGCTTCTTTACCAATGCCCCCACAACTTACCGCTGCCCCCCCAACCAACATTCACCCAAGCCTCTAGGCCTCACTTCCCCTCCTCTGAGAATACACACACACTCAGACACACACAGAGTCCTGGTCTTGTGGCAGTAAGACTCCAGGGGCCATTTGCAGTCCCAGTCCTGTCCACTGCATCTTCCTACACTGCTGGGATTTGGGAGCTTGGCACATGTAGTTCTCTGAGTTGGAACATCCTCCCAGGTGAGAGGCAGAATTCCCATCTCCAATAAGTGAGTGCTCTCTGGAGCATTAAGTGGCTGTGGGGCAGCCAGCTTAAGCAGGGATGCATTCGTGGCTCACTCTTTGAATGGCCAGAAAGGGAATCTCACCATCCTAAAAATCTTGGCCCTGAAGGAAAAGATCCCCCACGCAGGATTTTATAGCATCGCTCCTTCCGAAACCTTAAAATCCTGTCCAAGGTCAACAGACCTTCCCAATATCCGTTCCTCATCCGCTCCAATTCCTGTGGCGAGTGGGATGGAAGAATTCCAGCAGATATGCCTTTTTTAAAAAAAACAGACTTCTCAATTTGCCACCTTCAGAGATGCAATTCAGGTCTAGTTTATATTTTGTAAATGTTATATTGAATGAAACATTATACATTTAGAGAAGTCATTTTTTTGAGTACAGCATGTTGAATTTCATCAAATTCTGGTCATGAGGTCTCTTTACTGCTGCACCTCCTATAAACTGTATCTTCTAGCTCGTACCACCTCTCCTCTTTTCCCAATGACTCCCCTGCTGAAACATGCTCCATTTGTCCCTAGAACCTGCACTGATTCCTGAGTTGTTGGAGTCTTACATATATTTCTCACCCTTTTTGTCCTTCACATTGTATTGTCAAAGTCTATATTTGGATAATTTAAGTCTCCCATTGTCACACTTTACATTTCTTGCACCTTTCTGAAATTGGTCTGCAAATTAGTTCCTCTATCTGTTAAGTGGTGCTCTTAATTGTCAAGGCAGTTTCTTAACAGCAAGGTCAACTGTTGAAGTTGGTTCCAACACTTCTCAGGCTGGCCATTAGATGGGGTAACTTTTCACTTAAATACAGTTAAACTGTATTCCCAATGTACTACGGAATGTCAAAAGTGGCTCAGATTGTGACATCAATGCTACTTATTTCTACATAAACTCCATTTACATTGAAGAAAAAGCACAGTGCTGAGACCACTTAAGTATTCAAGTCTTGAAAAGTACAGACAAAATAAATATCAATATGTTTAAAAAAGAATAAACTGCGTTTACATTGCACCTTCATGATGTCACGATTTTTCAAAGTGTTTCATAGCCAATTAACTACCTATTCCACAAGTCAATTGCTTTCCATTAGCAGTAGCACTTGTTATGTGTCCACTGTGAAGAGGGTAAATTGTTACATGGCATTGGTCAGTGGGAAAATAATGTGAAAGAATTTCTATCTGTTAGGCCCAGTAATCATCTAACTTACAAAACCACTACAAACTGTTCCCTAATTTTTTGTAATCGACGGCAACCTCAAGAGCGCTCAGAGGCAGGAAAAGAGTCAGAGGCAGGAAAAGAGAAAATAAAATTTCAGACAGCGCGTTGACAGTAGTACTAGCTGGTCAAAACAAACGGTAGGCTGAAATACCCTAGAAAATGAGCGATAAGGCAGTAGCTGTATAAAAACAACTTTACCTACTGATGCTAGGGAGTCTTTTCCAGCTGCGTGCCTTCACATGTGGTGGGCTGCAATGCTGAGTCCTCAAACTCGGTGGCGGCACAGTGGTGTGATGGTTAGCACAGCACAAAGGACTGTGTTCAAGGACCAGGTTCAGTTCCTGGCTTGGGTCACTGTGTGCGCGGAGTTTGTACATTCTCCCCGCGTTTGTGTAGATTTCCTCCAGGCGCTCCGATTCCTCCCACAGTCCGAAAGACGTGCTGGTTAGGTACATCGGCCATGCTAAATTCTCATTCAGTGTACCCGAACAAGTGCCAGAGTGTGGCGACGAGGGGACTTTCACAGTAACTTCATTGCAGTGTTAATGTAGTCCTACTTGTGACACTAATAAATAAACTTTAAACTTGAGAGAAAAAAACCTGCTTTTGGACAGCCACTACTCAAAAAGGAAAACAAATAACATGATTGTAACCAAGAATAATCAGAATCAAAACTGAAATCTCCTGGTTTTAACTAAGGTTCGTGTTTGCAGGAAGAGAAAATTTTAAACTTACAGTTCCAACCAAGAAAAAAAAGATATTTTTTTTAGAGAAACAACAATAGAAGTAATACACATTAAATTGGAAGAGAAAAGAAATTGGAAGGGAGGAAAAGCTTTAAAAAAAACTGCAACTTAAGAACTGGAAACTGTGATGGCAGGAAAGGGTGGCACGGTGGAACCATTCAATGAGAATGCAGGGTACCAATGAAAAGAGATTTCAATATTACCATGCTGCAAACAGGATACTGGATGAAACTTTCCTGAGTGTAATAGCACACAAAATCTTTACTGTATTACAAAGTCTTGTCCATCTTGCCAAACCTGGCTAAGAACCTTGAAGAACACTACTCACCCAAACCTGTAATTACTGCAGAGAGATTCAGACTTTATTAACAGAGTCTAAAAGAGGGTGCAAATATTCCACAATTTGTAGCCATACCAGTGAAACTAGCAAAGTGCAAGGAGTTTGGTCCTACCCTCAAAGACATTCTGTGAGACAGACTTGCTTGTGGACTTGGAAATGAAACAACTGAAAGTTCTCTAACACTAAAACTTGCTGTTGAGATTGCAATGTCTATGAAATTGGCTACTAAAGATCCTTCTTGAAGTAGAGCTGGCACTAAAATACACAAGATGAATACTGAGAAAAGAAAACCTCTCAATATGTAAGAATGCCATGGGTGTGGCACAGGTGGGGCATTCTCCTCAGGAACATTGGTGTCAAGAAAACAAATGTCACAATTATGGCAAGAAAGCTCACATAACTAAGACATGTGGACCAAACAGAGTTCTCAAACCACGAAGAAGATTAAACACTAGAAAGTACCCAAAAATCCTACAGAATAACCAAAGACAACGTAGATTCCCAGGAAGACACTTTGTCTAGGGAAATCAGATAACTCAAACTCAGTGTATTATCAATGTAAGGTGACACAAAGAGATTTTGGGTCCTTTGAAACTGAATGAGAACAAAATTAAATTGGAAATAGATCCAAGTGCTGCTGTATCTCTGAGCTCTGAAAATGTATATCAACAAAAGCTCAAACAAATACCATTTAAGCCATCTAATACAATACTTACATAGAAGAGATCATTCCAGTGAAGTGTTATATCACTGGTACAAATTGAGACAAATGGTCCATCTGAAAAATTGGCATTACATGTAGCGAAAGGAAATTTTCCTGCACTTTTCAGAAGTGTGGTTAAACAAAAGCAAACTAAGTTGGCAAGCAGTGGACCAATTGGTTGAAGGAAAGAACACAGTACAGAAAAATATAAGGTATTTTAAAATACTTTGGGGGAAATGATAGGAGTCAAAGCACAACTTAAGATAAAACCTGATTGCAGTCCAAAATACTTAAAGGCAAGGACTGTGCCAAATGCTATCAAGCCGAAAGTTGAAATGGTACCTGAAAAGTTAATCAAATATAGAGTGATTGAGTTTGTGATAACGAGCAATTGGGCAACTCCAATTGTCCCTGTCATTATAATAGGTAGTACTATAAGAATTTGCAATGACTTCAAAACACAATAAATCCAGTTCTGCCTGTCAACGAGTACTCCTTACCACTAGTTTAAAGTTTATTTATTAGTGTCACAAGTTGGCTTACATTAACACTGCAATGAAGTTACTATGAAAATTGCCTAGTTGCCACACACTCCAGCCTGTTGAGGTACACTGAAGAAGAATTTAGCTAGGCCAACACACCTAAGCACATCTTTCAGACTGTGAAAGGAAACCGGAGCACCCGATGGAAACCCATGCACACGAGTAGAACATGCAGACTCTGCACAGGAAGTGACTCAAGCTGGGAACTGAACCCGGGTCCCTGGCACTGTGAGGCAGTAGTGCTAACCACTGTGCCACCGTGCCACCCATTAATTGAGAATCTATTTGCTGGATTATCTAGGACTCAACAGTTCAGTGAAATTTCCAAACATACCTCAATTAGAGGCAGCAACTCAGTCTCAACCACAGTTAACAACCATTACGCACAAAGGGTTTTTCTGGTGTAAACAATCAGAATAACATTGACACCTTTTTCCAAAAATCGGTGGATCAAATCCAAAGTGGGCTAAATAGTGTCCAGTGTTGTCTGGACATTCTAATCATGGGCAAAAATGAACAGGAACATTTTAAAAAACTTAGAAGAACACTGGAATACGTAGAGAAGCAGAATCTTTGTGTGAAAAGAAAATGTGAATTTTTCAAGTCATGAATAAACTATTTAGGCCATGTAATTGATAAGGATGGACTCTACAAGGAACCTAAGAAAATGACTGTGATTTTAGATATGCCTGGAGCATGGAATATATCGCAGCTGAGATTGATTTTAGGACTCATCAATTACTGTGGAAAATTTATTCCAAATCTTGTGACCATATTAAAACCACTCCATACATCATTATGTGCAAAGCAACAATGGACTTGGACAAAAGACTGCAAAGAAGCATATAATAAATCCAAAAATATGTCCATGAAATCAGAATCATTTCATTTCAACCCTAATTTAAAAATACAACTTTCATGTGACGCATCACCCTATGGGGTAGATGCCGTTATCTCTCCTATTTTGCCAAATGGAGTTGAAAGGCCAACAGCTTTCATTTCAAGAACACTGACAAACGCTGAACAAAATTAAGCTCAAACTGGATAAGGAAGTCTTGAGTATAACTTTTTGGAATCAAGAAATTTCATCATTACCTGTATGGAAGACGTTTTACCTTGTTCAGAGACCACAGGCTTTTAATCACGATCTGTGGTCCATTCAAAGGAATACTGCCTCTAACTGCAAGTCCTTTGCAGAAATGGTCCCTCATCTTATCAGTGCATGATTACAAGATTAAATACAGAAGATATGAGCAACATGCGAACGCTGCTGCTCTATCATGTCTACCAACTTGGGATAAAGCCCATTCACATGAGAACTATGTGACCATCTTGTACTTTTCCCAGGTTGATAGAGTTCCCATGACAGTCTCTCAAGTGCAAAGATGTATGAGTTCATATCCGGAGATGGGGAAGTTTATGGACATGATCTGGATAAAGAGGAGGAGGAATCCGGAATTCAAGCCATACTGTACAAGGGAAATTGAATTAAATGCAGTACTGTTATGGGGGATCAGAGTGATCATTCCTCCACATACTGGATCAATGTCATGAAGTAAGTCCAGGAGTCATATGTATAAAAGAACTCACAAGGAGCTATTTCTGGTGGCCAGAATTAGACTTACAGGGTAGGACAGTGCCAGTCTTGTGCTAGGTTATGAAATACTCTACCTCTTCAACAATCTCACCCACAGGATTAGCTGAGACAACCTTGGCAAAGAGTACATATTAATTTTGTGGAGTGAATCGAAGAGTATCTGTTCCTTGACCTATGGACGGACATTCCAAATGGCCCAAAATCATGATGATGAAAAGACAATCAAACAACTAGATAAACATTTGCAATACTGAGGTCTCTAGGTCAGCTAGCCTCCACCACACCACACCCATCATCCCCCCCCACCGCCGCCACCCCTGCCAGAAGCAGTTCACTCCAGAGGGATCTACGACAGCTCTCTACTAACATAGAGCTGGCAGCCTGACCCTGCTGGAGTGAAGGGAGGCCATGGAGGCACCCTAGGAGGTCACGGGTAGGGGGTGCCCGGCACCAGCCTGGCAGTGCCAGCCTGTTCCCCTGGCACTGTCCAAGGGGCAAAGTGGTACTGCCGAGGGGGCACCTTGGCACTTCCCACCAGGTATCAGGCAGTACCAAGGGGATTGGAATAGGGTCTATTGTGGGGGGGGAAGAGATCGGTAGCGGTAGGGAGTCCTGCTCCCACTCTGCACGGGATCAGTGGCAGATGGAAGGAGGACAACAATTGGAGCTGGCCATCGGGGTTGGGAGGAGCGGGGTCAGAATAGATTGAAACGGGCTGGGGACGGGGAGAGGCCAGGTTGGCCCAGAAACATCCAGAATCCGGGCAATTGTGTGGTGGGGGAATCCCATAGCCAGTGTTGTGAGTTCACGGGGATAGCCAGCAATCAAGCTGGCCAGCGATCAGGAGGCTGGCAGCACGGAGCTAGTGTGCATCCACCAATCTCCGCTCTGACAGGTCAGCACATGCACAGTGGCCTGCTAAGCGCTATGCTGCCAGTCTCTCCAGTGGTGGGAATTAAGCCCTGCCTATAGATCTTTATCGTGGTTCATGCTAGGGCACTCTTCAGTGCTCAGACTGTGGGAGATACATTTTGAAAATCCCACTAAAAAAAAAACCAGTGTGATTCACTCCAGTTTTTATGTGAATTCGGCACTTAGAAATTTTTGGGGAAAATCCCAGTCGATTTGTTTGACTTTGCAGTGGATCCAATCCAAATTCACCAGACTACCAGGGCTCAAAGAGTTCAGTGATAAATTGAATGTTCAATGTCACAATGATGTTATATTGGTTTGTATACCAGTTGAGATTTGAGGGTGATTTAATGAAAGTGGTAACTTGAGTTGAAATGCATATCAGCGATAGTCTAATTGAGTGGAAGAATAGATTTGAGGGCCTAAATGGTCTACACTTTTTCCTCAGTAACAAAATCATCATTTCTATGCCTGGCCTCAGGTATGTTGCAGTGATGGCACTTTCTTTGTTTCCCCTTATACACTCCAGTGAGTAGTGAACCACATAAACAGTAAAGTCCCAAGTCTTTCCTTTGAGACAGATTATTTTCCACTGGAGGTTGGAAGGATCCTAAAATTAACCTTAGCACATCTGCACTAAGGTCGGGACGCACCTATTTGTTATCACTATATAGTAACCCTATTGGAAGCACACACAATTATGAAGTAAGGACATGATGAAACCCTGTCCATAGTGGTAAACAAGCTGCTAACATTCACCATCATAACCCATATTTGGATCATGGTCACTTGCGCAAAGTGATTCAGGCAATAGACATAGTTTACACCTTCAGATAAGGAGTGTTGGGTGGGGTGGCTGAGGGGGAAGTGCGACATCGCAACTTCTAGTTAAGTAGTGCTTTTAATACAGAAATGTGAGGGATCGCCAAAGACTTGGATTTTAAAAAAGGATCTTAAAGTGAGTGGGAGATGGATGAACAGTGACGTTTGCAAATGAAAATCCAGAGCACGGGGATTAGATAAAGAAACACCTAATGGGTGATGCAAGGATAAAGGCCCAAGTGTCCAAATTCAGAGGAATGGAATGCTGTCTGAGATTGTAAATTTGGAAGAGGAGGGGGAGGGCAAGGCCAATGAAGGGAATGTTGCCATTGTCGATCATCAAGGACAAGGATAACAGGTAAGTAAGATATGGGAGTTTTGCCATCTTGTTTGTCACAAGAATCATAGCAGGCGGGTGTCGGGGGGAACTATGCAAAGGTCCATTGACCTTGGGTGGGATTTTCCGGTTTTGGGGCAAGCGCAGCCAGAAAATCCTGCCCATCATGTGGGATAATATTGGATCAGCTGAAGTGTAAAGAACATGGAGACCGCCCAGAAGAACGTTAAATAAAAGTTTAACCAAAGTAAGGCTTACATTAACACTGTAATGGAGTTACTGTAAAATTCATAAGCGGTGATGAATATTATCTTTATTTGAGATTTGGGCTGTCCTGTTAGAGGAAAGCAATGTTTTTCTATTGTACTCATCCATTAGGTACAAGCACTTGCAGTTGTTTAACATGTTGTAGGTTGAAGGCTATGATGTAAATTATATAGCAATGCAAACTTCAGAAATGATAGCCTAGCTCATTTGGTTGAGATAACTGGTACACTTTCCACAAAAAGACAGTTGCTGAGGATTTCAGCAAGAGTTTGGTTGCAGTAAAGAATAACATATAGAATATTAACGATGAAAAGGCACTAAATGCTTTAGACCTAAATGTCATGTAGTTTAGAGATATGCAGGTAACAGTTTCATGTTTTCTGGGGCTTTGGGTTATCAGCTGTTTTCTCTGAGAAAAGGAACATAAAGTTGCAGAGCAGATCAGAGGTGTCCTCAGCATTCATTTCCTGATATAATTGGCAACTGGCATTATTTTTGTTTTATTCTTTCATGGGACAGGCACGTCACTGAAAAGGCCAAAATTTATTGCCCATCCCTAATTGCCCTGGAGAAGGTGGCAGTGAGTCCCCTTCTTGAAATGCTCCAGTCCATGTGGTGTAGGTACAGCCATAGGGAGATCCAGGATTTTGACCCAGGGACAGTGAAGGCGACAATGTCATTCCAAGTCAAGATAATGCATGGCTTGGTGGGGAACTTTCAACTGGTAGTGTCTCCATGCCTCTGCTATCTTGTTAGGTAGTAAATGTCACAGGTTTGGAAGGCGAGTGCTGAAGGAGTTTTGGCTGCAGTGCATTTTGTACATTGTGCTCTGACTAACTGGTGAATTCCTTTGAAAATGTGTAGGTAAAAGTAGATCTGACTTAAGTAAGCTCAAGTGTTGCAACCTTCATTTTTTCTGTCTGATCCTTGAGACACTCATTTTTACACACTTCAAATTCAAGAGATTTCATTTTCATATAATATTCTCTCTATAATACATTACAATCTCTCGAGTGTGTTGTGAGAATGGTTTAGTATTCCAGAACAAAGACATTGGTGTGATCTTACCGGCCATTCACACCACGCTCCTGTTGCAGCGAGATCGGAGAATTTTCTGCTGGCACAAATAGTGGGAACATTCTGTCCACAGTTTTCATTGGTTCTTAACACATGGAAAAAAAAAATTCTCAATGGGTAACCAATTTGGCTGGTTACTAATTTTAATTTGCACTGTATGTAAGATTTATACAAATACCGCCCAAAGCCAGAACTCCCATTAGAGGAAACTCTTTGCTACACGGAGTTAAATTTTTCCATAGGGCTGCCAGCTGGAGTTTAATTTGTTCCAGGTCCATCCAAAAGTCTCTGTAGTGAGTTTATTCCTTGTACCTCTTCATCACATTCAAGCATCCTTCTGTACACATCATTCGTGCGTAAATGTATGATGGTTGTGACACAAAGTGATAGCATTAAAAAAAAGCCATGAGTTTCCATTTTAAAACATGATTTTATCAATTAGTTTAAAAACAAATGTCACTGTTTAAAAAATACAGCATTTTAAAACTTGTACTCTTTACAAATTGCTTTTCCATTTGAATCTTCCTGCACTTTTTTTTAAATTGCACCACAGGTTATTCCATCTACAGCTCAGTTGTACTCAATAACTTAACATTCTTTAACATCCTCTGGTGAGAGGAACGACAATTCAAACTCATCCATTTTACAAATTAAGTATTAAAAGAATGCCTGTCATTTGGTTGCTGATTTGACTGTATACATTACCAACATTTTCTAGTGTTAATTGTTTGATAAATGAACTTTCCACTGTTAACTGTATATTATTTTATATAATATTTTATGTATGGAAGGGATGGTAGGTTCAAATGCTACTATTGTTGATGTCTTAAACACTATTTCATTGATTGTCAAAATCCTAGACCCTTGAACACTACTTCCAACAATGAAAGAGCGAGGACACATGAATATTTAGCTTTGTAACTCAACAGTGAAACATACTTTTCAAACTATCTGTTCTTGGATGGAAAGGGACTGCATTCTCAAACCTCAGGTCTATAGGGAATGTTGCAATGATGTAAAATGTACTGATGTAATTTTGGTACAGGTTTATCATCTGCATGCGTGATCAATACAAGGTATGTCACTGCCAATACATTTCCCAAGGGTGATCACAGTCAATTCATTCATCTGCTTTCCTTATTGGTGGAAATATTGATCATATCATCAGTGTCTGTAACATATTCTTTGTACATCACAGACCTGGAACAAAAACTAACATTTCTAGTATGTAAATACAAAAGTTTTCTCAGTTTCCAAGGCTCTCACCAATTTTTAAATGGAAGGCATCCTTTCTGAATGTATCACAGCTTGTATGGCTCCCCCTCTGACTAATACCGCAAATAACTACAAAGGGTTGTGAACATAGCCCAGTCCATCACACAAACCAACCTCCCATCCACTGACTCTGTCTACACTTCCTGCTACCTTGGAAAAGCAGCCAGCATAATCAAGGACCCCACACATAAGAACATAACATAAGAACATAAGAAATAGGAGCAGGAGTAGGCCATCTAGCCCTTCGAGCCTGCCCCGCCATTCAATAAGATCATGGCTGATCTGTCGTGGCTCAGTTCCACAGTCCCGCCCTCTCCCCATAACCCTTAATCCCCTCGCTTATCAAAAACCCATCAACCCGCGTCTTAAAAATATTTAGCGAGGCAGCCTCCACCACTTCAACGGGCAGAGAATTCCAGAGATTTACCACCCTTTGAATGAAGAAGTTCCTCCTCAACTCCGTTCTAAACCGCCCCCCCGCCGCCCTTTATCTTGAGGCTGTGCCCCCTAGTCCTACTGTCCTTTCTGAGCGGGAAGAGTCTCTCCACCTCTATCCTATCCATCCCATTCATCATCTTATATGTCTCAATGAGATCTCCCCTCATTCTTCTAAACTCTAATGAGTACAAGCCTAGTTTATTCAGCCTCTCCTCATAGCTCAACCCCCTCAACTCCGGTATCAGCCTAGTAAACCTCCTCTGCACTCCCTCCAAGGCCAAAATATCCTTGCGTATGTGCGGCGACCAAATCTGCACACAGTACTCCAGCTGCGGCCTCACCAGTGCCCTATACAGCTGCAGCAAGACCTCCCTACTTTTATATTCAATCCCCCTCGCTATGAAGGCCAGCATCCCATTAGCCTTCCTGACCACCTGCTGGCTGGGTTTTTGCGACTCATGCACAAGGACCCCGAGGTCCCTCTGCACCGTCGCCTGCTGCAGTTTTTCACCACGCCCTGGATGTACTCTCCTCCACCTTCTTCCATCGGGAAAAAGATACAGAAGTCTAAGAACACATACCAAATGACTCAAGAGCATCTTCTTCCCTGCTGCCAACAGAGTTTTTAATGAACCTATTTTATATTAAGCTGATCTTTTTCTTCACCCTATCTCTAACTGGGACACCATTGCACCCTCTCTATTCCTTCTCCCCTTTGTACTCTATGAACACTATACTTTTGTCTGTCTGGTGCGCAAGAAACAATACTTTTCACTGTATCCCACAACGTGTGACAATAATAAATCAAATTAAATCAAAACACTTGTGGCATATATTTTGTATCATGATAGTTAAGAACGAAACAAGGGCCCTACATTTTGAATGAATAACTTTCCAAAGAATCTCAGAATATCAAAGAGGAATGAGTTTCGTCCCAATAGTCGATACTGGATCTGAAATATATTGTGACAGCCCAATTGAAAGAAGGATTTAAATAAACTTGATATTCTTTGATGCAAAACATAACAACAATGGAGATTTGTTCGAAATTGATAAATCTCCAGACCTTCTCAAGACATTGTCATTCATGAGGTCATCATCCTCACAGATAAAAATCAAAAATATATAGTTCTTCCTCAAAAGATTTTGCTCAACAGATTACACAAGCCACAAAGTGCAAGCACAAAACTGTTAAAAAAAAATTCTCCAAATGTAAACCACAACTATTCTGCGTTGCATGTGTTCAGCAAGAGGTGTTAATAGAAGTTCCAAACTTCTGACAAACTCATGTCAAATTCTGAAACTCTTTATGAATTGATCCGGTAACATTTCAGGAAACAAATGAAAGGCACCACAATCCGCAATGCAAATACTTTTAATTATTAAAGATTCCAAGAACAGTGAGAAATGTCTTCAACACACTGAAGTTTAGGACTTGCATTTTGAAACAACAAAATTATAATATTGACCAATTTAATATGTTAAAATATATATACTTTTAATTTAATAATTAAAAATATATATATTTTAACATATTAAATTGGTCAATATTATAATTTTGTTGTTTCAAAATGGAAGTCCTAAATTTCAGTGTGTTGAAGACATTTCTCACTGTTCTTGGAATCTTACAGCAGCTAATGTTTTCTGTGAAAACTATATTCAAGGGCAGGGGCCCAGGAATAACACCATTCAAGTGTATTAATTTGAAACTCCTTTACTATTTTTGCAGTGCGGGTACTGAAACAAGTATTTGAAACAGGTTAACTGACGCACTAAAATGGCGAGACAGTTTCTGCTAAGACTCTTTAAGCATGAGGACTGGATCTCAACTTTCAGAAATGGGTGGATTAGTGTTAGATTGAAGGTTAACATTTTTTTAAAAATCTGAAGCAGGAACCCAATCTGCTTCAAATCACTAACCTTTTGTTTTAATAATGGCAGGATAAGCGGCAGGTGACAAATTTGCTCAGGTGAAGTGGTTGATCATTCAGGTAACAGGCTGCCTGCCTTCATTTTAACAGTTGTCCTAATTTTAACTCTTATCAGTCAGGTTTTACCAGGAGGCCTGAGAATCATAGAATCCCTACAGTGCAGGAAGAGACTATTCGGCCCATTGAACATTGACAACAATCCCTCCCAGGCTCTATCCCCATAACTCCATATAGTTATCCTGATAATCCTCTGGCACTAAGAGGCAATTTAGAATGGCTAATCCACCTAACCTGCATATCTTTGGAACATGGCGGGAGACTACAGCACTAAGAAGGAACCCATGCAGACACGGGGAGAATGTGCAGACCCCACACAGACAGTCACCCGAGACTGGAATTGAACCCGGGTCCCTGATGCTGTGAGGTAGCAGTGCTAACCATTGTGCCACCAAGGGCTCAATCCATTAGATTAAATGCTTTTACACAACTGCATGTGGGTCAGGAGTATTTATTCCAGATTCACCAAGCCACTCAGCAAATCCTCCATTACTCTGTCTCCCTGCGATTCATCTGCTCCAGCCCAACTCCATCAGAATTCCCACTGACCACTGCTGCATACTACACTCTGTGCCAATCTCTATCACCTTTATACTAGAATTATCTGATCTCTTGCTTACTGCATTGTGCTGCAGGCTTCATCACTCAAAAGGCCTGTCAATCACACTCCCGCAAATGGAATTCACCTCTGGGCTAAAATTAAAGCTTAAGATGCTGGCATTCCGTGATGCAACTTCATGTCTGAGAAAAGTAGTAACAATCAATGTTATACTGCAGAATTTAAACAGTAGCATGGAGTGACACAATACAAGAAATGCTGCAGAATATCCAAGATGGGATCTAAACATTCGAAAATGAACAAGAGTTTTCTCCTTGCCAGATGTGGAAACAATGAGACAATGTTCTAATTATTTGTTAAAATGGAAAACATATTTTAGTTCTGTAGTTACAACAAATCATGTTTCCTGTAGATATCCTTTGGTGGAATGTGTGCTCAAAGTAAGAGATTTGTTCAGGGAGGAGGAAGGATAATTATTATTCTCATTTTTCACACTGATGCTCTCATGATCACTACAATGTATGTCCGATGCCGTTAAAGCCTGTTGTGAACTCCACACATCTCACAGTATCTTTTACTTTGGGTTGCATGATGATTGCTGCAACTACCTCATGTCAAACAAAGAATCAAAAGGAAAGCATCCTAAGCATTGACACTTAAATCTCCTAAGCACTGAAGAAAAATTGGAAAATGAATGCACCATACTGTCAAATTCAACTGTTTCAAACTTAGCATTCACCTAGTGTTTAACAATGGTACAGAAACAGTGTAGGTTATGAAAATCTGGGATAGAATTTTTGTATCACAGCTTTTGCCATTTATCAAAGCTGTCTTGTACAGAACGTATCTGCTATCTCTAAATTGTTTTAACATTGTCCTGGGGCCAAAATCAGCTGTAACATTTGGAATCTACAAGTACATTGCAATTCATTGAATTGAAGATCCAACACAGGCCTCAGAGGTACACTTCAATCACACTTGTCTGGATTCAAACCAAAGTTTCAGCAGTTCCCATTCTAGGCACCATACTTTAAAAAGGATGTCAAGGGCTTCGGGAGGTTGCAGAGGAGATTTACGAGTTTGATACCATGGACGTCGATTATGTGCAGAGACTGGAGAAGCCATGCAGAGAAGATCAAGGGCAACATTAATAAAAGTGTTCGAAAAATGAAGATTGTTATAGTCTTTTCTTATGTACTCTGTTTCCACTCGGAGGCAGGTTAGTAACCAGGGGGTCACAGATTAAAAAATTTTTTTGTTTAATTGTGATGATCTGGGTAATACGGTTAAGAAGGGAGGTAGAAGCAGATTCAATAATAACTAGGGGTATTAGATGTTCACTTGAAAAGGAAATAAACTGCAGACTGTAAGGGTAAGGGAACGGGACTAATTGGATAGCTTCTTCAAAGGGTTTTCATCCATTCATTGTACATCTGTGATTGTAGTCCATACCCGCTGGGCGGAATGTTCCCATCCTGCCTGCCACAGGAATTGCAGCAGGTGGGGGCGGACCATGCAAAGATCTGTTAACCTCAGGCAGGAATTTCCGGCCTTGGAGTGAGCGCGGCCTGAAAATCCTACCCTCTAAGTCTTTTGCCCACGTATATTGCCATTCCTTCATCGTCACTTGGTTAAAATCAGGGAATTCCTTATCCAACAGCATCGTGGGAGTGCCTTGGCAGAAGAATTGCAACAATCTCACCACCACATTCTCATTAGCAACTTGGATATACAAGTCTTGTATGAGTCATGTTCCTGTTTGTGATGACCTTGCAGTCAAGCTAAGCCAAAGGCCGCGAAAGATGGGATTGCGTGACTTCTTTTGTGATTGAAATCACTCCCCTGTCTCAAGGGGGAACAAAAGAAACCTTCCAGACCGACGTTGCATCAGTGCCTTTACTGAAATGAATACAAAAGGGCAGGTTCAAACCAAAAGGGTCATTCAAACACAAAGATATTGGCTAAGTCAAACTCTCAAGTGTCAAATAACAACACAGGATGGCTGACCCTTTTACGGAAAAAGGACTTTGAATGTACATAACTCGCATGATGAGAAGCCATTTTATTTTCACCTCTAAAAATTCAGCAAGAAGCTGCTTGAAGAGAGAGTTCCAATGAAAGACATGGATGTTGCTGTAAGCCAGCCAAGAAGCCAAGGCAACAAACAGCAATCCTTGAAAGTGGGAGACGACTCCCTCCTTCCAATCCGTTTCAACTTTGAGTTCACCTCAGAACCAATCTCCTGGAAATTCAGTTACAAGAAGCTTCGCGGCTTACTAATAATCCTCTGGTTTACAAGATCTTTATGTATTCAATTTCATCTAAGAAAACTACATGCCTGCCACAAAAGAGGGGAGATAATTATAAGTTCTAACTGTACTGTTTTACCTACATCTGTATCTAACCTTTTTTACATTTTTATAGAAGATTTTTCTGCATTTTTACAAATAATGCAACAAATCCTCAAGGATTGGCATAATATGGTGTAATCAATTTCCCACAAATACATACAGAAGAAGACAAGGCAGCCCCAATTCAATTTGTTCAGATTATTCATTGAAAACAGTGCCTCCAAAGATATAAACAATGAAAGGATGTTTCAGAGATTGGGGGAAAACAGGATAAAGCCATGAATGCATGACATAATGGTGCGTGCCTTCGCCTACCATGCACTTCGATTACAGGTTACTGTAACTTATGGAAAGCATTATAAGAGTAATTCAGACACGCAGGGCCTAAGTTTTTGTAGAATCCAGAGCAAAATACTTGCTTAGCTCCGCAGACAACATGACTTTTTTCCACTAAGGAAACCTTAGCACCAAAAAGGACCATTTTATTAAAGATAAAGTTAACATATCTTGGAAAAACTGCCAATGCAACTGATGAAAAGACAACAGGGAGGTACATCAAACATGGCCCCTTTCAGTTTGATCTGTCCCCTTACCTTCCAAGAATGGTTTCTTGGAATAAAGCTATGTCAACCTTCTCCCACTTAAGAAAATATACACTCCTCCCTCCTTTGCTAAGGCAAGTGTCATGCAACCAACAAAACTAAGGAGATCCACCACCAATCGTAAGTGAAAGATATTTTTCTGCACTGCCAATATCAGGATAACTTCTCAAACTCTTGAATGATACTAAACCACCAGGATTTAATTTGGAACAATGCCCAAAGGCAAAGGCAAATAGGAATTGTATTCCTATTTGGCACAATAGGAATACAATAGGATAAAATGTGTGTCGTAAACTTAAAGTAATAGAGATGGTGTGACATTCTTGGCTAAGTCTCCCCTATTCCATCAAAAGAACATGCTGAGGGATGCATTCCATTTAAACAATTGTATTCCCCACACAGTCCAGGATTTTCAAAGTAGCTTCTGCCATTGTGTATTCAGCCAAGGAGAATATAGAATACTGACACAGTTATAGAAAAGGCTGGTCAGCCAAAAATTCTCACGCCATGCATAGATGCATGACAAAGCATATTTCCTCCATTTCCAGCTATACCAGAGGCTCCACTGATACAAAACAATGACTTTGCCCAGGATGTGCGCTCTGTCCGTAGCTTTACAGGAGTCCATCAGAGATTCTATGACCTCTAAGTAACAAAAATACATTTAAAAAAATTACACAACACCAATAGTTCTAAAAGGGTTTTCCTCACCAGCTGTGAAAAACTCGTTGGGCCATACACACAACCTGTTCTCCAAACCATCCACCCACCTCCCCCCTGCAGTGCTGCTTATATCAGTCATAATAAAAATAAAGGATACCATAGAGTCATGGAGTCACAGAGATTTGCAGCAAGGAAACAGGCCCTTCGGCCCAACTTGTCCATGCTACTCTTTTTTTCAAACCCCGAAGCTAATCCCAATTGCCCACATTTGGCCCATATCCCTCTATGCCCATCTTATCCATGTAATTGTCTAAATGCTTTTTAAAAGATAAAATTGTACCTGCCTCTACTACTACCTCTGGCAGCTTGTTCCAGACACTCACCACCCTCTGTGGGAAAGAATGGCCCCTCTGGACACTTCTGTATCTCTTCCCTCTCACCTTAAACCTATGCCCTCTTGTTTTAGACTCCCCTACTTTTGGGAAAAAGTATTGACTATCTAGCTGATCTGTGCCATCTATTATTTTATAGACCTCTATAAGATCATCCCTTGGCCTCCTACACTCCATAGAAAAAAGCCCCAGTCTATCAAGCCTCTCCTTATAACTCAAACTATCAAGTCCTAGTAAATCTTTTCTGCACTCTCTCTAGTTTAATACTATCCTTTCTATAAAAGGGTGACCAGAACTGTACACAGTATTCCAAGTGTGGCCTTACCAATACCTTGTACAATTTCAACTAGACATCCCAACTCCTGTATTCAACATTCTGACCAGTGAAACCAAGCACGCTGAATGCCTTCTTCACCACTCTTCTACCTGTGACTCCACTTTCAAGGAGCTATGAACATTTACCCCTGGATCTCCCCAACGCCCTTCCATACAGTACATATCACCATTATAAATGCAAGGATTATAAGAAGGATAAATACCACACAGCCTGAGTACCATATAACCTACCCAACACACTCCTCAACACTCTTTAAAGGATGTTAAGCTCCTAGGATTCAATTATGACACAGGGCCAGAAGCAATGCAGATAGTTCCCCTATGCCACTTTGCACCCTTAGCATAATGAGGATCTAGCAGGATCAAAGGTTTCTTAAATTTGGAGCAATTAAGGGAACACACTGAGGGATGCATTTCATTACAAACAAATGGAGGTCCCTGGTTTTCAAAGGTTAACGGGTGAAATTGACCTCAATGTTCATATGCTGGATTACCTGTCAACATGATAAATAACATTACAAAATCAAAAAAAGGAGTGTAACAAGGGGTAAAGTCCAGGATTCATGATAACCTCCAGATTATAATTCCAAATTATTGCCATCCATGTGGTTCAGAGACTTAATAAGATTATTGAACAGCCTTAAGGATCCATCAGCTATCACCTCAAAATAACAGGATAAAGCAGGGCAAATGCAGTCAGATAGTTTTCAGACACTTTCCAGCCTCATCAAAGCATCCACGACTGAAAATCTGAAAACACATGATTATTGGCCTCTTTAACAGGATATGACGTTCCCCTTCAGGATTAATACAACCCAACTCAAGTCAAGATTAAGAAAACTTGGGAGCCAGTTCTCAAAACATTTAGCTGGGAGCTTACCCTCAGCTTCTTTTGGAAAGCCAGTCACATAGACACTCCTCTTCTGGCCTGACTCTCCAGATTGAACACGGTATCTAAGAAATACCATTTAGGTGACTTTCTAATGATTGAAAGGGCCTCAACTGAGGAAGCTGCATTCTTGACAATAAGGAATCTTTTCATTGCTTCATCAAGCTTCTTATCGGTACTCTGCAGTTCAGCAATATGTACACTGAAATTCTGTGTCAAAAAGCTGAGTCTGCCGTATGTAACGTTAACTATATTGGCCGTCATCATTCCCAACACCATTGACATCACTAGATCGACAGCCCACTCATTGACCAAATCGCCGTATTGAGGGCTCAGCTCCATCCCGGCTTCAACTGCTTTTTTCCATCGTGGAATTTCGTGACCACTCGACATTTTGTCTTAACCAGAAACCTCCCAGAGACATAATCCTGGAGTGAAAACTCCATACTAAGTGCTTACGGGTCCTGCATCAGGATAAATTAAAGGATTAAATGACGAATAGTGCCAGAGCTCACGGAAACACAGCCATTCCTGTTCTCATATCACATTACCCATTCCTGTGTCTAATCTTCGAGTGAGATGTTGGGCCCAATTTTACCGTCAAGTTGCGCCTGTTTTCGGGCGCAAAAACTTGGTAAAGTGGGGCATGAGGCGAGTAGCACAATCCATGCCTGCCCCCCGCCAGTTCCCCCTTTACCAAGGGTTGAAAATGGCCACCGTCGGGACAATGCCCGAAATGGATGCATTTGTATGCATTTAAATAGACTTAATGGGCGGCACGCCCAAACTTACCGGCACTTCCCTCTGAACTACTGCATTTGCCCGTACAGATTCGGCATGAAACAGACATGCTCGGCAAAGCTCCAATTCAGGTGCTCCAGCTTTTGAGGAGGTAAGTTTGGAGCTTCTGGTGGTGCTTCTGACTCAGATCGGTATGGTGGTGGAGTAGTTGTGGGGGGGGGGGGTTCTGATGGCTCTCTGGTGGCAGGCGGAGGGAGAGGCGGGTCAAATGGCTCTTTGGTGGAGGGGTGGGGGGGGGGGGGGGTCTGCTGCCAGTCTGCATGTGATCGGTGGGGGGGGGGGTGGAAAACAGGGGCCCACTGCCACTGCGTGTGATTGGTGACAGATAAGGGCAGCAGGGGGCTGCGAGGGGTCTGAGTAGTTGGGGGGGGGTGTAAGGGGATAAGGGGGGGGGTCAGTTATGTTGTGGGAGTGGGGAAATGTCTGAGAGAACCAGGGGGAGGCATTATCTGGCCTGGGAGTGATGTGGCAGGGGAGTGTTTTAAAATTTTTTTTTACTACGCACATGCACGATCAGAGCTGCAGTGTTTCAGGCACGTTAAGCACTGTCCACATACTTCTGCAGCATGATTCAGAATCGCTGCTATTTTTCCAGGCAGAGTTTATCTGGGAGCACCTGAGAACAGGTCGAAAAGTCAGATATGGAACACTCCCAGTTTCAAGTCCACCCAGCACTTGGAATTAAAATGGTAAAACAGGGTCCATTGTGTTTGAACATCTGGGGTAAATATGGAATAATGAACAATTGTTATTTTAAAACTCACAAGAAAGCTTGGTGTTGGAATCATTTAAGTGAGACAATCCGTCTCTGGGTAAGAAAACAAAACTCTTACATACTAATATATTGATCACACGCTGTAAAAAGCAACCCATAAATATTGTTCATCCCACTAGTAACACCCATCCCAAGAACTCATTTTTAAAAATGGTCCTTTAACTGACCACAAGGTGATTTTCTCCTGCACTCCCATCAGACTTTCTCTCTTCCTATAAGGATCTAACCAGCCAAGATCAAGAATTTGAGCAGATATTTGCAGCTGTGACCTATGTTCCGTTACTGTGTGTCTCAATGAAGCAGAAAGGTGCTGGGCAGTGGATTAGGAAGACCAGAGTTCCTGCTGAATTTAAAACAATAACTTATTTTTTCTTCCATTTTCCATTGAATAATTGGCCAAATGGACAGGCTAGTTGACTGCTAGGCAGGGAAGCCAGAGATTAATTTTGACAACTAGCATTATATGAAGGAGTTGGGGAATCTACACAGCAAAAATTGACAAGCGAATCCTTGATTTTGAAAATTTCCGGCTCGTCTTTCACTCCATGTAAGATCCAGTTCCCTTTGCCATCTATAATTCTCGACTATCTACATCAGGGTTCATCGGTTATGCTCTCAGTACACTTTCCCTGGATAGTCATGGTTTCAAAGTGGATTTGCTTCCGCTTCAAAGCCAGAGGAATCACCAACTGGTAAATGGGTTGTGTGGATGCTGTGGAGGTGGCCTCTAAAGAAAAATAATCTCATGGTCCTGCACTCAGGCATGGGAAAGCTGCTTTTAATGTTCAGATCAATGTGCGCCTGCCGTAGATACCAGGAGGTGGGACTGAGGTGCTCAGTCTGCTAAGTTTCTGCCCAATTTCAGCACATTGGTGAAAGTAAAAAATTGTTAAGTGTTCCAGCGAACATTTACAACTATGAATACAGTATCTATTACACCATGTTTATTTTGTTAGTACAGGATACTGCTGGTGGTCTTTGCTGGAAAAAATAGTGGCGGTCACGTGACATCAGGTTACAGTCCAACAGGTTTATTTGAAATCACAAGCTTTTGGAGTACTGCTCCTTCATCAGGTGAAGACTTTTTTTTAAACAATTTCTGTGAAATCTGCAATTGTTTTTAAGACTGCTTGCAAAGAACTTAAAAGTTTGCATCAATTGTAAAGGGAACTTTTCCTGTGACCTGACGACCCTTGATGTAGAAGCCATATCAACAGGAAGGAGGTTAAGATATGGAAAAATGTGGCCAGGAACAAAGGAGAGCTAAAAGCAGAGGAGCTGGAGGATGAAGGCACTGATATAGACACAAAGCAACAGAAAGCAAAACATACCAAATCCTTGCGAGCAGGAGGACCAAAACATTCTTAGGAATAGGTCAGATATTCTGTTTGGCAGAAAAGAATTCAAGAGCTCTTGGAGGCAATGTGTGAGGTGGCTAACAAAGGTCTGAAGCCTGGAAAGCTGTGTGAAATGCTTGGAAATGCAGAAGAGCTGGGTGTTTTCCAAACAGTGGCCAAACTGTGAACACAGGTGTTACTGGATAAAAAGGAAGTCTTGAAAATTACACCAACACCAGGGCTGCTTTGACTTGAGGGAGGAAAAAGTTCTGCTTTGCTGATGATAATCGTACCTGTGAAACTTGGAGGTGAAAGCTATTGACAGATAGGACTCCTGACCTACCCAGCATGAAGGAAGAACAAACTCGGTAGCTATGCAATGACATGCATTCTAAAGAGGAATTTTTTGTAGTTGTGTACAACAGATCTTTGAAAGTGAAATTTACCTTTGTATATTAAGTATCATTTGCTTGAATTCATATTAATTTGCATTGGTTTTGATTCATATTAAATGATACAAAGAGTGAAATCTTGTTGGTAATTCTTCATTTGAGGGTAATTTGGTAAATTTGGTTTATGGTTTTCCCATGGAGATCGTAAAATGAGTCATTGAGACTGAAAACAATCTCAAATAACCTGCAATTCACTGTGGCCTACCCTGGTTTAACCACAAAGATCCATGAAGTTTGCAGGTGTGATTGAGTACATTATCTCTACTTATGATATGACTTCCAGGCCACATAGTCAGAGTAGTGCCTTATTCAAAGACACACCAAAGTGCTTTGTGGATGATGTTGGAGGTTGAGAGAAAAAGAGGGAAATAGAAATAAACTGATATGACTGTAATGATAAGCAGAAATTCAATAATCCCAACATCCAGGGAATTGAGCTTGCAAGAAAATAAATTCAAATTGAGCTGTGAACCCCCTTCTGTCTCCATCATTCAAAATTGAAACTCTAGCATGAAGCTGCTGTACAGCTACATCAGACTCCTAATAATTAATCTATTTTAAAATCCCAGATTACAGGTACTGAAGATGAAAATGAAATTGTGGGTATACATTGCCTTTTATGCTTTAAGACATCCTGAAGCACTTTATAACCAATGAAGAATTTTCCAAATATAATCACTGTAGCCAATTTGCTAGAAATGTCCAGCAAACAGCATTAAGATAATTGATCAGTTTTTTTTTAGAAATTGGCTGAGGGATTAATATGGCCAGTACATATGGAGAGTTCACCTGCTCTTCAACATAATGGAATAGGTTCTTTTACATCTGCCCAAAAGGGCAAATAGGGCTACAGTTTAATGTTTAGTCTGAAAACCAGTACACCTCACTCAATGTAGGACACCACTAGCACTGCAAGAAAGAAAAGAAATGTGACAACTGGCGCAATGCTAAGAGGCAAGTTGCAATGTTGAAGCCTATTACAAACTACATCAGGGCTGCCTCCTGAGACTTCTCAAATTGAGATACCAAAATATTAATTTAAGTATTTTCCTATAATATCTTATTGTTGCAAATTGCTACATCTTCTTGTAAAAGGTGACTCTTCTTTGTATTCTTCACAGTGAGTGATGTTGATGATGAGGATAGAGAACATTCTATTGCAAGTATTCACTCTTCTCGGTCAAACATGGAGGAGGAATTCTCAGGTGTAAAATATCACAGGTACAATAGAGAACACGCTGGCAAAATAAGTTTCCAGCAAAGCCAGGAAATAGTAAAAACCCACAAAACAGTTGGATACAGAGTGAAAACACTTTCTACTCAATAGCCCCTGCTTCTCACCATCATCCACAAAAAAAAGGCCATGCATCTTCAGGTGCAATTTGCACAGGAACAACAAATGCAAAGTCCCAAGTTCAGAAGAGGGGATTAAGATTTTGGTACTTAGCATGAATGCTAGCAGTTTTAGTCAGTGATGCTTCATTACTTCAATGGTCACAGGGCATCTCTGGAGGGTTTCAAGTCCTTCTATAATATGAATAAGACATTATTGTTGGAATATATTGCTGTTTATTAATCCAACAAGCCATATTCCTAAAGTGTATCAAATATTAAACTGATGGAACAAAACTAAGTGAGATTGCTACGGTTAATGCTTCAGCGATGTTTTAAGGCTTTGGTCAAGTTTATTCCATTATGTAGGGAAGAGGAGGAAAACAAATTCTGCAATGTTTCCTCATCTTATTTGTTTCTCTTCCGTACCTAGTGATGCACAGTGCAAACTTGCATCTGTTCCTATAGTGAGCTTTTTCTGGAACAGGTTGCTAGCTTGTGGCCAGAGACTTTCAGCTTGAGGGGCGCCACTCTGCATCAAGCATGATCTATCAGGAGTCTTTCCCACCCTTCCATTAGAGTGTTGGATGGATTTTGCAGGTTGAAACTCAATCTGTTGGCTACGTCATGATGGCCAAGGAAGGGTACATTCAAGTCCTGGAATAGGACTCAAACCCAGAACTTCTGGCTCAGAGGCAAGGAAGCAACCCATGCCGCCACAAAACCTCCTTCGCCCCATCTTGTACATGGAAATTAATTTGCCTTCATAAACCCTTATCATTCCTGTAAAAGACCTAGATAAACAAAGAAACACATTTTCAGCTGCAACGAACAAGGCTTTGGGCATTAAATAACATAAATAAATAATTTTAATATATAAAAATTATTGGCAACATCAAGTTTTCTATAATTATAAAATCTATTAGCAAAACCATGCATAACGCTTGTACTTACAAACGGTTTTGATTTTAACAAAGATTTTACAAACAAAACAAAACACTGAATTATTGCAAGTTTGGCAACTTCATATTCAGCACAATCTGTGGAACCATTAGATCTCAATCACTGTATTTGTTTAGTTCCTATCCTTCAATGAAACAATCCGTCACTGCGGATTGTACTGAATGATCATTTTCCCAGTGCAGGCCCCTTTTTATCTTGTATGTGTTCTTCATTTGGCTAAGGTACAATGCTACTTTAAAGGGCTCCAGTTAGCATACCTGCCTTTTTCAGAACAGTCAACCTTTTGTCCCCAAGTTGTGACTTCTCAAGAATGACCACTCCACTTAGAATCCAACCCGAAGGCTCAAAAGTTATCAGATTACAAATCTATAGATTGACATTTGTGACCATGGGTTTAGCTGTTTGCTAAGGAACAGAAAACCAATGGCACAAATGCTTTATGGGTAGAGGGAAAGAATGTCACCTGGTGAGAGAAAAGGTAGTGAGAAAATATGGTAGATTAATTTCAAATAACAATGGGAAACTATAGGTTTTAAAGCAACAGCATTAGTATTTTAACAATCTAGCCCAAAAAAACTTGAACTATTACTCAACTTCAAGACTTCATCAGCAATTCTATGGTAGCTGATGAGAGACCATTTATATATACACATACCAATGTCCAAAAATTCGTGGGACAATTTTATTGCTTTGAGAATAAAATTCTCAATAAGTTGGCAAATGACAGCAATGCCTGCATTCTACAGGCACCCACATGACCCAGTGCAGCAAGAGTACAGTCAATGATAGGTGGCTGTCCAATGCAGGAGCCTTTGTATAGTAAACAAACATATACTTCATTAAACCTTTTCATTCATTAAATCTTCAGTTGGACACTCTTGAGATTAAGACCGCCCAGATACAAACTGGTGGTTCTTTTCTGCATCAATAGTTTTGCTTTTGCACGTCTCACTTCCAAAATACTTCACTTCTGCCGGGTCTCTACTGCTCCTTCTTGGGCTGCTGGCGATTGGGGGCTGGGTTATAGGAGTTGGGCTTCGAGGATGCTGGGCCAAATTGTGTAATACGCTTCTGCCTCTTGACTGCCAGAATCGGCAGCACAAGGACACACAGAATGTGGAAGTGAAAATACATTGACCTTCAAAACAAAGCGAGAGACAGAATTTATTCAGTGTGCATCTTCGACAAAAGAGCCAATTGGCCCCACACAATAACACCATTCAGATTTCACACGGTACAACAATCCTGCAGTTTTACTTACGTACAGCAGATTCCACGTAAGGGGTGTTCTTTGAAAAACTGAAAGGTCAATGCTCCAGCTGAAGTTTCCAGGGTAGCAAAGAAAGAACAGAGGGCTGTAGGGGTTGGGTGGTTAAGTATGTTCAAGGCTGAGATAGACCAATTTTTAATCAGCGAGGGAATTGAGGATAATGGGGGTTAAGTAGAAAAGTGAAATTGAGGATCCATCACAATCTCATTGAATGGCAGAGCAGACTCGCTGGACTCAATGGTCTATTTCTGCTCCCAAACCTTATAGTTAAATTCTTCATTACAACACGATCACACTTGTGGCCAAGATCCTGCAAATGCACCATGCTAGGAGCTACTGAGCTCAAATGATCTTAGCCTCAAGTCAGAAAATCTTAGCCACAAGTAGTAGGTGCTTGCTACAACTGATGCCAAGTTGAAAGAGAGTAAAACAATCCAGTCATGATCTTTGTTGGTAATCATTACCCACTGAACTCTCTTCATTCCCACTGGAAAATGGTAAGCAAGGACAGAATTGGGTTGGTGCTCTATGATTCAATTATCTATTGTCTGAATTTACATTTACCACTTGGCTGAGGAACCAGAGAGTATTAATATCCCATCAATACCTAGATGATAAGAATGTTTCTGTAGACTTCAAATGAACGCTACAAAACAAGAAAAGAGATGCTGGAAAAACTCAGCAGGTTTGCAGCATCTGTAGGGACAGAATGCAGAGTTAATGTTTCAAGTCCATTTGGCTCTTCATCAGAACCAGAAAGGGAGAGAGTGTTAGATATTAAAGAGAGATGGCAGCAAGGTGTAGCAACTTTAGGAACAAATGACAGGTGGCCTGGTGTAGGAAGGGGAAAGAGGGATTGCACTGAGATAATACATGTGTGAGATATTTTAAAAAAGAGTTGAGGAAAGGTCAGAATTGAAAGTTGCTGATCTCAATGTTCAGATCCGAGGACTATAACCTGCCTTATCGGAAGATGAGATGCTGCTCCTCCAGCTTGCATTGAGCTTCACTGTAGCATTGCAGTAAGCCAAGGATGGACATGTGAACAATGAGAGCAAGGTGCTGAAGTAAAATGGCAAGCAACTGGAAGGTTGGGCTCATACCTGTGACTGGGCGAAGGTGCTTCACAAAGAGGTCACCTAGTCTGCATTTAGTTTTCCCAATGTATAGGAGACTGCATTGGGAGCAGCAAATGCGATAAACCAAACTGAAGGAAGTGGCAGTGAAATGTTTGGGATCTTGAACAGTGAGGAGGGAGGAGGTAAAGGGGCAGACATTGCACCTTCTGCAATTGCAAGGAAATGATGAGGAGTTGCGTGAGGGAGGAGAGGCCGAGGGTGTCACAGAGGAAGCAGTCCCTATGAAATGCTGACAAAGAGGGTGAGAAGATGTGGTTCATGGTAGCATCATGCTGGAGTTAGCGTAAATGGCAGAGGATGATCCTTTGAATGCGGAGACTGGTGGGATAGAATGGTTCTGGGAGGAAGGAGAAAGGGTGAAGGCAGAGGTTTGGGAAATAAGAACATAAGAAATAGGAGCAGGAGTAGGCCATCTAGCCCTTTGAGCTTGTCCTGCCATTCAATAAGATCATGGCTGATCTGAAGTGGATCAGTTCCACTTTCCCACTTTCTCCCCTTAACCCTTAATTCCCCTGTCTATCAGAAACCTATCTACCAGTGATTAAATATATTTAGCAAGGTAGCCTCCACCACTTCAACAGGCAGAGAATTCCAGAGATTCACCACCCTTTGAGTGAAGAAGTTCCTCCTCAACTCTGATCTAAACTGCCCTCCCCTTATCTTGAGGCTGTGCCCTCTAGTCCTGCTATCCTTTCTAAGCGGGAAGAATCTCTCTACCTCTACCCTATCCATCCTCTTCATTATCTTATATGTCTCTATAGGATCCCCCCTCATCCTTCTAAACTCCAACGAGTACAGACCCAGTCTATTTAGTCTCTCTTCATAAGCCAACCCCCTCATCTCCGGTATCAGCCTAGTGAACCTCCTCTGCGTTCCCTCCAAGGCCAATATATCCTTGCGCAAGTGTGCTGACCAAAACTGCACACAGTACTCCAGCTGCGGCCTCACCAGTACCCTGTACAGTTGCAGCAAGACCTCCCTACTTTTATATTCTATCCCCCTCGCTATAAAGGCCAACATTCCATTCGCCTTCTTGATCACCTGCTGCACTTGCAGACTGGGCTTTTGCAACTCGTGCACAAGGACCCCCAAGTCCCTCTGCACCGTAGCATGCTGCAGCTTTTCGCCTTTTAAATAATAATCCCGCCTACTATTATTTCTGCCAAAGTGGATAACCCCACACTTGCCAACATTATACTCCATCTGCCAGGTCGTCACCCACTCGCTCAGCCTATCCAGATCTCTCTGCAGACTTTCCACACGCTCCATGCAATTTACTTTTCCACTCATCTTCGTGTCATCAGTAAATTTCATCACCCTACACTCAGCCCCCTCCTCCAGATCACCTATATGAATGGTAAACAGTTGAGGCCCCAGCACCGATCCCTGCGGCACTCCACTAGTCACCAACCGCCAACCAGAATAGCACCCATTGATACCAACTCTTTGCTTCCTATTAGACAGCCAATCCTCGATCCATGCTAACACCTTACCCCCAACTCCGTGCACCCTAACCTTCTGTAGCAACCTTTTGTGAGGCACCTTATCAAACGCCTTTTGGAAATCTAAAAACACCACATCCACCAGTTTTCCTCTGTCTACCGCACTAGTCACATCCTCATAGAAATTCAATAAATTCGTCAAACACGACTTCCCCTTAACAAATCCATGCTGCTTCTGCTCGATCAAACCATTTTTTTCTAGGTGCCTCAGTATTTCTTCTTTGATGACGGATTCTAACATTTTTCCAACTACAGACGTTAAACTAACCGGCCTATAATTCCCTGCCTTTTGTCTGCTACCTTTTTTAAACAGTGGCGTAATATTAGCCATTTTCCAATCTTCCGGCACTTCCCCGGAGTCCAGCGAATTTTGATAAATAATTACTAAGGCATCCGCAATCACCTCTGCCATTTCTTTCAGTACCCTGGGATGTATTCCATCTGGTCCTGGGGGCTTGTCCAACTTCAGTCCCATTAATCTATCAAGCACTACCTCTCTAGTGATAGTAATCACATTTAGGCCCTCATCTTCTACCCTCTTTCTATCTTTAACATCCGGCAAACTATTTGTGTCCTCCTCTGTGAAGACCGAGGCAAAAAACTTATTTAAAGCCTCAGCCATTTCGTTATTACCCACTGCTAAATCCCCCCTCTCATCCTCCAAGGGAAATGGGCCCAAGTCAGATGACTGTCCTGTCAACCGCAGGTGGGGGGAAAATGTTGATTAAGAAAAAACACAGGCATATCAGAAGCACAATTTTTGCAGGTGACATCACCAGAACAAACGTGACAAACTGGGAGGATGTGATGGAGTCCTTATAGAAAGCAGGGTGTGAGGAACTGTTGTTGAGGGAACTGTGGGAGTCAGTGGATTTTTTATGAATATTGGTGGTCAGTCAATCACCAGAAATGAAGGCAAAGTAAATGGTGACACTAGCCCAATATCCTGAGAGAGTCAGGAAATGAGATCCTCATTTCCCAATTTCCCTGCCCCCTCACCAGTGATGTAATGAGGTTCCTGCCCAGAAAGGGTGGGAATTTCATTTCAATAAATTTAAATATTATTAGAGGGCTTCCCAGCCACGTGATTCCTCCCCCCGCCCCCCCGCCCAAATATTCATATTCCAGAGATATGATATCATGCTTGGGCAGTGCCCCCAATACTGCCGTAATGGTGGGGGTGAGGGGGTAGAAGTGTGCTCCTATTGCTATTGCTGCCATGGTGTGGGCAGGACCACCCCAATGATTGTGGGAGGTTGCCTCCATTTCTGTTCGGGGGTGGGGGGAACGATGATCGGGAGTCCTCTAAAGACAGTGGTCCAATCTCTATGGAGTGGATCCTGCTGGCTCTATCACGCCACGTCCTGCCAAAGTGATGACACAAACCACGTCCTCAGGTTTTCTGTGCACTAAGTGCCAGAAAATCTGATCTGAAAACTCAGCTGCACATCTGGAGAGATATACACCGCTTTTCAGTCAGAGCCTGAAATTCTGAAAATTTTGATAACATTCTGCCCAGAGAAGTCAAGGAACGGCAGCAAAATGTCAGAGATGGGTCACGGTGAGGGTGAGAAGGGGACAGAACTTGGAAGCAATATTGATAACAAGTTTCCAGGTCCAGGTGAGAGCATGAAACAGCACTAATAGGGCCCGATTTTACCATCAAGTTGCACCCATTTTTGGGCGCGAAAACTTGGGAAAGCCTGGCGTGAGGTGAGTAGCGTGATCCGCGCCCACCTCCATGCCAGTTCCCCCTTTACCAAGGGTTGAAAATGGATGCCGTCGGGACCGTGCCCAAAACAGGCATGTCATCAATTTAAATGCATGGGCTGCATGCCCAAACTTACCGGCACTTCCCTCTTTACCACTACGCTCACCCATCCAGATTCAGCGCAAAACAGACATGGTCCGCAAAGGTCCAATTCAGGCATTCCAGCTTTTGAGGAGATAAGTTCTGAGCGTCCGGCGGCTCTCTGCGTCATATCAATTGGGGGGAGGTGGGTCAGATCAGTTGGGGTTGGGGAAGGGGATGCAGGAGACCATTAATGTTGTAGGGGTGGGGCAATGTCTGTGGGGACCAAGGGGAGGCATTAACCGGCCCAGGAGCAATGTGGCAGGGGAGCCATTTTTCTACCTTTTTTCACTGCGCATGCACAGTTGGAGGCACCTGTACGTCGGAGCTGTAGTGTTTCAAGCATGTTAAGCCCCACTCACAGACTTCTGCAGCGCAATCCAGAAACACTGCTATTTTTTCAGACAGTGTGTGTATGGGAGCACCTGAGAATGGGTCTAAAAGTTGGATCTGAAAGACCCCCAGTTTTAAGTCTGCCCAAGCACTTAGAACGAAAATGGTAAAATCAGGCCCATAATAGTCATCAATGTGATGGAAAAAGAGCTGTGGGAATGGATCTGCGAGGGGCTAGAACAATGACCGTTCCACACAACCTACAAAAAGACAGGCATAACTGGAGCCCATGCAGGGACCCACAGCTACACCTTTTATTCACAGGAACCACAGAAAATCTACAGTGCGGGAGGTGGCCATCTGGTCCATCGCGTCTGCATTAATTCTCCTCTAGTGCATCCCACCTAGGCCTTCTGCCCTATAGTCATAACCCTACATATTTACCGTGGCTAATCTACCTAACCTACACATCTTCGGACTGAGATACTATAAAACAAAACTGGAGCAAAATACAGATGCAGAAGTTAACCAGAAAATACAAATCTAATTGGAGTTTGGTCCTAAATAATGTTCCAACTCTCAGAGAGTTAAGTTGGGCATCTGCTATGAGGGAACCATATCTGGCCAAAAGTGATCTAAGCTGGAACTGGCTACATACGATTCAGCTGAAACTGATCTGTGGTCAACTTGGGGTCAGTTTTGCTCGCAAAAATTAAAAACTGGCTGCTCTTCAGGTTTTCTGGCTAAAAGATTTGGCATGCAAAAAGCAAGTTATGTACAGAAAGCGATTTTATTTTGTCTGTTGGATTCTTAATTAAGTTAGAAAATAAGTTGGAACACTGCATTCCCTGGGATGTCTGACAATTACATCAAGTCACATCAAAATTAAATATCTCCATGTTCTCCAAGAACTGTTCTCACAAGGAATCTGGCAGGACAGCAGAGCTACCTTGTTTACAAGGTAGAAATGACGATCCACTCAGACTTAGCACTTTTATTTATTTAAGTCAGGGTGCTGTAAGTGGGCAAAGTCACACAGTTGCCTTTGCTGCATGGTTCACAGTTGAAAACGCAAGCAAAAAATCTATTGCTTGTTTCTGAAGCAGATAAATTGCTTACAGCTGTCATGCAGTTTACATTTTCTTGTACAGACTGTAAACAGCTTCCACAGGAGCAACAGTGCTAGTCTACATGCTGCATATAAGGATGTATTACTGCAGTATCATGAATTTCACAATGCCCATCCAAGTCAAACTCCATCTTAAGGTGGATAAGATTTCCCCCTGATAACTATGAGGGCTACTAAGGGAAGGCACTACAGTTTGATGAGGTTTTGTGAACCATCAAGAATGAAACTGTACTGCAGCACAAAGAACGGACCACAGTACAGCACAGAAGCAGGCCCTCTGGCCCATCAAGTCTGTGCTGACGTAGATGCCTCTTTAATCTAATATCTTATTGCCTCTAAATGTTCCATATGCCTCTATTCCACGCTTATTTGTGTCTATCCAGATGCATTCTGAACAGAGGCTTAGTGGTTAGCACCACTGCCTTACAGCGCCAGGGACTCGGGTTTGATTTCCGCCTTGGATCACTGCGTCGCTGTCTATGTGGAGTTTGCACATTCTCCCCATGTCTATGTGGGTTTCTTCCAGGTGCTCCAGTTTCCCCACACAGTCCAAAAGATGTGCAGGTTAGGTGGATAGGCCATTCTAAGTTACCCTTAAATGTCAGAGGGACTAGCCATGTTAAGTACCTGGGATTATGGAGATAGGGCCTGCATGGGATTGTGGTCAGTGCAGAATCAATGCGCTGAATGGCCTCCTTCTGCACCGTTGGATTCTATGATCCCACACTGTTATAGAATCTGCTTCCACCACTTCCTGCGGCAGAGCGTTCCAGTCATTCACCAACATGTGTGAAATACTTGCCCCTTACATCTCTTTTAAGCTTTCTGCCTCTCACTTTCAACCTATGCCCCAGGTAATTTACCCTTCAACCCTGGGAAAGAGATTCTGAATATCCACTCTATCCAAGCTGTCATAATCTTGTAAATCTCTATCAGATTCCCTTCATCCTCCGATGTTCCAATGAAAACAATCCAAGTTTGTTCAACATTGGTGAGGCCGCAGCTGGAGTACTGTGTGCAGTTTTGGGCGCCGCACCTGTGCAAGGATATTTTGGCCCTGGAGGGAGTGCAGAGGAGGTTTACTAGGCTGATACCGGAGTTGAGGGGGTTGAGCTATGAGGAGAGGCTGAATAAACTAGGCTTGTACTCGCTAGAGTTTAGAAGAATGAGGGGAGATCTCATTGAGACGTATAAGATGATGAATGGGATGGATAGGATAGAGGTGGAGAGACTCTTCCCGCTCAAAAAAGACAGTAGGACTAGGGGGCACAGCCTCAAGATAAAGGGGAGGCGGTTTAGAACGGAGTTGAGGAGGAACTTCTTCACTCAAAGGGTGGTGAATCTCTGGAATTCTCTGCCCGTTGAAGTGGTGGAGGCTGCCTCGCTAAATATTTTTAAGAAGCGGGTTGATGGGTTTTTGATAAGAGAGGGGATTAAGGGTTATGGGGAGAGGGCGGGAAAGTGGAACTGAGCCACAACAGATCAGCCATGATCTTATTGAATGGCGGGGCAGGCTCGAAGGGCTAGATGGCCTACTCCTGCTCCTATTTCTTATGTTCTTATGTTCTTATGTTCTTCACTTGTCATATCCTCCATACCAGGCAATATCCTGGTAAATCTTCTCTACACCCTTTCCAGTGGCATTATTTATCGATTCCTACTTGCTCTGGAAAATCGATTTTGCTGTCTCTGGACTAGGGAAAGAAATTGTTGAGTTTGCCTAATTCCCTGGTCGCTATCAAGCTCATATATGGTTATCTGGTGACAGCCTAGGAAAAATAACTGATCAACACTAAATCTTCCGGGGGCAGAGTTGGAGCAATACAATTGGCTACTACACTTTTGAGATTTAAAAAATGGCTGATATTAGATTTGATTTATTATGAACCATCATTCAAAGGGCAATAAATAAGGGTGCTGGCTATTTTTGCAGACAAAAAAGAAAATGCACACCATTTTGATGTGACTTGATGTAAGTGAGGGAATAAAGAAAGAGGGGAAAAAAAAATCACCCGTATAAAACTGTTTGCAGGTACAATTTTTGATCAATTTCAATGCTTTTATTTGCCATCTATCAACAAACACAAAATCAGCAAGTAGGTCCACTTACTTGTAGAACTTGATTGTGGGTTCTATAGCCAGTAGGAGGAAAGGTGTGACTGTATAGCCGAGGGCGAGTTGGGTAGAAACCCAAGTGACAAAATCATAGCCAAGTTTCATCAGCTTGGAAGAAAGGAAGTAATGTCTGAAGTTGCTCCTCATCTAAGCAAACAAGAATAGACTGAGTACAAGATTCAGCAAAACTTAAATTACTTCAAAGTTTATTTGTTAAGAGTACATACTTTCAGAATAGCGACTTAGATTAGTAACTCTTCATGACAGACAAATGGTTGCACAACATAGACAACTCTGGTTCAACATACACCAGAGATTTCATCCCAAGACCTGCTCCAACTGCCCTAGCCTGTCAATCAGCCTTAATTCTCCATTTTCAATGTTTTCATAATATGCGTTCAAAGAAAATGAATTTGGTTTTTTTAAATTTGCGTATGATTTTTCTCCTAGTTCATAGAAATGTCCAGGTGCTCAACCTTTTATTCTCAAAGGCCCCAAGGAAAATCCTTGAGGGATAGTAACTTTAAAATATAGTTATGTTGAACTTTGGAGTACAAGACCATGGAATAAGATCAAACACACACTCATCCGGGGGTGGGGGAGTAATCATTGTAGGTAACAGCTACTTTCTATGTAGCAAAGGAAAACAAACAAAATGAACGTATGTGTCCAACCATTGTAATATCTGTGTGTAATACCACCTGCATAACTAAACCCTGCAGTGCAGAATCCATTTGTGGTTTGCAAGGCGACCAAGCCATCAAACTCATATTTCCCAAGACAGCTTTGTAAACCAATCCTGCTGCAACGAGTCTATTAGTGCCCTTGAAGACAACAAAGCCATCAAACTAAAATTCCCAAGAGTACTTGTATAAACAAACATTACAGTACAGAATGCATTCGTGCCTTTGAAGACAGACAAATGCTTAGGCATCTTTCAAAGCCTGCAAACAGCCAAATAGATGGCTGAAGCTAAACAGATGGATGAGATGTTTCTTAAAGGAGGAATGGAAGCCATGCAAAAAGTTTAAACAATTATCCATTGATCTCATCACTTACAAAGGAATGTGATAAGTATTTGAAAAGAGGCAAAATGAAAAGGACTGACAGTTGGAAAGTGAGTTAAAGAAGACAGAGCCACCAATGGAAGTCAATGATCTCCTTGGCGTTGTTATTTCTATCATTCAATTATAACTCACCACTATGGAGTGATTTAGAAATGTTGGTTCCGAGTTAGATTTAAGGCAACATGCCCAGATAAGTATCCTAAATACTGAGCATGCTGACCTACATTTGATCTCTTGGTTTGGTTCAGTTCGGCCTGTGTCATCAGTTTTGATACATGAGATCCAAGTACAGATCAGTTGTGGCTGAATCTCCCAATTCAGAGTTGTTATTTTCTCACAGAATCTGATCCCAAATCAAAGTCCAGGGAATTAGACAGAGATGGAGATCGTTAAAAGTGTCAAATATTGGGAAGCCTGAAAGCACCCAAAAATAGACATTATACCAATTCCTACAATTTACATTTGATGATCTGTGAATTATTATAAGCAATTATTATTATATGGGTCTTGAATTTTAACAATGTTGCTTTGTTAGTGTGAAGCCATGACTTGCCATTAATGCTGTTCCAGGTGATTTTTCAAAGCTTTATGACAGGTGTCAATAATTCCAAACCACTATGTAGCTTAAGCAAGAGAAGTCATCTTGTGTAAATTTAGTGGAGTTCAATGAGAATCTAACAGGATTGGTGAATCAGCTCCTGAGAGAATTATTTTTTCTAAGTTCCTCCCATCTTTGATTTTTTCTCTTCCCCGCTCTCAATTTCCCCTTCTGTTTGCAGGTAGCTTCTTGGTTCTCAGAACGACTTGCACAAAACCACATACATGCAACAAAATTTGCAGACAACACACGATCAATTGTCATGCAAACAACCCTCCAGGAAAAATATGGAGCCAAAGTTGAAAAGCTGGATTTTTGTGCCAACTCATACTTTAAAACTATGCACGATAACACAATTTCCCAGATATGATTGTAGACATATTCCTGAATGTGCAACTTTAAAATGAAACAATGTGAACCAAATACAATTTTTGTAAAAACTATTCTCTCTCTGCTTGTGCTGTTTTATGGTATCTCGCTGCTCTCTCTTCTCATGCTGTTTTATGGCGTCTTGCTGCTCTCTCTCCTCGTGCTATTTTATAGTGTCTCGCTGTTCTCTCTCTCCATGCTGTTTTATAGTGTCTCACTGCTCTCTCTCTCCTCATGCTGTTTTATGCTGTGTCTCTCTGCTCTCTCTGTCTCCTCATGCTATTTTATGGTGTCTCACCACTCTCTCTCCTTGTCCTGTTTTATGGTGTCTCACCGCTCTCTCTCCTTGTTCTGTTCTATGGTGTGCCATTGCTCTCTCTTTCCTCGTCATAAGGATCAGCAATTCCATCCACCAACCATACAACAATTTGGGGGTTTTTACAAAATGTTTGTAAATTACTTGACTGACTAGTGTCAGGAGGGTTCAATTTGTACACTCAACGAGCAGAGTTAAACACCGACCATGAGCAGCTAGGCCAAATCTATGCAGCTTATGATTTTTTTTGAAGTTGGAATGTCTTTCTAAACTCCAGAGTCTTTACAAAAAGCTACAAGTACTTTTTATTCTTGGTAGGTTTCTACCTCTCTCCCACAACCATGAGAATCTCACATAATATATGAGGGGGCAGGGTTATTCCCTATCTAAAAGCTGCAGATGCCCCTGTGACCATCATCACACCCTCTGCAGCCCAGGTCAGAACTCGCCAGTGCCCATGGACATCATCTATAGGACAGCTCTGCTGAGTTGTGCATTTCATCTCTGAAGCACACAACCCTTGCCCCTTCTTGCAGCTGGGGGACAACAAGCTTCCAATGACAGCTCCTGCTGCATATCCACTGCTCTTCTGAACTGTCTGCTAACTCTGACTTCAGACTGTGAGATCCACATAGCCCTGGACTGCCTGTCATTGTGACTCCTTTCCATTTTGCAGTTGGAATGTCTGTACTCTCTGACTCCTATCTACAAGTCCCTGAACCTAAAAAGGAACTTTGACATTGTTCCCATTTCCAAAAAGGATTATGGACAACAGTGACCTTCAAACACTACTGCAGCCCCAACCTATTTAGTGTTTGTGCAAACCATCGCCAATGTGCCACACTATCAGGCAACCAACCCACAATCTGCAGTCTGCAGGCATCGCCTTTCAGTAATACTATCCCTTAAGCTATCCCTTAGACCCTGTTGTTTGTGAGTTTTACATGCAGCCTTGCCTGAATCCAGCTTCCCTCCCCTTAGTCTTCCTTCTGCCTTCCATTGTTCATCTTCGCCATCCACCTCCTTGAAGTAGGAACCAGCAAACAATGAGTTCATGAAAGTGGCTAACTTAACTATTTCTGTAAGATGTCAGCCAATTACTTTTCAAATTAAAAAATCAGTGAAATGCCTTCTTCAATTTAATGGATACTGAAACTAAGAAATGATGCTTTTACAACCTCCATGCAGATGGATAATATTTACTCACTGCTCTTGCAGCCAGCGTAATAAGGATTGCAGTCGTGAAAGTGAAGTAATACCCAGGGTACACTCCATGCCACAAAGCTGAAAGGATAAATGTTAGAGCTGTAGGGAAGAAGGGGGCCCGATCATAGCAGATACTGAAAAAAAAGGGACAAGATTAAGGGTGAAAAATTTCAACTCTTGCAATATTTCTAATCAGAGCTCATCATTAATAAGATCATCTTTCATCTACCAATTGTCCATAGACAGGAAGTTATCGGAACAGTTTTGAATAAGTTGATTCAAAATAGTATCTATGAACAGATAAATACGTGCAGTACGAATTGGAAGCTATATAATTAATGTTGAATAAGTTTGAATAAGTTGATTCAAAATAGTATCTATAAACAGATAAATATGTGCAGTACGAATTGGAAGCTATATAATTCATGTTCACGACAATCACAATTAATAAATAGGCACTTAAAAATAATGCCTTTCACTCTTCTCAAGGCAACACAAGTGGGCCACAATTAAAATGCAGTCACTAGACAGAATTCTCCCCCAAAAATTCTAAGTGTCAAATTCAGGTGAAGTTGGAGTAATTCACACTTTTTTTCAGTGGGAGTTCAGAAAGAAAATCTCCCTCACTGTGCACTGCAAAAGCCACCAGCGTGAATATCATCAAAAACTTGGGGGCTGATATGTCAGTGCTGAGACCAGCGAATGCACAGTAGCCCTGGGGTGATGGGCTCCCAATTGCTGGCCAGCCCCACGGCCCTCGCAATGCCGGCTCTCTACTCTCCCAAGCCCAATTGCTGGCTTCCCCCAAACCATTCCTGTGCCCACCCTAAACCCTCCTCTCCTGATCTCCAGCTCCCCCCAAGCCACCCTGCTGATTTCTCACCCCCACAATCCTGACCCCCACCCGCAGTCCCGACCTCCTTTTCCCCAATCACTGCCCTCTATCCTTCCCCCACTGATCCCTTTGCAGAGTGGCAGCAGGGCCCCGATCTCCAATGCCCACCAATCACCTCCTAGGCCCCACTCCCATCAGGCCCCACCCCCAAATGCACAGCCCCTTGGCACTGCCTCATTAACAATTGGACATTGGCACTTTGCAGGTCCAGGGGGCACAGGCTGGCACTGCGACAGTACCAATGCCCAACAGGCAACCCCCCCCTCCATCTGACCCTCCTGGGGGGCCCCCATTGCTCCCCTTCACTCCAGGGGGGGTGTCAGGCCATTCGTTCTCCATTATTGGGGAGCTACTCTAAACCCTACTGGAGTGAACCACTCTAGTGGCTTTCAAATCGCATTTAAATGATATGTAAATTATTATTTAAATAGTCTTTGTGACTCCCTGCCGATTTCGGACTTGGATCTGATGCCACCAGAAATCCGGCAATAGGAGATGCTAGTGGGGCACGAACGTGCACGTGAACCCCATGAATCGGCCAATGTGAGAATCTCCTGGCACAGCGGGATGGGAAAATCACGGCCACTGTGTTTATGTAGGCAAACTTGGCAACCAAATTCCATGTAGTCAAGTCTTGCCACAAGCAAATTAAACTAATGACCAAATAACTTGCTTTGGTTGAATGCATTAGAATGCTATGCCTTATTAAAGAATGAGTTTGATATTCAGGGTTCCATTTTCTAATTAAATGCGTTTGCTGAATCCATTGAAACAGGTGACATCTGTGCAATATCAATTCATCAACTCAAACTGTACTAACTGCCAGTACACAAGAAAACCCTATCTCGTTCTAACCTTCTAATAAATATCTGCAAGTGTGCGCATCCTCTCCATTTTACGAAAATGGAGAGGATGCACAGAAATCAACCATCTTTTGCAGGCAGACTTGCAACCTCAGATCTGGGCAAAGACAGTGCTGCCAATGACTGTGAAGGTAATTGTAGTCTTTAAGTTATCCATCAAAATTCTTCCTGTCTGTAGCTGGCGACATCTTTAACATTCCCAGATCACTGTCCTGACCACTGCTGCTTAAGGAAGGTGACTAAGGCTCTTAAGCCTCGGACAACAGAGTACGCTGAGTCCTATCTGACAAGAGAGCAGCAGGTAGGTCATATAAATGGCTTTGATAGGATAGCACATTTCAGCAAGGAGCTGGGCATCACTGACTGCATGTGACTGTGACGAATTGGCCACGCTAAGTTGCCCCTTAGTATCCAAGGTGTGGTGAGGTGCATTGGCCATGATCAATGTTACAGGGTTAGGGTGGGGGATTTAGCCAAGGTAGGGCTCTTTTGGAGGGTTGATGCAGACTCAATGGGCTGAATAGCCTCTTTGGCACTGGAAGGGGTTCTGGTGCCATGTTCAAATGCACAGGTATACCAGAGCAAATTTCACTTTCTGAATGTGCACTTCACAACTCTAAGCTCAGCGTATTGTACAGATGAAGGTCTATGTATCCAGGAGCAGTCACAACGTCTTTGTCCTGCACCAATCCACTGTTCTCACTATTGGAGTCAGCATGTGGTTGTTGAGCGACAAATGCTATTCACTGACTTTCTGGCTCATGTCTCTGGTGAGCACCCCAGCCACACATGGACAATAAACATAGGATGAGAGTCTTTAATGTACATCATCACAAAATTGAACAAAGAATCAATTATGTTAGAGGACACATAATTTACATAGAATTTCAGTCATCACAAATCCTTTTTATTTGCATTGAATCTTGCGCAAGACTATTAATAATAAGCCTGCAATTGACAGCAATTTTGCTTACTTCTTTAGCCAAGCTCCAGTTTGAATGTTCCAACTATCAAGGCACATTTTAAAACTTGTAGCTGTCTGGTAACGAAAAAATATAAGAAGCAGTTAGTAAGTTGAATGCAGGTTTCTTTCAGCACGAAAGGAGACAAAGATTATCTGACAAGATGTTTAGGGTATTAAAGGTATTTCATATTAAGGGTATTTTTCATCTTGTAGATAATACCATGGGTCCACAGTTTAGCTTTCTTTAAAGACAGAGCTTTGACCACCTATAGCTGAGAAAGCCAAAAAGTGTCAGCTTCGGAAAAGCAGCCAGCATATTTAAGGACCCCACGCACCCCAGATATTCTGTCTTCCACTTTCTTCCATCAGGAGAAAGATACAGAAGTCTGAGGTCACGTACCAACTGACTGAACAACAGCTTCTTCCCTGCTGCTATCAGACTCTTGAATGGACCCACCTTGCATTAAGTTGATCTTTTTCTACACCTTACCTATAACTATAACACTACATTCAGCATTCTCTCGTTTCCTTCTCAATGAACAGTATGCTTTGTATAGTACGCAAGAAACAATACTTTTCACTGTATACTAATACATGTGACAATAATAAATCAAATTAAGTTAATTGTTAAAGATTAAGCTGAAACCTCAGCATTTATACAGTTTTTGTTAAATTCCAGAATAGCTAATTAGACCAGGTTGCATTCAGAAGCTTGACAGGGTAGATGCTGAAAGAGTGTTTCCCTTTGTAGTGGAATCTAGAACTGGATGGGGCCATTTTAAAAATAAGGGATCTCCCATTCAAGACTGAGAGAAGGAGAAATTCCTTCTCTCAGAGGGTTATTAGGCTTTAGGATTCTTTTCCCTGAAACCAATGGAGGATGAGTCAATACTCATATGCAAGGCTCAGATAGACAGATTTTGGATCAAAGGATGAGTCAAGGATTATGGGACAGGAGGGTGGTAGGGACAAACAGGAAAGTGGAATTAAGGTCACAGTCAGATTAGCCACAATCTTATTGAATGGCAGAGCATGCTTCTGAAGGGGTCGAATGACCTCCTCCTGCTTCTATATCTTATGACCTTTTCATGAGCATTATTTTTAAAAACACACCTCTGTTGAGATGAGAACAAAGTGAGTAAAGTGAAGTCCACAGATTGACATGAACTCCATAAGGAAAACAATAATCTGGGGTTGCCTAGGTTACAGGGAACAACCAATTCCATTAGTTGCAAGCATATGGTCTAAAGTATTCATTATCGGTCACATTTCACTTTCATTCGCTCCTCCCCTTGCATCTTCAGCAAAGAGGATTTCAACTAATTCTATACTTTTAGTTTAAAATTCTCTTGCAACAAAATCTCAAAGTGAACCCATGTAATGCAAAAAGCTGCCCTTCCCTTTTTATTACTTGAAGTGCCAAGACTCCACCTCCCTCTCTCTAAGCAGTAGTTATTTTCCACGCTGCATTTTTTTCCATTTACCCAATCAATACAAATATCCTAACCACATCTCCTTAAAGAATACTTTGAGAGAATATAAATCTGCACATTTTTAATTTTTTCTCCTCTCCAACAAAAATCTAGTACAGACTGTGGCGTGCACAGAAGATCTAGGGGATAGCTTGACGGCAGTAAGAGACAGTGCTTGTGGGTAACCATGTAATTACTGGAAACGGGCAGAAAATCACAGGCTGTGAGATGTAGTTCATGAGATACTCGACTTGCAAGCACCATTGCCTTTTGATGGCGCCAAAATGTGGAATTACTCCTTTGATTTTGGGCAATAAAAATTGCAATAAAAGGACTTGAGCTCTTTCTACTTTATTTGGAATAGAATTAGCATAATTGAGTCATGTGCTGGCAATGACCAATGCACCATGAAAGCTCGCTTTCTTACAGGTCAATTAAGTAAAAATAGCCACAATGCAGAATTCTTAACTGTTATACATTTCCCTGTTTGAAAGGCATTTAATCTATAGGTAAATGCCCAAATAAAATCCTACAAACTCGACTCCAGCAGTGCATCAACAAGAAGCAGTGACTATTAAACTACAGCGCTAGAAACAGTTTTTTTGTTCAAAAGTGTAAACTCATTTGCATTATTATTCATCAGTCATTTAATGATAGAACATAGAACAGTACAGCACAGTACAGGCCCTTCGGCCCTCGGTGCTGTGCCGAGCTTTGTCTGAAACCAAGATCAAGCGATCCCACTCCCTACCATTCTGGTGTGCTCCACGTATCTATCCAATAACTGCTTGAAAGTTCCTAAAGTGTCCGACTCCACTATCACAGCAGGCAGTTCATTCCACAACCCAACAACTCTCTGACTAAAGAGCACACCTCGGACATCCCTCCTATATCTCCCACCACAAACCTTATAATTATGCCCCCTAGTAACAGCTACATCCATCTGAGGAAATAGTCTCTGCACTTCCACTCTACCTATCCCCCTCATCATCTTATAAACCTATAAGTTACCTCTCATTCTCCTCCGCTCTAAAGAGAAATGCCCCAGCTCCCTCAACCTTTCCTCATAAGGCCTACCCTTCAAACCAGGAAGCATCCTGGTAAATCTCGTCTGCACTCTCTCCAATGCTTCCACATCCTTCTTATAGTAAGGTGACCAGAATTGAACACCATATTCCAAATGTGGTCTCACCAAGGTCCAGTACAGTTGTAGCGTAACCCCACGGCTCTTAAACTCAAACCCTCTGTTAATTTACGCTAACACACTATAGGTCTTCTTCATGGCTCTATCCACTTGAGTGGCAACCTTCAGAAATCTGTGGATATCAACCGCAAGATCTCTCTATTCCTCCACATTCCTCAGAACCCTGCCGTTGACCGTGTAATCCGCATTCAAATTTGTCCTACCAAAATGAATCACTTCGCACATATCAGGGTTAAATTCCGTCTGCTACTTTTCGGCCCAGCTCTGCAGCCTATCAATGTCTCTTTGCAGCCTACTACAGCTCTCCATCTCATCCACCAATCCACCAATCTTGGTGTCATCAGCAAAATTACTGACCCATCCTTCAGTCCCCTCCTCCAATTCATTGATAAAAATCACAAATAGCAGAGGATCCAGCACTAATCCCTGTGGTACGCCGCTGGTAACTGGTCTCCAGTCTGAAAATTTTCCATCCACACCACCCTCTGTCTTCTATGAGATAGCCAGTTACTTATCCAATCGGCCAAATTTCCCTCTATCCCACACCTCCTCACTTTCTTCATGAGCCGACCACGGGGAACCTTATCAAACACCTTACTAAAATCCATGTATATGATATCAACTGCTCTACCTTTATCTAAACTTCGTTACCTCCTCAAAGACTTCAATCGAATTTGTGAGGCAACACTTACTCTTCACGAATCCGTGCTGACTATCCCGAATTAAGTTGCATCTTTACAAATGGCCATAAATCCTGTCCCTCAGCACCTTTTCCATTAACTTACCAACCACTGAAGTAAGATTAACCAGCCTATAATTATTAGGGTCATTCCTATTTCCTTTCTTGAACAGAGGAAGGACATTCACCGCTCTCCGGTCCTCTGGCACTATTCCAGTGGACAGAGAGGAGCCAAAGATCAAAGCCAAAGGCTCTGCAATTTCATCCCTTGCCTCCCAAAGAATCCTAGGATGTATCCCATCTGGCCCAGGGGACTTACTGACCCTCAGGTTTTTCAAAACCTGCTTCAAACCTGATTTAGCAGCCATTATGGGATTTATGTCCACACAGCTAGCGCAGCCACTAAATTGTGGCTCTTGCATGTGAATGATGTGATATGAGAAATTTGATGAACTTCTTCAGTTTGGATAGTAATGAATGCTTGTGAACTATTTGCTGGATGATTAAACATGTTCATGTGCAATTGTCTTTGGAAATTAAGGAAGATTCCATGGACATCCATCAACAATTCATAATCAGTTTATCATAGTAAAGTATACAATAATGCTCTAACAATGAGCCTCCATGCCAATCTCAAAATGATCTAATTTCTAAATGTGATAGTGTAGTTTAGCATTGTGCTGAGCAATGCTATCTCCAGTGCTGTAGTTTAATAGTCACTGCTTCTTATTGATGTACTGCTGGAGTTGAGTTTATAGGATTTTATTTGGGCATTTATCTATAGATTAAATGCCTTTCAAGCAGGGAAATGTATAACAGTTAAGAATTCTGCATTGTGGCTATTTTTAGTTATCCTTAATTGACCTGTAAGAAAGCGAGCTTTCATGGTGCATTGGTCATTGCCAGCATATGACTCATCTCCCTCTACTTGACCAGTACTGCTCGATTGGCAAAGCTCAAGAGCACAGGAGAGTATTAGCATAAAAGTCTTAATGTTAGAATGCCAAATAAAGGCCAAGAAAGTGCTAAGAGTGAGTTGAATCTCGGCTGAACAGAAACAGGAATGTTGCCAATTTGTCTATGAGACTGTAGGGTGAGGGCAGTCATTCACAAAAGTGACACATTACCATGAAGTGCATTTAGGGCTGCAGGTAATTCCCACATTCAAACAACCACCAACACTCACTATCCAAGTCACACAATAATATGGGTCACTCAGACAAAGTACTATAAAGATGTAGATAGAATTGTAACCGATGCATAACCTCACATTCAGAGCAGATAATTAGAGAAAATTAAACTTCTTTTTAAAATAGAGAACATATTATGACCATGTTGAACAGTTACTTTTAATGAAGTATGTATTTGTGTTGTAAAACAGATTACATCAGGCTTGTCCAAACTTTTCACTCGCGGGGCCATATTTGCATATATTACTCACTGAAGGACCGATTAACAGATTTTAGGAAGATTTAGTACAAAATTAAACTGAATTTAAAAAAAAAAATTGAGGTGCTCAGGAAAGAAACAATTACTGAACAGAAGTACAGCAACTTCATCAATAAATTGTTCCATTAAAGAACAGTAAGAAAAATGACCAGATGTGAAAGTCATTGTATATGGGTGCTTGTATGCAAGTGGGTGCATGTGTATGGGCTGGTTTGTGGTGGTGAGAGTGAGTTAGAAACCTGAGGCTACGCGTAAGGCAGATTCACACTCAGCCCCAACTCACTCAGTGTCTCATTCATGCACGCTCATGCACACGATCATATACATGCACACTGTCATACACACGCACATTCAGTCTTACAAACACTCCCACATACAGTCAGACTCTCGCATGCACACACAAACTCAGACACTCACACACACAAGAAACTCAGTCTGTCCTGCATGCACACACTGTCACTCACTCATCCGCGCACACATTTGTCACTCACACCAAAACAGTCACTCGTACACATACACTCCCATACACATATTCAGTCACACACACATACATGCATATGCAGTCACTTGCACACACACAAATACACATACAGTCACATGCACATACACACACCCAGTCACTTGCATACAAATGAAATCATTTGCACACACACATCCATGCAGTCACTTGTGTGCATGCACACATACGCATGTATTCGGTCACTTGCACACACAATCACACGTACACGCTTCCAGTCACACACACACATAATCACTCACCTCCCATATTCACACTCACCACACACACAAACACACACAGTCACTCTCACAGCCACACACACACACACACACACACACACACACACACACACACAGTCACTCTCACTCAGCCCACTCCAACACCCTCAGTCTCTTGCAATCATACACACTTACTCTCACAAACACAATCAAACAGAGACACTCCCTCCCTTCCTCCCGCGCACACGCTCCCTCCCTTCCTCCTGCACACACGCTCCCTCATTCCCATACTCAAACTCACTCAGTCTTGTACACACAGCCACACATAGACAAAATCCTCCCCAGGCCTGCCAAATCTTTGCCCTCCCCCAGCCCACCAATATTTTGCCCTCCACTGGCCACCCTAAATTTCACCCCAAAACTTTGCCTGGGCTATGCACATGCCCAAATTTAGCTCAGCTTCCAGGCTAGGCCTTGAACAAGCCTGGTTGAGATACACCATAATTTTAACTGAACATCTACCGTAAAATAATCAAATTATGTGATGTTAATGATTGGAAAGCATTTCTGTGATCTTTAGCAGCTTAGTATTTACACGCCAAATAACTAATAATGGAATTTTAAAGTAAAGTTGTTAACTGGTCTCTTCTAAAAGTTTCTTAAAATCCAAAATATTGGTATGGCTGTGAAAAAATTATTTTTTTTAAATCGTCTGTTTCAGATTTTACAAATTTGTGTTTTTTGGCTTTTAAGTCTGTTGTAAATTCAAGAAACTTGATGTGTAAGATTTTCTAAATATTTAAGTCAATGGGTGGAAGAACAGTCCAGCGCATGTCCAGATTTCTGATCCACATTACAACTGGATGGAGTGGACCTGTGGTAGCACCAAGTCAATAACCTCTTATTGTCAGTCAATTATTTCTCAAGTAGTGATCTAGCCAACCAAATAAAATGCAAGAAAAGAGACTGACGATGACACAATTACAATAAAGAAGCAAAACTTGGGTTTCATTAGCTCTTGCGCAAGTGAAAGCAGTCGAGGCAATTCTGGGAACAGATGTTGAAAAGAAGTAGAAGTATTGCTCATGCAAGAGCAGATAATGTGATCAGAGTCATTACTACAGCAGAGTTTTGCAATTTTTAGAATCCAATTTTCACAGCAATCTTCCGTTCTGTCATTAAATTATTAACTTTAGCACTGTGAATCCTGCACAAAACAAAGTATTAACCAGACTTAGACTGATGAGAGAAAAGATTCACACACACACACACGCACGCACACACACCTTAGTGACTCAAAATAAATCTTCAACTTTGTTTCTGGTTGGAGCATATAGGTGATTGTGCGGAAAATAATTATGAATAATAGTTTTAGCCCAATTAAAATCTCAGCCATGACAATACAGCAATAAAACCTTCGTTTTCAGAGTCTAGTTTACATATGTGCACTTGAGAATCTCACCTCGATATTCCAGATGTTTAGGTTTGAGATCAAGTCCCATCTTGAGTTCCCATTTTCATCAAGGCCATTGAACCCAAAACCACCTGCATTATTAATTGCATCAGCTAAGAGAGAAAAAGGAAGTGAATAACTAGTTATTGCTTAATTCTATTTCTGAAAGAACCGGTAAAGTGTTTTAGCAATTGTTAGTGCAATCTCTCAGTTCCTAACTTTTGAAGTCACAAGCTAATAATAACGGGAGACAATCCATGAGATTAATTTCGACAGTTGACCACTCAACCACAAAACGTTCAATTCACAGAGAAGCACAATCCACGTAGAATACTGATTGGAACAGTTCCCCAAAAAGGAAAACTGGATGGACTAACCATCACAGATTTTTACATGTTGCATGAATTTTGAAACAATGAAGTTGGTTAAGGTTGATCTTAGGTAACTCTTCACATCATGATAGAACCTATTTATTCATTGCACAGCAGCATTCTTGAGCCAAAGACATACAAGTGCCACAATGTTTCATACCTCAGGAAGTAAGTTTTTATGAAAGGTTGTAACTTTTGAGTGTCCAGTGTAGTTTGATGAAGAGTTGACAAAGATGTCATCACATAGATTTTGACCCTACCTCCTTTAGGTGAGGATAGTTTTTAAGCTGCTGAGAGAAGAGATTTTTCTTTGGAAAATGAACACAAGTCAGTCAGGAAAGCACAAGCCAGTGTTGGAAACAGTACAATGAAGCCATTTAGCTTGTACTCTCAACACTGTGCTGATCAGCTGGCAGACAGCTGGCCTAGAAAGTGAATTTCTGTCCAAAAAGGTAGCAAAGATACATGATTTAGGAATGAAACTGGATGGATTACCCAGCATCGAATTGGACATCAGAACCGACAACGGCACACTCAGCCATTTTGACCCTGCAAAGTCCTCATTATTAACTTATGGGGGCTTGTACCAAAATTGGGAAACAGTCTCACAGACTAGTCAAGCAACTTAGTCATTGGCATCAAATCATACCTTACAGACAATGTCCCAGGCACCACTGTCACCATCCTTCCATATGTCCTGTCCTATCAGCAGGACAGACACACCAGAAGTGGTGGCACAGTGGTATGAGTCAGGATGGATATTACCTCTGGAGCCTATGAAGTCGCATGCCATCAGGTCAAAAATGGGCAAGGATAACTCCTGCTGATTACTACATACCACCCTCCCTCAGCAGATGAATCAGTACTCCTCCATGTTGAATGCCACTTGTGGGATCACTGAAGGTGACTAAAGCACAGAATGAACTCTGGGTGAGGATCTTCAATGTATAACACCAGGAGCGGCTTGGTAGTATCACTACTGACTGAGATAGCTGAATTCTAAGGGACATGGCTGCCAGCCTGGGTCTGCTTCAGGTGGTGAGGGAATGAACAAAAGGAAAAGACATACTTGACCCCATCCTCACCAATCTACCTGTCACAGATGTATCCATCCATGGCAGTATTTGTAGAAGTGATCATCACCTTGTGGAGACAGAGTCCTCTCTTTACATTGAGGGTATCCTCCATTGTGTTGTGTGGCACTACCTTTATGGAATACATCTAGCAATTCAAAATTGGGCATCCCTGATGTGCTCTGGCCACTAGCAGCAAACTTTTATACAAACACAATCTACAACCTCATGGCTTGGCACACCTCACTCTATCATTCCTAGTTCAATGAAGCTACACTTAGGACTACTTGCATGCCAAACTGCATAAGCCATTGAGGTGAACGATCCCAAAACCAAATATTCCCATCCTCAACAATAGAGAAGCCCAGAACATCAGTACAAAAGACAAGGTTGAAGCATCTCCAGCCATTTTCAGCCAGAAGTGGCTGATCTAGCTCAGCTTCCTCCTGAGGTCCCCAACATCAATGATGCCAACTGCAAACAATTCACTTCACTCCATTTCACTGACACCAAAGCTGTATATGACCAACTGTTGTATCAAGGAGCCCTAGCAAAACTGAAAGTCAATGGAAATTGGGGGGAAACTCTCCACTGGTTGGAGTCATTCTTAGTACAAAGGAAGATAGTGCGGTTGTTAGAGGTCAATCATCCCCATCCCAGGACATCACTGCAGGAGTTCCTCAGGGCCAATTGTTGGCTCTAGGTTCGTAGTGCCAACCATCTTCAGCAGCTTTATCAATGATCTTCATCAATCATAAGATCAGAAGTAGCGATGCTTACTGATGCTTGCACAACGTTCAGCATCATTCTCACGTCTTCAGATTGTGAAGTAGTCCATGCCCACATGCAGCATGACCTAGACAACATTCAAGCTTGAGCCGATAAGCGACAGGTAGCATTCATGTCACACAAGTGACAGGCAACGACCATCTCCAACAAGAAAGAATCACTGGAGATTCAAGGTGCTAGCACAGAAATAGATCTGGTGTATTCATTACATCATTAGACTTTGGAATAATGTATTCTTGATTTTTGGTGCTGTCATCCAAACAAGGAACAATGTCCAACATAGTGCCTTGTTTTTCTTCAAACAGTTCCACAGAATGCTTTACATGAATCATCAGAACAAGCAGACAGAGGATGCAACTTTCACCAATGCCTTTACACCTTTCATAAACTTAACTGAATTCTCAAAGCTTCCGTTTTCAATCCCTAGTTCCAAAACTACTGCAGGGGAACTCTCGGATATTAGTCCTTTGCAAATTCATCAATCTTCAATGAAAAATACAAAAGATAAACATTACAAAATACACGAAGAGTTAACAGGATTATGAAACATATGCCTCATGCCATATGCCATATGAAACATTGCCAGGGACCCAGGTTCAATTCTGGCCTAAGGGCATTGGCTGCGTGGAGTTTGCACATCCTCCCCGTGTCGGCAAGGGTTTCTTCCAGGTGTATTGGTTTCCTCCCACAGTCCAAAGATGTCTGGGTTAGGTGGATTGGCCATGCTACATTGACCCCAGTGTCAGGGGGATTAGCAGGATAAATGCATGGGGTTGCAGTAATTGTGACTGTGGGCAGTACAGGCTTGATGGGCCAAATGGCCTCCTTCTGTACTGTAGGGATTCTACGATTCTATGAATATTTTCATGTCTACACTGACTCTGCAAATCATCCTCAATAAATGATATCAGATCTTACTAAGCAAACAGCAATACAGTGGATTTCATATACTTGGATTTTCAAAACAGCCTTTGATAATGTACCACACAATAGGCTTGTGACAAAAATTACAGCATGTATAATTAGTGACCAAATAGCTGAATGGGTAGCAAAATGGCTCAAATAAAACAGATAAAAGAGGTACAGAGTAATTATTGAGATCAGGAACAAAATGGCGGGGCAGGCTCGAAGGGCTGGATGGCCTACTCCTGCTCCTATTTCTTATGTTCTTATGTTCTTATGTAAAAAGGAGAAAACAAGGAATAATGCTAGGACCACTGCTTTTCGTGTAACAATTTGGATTAAGGAACAAGGAACACTGTGAACCAAACTAGGGGCATAGTTAAGGGAAGAAGACATTAGAAAACTTGCAGACTGGTTAATTGATTGGCAAATGCATTTTAACACAGGTAAAGGAGGTGATGATCTCTGGCCAACAAAATAAAAACATTAATATCATGGAAAATAAACACATGTACATACATCATTCACACCAACATCACAGGTCAGCAAAACAATTAAAGATGCGAACAAAGCATTGAGATTTATTCCTAGGTTTACAGAATGCTAAAGTAACAAAGTTATGTTAAACTTGCATAGATCCCTGCTCAGGCTAGACTTGCTTGCTCTCCATGGTCCTTTATAGCCCTTATACCAACTTCACCCCAACCCAAGGCTCATCACTCACCAGATGCAAGGACAATACATGGGTTGTCCTTAAATCTCCTACCATGCCAACTCACCCAGTACCCACCATGGGCAGACCTCAGGACTCACATTGAGAAGTAATACACTTAATTGCCTATTGATAAATTCATTTTTTCAAAAAACTCTTATTGATAAAAACTCATTCAGTACATTTAACTTTTCTAATCCCTTAAAAAACAAGCATTTGTATTCATAGTCCCGCTTCAAAGAGTTTATAACATCTTAGAGCTGTCAATCAAACTGTGACCTGACAGGCAGGCTACTGCGATAACAGGAGGTTGTGAAATCAGTCACAATCACAGGCTTAATTATATAAAATGTAAAATATGGCATTCATATACAGTTAAGAAGGCACAGCAAATAACTTTACCTAAAGTCCAAGCAAAGTAATACTTGGGTCTGGATGCATGAACTGAGATGAAGAGGTAGCAGAGTTTTCTGAAGAAGGAGGCTTCATTTATAAATTTGCCATCCACATTGTAGGAGACAGGGAAGTTCTTCGTAATTACCGTAAACCAAACTACACATACAAAGGTGATGAGCATTTTGTTTGCTACAGCCCTCTAGAAAAATAAAGCAAATCCCACTAAATATATCATGTTTAGATATGTAGATAGACCATAGGATAACAGATAAATTCAAATTATAATGTAATAAGTTAAGAACATAAGAAATAGGAGCAGGGGTAGGCCATCTAGCCCTTCGAGCCTGCCCCGCCATTCAATAAGGTCATGGCTGATCTGTCGTGGCTCAGTTCCACATTCCCGCCCTCTCCCCATAACCTTTAATCCCCTCTCTTATCAAAAACCCATCAACCCGCGTCTTAAGAATATTTAGCGAGGTAGCCTCCACCACTTCAACAGGCAGAGAATTCCAGAGATAATTGAGCAGTTTTATGTCAATACAAGTGTACTCATTTATGATAACTGTCAGGAACTAAGTTTAAAAATGTGCCAAGCATTTATTATTTCATAGCACAGAGCAAAGTTTACTTTTAAATCTATTAAAATGTCAAGAATAAAATCAGTTCAGATGAACGACCATTCATGTGAAACACTGGGCTGGATTTTCACTCTCAAGGGACGTAGCATGTGTGAGTCAGGAAATCACCTCAGGAGAACGTCCCCCAAATGGTGCAACTTGTGCTCTGGAGTTGGGGGTGAAGAATGGATTTGGGTCAGCCACATCCCCTGGATGCAGATCAGTGAGGGGCAAGTCCTGAGGTGGGCTGTTCAAAAGGACCTCGTCGGTTCTCCAGGACTTCATTTGAATTGCTCTGCTGAACGTTAAGTTCTCTAGCCCTCATTCCTCACATCCCATAATTCCTCACCAACTAAACATATATTTATTTTTTACATTTCCCCGCTGACAACATTCTAGCATTTTGTGACGTGTCTGGTGTGTGTCTCGTTTCCGGTGTCAGTGTGTCTGGTGTGTGTCTCGTTTCCGGTGTCAGTGTGTCTGGTGTGTGTCTCGTTTCCGGTGTCAGTGTGTCTGGTGTGTGTCTCGTTTCCGGTGTCAGTGTGTCTGGTGTGTGTCTCGTTTCCGGTGTCAGTGTGTCTGGTGTGTGTCTCGTTTCCGGTGTCAGTGTGTCTGGTGTGTGTCTCGTTTCCGGTGTCAGTGTGTCTGGTGTGTGTCTCGTTTCCGGTGTCAGTATGTCTGGTGTGTGCCTCGTTTCCGGTGTCAGTGTGTCTGGCGTGTGTCTCGTTTCCAGTGTCTGGTGTGTGTATGTGCATGTGTGATGTCTGGTGGCCACTCGTCCGCCCGCCCGTCTGGTGGCCGCTCGTCCGCCCGGTGGCCGCTCGTCCGCCCGCCCGTCTGGTGGCCGCTCGTCCGCCCGCCCGTCTGGTGGCCGCTCGTCCGCCCGCCCGTCTGGTGGCCGCTCGTCCGCCCGCCCGTCTGGTGGCCGCTCGTCCGCCCGCCCGTCTGGTGTCTGTATGTCTCTGTTCATGTCTGTTCACCAGGGCATTAGTTTGTGGAATGCAATATTTTTCACTTAAGCCCAACATCATGTTCAAACACTCGACTCAGGTGAACATCTCTAACTACACCAGCAGTTTTTCCGTTTCTCTCAATCAGTGGAAATACAAGTTAATACCGAGACAGTGTTAAACTGTAAGCCCATATGCACTAAAGACTGAATTGAGACTACCCAAAGTTATTTTGCTTAGGATCCTCACAGCCTACAGATGGAACAATCTTCCACCATGTTAATCTAGGTTGGGTCTGCACCAGAACACCAGATACCTGAAGTAAATGCGGAGTATCTAACCCATTGCACCACCCAGTTCATTTCTCAATTTGGTAATGGTTTTCATCTTTATAAGAACATAAGAAATAGGAGCAGGAGTAGGCCATCTAGCCCTTCGAGCCTGCCCCGCCATTCAATAAGATCATGGCTGATCTGTCGTGGCTCAGTTCCACATTCCCGCCCTCTCCCCATAACCCTTAATCCCCTCTCTTATCAAAAACCCATCAACCCACGTCTTAAAAATATTTAGCGAGGTAGCCTCCACCACTTCAACGGGCAGAGAATTCCAGAGATTCACCACCCTTTGAGAAATTCTTCCTCAACTCCGTTCTAAACTGCCCCCCCCTTTATCTTGAGGCTGTGCCCCCTAGTCCTACTGTCCTTTGAGCGGGAAGAGTCTCTCCACCTCTATCCTATCGATACTCCTTATAGATACTCTCAACAATACATCATGAATACAATTATTGTTATTCAATACATACCAATGGGGATGGATCAGGAAATTTGTTAATGCCTTTGTGCTTCCAATGTTCTTCTCTTAGTTTCATGTCTATATGGTTTCCTTCAATAAAAGCAATATAATCCTTGTAACTGCTGGTAGGCCCAGCCAAAATACCTAGAAAATTCAGGTGATAGCTGCAATACTCTAGTAAAGTAGGTCTTGCACTGTAAATAGGAAAAATGAAAAAGCATTACAATAAGCACAATGACTATTTGTATACACAGTTGTTCAGTCTTCAAGCTAAAAAGGGATGCCAGTCAAGTGTAGTTTCCAAAATTAGCCCATCTGAGATAACAGCCTGACAGCCATGGTTGATATGCGGAGGAGAGCAAAAGACAAAACAAGCAGCATGGGTGGGTGGGTGGGGGAAGAGAGAGAGAGGGAGAGGGGCACACTTACTTGGGCAATTATCCTCATTGCTGGGTAAATGCCAGTGTTGTAACGGTATTGGAACAATTTAGCTGGGGTCATAGCTAGTTTCGGACCATAAATCTTAAGCGTGTAAGCAGGATGTTAGTATGTGGAAAATGGTTACTTAGGCAGGAAGAATAGTAATGCAATATACTATTTAAAGGGAGAGAGGCTGCAAAACTTTGTGGTCCAGAGGGAATTGCACATGAATCACAAAAAGTTGGGATGCAGGTAAGCGAGTGATTAGGAAAGCAAATGGAATATTGATGTTTATTGCAAGGGGAATGGGGAATAAAAATAGGGAATAAAAACAGAAATTCTGGAAAAACTCAACAGGTCTGGCAGTATCTGTGGGGAGAGAAACGAAGCTAATGTTTGGGTATAAGTTTCTCTCTGCCAGATCTGCTGAGCTTTTTAGCGTTTTCTGTTTTATTTCAGATTTCCAGTATTTGCATTATCTTGCTCTTATAAAAGTAGGGAAGTTTTGTTAAAGTTGTACAGGATATTGGTAAGACCACATCTGGAATACTGTACACAATTTTGGTCTCCTTATTTAAGGAAATATAGTAGGAATAATCTTAGGTCCCCAAACAGTAGTTTTATAGTGGCACACAGTATAAACCAAGGAATATTGAAGGCTTGAAAGAAGGGTGCAATAATAATCATGGGTGATTTTAACATTAACATTAACTGGAATAATCAAATTGGCAAGGGTAGTTGAAGAAAAGTTCATTGAATGTATTAGAGATTGTTTTTTGGAGCAATATGTTGTGGAAACAAGCAGGAAGCAGGCTATTGTGGGATTGGTGTTGTATAATGATGAGACATTAATTAATAATCTCAGAGTTCAGGATCCTGTAGAGAAAAGTGACCATAGCATGCTAGAATATCAAATTCAGTTCGAGGGTGAGAAATTGGAGTCGCAAACTAGCTTTCTGAATGTAAACAAAAGAAATTACGTAGGCATGAGGACAGATTTGGCCCTAGTGGATTGGGCAAGGCGGCTAAAATGTAGGACAGTTGATGAACAGGGGCAGTTGTTTAAAAAGATACTCAAGTTCCCCCAACTAAGAGGAGGAAATGTGGTAAGAGGGGGAAAGACTTCCATGACTAAACAAGGAAATTAAGGATAACATGAAGACAAAAACAAAGGAATATCATATTGCAAAGGCCAGTGGCACAATGGAAGATTGGGAACCTTTTAAAGATCAACAAAGGGTCCGTAAAAAAGTAACAATCGAAGCAAAAGTAAACTATGAAAGAAAACTGGGATAAAATATAAAAATGAACAGCAAAAGCTTCTATAAGTATATAAAGAAGAACAGAGTAGCTAAAGTGAATGTTGCTCCCTTGGAACACGTGGCTGGAGAGTTAATAATGGGGAATGCAGAAATAGCTGAGACACCATATCAATATTTTGCCCCAATTTTCAGGGTGGAGGATATGAGTATTATCCCAATAGTAACAGAAAATGCAACTGTTATTGAAAGGGAGAAACTTCGGCCTATCACCAGGGAAAATGTACTGAGCCAACTATTGGAATTGAAGACAGGCCAGTCCCCAGGGTTTGATGACCAACATCCTAGGGTCTTAAAGGAAATGGTGTTGGAGATAGTGGATTCATTGGTGATTCCAAAATTTCCTGGATGCGAGAATGGTTCTGGTGGATTGGAAAAATTCTAATATTTCTCCCTTATTCAAAAAAGGAGGGAGGCAAACTCTTGGAAACTATAGGCCAAATAGTTTATCACCTAATGTTGGGAAATTGTTATAATCCATTACACAGGAAGTAATAACAGAAATTTGGAAAGTCAAAATGCAATTCATCAGGGTCAGCATTATTTTATGAAGGGTAAATCATGTTTGACTAATTTGCTTGAGTTCTTCGCAGATGGTAACAAGCAAGGTGAATAATGGCAATCCTGCAGATGTAGTACAGCTGGACTTCCAAAAGGCATTTAATAAGGAGTCACACAAAAACTTAATAAACAAGGGTGAGTTCACATGGGATTAGGGATAATTTATTGCGTTGGATACAGGATTGGCTATTCAACAGAAAACAAAAGGTCAGGATAAATGGCTCTCTCTCAAGTTGGCAAAATGTGACTAATACGGTGCCACAGGGTTCAGTCCTCCAACCCTATTTATAACCTCTATTAATAACTTGGACACAGGGATAGTAGGTATCATACTCAAACTTACAGATGGCACTAAAAAAGGTGAGATAATGAAATAAGAAATTTACAAATGGATATGAATAGATTGTGAATGAGGCAAAATGTGGCAGATGGAGTTAAACATTGATATGTGTGAGGCTAACCATTTTGATGGAAAAATGGAAAGGCAAATTAACATCTAAAAAGAGAGAAATTTCATCGTGCTTTAGTGCAGGAGAATCTGGATGTTCTCACGCATGAATCACAGGAAACTAGCGTGCAAGTACAGCAGGTAATAAGGAAGGCAAATGGAATTTTGGCATTTATTGTTGAAAGAATAGAATATAAATGTAGTGAAGTGTTGCTGCTATTTACAAGGCACTAATGAGACAACATTTGGAATACTGTGTACAGTTTTGGTCCCCTTGAGGAGGGAAGTGGTTGAATTGGAGGTGGTTCTGAAGAGATTCACTGGACCAATTCCAGAGATGAGGGGCTTGATTTACAAAGAGAAATTGAGCAGTTTAGGCCTATAGTGCCCAGAGTTTAGAAGAATGAGAGGAGGTCTAGTTGAGGTGTACGTGATAAGAGAGATAGACAAAGTAGACGTGGAGAGGATATTTCCTCTTGTCAGACAATCTAGAACAAGAGGTTATAGTTTTAGGATAAGGGGTAGCAGATTTAAAACAGAGATGAGGAGAAATTATTTCTCTCAAAGGGTAAGAGAGTCTGTGGAATTCACTACTCCAGAATGTGGTGGATTTTGGGACTTTGAAAAAATTTAAGGAAGATGTGGATAGCTTTTTAATTAGTAAGGATTTGATGGGCTACAGTGACTGGGCAGGTAAGTGGGGCTGAGGCAGAAATGAGATCAGCCATGATAATATTAAATGGTGGAGCAGGCTTGAGAGGCTAAACTGCCAACTCCTGCTCCTACTTCTTAAGAACTGATTCAAGACTAGTACCGTTCTTAGGTGGCTATCTAATCCATGTTCCTCCCCTCTTCCTTGCCCCCACCCCACTCCATCACACTTTCTACCTCCACATCTGAACTTGCTTAAAAACCATTCTCTACTTCGAACTTCTCTCAGTCCCATGAAAGGTCATTGATCTAAGCTCTACTTCTCTCTCCACAGGGGCTGGTTGGTCTGCTGAGTATTTCCTGCATTTTCTATTTATTTTCCTCATGGTTTTTTTCTCAACCCAGTACTTCAGAGTGGCTTCAGAGGACAAGCAGATACAGGTGATACTCCACCAAGCAACAGGGGATGGTAAAAGAAGGGAAAGTGAAAGGAGAAAGAAGACATGTCAAGCTGGGAGTCAAATCAGCATTTTGCATACTTCCCAACAGGCATAATTATATTATTGGCATAAGCCACAGAGCAGACAGTGGCATGTGTCCCTGCCACACAGGCACAGGAAAAACAAAACTAAAAGTCAGACATTAACGAACTGAGCAAGGAAAGAGTGAAGAATGTAACGACAGAAAACATGATGCAACTTCGCAATGTTTTATTCCAGCCTTTCCCCATGCAAGAAGTCCCCAAGCTCAGCCTGTCCCTTCAAGGAGGGAGGATATTAGTGCTCAAAAACACGAGTCGGGAAGGGAACCAAGAATAAACACATACAGTCAAAAACAGGCTAAAGCTCTCACAACTTTGGTGGCTGTACTGGTGGAGGTCCGTGGATCAATACTTCATCTCTGCCCATCAAAAATAAATGTAGCAAGGTACAGGGGAACCCTTTTTTTTAAAAAAGGGTAAGAGAGAAAATATGAACTGACATTTGCTAAAGTTCCCACTTTCCCTTCTCTCCCTTGATCTCATATCATTTCCCAATTACAAGTGGATGAAACCATCTTGCTCCCAGGCCCAGACATCAATGCCACTTTTTAATAACAGTCATTAAAGTTTGAGATGTGTATTTAGGGTAACGCATTCCTCAATATTCTTCCCAGTGTTCGAAGAAGGGAACTGGAAGTGAGGAAGAAAAAGAAAGCAAGTCATCTCCACTAAACTCACCTAATACTGTAACCTGCTGTGTGGCGAATATTAGGACAAAGTACAATCCACTGCCTATTATTTCCTTCGTAAAATACATGTTTGTGCCTGAATGACTTTTATTTGCATTTTCAAAGTGTATGTGGAACTCTATAACCTCTCCCAACTCAAAATATTTAGGTAAATCACTAATAATAGTGACACATTTGGTTAGAAATGTCCTCTTAAGTCTGCTACTAAATAGGTAAGAAGGAAAGTCAACTGCAGGTCTCCTTATCTTACCTAACAGCAAGACGGCGCTGTTCAGCAGTAAGTTCTTCATCTTTGCGTCCCAGCCCTTTTAAAAATAGAAAAAAAAATCAGTGGACAACATGGGACAAAAAACACATCAGTATCATTAAAAGTGAACTGCTAGCACAGCCATTTATATTCTCCAATATGTTTCGTTTGTACCCCATTAAGAATGATAGAGTCATAGGGGTTTACAGCATGGAAACAGATCCTTGGCCCAACTTGCCCATGGCACCTTTTTTTTAAAACCCCTAAGCTAATCCCAATTGCCTGCATTTGGCCCATATCCTTCTGACACTAAAATATTTATAGATCAAGAGAAACCAGATATCCTTCTGTACCCATCGTACCCACGTAACTATTTAAATGCTTTTTCAAAGACATATTGCGCCTGCCTCTACTACCATCTCTGGCAGCTTGTTCCAGACACTTACCACCCTCTGAAAAAATTGCCCTCTGGCTTCTATCAAGAAGCCAATTTTATATCCATTTAGATAGTTCATCTTGGAGCCCATGAGATTTAACCTTATGCAACAATCTACCCCCATGCGGTATCTTGTCAAAGGTGTGGTACCTTGTCAAACGATGCAGAACTTATACAAATTTCAGAAATGCTAGTCGTCAATATTTAAAACCAATAAAAGTGATCGATACACAGACTATTCCCTACCCTAACTAGAAGCCCTCCTCCCACTACCATGTCCTCGATCTCCTCTCTCCCACATACAAGCCTTCCCCTAGCATTGAAGTATATTCACAGGTTCACTCTGCCAATGAAGTGTAAAAGGAATTGATGAGTGCCTAGTAGACCAAGGTGTGTTGAGCCCTCCAACATACCAAGGTGTCCCTGTCACCTTGGACTTAAAAAGAAAATTGAATGAGAATTATGCCAAAACAGCTCTTTTGCACACAAATAATCATCCATTGGTACACGAGTTTCTGAATCTACCTATTTTGCTTCCAAGATGCATCACTGCATCAAGCTAAACTGTTAAAAATAAAATGTTCCATCAAAGGTTACAGCATGACGCTTCCTTCAAATCCTAAAGATAATCTTTTACTGTAATTTTGGCTATCTGTTCTTGTATCACAATGTTCATCATAATGTTAGCCACAATTACTTATAAACACTGAATAAAAAAGAACTCAAGACAGAAAGTCAAAAAGTGCGCAAGGAAAGAATGAAGAATATAACTATAAGGAACATGAAGACTGAGCTACGGCGTGACAGAACAAGGTTTATTCCCAACAATTTTCCATACAAGGAATCTCAGCTAGTCTCTCTAAAGTGGGGAAGAAGCAATGTCAGAAAATGTGGGTGAAAGGGAATTGATAACCAGAAAAAAAAGACAGGAGGGGAGTGGAAGTAGCAAAAATACACGCAGCCTAAAGAGATTGAGGCCTGAATTTTCACTTCCAAATCGGGAGCACAGTGGTAGGGAAATTACGACTCAGCAGGTGGTGGTTCAGGGTAGTCAGATTTTCATTCTGGATTGGGGTTGGGGTGCTAACAGGAGATTGTCCTACTGCCCCTGGAAACAGTGCAGAGGCATCAACAGATGCTGTAGAGATGGAAATAAGCTGTCTGAAAAGTCAGCCTTGGTGCATCAATACTTTGTCCCAGCTTAAAAAAAGCAAGAAAACAAAATTAAGCTGTATAGTCCTCACCAACCTCCTCCTATGTCTCATCCATGCCACTTCATGCTTCTCTACCCACTCTCATGGCCACTCATAGCCTCCATGCCAACATGACTATCCACCCCATGGCCCTTCAAAACCCCATGCCAACTTAGTGTAAAATCATTCCAACCAATGTTCCCCCATGCACTATCCTTTGCCCTTACATCCTCCATGCCAACTCAGCCAGTATCCATCATGGACAGACTTCAGGAGCCATGCTGAGGTGAAACAAAATAAAGCTCTAAATGTCTGGTGATGACTTTTTAAAACCATTCAATGCATTTTAAATCTCTTCAACTACCTAATCCCTTATGAAAACAAACGTCTGTATTCATAGCCAACAAACGCTTTATAACCACTTGGAGCCTGCAACGAAAATGTGAACTGACAGGCATCCCACTGTGGTAATCATAGGTTGTGAAATCAGTAATCAAGCACAAATTCTGTAACAATACTCCTCTGCCTCATGTCAATAGGCAGATTCAAATATCAAGCACTGTTTTTTTAAAATTACAGACTGTTTTCTTTATAATTAAAGTCAGGAGATTTAAATTATTTGACAGTCCAATGTGCTCACCCACCTTTAGACACATTCTTGTCTATTGTAACATCCCAAAGGGGCTCATCACCGCTCCCAAAAGGCACTTTGGCCTCTCCCAAAGATGTCCTTTGTCACGGATCTGCCTACCAACAGCAGTAGCCAGCATTCAAAGGGGATGATGAGATGCAATCTTTCCCAGTAACAAGATTAGCAGACAGAATCAGTTGTAAGTAACTATCATCAGGAATAAGCTTACCTAGACGACTAGGAAATCATTTATGGTAGGTATACAGGCACGGTTTTTGAGAGTAGAAAATGTGAGAGATGTAGAGGTACCAGGTTATAATTGCCAGCGCCTGTAGAAGCTGACGGGTTAGTTTTAACATCTTAACACTCCGAAGATGTACAAGTTAGGTTGATTGGCCTTGCTAAATTTCCTTTAGTGTCAGGAGGATTAGCAGGGTAAATATGTGAGATTAAGGGGATAGGACCTGGGTGGGGTGGTTGTCAATGCAGGCTTGATGGGCTGAATGGCCTCCTTCTACATTGTAGGGATTCTATGATTCTATTTGCTGTGATGCAGACAGCACCCAATTGTCGTGTTATCTGTTAACTAAATGATTGGAACGTGCATGCTGCTGAGTGGCTACATCTCTCAACAGCAGTGGCCGCAGGTTCTGGTTGAAGGATAACAGAAAGTTTAATAACCTCACATGGTGATCAAGATCAGTGAATGCATCTTCAGTTTCCATATGCTTACAACGAACCACCAGCATTACACACTATTCAATTCATTACACATCATCTTTCACTCACCCACCACAATTTTTTTTAAACACATTTCAAGTTTTACCTCATCCTAACACTTAATTCTGTTGGAAATCTCACACAGTTTGCAAATACTGTCAGCTATTCAACTCCGGTCCAAACATATTGCGAGACACTCACTAACACAACTTCCTGTCTCTTGCAGAAAAAAGGTGGCAAACAACTAGAAGCAGCAATGAAAATGAACTAACCAATAAGGGAGAGTTGTGCCTGCATGTTCTAACCCGCATGGTGCAGGTGGTGCTGGCCATCATTAGAACAGCCATTACTGAGGCAGTGGCCAGCAGTGTGACTGAAATCATTGAAGATGATTCTGATGTTTCTAAAAGCTGTGCAGAATAAAAATTACTTCATTAGTAACCTTTAGCATCGTAAAACTGAAAACTGATACCTGTTCACTGCTAAACATTATCTTTTAAAACCTTGGTGGACATATGAACATATGAATTAGGAGCAGGAGTAGGCCACTCGAGCCTGCTCTGCTATTCAATAAGATCACAGCTGATCCAGCCACAGATGAGAATTTAACCCATGACTTCTGGTATACAAGACCAATGGTTCCCACTTGGCCACCATACCTGATGGCATTAGTAATTCAGATTGTCACCTTTTAACTTGGTCCCTCATTGAAAATAAAAATTACATAGAATTTACAGCCCATCAAAAGGTCATTCAGCCAAAAAGTCATGATGCTGTTTATGCTCCATGCGAGCTTTATGCCCCCTTACTTCATTTCACCCGATTGGCATTGCTTTCTACTTTTTTTTTCATGTGTTTATCAAGATTTCCCTTAAATGCATCTTTGTTTCAAACACTGCTTGTAGTGGTAATTTCCACGTTTGTACCACAATCTGGGTAAAGCAGTTTCTCGTGAATTTTCTATTGCATTTATTTGTGACTATCCTATAGTTCTCGACTCCTAACAAGTGGAAACTTATTGCCATCTATGTTTAATGGCACTGAAACAAAGGGGGAGCAGGAAGATAGAATAATGCAGAAACACCACAGAACGAAGAATGGACTGTTTCATCCTCAGCCATTCCTTTTGTTTCTGAGTTAAAATTCAAATTTGGTCAAGTTCATCAAGCCACACTCGTACTCTGATTCAACCCTCTAAATGAATCAGTATTTCAGGTTGTACCAGTTTTACAACATTTTCTAAAGAGGAACAAAGTCCTCATTTAAAATAAAACTTGTGATTCATAATATATCCACGCAGAGAGCAATATTTCAACTGGTAAATCGTTAAACTGTCTACACTGCAAAAAAAATCCACAAGTCACAAATCAAGGATAAACAATTCCTAGTTCTGCTGTACAACTGTACGTATTGTAATCCAGGAGACTAAATACATAATTTTCTCCCCACATTTTTTTCTGAGAATTCCTTTTACAACAGAAAAAGAAAACATAGATTTGCCACTTCAATAGCAGGAATGAAAAACCATAGTTGGCCAACAATGAAATAAGATCCGACTTTGGGGATCTGTTGCTAGGATCCAAATAGCAAAAAACATAAGTCACAATAATAAAAACATGAGCCAATGAACAAAGTTAGTAAGATCACTTGGCAATTCCAATCAAAAAATAAATTTTAAAACAGGTCTTTCACACTTGTCTCTCAATTTCCTGTATTATGATTTCAAAACCAAAACAAATTTAAAATTCTCATCCTGGTGTTCAGATTTGTCCAGGGCCTCACCCTCCCTCTCTCTGTTACCTCCTCCAGCTCTACAACCCTAGATCATCACTGCACTTCATCAATTAGCCCCTCTTAAGTATCTCCGCTTTTCAGCACTCTACCATTGGCAGCCTTGTCTTCAGCTGCCTATAGGCCTTAAGCTCCAGAATTTCCATGTTCAACCACATTACACCTCGCTCTCTTCCTTAAAACTTACCTCTGACAAAATTTCAGGTCACCTGTTTGAAAAATCAATTAGGCAAATTTTGTTTGGTAACATTTTTTTTACTATGTTGAAGGTGCTATACAAATACAAATTGTTGCTGTATGTCCAGCCACAGAATTGGATAGCCCTGTGCCTACTTTGATCCGAAATGGCCAACTATTCAGTATTGGAAGTAAAAGTTTATTATCGCTGCATTCCTCATAGCTCTTCTTGAATGTTGAACAAAAAACTGAATTGTTGGAAATGCTCAGCAGGTCAGGCAGCATCTGTGAAGAGAAACAGAGTTAACGGTCAGGAGTCTCCTATTGCGAGCTGCGACTTTTCTGGCAAGTCAAGGTGGGAGATGCGCGTCACCGGCCTTGTACCAGGATCTGTGCATGCATCGGGAACGCATGCGCATCTCTCAGAGCTGGCAAATAGTCGCTGGTCAGACCATGCTGGAAACTGGCGGGAAGGCATGCAAGTCATTTGAATCTATTTTTGAAAATACATTTACAACATATTAATCTAATTATTGAAAGTTTTCAGGTCCCGATTGAATCTCCCACCCCGCCAGGAGTACTTCATTCTGGCGAGTTTACACTAGCTCCCCATGTGGGAGACCCTCCCGGAATGAAGGGGGCGGCAATTGGGGCCCCCCCACCGGGGTCAGGCAGTGGAGCCAGAGCCCCTGGGCATGGGCACCCTGGCAGTGCCAGCCTGTGCCCCCGGCACTGCCCAAGGGGGCAAAGTGCCCATGCCCAGAGAGTACCTTGCACTGCCCATCTGGCATCAGGCAGTGCCAAGTAGGCAGGGCCTATTGTGGGCAGGCCTAGGGGTTGATTGGTGGGGGTAGGGAGTCCTGCTGCCACTCTGCAGACAGCATCGGTCTGGGATAGAGGGAGAGCAGCAATTGGGGCAGCTGGGGGTGTGTGGAGATACGGGTGAGAATTTGAATTGGTGAGAGTGTGGAGATTCTGGTGAGAAGCTGAACTGAGAAAACAGTCGGGATTTAGAACAGTTTTACCACCAGTTCAGCACTTTTGGGAAAATCGCGGCCAACATTTCAAATTGAAATGACCATTCATCAGAACCAACTGGTTAACATTACCTCTGTTTCCCTTTCCACAGATGTTGCCTGACCTGCTGAGTATTTTCAGCATTTGTTGTTTTAATTTGATTTTTCCTGCATCCGCAGTATTTGCTTCTATCCTCTTGGACTTCCCTTGATGCAAAGGTTAAAGAAGTGCAAGGTGCTGCTGTAATAGATAATTTAGAAGTTTGCAGGCAGATCAGAACTGACATTATTTAAGGCAGTGGAGGAACAGGAAAGGAAGGTGCAAATGAAAAAAATAGTAGTAAACACGGCTTTGTCAAAGGCAGATCGTGCCTTACGAGCCTGGTTGAGTTCTTTGAAAATGTAACTAAATACACTGACGAAGGAAGAGCAGTAGATGTGATTTATATGGACTTCAGCAAGGCGTTCGATAACGTCCCCCATGCAAGACTTCTTGCGAAAGTGAGAGGGCATGGGATCCAAGGAGCTGTTGCCTTGGGGATCCAGAACTGGCTTGCCCGCAGAAAGCGGAGAGTGGTTGTAGATGGGTCTTTTTCTGCATGGAGATCAATCACCAGTAGAGTGCCCCAGGGATCTGTTCTGGGACCCTTGCTGTTTATAATTTTCATAAATGATCTGGATGAGGAAGTGGAGGGGGTGGGCTGGTAAGTTTGTTGACGACACAAAGGTTGGTGGTGTTGTGGATAGTTTGGAGGGATGTCAGAAGTTGCAGCATAATATTGATAGGATGCAAGGCTGAGCAGAGAAGTGGCAGATGGACTTCAACCCGGATAAACGTGTAGTGGTCCATTTTGGCAGGTCAAATGGGATGAAGGAATATAATATCAAGGGTAAGACTCTTAGCAGTGTAGGGGATCAGAAGGACCTTGGGGTCCGGGTCCATAGGATTCTTAAATTGGCCTCGCAGGTAGAGGACGTGGTTAAGAAACGTATGGTGTACTGGCCTTCATCAATCAAGGGATTGAGTTTAGGAGTCAGGAGATAATGTTGCAGCTTTATAAGACCCTAGTCAGACCTCTCTTGGAAGTCTGTGCTCGGTTCTGGTCGCCTCATTACAGGAAGGGCATGGAAGCTATTGAAAGGGTGCAGAGGAGATTTAAAAGGATGTTGCCTGGCTTGGGCGGCATGCCTTATGAGGATAGGTTGAGGGAGCTCGGTCTTTTCTCCTTAGAGAGACGAAGGATGAGAGGTGACCTGATAGAAGTGTATAAGATGTTGAGAGGTATAGATCGGATGGATTCTCAGAGGCTTTTTCCCAGGGCTGGAATGGTTGCTACGAGAGGACACAGGTTTAAGGTGCTGGGGAGTAGGTACAGAGGAGATGTCTGGGGTAAGTTTTTCACTCAGAGGGTAATGGGTAAGTGGAATCAGCTGCCGTCGGTGGTGGTGGAGGCAAATTCGATAGGGTCTTTTAAGAGACTTCTGGCTGAGTACATGGGACTTAGTAGAATTGGGGGTTATAGGTAAGCCCAGTAGGTAGGGATATCATCGGTGCAACTTGTGGGCCAAAGGGCATGTTTGTGCTGTAGTTTTTCTATGTTCTAAAAAAAATTCCCTGAAAAACTAGAAATGCTCATGCTCCAGAAGTGGAAAAAAAATGAGCCACTGACTGTGACCATCTGGAGTTATGACATGGAATGCACTGCCTGAAAGATTGGTTGGAAGCAGATTCAACATCAACTTCCAAAAGGAGTTGGATATATACTTGAAAAGGATGAATATACAGGCTTAAGTGGGAATGGGACTAACGAGATAGCTACTTCAAACAGCCAGCATAGGTACAATGAACTTAATGGCCTTCTGTGACATACAATTTTATGTGAAGTTGAAAATCATTGGAAGAAAACCATAATCTAACCAACATCTAACCCACCAGTGAACAATGAAGTACAATATTACACATTAGTAGCATCCTACAGAGACCTGGGCAGAAGGTTAGTCAGGGGGAAAGTGGAAACAATTACCAACTATGGCTCAAAATGAAACCCAAAACTAGATGCGCTGAAGGAATACTTATTGTTTCTACATTCTTAAGTTGCCAGTCTATATAAACATTTATGTACAGAGCAGCATCAATACTGAACTGTGAAGCAGCAGTCATTGCCCTCTCCAATAAGAATGGCAAGTAAAAATAGCAAAGTGCTAGAGGTGGGGAGAGGAAGAAGGCAAAACTGCATGTTTATTCTTTCAAAGTATGACATTTTCCCCCTACTAACATCATCTGAGGAAAGTAACAAAAATTTTAACAAAAAGCAGAGCAAAAGCAGGGTGGATTTTCAATGAGCATACAAATTTGTCAGCAGCATCCTAAAGGTGAACCTTGATGTTTGATCTCTTTTCATGAAAACAAGATTGCCCATTACAATAAGCTTATCCTGATGAAACCTTTAAACTAAGAAACACCATGGGCGCAATCTAGTAGCCCCATTAGCCATGGGTGCAAAACCCGTGATGGCCGCTAAATCTTGTGAGCAACTAAAAGCAGGATTTGTGCCAGCAAGATCTCAAATTGAGATCTTCCCCGCTGGTGACATAATCAGGTTCACGAGCAGCAAGACAGCAAACCTCATTTCCATTGATTTAAATAAATTTTAATACAATTAATGGATTTGACACCGTAGCATCCACCCACAACATATTCTTCCACCTGGAGAGTGAAAACCAGTTGTGATGACCACACTGGGGGCACAGAGGTGCTTGTTGGCCCCAAGGGGTGAGGGACAAGGTTGGCATTGCCCCGATACTTGGGGGTGGTCCCAATCTATATGGAGGTTTGGGGTTGAAATGTAACTTGGAGATCGGGACACCCTTTAAAAATTGGCATCTTGATCTCAGAATCATGGCTTTACCGGCATGTTTAGGTCCCTCTCCCCGATCCTACTGCTGGATGTGCAATCCTCAACACTTTGAAATTGTACAGTATTGTTTTATCAGGCAAGAAAAGGCTTCTATGAAGCCTACAAGTTTCACATGGCATTTCTCACCTGATCCAACATGCTGTGCAATTTTGGGAAAATTGTTAAAATTGGGCTCTGATAAAACACAGGGAATTAAATTGGATAGCCCACGAAAACAGCTACAAACATTGTAATGAACTATTATCCCTGCCTCACAAAATAATGAAGGCAGGACACCATCTTGGTAAGGGCTTCTCGTCATCATGATTGCTTGATGCTGCCAGAGCAAATCTTGCTGTTCAGTGGCATCATGCATGGAGCCAAATATCATTACTTGCTAACATACTTAAATCTCACTTGCAACCCTTAAAGGGAAACTGCACCATGCCTGTGGAAGATGTCAACATTAATTGGAATGATACAGAATAAAAAGAACAATGGCTGAGCACAAGACAGACTGTGCACTGCTGTGTGTTGCACTAAGATTAACACACGCTCAGCTGCAGGTAGTCTTTGTTGAACACGCCTCCCCAACAGAACGCAATATAAAAATGCTTAAATCTTGAAATATGGCGAAGGCACTAAGGTTTTGAGACACTGTTCTGGAAGACTTCTTGAAGAAAGTAGATTAAAGGAGAAGAAATATCTTGTATTTGGAGCAGAGACACATAATGAGAAGGTAGTTTCGATTACATAGACTCAAATGTAGCTATATATCAATGATTTAGACTCCAATGTAGGAAAATATGATTAAGTTTGCAAATGATACAAAAATTGATTGTGATTGATAGTGATGAAGAAAGCTGTGGACTGGTGGTCAGGAAAGTGGCCCATTTGGAATGAAATTCAATCCAGAGAAGAATGAGGGAATGCGTTTGCAGAGGGCGAACAATGTAAAGGAATATGTTAGGATATAGAAATTGTAAAAGAAGTGGGGCCTTAAAGGGTATAGAACATAGAACATTACAGCGCAGAACAGGCCCTTCGGCCCACGATGTTGTGCCGACCAATTAAGAAAAAGCAATGACCCTCTAACCTAAACCAATCCCTTTCCATCCATAAACCTATCCACGGACCTCTTAAACGCCCCCAAACTAGGCGCATCTACAACTGCAGCAGGCAGGGCATTCCATTCCCTCACAAACCTCTGGGTAAAGAACCTACCTCTGACATCCGTCCTATAACTACCACCCCTTAATTTAAAGCTATGTCCCCTCCTGCTGGCTTTCTCCATCCGAGGAAAAAGGCTATCACTGTCCACCCTATCTAAACCTCTAATCATCTTGTATGTTTCAATAAGATCTCCTCTTAGCTGCCTTCTTTCCAACGAAAACAATCCCAAATCCCTCAGTCTCTCCTCATAGGACCTTCCCTCCATACCAGGCAACATCCTGGTAAACCTCCTCTGCACCCTCTCCAATGCCTCCACATCCTTCCTATAATGTGGGGACCAGAACTGCACACAATACTCCAAGTGCGGACGCACTAGAGTTTTGTACAGTTGCAACATGACGTTGTGGCTCCTAAATTCAATCCCCCTACCAATAAACGCCAAGACACCGTATGCCTTCCTAACAACCTTATCGACTTGATTTCCAACTTTCAGGGATCTATGCACATATACACCTAGATCCCTCTGTTCGTCAACGCTATTCAGAGTCCTACCGTTAGGCCTATACTCTACACATCTGTTATTCCTGCCAAAGTGAACTACCTCACACTTTTCCGCATTAAACTCCACCCGCCTCCTCTCGGCCCAGCTCTGCAACTTGTCCAAGTCTCTCTGTAAACTATGATACCCCTCTTCACTAACTACCACTCCTCCGACTTTGGTGTCATCAGCAAATTTACTAATCCATCCTTCTATACCCTCATCCAGATCATTTATAAAAATTACAAACAGCAGTGGCCCCAAAACAGATCCCTGAGGCACACCACTTGTAACCGAACTCCATGACAAATACTTTCCATCAACCACCACCCTCTGTCTTCTATCAGCTAGCCAATTCCTGATCCAATTAACTAAATCACCCTCGATCCCATACATCTGCATTTTCTGCAGAAGCCTTCCATGGTGAACCTTATCAAACGCCTTACTAAAGTCCATATATACCACGTCAACTGCCTTACCCCCATCCACCTCTTTGGTCACTTTTTCAAAAAACTCAATAAGGTTAGTAAGGCACGACCTACCCTTCACAAAACCGTGCTATCTCCAATCAATTCATTACTCTCTAAATAACTATAAATCCTATCCCTAATAATTTTTTCTAATACTTTGCCCACAACAGAAGTAAGACTCACCAGTCTATAATTCCCGGGGAAGTCTCTATTCCCCTTCTTAAACAATGGGACAACATTCGCTATCCTCCAGTCTTCTGGCACTATACCTGTGACCAACGACGACCTGAAGATCAGAGCCACAGGCTCTGCAGTCGCCTCTCTTGCCTCCCAGAGAATCCTAGGGTAAATCCCGTCCGGCCCAGGGGACTTATCTATTTTCAAACCCTCAAGAATATCTAGCACATCCTCCTTATCTACTGCAATACTATCCAGTTTACAACCCTGTAACCCAGTGTTCTCCACAACTACATTTATGTCTCCCTGCGTGAATACCGAAGAGAAATATTTGTTCAGTGCCTCTCCAATCTCTTCCGGTTCCACACATAACTTCCCACTGCTGTCTCTGACTGGCCCTAATCTTGCCCTAACCAATCTTCTATTCTTAACATATCTAAAGAAAGCCTTAGGATTCTCCTTAATCCTATCAGCCAAAGTCTTCTCGCGTCTTCTTTTAGCTCTTCTTAACTCCCTCTTTAACTCCCTCCCGGCTAATCTACAGCTTTCCAGTGCACTACTTGAGCCCTCAAGCCTCATCCTGACATAAGCCTCCTTTTTCCTTTTAACCAGCAAATCAACTTTTTTAGTGCACCACGGTTCCCTTGCTCGACCATTTCCTCCTTGCCTGACAGGGACATACTTATCAAGGACTCGCAGTAGCTGCTCCTTGAATAAACTCCATATTTCGGATGTTCCAAGCCCCTGTAGTTTCCTAGTCCAACCTATGCTTCCTAATTCTCTCCTAATAGCCTCATAATTACCCTTACCCCAGCTATAACTACTGCCCCAAGGTTCATGCCTATCCCTTTCCGTCACTAAGGTGAATGTAACCGAATTGTGGTCACTATCACCAAAATGTTCACCAACTTCCAAGTCTAACACCTGGTCTGGCTCATTTCCCAGCACCAAATCCAATATAGCCTCACCTCTAGTTGGCCTATCTACATACTGAGTCAAAAAACCTTCCTGCACGCTTTGTGTAAAAACTGACCCCTCTAACGAGCTAGAGCTATAGCTATTCCAATCAATATTAGTAAAGTTAAAGTCTCCCATAACAATTACCCTATTACTTTCACTCCTGTCCAGGATCGTCTCTGCAATCCTTTCCTCTGCCTCTCTAGAACGTTTAGGAGGCCTATAAAAGACTCCCAACAGGGTGACCTCTCCTCTCCTATTTCTAATCTCAGCCCATACTACCTCAACAGACAAGTCCTCATCAAACTTCTTTTCTGTCACTGTGATACAGTCCTTGACTAATAATGCTACTCCTCCTCCCCTTCTACCTCCTTCTCTACTCCGACTGAAGCATTTGAACCCCGGAACCTGCAACAACCATTCCTGTCCCTGCTCTATCCATGTCTCTGAAATGGCCACAACATCAAAGTTCCAGGTACTGATCCATGCCGCAAGTTCATCCACCTTATTGCGAATACTCCTCGCAATAATATATATGTATGTCCACAGGTTCCTAAAGGCTACAAGGACAAGTGGATAAAGTGGTTAAGGAGGCAGAATAGATACTTTCCTTTGTTAACTGAGACATATAAGAGGTGGGAAGTTATGCTAAGACTGCATTGAAAATTAGTTAGGCCATAGCTAGTGTACTGTGTGCAGCTCTGGTCACTGCATTGAAGGAAGGGTGTAATCACATTAGAGAAAATATGAGAAAGGATATTGCCAAAAATGGATAAATTTGGCTATGAGGAAAGATTGGATTGGCAGAGATTGTTTTCTGGGGGGAGATTTAATTGAGATGTTACAATTATAAGGCACCTAGGGAGAGATCTATTCATGTTAATAGAGAGGTCAACAGGAGATATAGATTTAAAGTAAATGGCTTAGTAACCAGAAAACAGTTGAGGCGCACACCAAAATGAAGTCAGTAAAGAGCCCACTCCCCTCAGGCCCTGGCCCTTGGCAGTGCTCTCTGGTGACATAGCACTGATCCTGGCAGTGACAGTGTCACAATGACACCCTGACAGTGTAGAGTCACAGCCAGCGTGTCACTGTGGCATTGTCATTGCTGGGATGTCACTGCTGCAGTGTCACTGTGTGATAGCAGTGCTTACCACTGTGCCTTTGCTGGGACCTGTACTGATGTCACCTACTGGATTTCCTGCTGCACGGCAGAAGCATAATGGCAGGCCAGAGCATTTAACCTCAAACATGGTGATTAGATTTAAATGAATATTAATAAATATTCACTGTGACACTGTCACTGCCAGGGTGGCAAATAGTATTGCCAGCCTCTTCTATGGCTGAAAGATACGTCAGTGCAGGCTTGCTATTCCAACATGAAGTTGAAGATGACCCACTATGAAAACAAATCGTCAGCCAAAGTCTTTAAAACAAAGAACAACTTGCTTAAAATAAATGATAGGTCGAACCAGCAGCTGCTGACATCAGTAGGCAATTGAGGTCAAAGAGAAAAAAACTGAAGTTAGAAAAGAGGAAGCACTTCATATTTAATTAACCATGAAGGCAACCAAAAGTAAACAGTACTACGATCTGCTATGAAAGAGGCTGGACTTGTCAATCAGGAGGCTAGTTAAAGGTACAGAAGAGTGAAATCGAATGTAAACAAAGCATTTAGGTTTCTCAGCATGGCCAGAGGCTTTAAAGGAAACTGCAGTGTTAAGGAAATGGGCCCAGACTGAACAGATGTGGTGAAAAGAAGAAGCACTTGAGGCTTACTGGAGCGTGAACTGATTGTATTAACAGTAAACTGTTTGATCTGCCCTAGAGCTGTCAATCAAAGCAGTTCAAAGTGGTCAGGCAGCACCAGCAGCTCATTTAGACTACAAAAGGGAACCGTCCTCATGAAACGGACATTTCCTAATAATCAGAGTACTTCAAAGGGGTCTGGTTACACTTGGGCTTCTAAAATCCTTTCTGTAGAATATAGTGCTACTATGTTTTTGAAGACTTCGAGATCTTCAAGGACACGGGTATTATTTGTGACCAGGCCACTTCAAAGGTTTTACAGGACTCACTCAAAAATAAAGGTTTTCAATAGACTGTTATATGAAATCACCATGCTGAGAGTGATCTCCCCATTTCCCAGGGTGAGAAGGGGAAGTCCAGCCACATCCCTGGAAAGATTGCTAAGGTTAACTCCTTCTCCCCAGCCTGAGCCCACTCAACCTCCCAGGTCCTTGAGGGAAAAATCCCTCTGCAGCCGTGGCAATGACAGAGGAGCACAGTATGTGCGGCCTTGCCCTTCCTCAGAATCCAAACCACCTGGTCCACCATGGCAGGACCTGTACTGTTTGTTGCCTGCTGGACTACCCGCTGGGGAGCAGTGGGAACATACTGGGAGTGCAGAGCATCTAGCCTCAAATATGGCAATTAGATTTAAATTAATATTAATGTATATTTATTGGGTTCTCACCAGCTGTGGGCAAGAACCTGATCAGGGCCAGTGAAGTGGGTTGGGAGACTCGCAATGGTTTTTACGCCTGGCGAGAATCCCATATTGGACCTCATGCCCAATCTAATGGGCCATCGCGAATCCTGCCTGCAGCTAATGGATCCAGAATCCAAAGAGCTATAAATGTTTTAAATAATCAGTTAGCAGGGCAATACTGACAAAATATTAACAGACGTTTTCACCTTTGGATGTTGGGATGGAACAATTCAGATTCTAAAAGGTGTAATCCTCAACCGCCTGAATGATTTATTCCTCATTCTTCACTTCCCTTATTTGGTGTCATGGCTGTGTATCTTGAGGGGATGTGAGCAGAGCAGAGCTGATGAGTCAGAAATAATTCATGAATTGCATTTCTGCTAAAGCTAAAGCAGGTGGATTGGATACACAAATGTACAGAAGCAACTGTTCTGGAGTTTAGAAATTCAGGATAGCCAGACATTCTAATGTAAGAGGTTCTGCTGTGCACAGCTTGCAAGAAGTCATCATGCTCTGGTGCCATCGTGAATCAAGTCGAATCAGATACCTGTAATTTGTTTTCAATGTTGGTTGAGAAATACATACCGGTCAGGAGACCAAGGAGAACTCCCGTGCTCTTCTTTTCCACAGACTTGAGGAGGGGGGGGGGAATGATGATGATGATGATGATGATGATGATGATGATGATAGAGAGAGAGAGAGACAGAGAGAGAGACAGGATCTCTGTTTAACATCCCATCCCTGCAGCACTCTGGCTGTACTGCACTTTACTCACGCCTTTGGAATGGGACTTGAACCCACAGCCCAATGAGGCAGTTGACACCATTGTCAAATTCTGCAACAATGGAGTACACAGACAGGATTTAGGCATTCTCTTGTCATTGACATCACATTCAGAATATTTTCAGTTTTGGATGCAGACCTCCCTTGGTCTCAGGACAACCTCATCCCAGGCTAGCAATATCATTATTGCTGTTTTGCACAAGCTCACATCCAAAAAGGGCAGATCCTCATGCAAGTATGGCTGTTGGATGCCACTTGCTTTCATTTCTAGAGGTATACAACATGGGAGAAGGAGGATTCAATTGCCTACAACAGCAGTGGCATCAGACTCAGCTGTAGGTCAGAAAGCCCCATGAGCCTGTCCTACCATTCATCAGATCATGCAAATCTGTACCTCAATTCCGTTTATCTACCTTACCTAACAAACATATCTTGCTCTCGGTTTTGGAATATTGAATTGATCCTTGACCTCAACAGCCCATTGTGTATGACAGCTCCAGGTTTCCACTACGCATTTGTGATTCAATGTTTTCTGAAATCATCTCTGATTAACCCAGTTCTAATTTTAAGGTTACGTCCCCTTGTTCTGGATTCCGTCACCAAATAAAATTGTTTCTCTATATCAAGTCCTTTGATCATTTGAAATTATTTTTTCTTTGTTCATTGGATATGGATATCAGTGGCTAGTCTAGAATTTATTTCCCATCTCAATTATCCTTGAGAAGGTGGCGGTGAGCCACCTTTTTGAACCGTGCAGTCTACGTGGTGCAGATACACCCACTGTGCAGTTAGGAATGTATATCCAGATTTTGACCCAGCAGAGTGAAACAACAGTGATATAATTCCAAGTCAGGATAGTATTTGGTTTGGAGGGGAACTTGCAGGTGGTGGCGTTCCATGCATCTGCTGCCCTGGTCATTCTAGATGGTAGAGGTCATGGGTTTGGAAAGTGCTGTCAAAGAAGCCTTGGTGATTTACTGCAGTGCATCTTGTAGGCAATACACACTGCTGCCACTGTCTGTCAGTGACGGAGGGAGTGAATGTTGAACATGGTTGATCGAGTGCCAATCAAATGGGCTGCGCTTCCCTGGATGGTGTCGAGCTTCTTGACAATTGGAACTGCAAGTGGAGAGTATTCTATGTCTAACTTTTGTTTTATTCTGCACATTCTGCACCCTCTCCATTCCTTCTCGATGTGTGGTATGCTTTGTCTGTACAGTGTGCAAGAAACGGTACTTTTCACTGTTTATTAATACATGCGACAATGATAAATCAAATTAAAACAAAACAGAAAATTGTTACACTGTATCATAATGGTTCAAACAAAATACAATGCCTCATTAGAATTGAATTCATTACAAAATTGAAGCAAACTTAATATCATACTGTTAATTCTCACAATAACTCTGAATTAATTTTCTTAACTAAGGTGGTCCCATAGAATTATAGAATCCCTACAGTGCAAAAGGAAACCATTTGGCCCATCAAACCTGCACCAACAAAATTCCAGCCAGGCCCTATCCCCGTAATACCACGTATTTACCTTGCTAATCCCCCTGACACAAAGAGGCAATTTAGCATGTCCAGTCAACCTAACCCGCACAAATTTGGAGTGTGGGAGCACCCAGAGAAAACCCACGCAGTCAGTCACCTGAGTTCAGAATTGAACACGGGTCATTGGTGCTGTGAGACAGCAGTGCTAACCATTGCTGCCACAAAACCATAAGCACATGGAACATCCTGGTAGCTGCAATTATTGCTGAGTTGCTTTCTCAACCTCAGCTGTAAAATTGACACACAAAAGCTTTTCCAAAGATTTGGATTTTGTCAGTTGGCATCACATCCAAAATCCAGTGGGGAAGAGGCCAAGATTTGCATGCCTTTTCGGTGAGTCATTCAACTGTGAATAAAATTTATCCATAGGTTGAGCCACACTGAACATGACTCCAGGAGTTTTAGGTCAGAACAGATGTTGCTGTGATTAACACAATAAATACTTCAGCATATAACTGTGCCTTAGGTTATTTATAATTAGTGCTTCAAGTGTGTGAAACAAATATTACAAAGGCTCAGCTCTAGAAAAAGCAAAACGTCATAAAATACAAATCAGGGCCAAGGTCATTGAGTCCTTACCATCATGCATCTGAAAGGCAAGGCTGGTGATTTTCTGAGTGACTATCATCAATGGACTAGAAAGAAAAGGAAAATCATTTTAAATGTAAAGAAAGCTGAAATGAACAGTACAAACAGACATTAATTAAACCAGAATATCTGAAACTGCTAGTGCATAGACTATAGCATCCAGAAATCTGGAATTTCAGATATTACTGATAATCACAACCATTTTATTTACAGTCCACAACCTCTGAGCTCCTACAAGGTAAAATTGTAGTGAACTGTATTCCTCATCTACATCAAAACAACTTCCAACACTCACTTCATTAATGTTCCTCAAATGCACATATTGTGGGATTAGAGACCCCAAAATTTCAAGACACTGATGATACCACACAATTACCTTGTGGTAATTGGTAACTGGTGCTTCACTTTTGATATTTCATTCCAGACGAACTGAACAGTTTAATGAAGGCTTTGTCCATTTGCTTTTGCCCAAATATCTGTGTAGTTGCTTGCATCATACCATCTCCATAATTCAAGTTACAGAAGTCTGAGATACAGCGACTGAAAGTTACAGTTTCCACAGCAAAAACACTTTTTGTTGCCAAATTACCTATATGACTCCTTCCCTTCTCTCCAAAGCACCCAACCCACTCCACCACAACCTCCAAAACCCCCAAGACATCTGTTTGTTTTGATAATGTATTTTCTACTTGCAGAGGAATCATCCAAGATTTACACTAAACACCATCTCAGACAAAGTTGGTTCAATTTCTAGATTGATTTATATCATTAAGCCAATGGCCCAATCACTGAACCAAATGGTGTACAAACACTTAGCTACAATCACAAAATTTACAAGAAAGAACTTGTAAAACGAGGAATGTAATATTTGCGCACAAATTCAGGATGCAAGCATTTTTGAACAATTGGCTGTATTAGAAGTGTACAACAGGCTGGTACAACAGGTTTCATTATATAATTGGTCATTCAGGTCTACTTGCTTTAATCCTGCCCACTAGAATGTGCTTTCTTTTACTTTCCACACATGATTAATGACCTCTTACAGGATGATCTGAGGCATTAGAGGCTTGAATTTCGGTAACCTATAATAGGAGGAGGGATGCTGTTGAACTGTAAAGGAAAAGGTCCAAAACCCATTTCCAATCCTTTCACATTTTCTTTTGCATAATTGTACTTTTTGCTTATAAAAGACTGAGCCAAGCTCACTTCTGCAGTGTAGGAAAACAAAATACCACATTATTTTTGTTGGCTTTGATAGTATTACTTCATAAGACTTTCCATCTTACTCACTTTTTATTTAATTGGCCAATCTCTGTATTAGCAGTTGTATCTCTTTTAGTTCTTCATTCATGGGATGTGGGCGTCATTGGCTAGGCCAGCATTTATTGGGCACCTCTAATTGCCCTTGAGAAGTGGAATTCAGAGCATTTTTTTCTCATTTAAAATTAAACAAAGTCTCCAATTAAAATGAAGTAGTTAGTCCTTCCTCTCTTTTTTTCCATCAAGTACAGATATACAGAGGATATTGTTTCCATTTTTAATTGAACTGGCAAGTAAAGTTACAGTAGGGGAGGACAGGTAAGACTGACCCATAAAAAATAAGAATTTGGTTATTTGTCCTTTATCCATTCCTAAAATTTCTTACATTCCAGAAGGCTTCAGATGCATTCAACCCTTTATTTACTGGATGTTCTTCACGTGTATGCTAGGTGCCTGTGAATGAAAAATGAACCCTTCTCTATCTCACTGATTCAAAAACAGAATCCATAAAGGAAACCTGGGTCAGTGGCTGTGATCTGACTTTGAGATAATCTGTTCCAAGCCACGACATGTCAAAGACAATGTTATATTATCTCAACTGATTACCTAACTAAAAACTGAAACCCGATTAATTCTATAAAATGAAATAGTGATATGAAAAAAAGGAGCTTGATTTTCAAAAGTAAGCTTCCAAAAATTCAGAACTATCAGAAAAGAAGTTGATTCAACATTGAGTGTGCAACAACTACATTGCACCAGTTAAATGACATGCTGTGACTGCCCAAGAAAGCTACTGTCTTAATAATTTAATAACATGCATCATGATTTAGCCCTTTTGAGGACTGCAGCCACACTTCAGTATGAAATGATTTCTACTTCATTCAGAAAAAAAGTTACGTATTTATCAAAACACTTGTTCTGTTTTGGGAAACCATAATAAACATTTTACTTTTTTAAAGTACTCAAATGGTATTTAAATTTTTTACAAAACATCTGCTCCACAGATTATAAAAAGTAATATTTTCAATGCTTCACCACAAAAAGAGCGATTGAAACAGAACTGAACAAAATCAACAATCCTTCCTTTTAGTATTGACTGATATGAAATAAAAATATCATACTGTATTTACTGGTTCTGATTGCAATCCACAAAGGGACATGGTAAGCCAAATGGCTTTGTAACTGGATTATATACAGAGAGGTTATAAGTTCAAATTGCACCATAACAAACTGTGAAACTGAATTTAGTAATTCTGATTATTTAAGAGCTTGCAGTGGAAACATCGGCAAGATCTGACCTCGCTCCAAGTCAGACTCAATGATATAAAAGATCATTAAAAAACCAATTGGTTCACGAGTGTCCTTCAGAGATGACATGCCACCACTCCTTAGTCTAACTTGTATATGACTTCAGTCTCACATGATACTTATTTTTGTCGACCTGCAAGGATTGCCCAGCTGTCACCAACAAGAAAATAAATCTATAAATGCACCCCTCCCCCTCAGAGGAACAACTAATGGAAACTCAAACTCTCATAAAGAGATAAAGAGAAAGAGAGAGTTGTATGAAATGTACCGGCAGCAAGGAACAGATCAGATGCTTGAGGAGTATAAAAAGTGCAAGAAGCTACTTAAGAGGGAAATCAGGAGGGCTAAAAGAAGACATGAGGTTGCTTTAGCAGACAGAGTGAAGGAAAATCCAAAGAGCATCTATAGGTATGTAAGGAGCAAAAAGATACTGAGGAATAAAATTGGTCCTCTTGGAGACCAGAGTGGTAGACTGTGTATGGAACCAAAAGAGATGGGGGAAATACTAAATAGGTTTTTTGCACCTGTATATACTGAGGAAACAGGCATGGAGTCCACAGAAATAGGGCAAACAGTTAGGGAGGTCATGGAACCTTTACAGATTAAAAGGGGAGGAGGTGCTGGCTGTCTTGAGGCAAATCAGAGTGGATAAATCCCCAGGACCGGACAGGGTATTCTCACAGACCTCGAGGGAGGCTAGTGTTGAACTTGCAGGGGTCCTGGCAGACATATTTAAAATGACAGTATTCACGGGGGAGATGCTGGATGATTGGAGGGTGGCTCATGTTGTTTCGTTGTTTAAAAGAAGGTTCCAAAAGAAATCGAGAAAATTATAGGCCAGTAAGTTTGACATCAGTGGTGGGCAAGTTATTGGAAGATGTGATAAGGGACAGGATCTACAAATATTTGGATAGACAGGGACTTATTAGGGAGAGTCAATATGGCTTTGTGCGTTTGACCAATCTATTAGAGTTTTTCGAGGAGGTTACCAGGGAAGTGGATGAAGGAAAGGCGGTGGATATTGTCTACCTGGACTTCAGCAAGGCCTTTGACAAGGTCCCTCATGGGAGATTAGTTAGGAAGGTTCAGTCGCTAGGTATACATGGGGATGTAGTAAATTGGATTAGACACTGGCTCAATGGAAGAAGCCAGAGTGTGGTTGTGGAGGATTGCTTCTCTGAGTGGAGGCCTGTGACTAGTGGAGTGCTGCAGGGATTGGTGTTGGGTCCATTGCTGTTTGTCATCTATATCAATGATCTGGATGATAATGTGGTAAATTGGATCAGCAAATTTGCTGATGACACAAAGATTGGAGGTGTAGTGGACAGTGAGGAAAGCTTTCAAAGCTTGCAGAGGGATTTGGACCAACTACAAAAATGGGCTGAAAAATGGCAAATGGAATTTAACGCAGGCAAGTGTGAGGTATTGCACTTTGGAAGGACAAACCAAAGTAGAACGTACAGGGTAAATGGTAGGACTCTGAAGAGTGCAGTTGAACAGAGGAATCTGGGAATACAGGTACAGAATTCCCTAAAAGTGACATCACAGGTGGATAGGGTCGTAAAGAACGCTTTTGATTCATTGGCCTTTATAAATCGGAGTATCGAGTATAAAAGTTGAAGTGTTATGGTAAGGTTATATAAGGCATTGGTGAGGCCGAATTTAGAGTATTGTGCACAGTTTTGGTCACCTAGTTACATGAAGGATGTAAATAAGGTTGAAAGAGTGCAGAAAAGGTTCACAAGGATGTTGCCGGGATTTAAGAAGCTGAGTTACAGTGAGATTGAATAGGTTATGACTTTATTCCCTGGAGGGTAGAAGAATGAGGGGAGATTTGATAGAGGTGTTTAGGATTTTTAAAGTGAATGCAGGCAGGCTTTTTCCACTGAGGCTAGGGCAGAAAGAAAACCAGAGGGCATGAGTTAAGGGTGAAAGGAGAAAAGTTTATTGTGGGGGGGCTTCTTCACGCAGAGAGTGGTGGGAGTGTGGAATGAGCTACTGGATAAAGTGATAAATGCAGGGTCACTTTTAACATTTAAGAAAAACTTGGACGGGTTCGTGGATGAGAGGGGTGTGGAAGGATATGGTCCAAGTGCAGCTCAGTGGGACTAGGCAAAAAGTGGTTCGGCACAGACAAGAAGGGCCAAAAAGCCTGTTTCTGAGCTGTAATTTTCTTCTATGGTTCTATAAATTTGTAAATGTGAGGTGTATTATTAGTATTTGTGTCCACTGGGCACTCAACCTCCTGTGGTCTCTAACAGTCACAGACAGCTCCAATCATACCAGTGAACACAAACTCCCTCTCCAAGGCCACTGAAGCATTCATAACAGCAAGGAATAGAGGAAGGCATCCAAAGCCATCTGTATTCATCAATTTCTGCCTGCAACACTACCCCCACCCTACATTCATCCTGGACCTGTGAACAGATATGTGGTTGATACACAACACCTTCAAGGAAACCAGGGATGGGTAATAAATGTTGCCTTATCAGTGTCATCCAAATCCCAATTTAAAAACATTCAAACTGCCAGTGCTTTGCTCAAGTTTAATTTCACAATTAAAGGGCTTTCTTGTGCAGTGCAGTATGCCATTGAGCAAAGATAAATAAATAATCTGCTCTCACATTCACTCATATGAATCCTGCTGAAGTTACCTCTATCTTCAGCATATTAGCACAAATATATTCCAAAAGTAAAGATTAATGTTGGGTTAGAACGAAATTCGGTAAATGCTCAGTTATCTCACCACCAGTATGGTACAATACACAGCACACCAAGAGTTACTGCAAATGGTATAGCAACAATGAGAAGGATAAATAACTCACCATAATAATCCATTGAGCAGAAAGGAAAAGAAACAGATCACAAGGTCATGTGAAAAATACAACAAGATAGACAATACAGAACAGAAAGCCCAATGATTGAAATGGTGTAAAAATAACGATGGACTCCTCTTTAAAATGATTTTTAAAAAAGTTGCACATTAGCATACACTGAAACAATTATTACTAAATTTTGAAGTACTTCAGATTTCATTTTTTAAAATTACTCAATTGGACAATCAAATTCTTAAGCAAGGCAGATGCAGACACTGTTTGGCAGCTTCAGCAGATACAGCCAGGACTCTCAAATTGTACTTTGAATCCCAGTTTTGGCATTGGCTTCAGCATAGGACGACCCCAAAAAAGAAACAATTTTAGATTTATGGAACATAACAGAACAACATGAAGATATTCCTTTCAACTTTATTCAAACTGGCCTTCTTGCAGGATAGATGCTCTTTAGTCAGAGGTTGACAGTGCTCAGTAGCCTGCCTATTGCTTGGACATATGGTAGATTGAACAGCGATATGACAAAGTGTCACTCCTTTGCACACTACTTGTTGAAAGTAACCTTCAAAAAATCCAATTTTCTAAGACATTTTGTTCATTTAAATATCAATGCAGAGAAGGAAAGGATTTTTCAAAGACCAATGCTTGTTTTTGCTTTGTTACCATTAATTCATGTATGAGCTCTTACAGCTTCGAAAATGAACATTACTGCTAACCCAATTTAAGGTGGAAATAATAAATGAGCACTTTTGATTAAAGCAACACCAAAACAAAACAAATTTAATACCTTCTGAAGAATGTTAAATATCCAATTGCAAGCTATCACTTTAAGAACAATGAATTTAGGATTGATTACATTGAACAACTAAATCCAGCTCCAGAACAAAAAGCCCCATACTTTTAGTACAGGTAGTGTAGAGAATATTGTTGCACCTGGGCCAAGCATGCACCATTTCCTATGTCACCTCAGTTGGTACATCCAACTTCAAGTGTGGAATAGAGAGTAATGTGTTTTGTTCAATCTCAAGGTGTGGGCATCGCTGGAAAAGCTGGCATTTATTGGTCATTGCTTGTTGCCATGTCAAAGAGGTGGTGGTGATCGGTCTTCCCCTTGAAGTATATGATTATAAAACACAAAGTGGATTTTTAAAGCAACTTCAAAGGACAATTAAAAGTCAAATATCATGGTGTGATATGGAATAACATGCGTTGACCAAGCAAGGATGACAGATTTCTTTACCCAAAAGAGGCTTATGAATTAGTTGGATTTTTAATCACAATCTAATAGCTTTGTGCTCACTTCCACCAGTTTATTTCTGTAAGTTTCAAACTGAATTCAAATTCTCAAGCGGGATTCAGATTACAAAGATTCCCAAAATCATAACACACAAATATTATCCCAGGCTTCTCCATCACTATCCCTCAGCGACCTGTCCCACCACTAAAACAGACCTATCAGATGTGCTGCGAGTAATACACAATCCAAAGGGACTGGCCATGGGAGTACTCAACATTAACTCTGGACTCATGGTATCAAGTCAAACCTGATCAGGCAAACCTCCTGCTGATTACCATCTACAACAAAGTGACTACTTCAGTTCTTGAGGAAATGCAGTCCATTTCCTCCCTCCACCATCGGCACCCAGTAGAAACAGCATATACCATCTACAAGATGCACGACAACAACTCTCCAAGGTTCCTTGACAGCATCTTCAAAACACCCAACCTCTTGGAGAACAAGGTAACAGATGCAGGGGAACACATGCAAGACCCTCTAAAGTCACATACCATCCTGACATGGAAAAATACCACAGTTCACTGTTGCAAGGTCAAAATCCTGGAACTCCCTTGCCTATACTTTGCGGGTACACCTGCACCACATGTACTGCAGCAATTCAATAAAGTGGCCACACACCACCTCCTCAAGAACATTTAGGAATGTGAAGTAAATGCTGGCTTTGCCTGTGACACCTGCATCCCATGAAAGAAGAAAAAGGTTCCTGATTTGGTCCTTGATCTCATGCAGGCAGGCAGACAGTAGGGCAAAGACAAGTGGTCACTAGTGTGGATGGGGGAGACGGAAGATGGTTGTAGTTGTTGGAGGCCAATCATCCCAACCGTAGGACATTATTGCAGGGGTTCCTCGGGGTAGTGTCCTTGGTCAAACCATCTGCGATTGCTTCATCAATGACCTTCCCTCCATCATAAAGTCAGAGATTACCAACTTGGATCATATATGAAGTACAGCCATTGGCCTTAAGCAATTGTGAATGGCTGGCGCTGACACTAATCAGTAGTACTTACTAAAAAAAAAATCAGTAATACAGGAAAAGATGGGAAAGATTTGACTGGGAGAGAAAGAAGCCTAGTTCAGCAGAGGTAATGTCACCTCAATCCAACTGAAGTAGCCAAAGGAGTTAGCATTAATTACTTAAATCTGCTTTTCATTTTTGTCCTTATAGCAGCTCAAATATCTCATTAAACATTGTTAAACCAACAGAGAAGGCTCACTGGTAGCACAGCAAACTAAAAAGTAATGCATCGTACATACATGCATGATAACAGCACTAAAGGCATACATCATGACTAAACAAACTTGTTTTTCAAACTAGTCCCTCTCCCTAAATGTTATCTAAAGCCAGAATAGGCTGCAACTTACTCAACGCAGGTTTTTAAATCCTCTCAAGGACTGGCTCTTCAGGGGTATTCATAGAGTTCAATATCAATTTAGCACCCCTTAGAAATTGAATATCCGTGGGCTTTTCTGGTTATATAATATTTCTGATCTAAAAACTGTTCACACTCGCCTATATTGAGTTGAATAAGAAAGAAAACGTTAAACTATAATTTATCATAGATATCTATGAATTTGTCAAACGCAGCAACCCAGGCAGAGTTCAGGTTGCATGAGCGACCTAAACCTTGAACATTATTGACAGAACTGCTGTTTCAGAGGCTATGAGTTAAATTTAAAGTTTTCATCCTTCAAAAATATGGGTTATGCTTAATTCAATGATTTTCACAAATAACTTAGTGTTCATCTAACAAAACATGTTAGGCCAACCTTAAACAGTTCTGTTTTCATGATTCAGCATCCAGTCACTAATAGTTTTTCCCCTTTCTCACACTCTCTTTCAGCCCCTCCACCCCCATTAAAAGCTCGTTCTTTGTTAAAGGCAATAGTTGAAGGTGATCGCTTTTTAATACAAAAAATGTCTTGTTAAACCAAACCAGAAAGAATTCATAAAGTAACCATTTGTAAGAGGATTATTCTCATTCTCATTTCTTCATGAAACAGAAACCTACTGCCAGGTGTTACAGCCTTACTGACTGTCACAGATTTTAAAAATGGTCAATTTGTAGGATTACAGAGGTAGGTGCAGGAACCAGTGTGTGGATGTGTTGCAGCACAAAACAATTTCTCATTCTTGTTTGAAGTGAGATGCATCGTAAAGGCTAAGTGGCTCCAATAAAGGAGATATTGACTGATTGGTCAATCCGCACCATTTGTATAGCCTGTAATCAGACCAAAGCAGGAGCAGTAGAGGCACAGTAACAATTTGCCTCCATTTGACAGAAATAAGGTCTGAGCTACATAGAAAGGCAGATTCCTCCTGATATAGTTGGTCCAATTAACTTTCACTATTCTCAGAAGAGCCTATGACCTGTAAATGATTTTGTTTGATTTTTCAGCAGGAAAATGGGGGTGGGGTTGGATTAAAAAACAGAGGTGACAGATATTTTGCTCTTTCAAAATTTTTTACTGGTTCATGAAAATAAACATTGTACTTAGAAGACATGCTGACATATGAAAGGACAAGAATGTTTTGCTCAACATTAGGACGACAGAGCACAAGAATTGCTCTGCAGCCATGTTTCCTCTCTTTTCTGTTTGCATTAGGCAGCCAACTTGCTGAATTGCATGGTCCCTTTAAGACTGACATGTTTCTGCGCATCTTAAAAGGAACATAACTTGTGTATGGCTTATTTGATTTGTGTGGCATATGCTTTGTGGCCACGCACTTGCGCATCTTGGAAAGAACATTGGGCCTGACTACTGTGGAAAGTGACGGCCCGCAGGAGTTAGACACTTACCTGGTCTTGAAAACTGTGCTGGAACTTCAATCATTGGAGCTGCTTGGGAGTATTGATCTCAAGGGTGTTGAGTATGAGGAAAGGTTGAATAAACTAGGATTGTTTTCACTGGAAAGGCAGAGACTGAGGGGAGACCTGATAGAGGTCTGCAAAATTGTGAGAGGTATAGACAGGATGGATAGTCAGAGGCTTTTTCCCAGGGTGGAAGTATCAATTGCAAGGGAGCACAGGTTCAAGGTGAGAGGAGGAAAGTTTAAGGGAGAAGTATGGGGGAAGATTTTCATGCAGAGTAGTGGATGCCTAGAGGAGGTGGTGGAAGCAGGCACATTAGCAACATTTAAGAGGCATCTGGATGGGTACATGAACAGCAGGGGAATAGATGGGTATTGAGTGAGTCAGGGCAGAAGGTTTTTTAAAAATTTAGTTAGGGCATCATGATCGGCACAGGCTTGAGGATCGAAGGGCCTGTTCCTGTCTTGTACTTTACTTTGTTCTAAGTTAGAAGGAATTTTAATTATTCTAACTTTTCACAGTAACTATTAATGTAACTCTGATGTAACCGTCAGAAGTTAGTTTTTGTATGGTTCCCAATGCAGTGCAATTGCCCAGAGAAAGTTCACACTTTTGGGCAATGCAATGCAAATCCTTAAATATCAAGTTCCAAGAGGGATCTTTAGGGTACCTCCAAATCTGATGCTGGAGAGCTCAGAAGTTACGCCCATTTTCTGCAGGATATATAGAACCATAGTAATCGAGCAAGGAATCTCGCTGCGAGGTATCCACATCCATATAAATAGTGCATTGAGGTTGATGGCACAGATATTAACTGGGCATTTCAATGTGTTAATTATCTCTTTACATTGCATATTGGCTTCTCATGCAAAGTGCGAAACATTCTGATGCTGTGAAATCCACCCAACCTTTACAACGAGGTGCACAATCCACCTCACCAGCAACATTGGAAACAATTGTAAGTGTGAGATTCTTTGAAAATAACAAGTTTTTTTTTATTTCTTGCAAGGAAACTTCCCCACACAACAGCCTGTGATTCATAGAAGGAAATGGCACCCACCACTAAATGTTAAGGTTTTGACACCTGCCACAACTTCTAGAGGAATCCAGTAGAACACACCACAATCACTGTCACTCCACTGTGGCCTTTCAGATGACAACACAGACACTAATACTGCATCAAGCAGTATTGTAATACAATTGGAACAAACTATTTTTCTCCTCAGACTTTGATAACCAGTCACAGGAAAGTACTCTGGAAAGTCAACAGGGAAAACAGAACTTCACAACACCAATTTAGATGACAGAACCTCTGTCCCACAAAAGAAAACATTGGAGTTTGCTGATTTTCAACTTGTTAAAAGTGCCTTGAAATTGTCTCTAAAATACAGAGGTAAAAAGATAATTCCTCATACTTATCCAAGTAAATAATTGCATTCCTTGCCCTCTCAATATCCTCCTTAAGAAAGTTACTTTCAAATTCGAATACTAAATTACAATTAAGAAATGTCTGAAACTGAACTCACCCAGAGAAATCTGTGGTCAACAGTCCATAATTAAAGATATATACTCTGCTAATTTGGCACAGGGTGAGATAGCCCATTGCTGCGACAAATGAATATCTAAAAAACAAGGAAGATAAATGTACACGAATTATCATATTACATACAGAAAAAATATTAAAACATCCTGCATTTTTCTGAACTTTCTCACCTCTCCTGCAAGTACAAATGCTGGTTCTGGTGCACGGAATCCACTAGCAGGGTCACCCTCTGGTAATTCATTCAAATCAGAAAAAAAATTGTCACCGAGCCAATGGAGGAGGCTGAAGGAAAGATCACTTTTAAGGAGGGTATTACAGATGGACAAAAAAGTTAGACCATGAGATCAACCCATGGTCTTTATGACAGAAGGCACAGCTAAGGGTAGAGTAAAGAAAGCAGGAATGCGCAAGAGGTCAGAACAGGAGGCGGATTATACACACCCATTCAAAACAGATGTCACCAGCAGCTGAAATCTTGATTTGATTTTTTCTCTTTCTTAACTCAGGGATGCTGGGATTAATTGAAGGAGCATAAACCATGGGTAGAATGCTGGACCTTCCTGATCTGTATAGCTTAGGGAAGGACTGGGTTGGTGCACAACCCACTGAACCACCAGGTATTAATGTTTTTTGTAAATGTCAGAACATGTAATAATTTTCCTCAGTTTTTATAGTTTCAGTATCACTATTTAACTAACCATTGATTTCAGGCAACCGGTGGCATGGCACAGTAGGGTCAAAGATCATAGAATCTTACAGTGCAGAAGGAGGCCATTCGGCCCATCACGTCTGCACTGACCACCCAGGCCTCATCCTCATAACCTCATCCATTTACCCTAGCTGGTTCTCGTGACACTAAGGAGCAATTGAGAATGGCCAATCCACCAAATCTTTTGAAGACGTCAAGACTAATTTGAATTATTCGGATCAAGTAAGGTTTGGCATTCAGAATAATTAAAGTAATATAGGGAAGGGGGAAGAGGGTAAGTAGCTGCATGAAGGGAGAAAAAATCTAGCGAGAGAGAAAAGAAGGAGGGAGATCAGCGACAAGGGGAGAAAGAAGGTAAAGGAATAGGGAGATACCAAGGAAGAGAGGGAACAAGAGCAATGATAGGGGAGGAGAATAAGAATGGGGCACTGGAGCTGGGTTGGGGAATTGAAGGGGTCAAAGATCAGAAGATTATATTAGGCAGATTACTGTTGATGGAAAATCAATTCAGCTGGTTGGGGGGGGGCGGGGGGTGGGGGGGGGGGGGTGCGCGTGCGTGCGTGGGGAGGAGGAGGAGGACTGGAGATACTACCCAAAGATTGCTGAAGGAGCTGTGATACTTTGCTCCCCTCCCCAAAGCAATGGATGTTGATCTTTAAAATTCATTCCAGGGATATGGCTGGACCAACATTTATTACCCTCCCCTAATTGCCCTTAAAAATGTGGTGAGTCTGCTTTCTTGAACTGCTGCAGTCCATGTAGTGTATGTACACCCACTGTGCTGTTAGGGAGGTACTTCCAGGATATTGACCCAGCAACAGTGAAGGAACGGTGATATATTTCCAAGTCTGGATGCAGAGTGGAATTTGCAAGTTGTGGTCTTCCTGTGTGTCTGCTGCCCTTGTTCTTCTGGATGATGGTGATGGTAGATATGAAAGGTGCTGCCTAAGGAGCCTGGATGAGGTTTTGCAGTGCATCTCGTATAAACGATTCACATTGCTGTCACTGTGTGTTGGTGATGGAGGGAATGTTTGTGGATGGGATGCCAATCAAGCAAGCTGCTTTGGCCTGGATGGTATCAAGCTTCTTGAATGTTGTTGGAGTTGTGCTCATCCAGGCAAGAGTTTATTTCTTCATATTCCTAACTTGTGCCTTGTAGACTGTGGATGGGCTTTGGTGAGCCAGAAGAGCAGCTACTCACAGCAGGATTCCTAGCTTTTGACCTGCTCATGTAGTCACAGCATTTATATAACTAGTTCAGTTTAGGTTTTAGTCAATAGTAACCTCAGAATGTTGATAATGGGGGATTTAACAATGGCATTGCCATTGAATGTCAAGGGGCAATTGTCAGATTTTCTCTTACTGGAGTTGATCATTGTCTGGCACACGTGTGGCTCAAATGTGACTTGCCAGTTGTCAGCCCAAAACTGGAGATTGTCCACGACTTGCTGCATTTGAACATGGATTGCTTCACTATCTGAGGAGTCGTGAATGGTGCTGAACATTAGTGAACATGCTCACTTCTAACCATATGATCTTGTTGCAACATTACCTGAGTGAAGAGGAACGGACGGACGGACAGATGGGGGGGAGGGGGTGGTAGTGGTGGTCATGGGTGGGTGTCAGTGAAGAGGGAAGGAAGTAAAAGGAGATAGTCATATTTTAAATATAATCCATTCCAGCCTCTGACGCAGAGCAAAAACCTCTGGCGGAATTCTCCCAAAGAAATTCTGTGGCAAGTTCGTGTTGTGCCAAGTAGACCACTTAAGATGGCGATTTACAAAGCATGCTGGGATAATTGGTTAAGTGCAGACGACAAGTGTAAAAACTGGAGCAAATTCCACTGGATTTTTCAGCAAAAATCATATAAAAAAAGCAGGAGACGTGGCCTATTCCTGCTGGAGAGGCTGGCAGCACAGCACTGAGCAAGCCACCGCGCGTGCACCGGTCCATCAGCACCAAGATCGGCCCATGCACAGTTGCCCCGCATTGTCGGCCTCCCGATTGCTAGGCAGCCCCACAACATCTGCATCATTGCCCCTCCAAACCCTGCCCCCCATGGTTTGATCACTGGCCTCCCACCCACCCCTGGCACACTTCAATCTTTCCACACTACCCCCCACCCCCCTCTTGCACCCCCCGGCAGTGACGATCAATCCCCCTCCTCGCTGGCAGCTCCGATCTCAATATCTTCTAAACTCATATTAATCAACAACAAAATGTAAATATTGGTTTTCAAACATCAAATTAACAGCCCATTGATAAACATAATGTGAAGGTCCATTGTATAACAGCAATGCCACCATGGAATCTCGTGGCTAGCCAGCATTCACAGCAAGCCTTGAACTTCAGACTGCTTATATAGTCTCACAACTTAGCTTTATGTTAATACAGCACACCAGCTAACACAGTAATCAGTTATCTGGATATTCCTGAAACATCCTTGGAAAAACAATCTCACATCTCACTTAGCTTATCAGTGATGGGATAGATGTGGTCTGAACAGGAGCTTCACATTAATGGGCAATGCAGTCCATTCCTCTTAATGTGAAGTTGCTTAAATGATCATTTAGTCATTTTGATTTGAAACTGTGCAGCAATGTTGAAAATTTCTTGCTTAATTCAAATCATCGATTAGCTTGAACTCCTACCTAGAATGGGTTCCCATTATTGAAATCTACTGCTTATTTCAAATTCATCTTGGTTCAAGCAAGCTAGAGCAACTGACTCATGAGCTATAAAAATACTTGTATTTATATAGTGCTACTCATGACCTCAGGATGTCCCCAAGATACTGTATAGTTAATTAAAAACTTCTTGAGGTGGGATTACTGTTGTAATGTAGGAAACCCACCTTGCTGGAAAAGGTTCATGATTTTGAAGAATTTGCAAGCAATTCTTGTTTCAACATCATGGCCCACCAATTCAGACAGCATCATGATGAAGGCCAATTGACATGTGTGGAACCAAGCAACATTCCCAAAGGGTCAACAACTGGTCAATGAGAAAGGAGCTGACATTTTAACTTTGTGCAAGCCTAACAGATTGGTACTTCTCAAAAAAAAACTTTTCTCAAGTAGAATGCTAATTTTCTTCAATGAAAAATATTCAATTGGGAGATCTACCTATCATAACATGGAAGGAAGAAATCTGGTTTTTCACATTTCATGTGTTAATCCTCTGCCTATGCCCTATAAGAGTTACAACCCTCCACACCCCATTCCCTGCACACAAGATACGTTGGGATCCTGCGCAAGCAGCACTGTGAAAGCGATTGCTGCTCCTCAGAAGGTTCGAGCCTAATCAGTAAATTCTTTCATACACAAACTTGAACACAATGCCTAGCTGCATTCAGGCGCACAACCCTTCGCACTCCTATCAAAAATGATCGATTGTTTATATTTGTAAAGCTGATCGGTTGAACTCATTACTTCATTACCAACTTGTAATGTGGTTATAATATCCTTATCTTTCCCCATTTATCAGTTTTTAATTATTTCTCATCTCTCTATCTTTCCTCTTCCAGATTTACTAATTCTCACCCAATCTTCAAATGAGTCTATCTCCGTCTTGCATTCAACCTACCATCATGTAACCTTACACCCATGTTTTCCAAAATTCTGGGAACTGATGTGGGTACCAACGTAATTATCTAAGTATGATTGTATCAGGCAATTATGAAACAAACTTCTGGAATTCTGTTCTTGAACATGCTAGTGAATTATCTATCACAGCCTTGGTCACTGTCCAGTTTTACACAGGTTGCCATTATATGGCCTCTCACCAATATCCATAGTCTCTCCCCTATTGCTGTAGTATAACTGAGGATGAAGCCCTTACTTTCCCCATTTTTTCAGGCATCCCTGAGGTCTTTCCAAATCTGTTCCTTCTTCAAAAGGCTGACCTCTTCCACTCACCATCTAAACTCATCAACAACTTTGCTGATCATTCCAGGCGAACTTTATTGCCCATTAACATTGCCCAGCCCCAGTTCTCCTGCCGTGTGATAGTGTGATATCAAAATCATTTCTTCTTGATCTTCTTCATGGCCTTCAGACTTATCCCATCTTCTCTGCTATTCTTTCCAATGCTGTTGGTACCAGCACTATAAGGGATATTCATTCAGCTTGCTTTCTTAATTTCAAAAAAAGTCACTAATGTAAAAAAAAATTCCCACCCAACATGAGCAACCATGTATACTACAAAACAGTTGCAGCAATTCCACTAAAGTCAGGCAAAGAAACAGCAGAATTTACACAAATTTGTAGATATGTAGGGCAAATGAAGATGGACCAAAACAGTTGTTATTAAAAGGAGACAAGCAAGACCACTAGAATGAAGCAATCTGGTGAATGTGATAACAGAAGTACAAATGCTGCAGAACAGCCAAAGGAAAAGAGATGAGAATGAAAAGATAAATCAGTGGGTTGTCTTTTGCAGGATCGGTGAGCACAAATATCAAAAATTAAAGTAGAGTTTCACATCAGACACATTGTGCATAGCTTAAGGATTTTAAACTGAGCAACTGATAACCAAAACATTATGGTTATCATACAAGGAGCATGAAACATAATATGTATCGCATCAAAATAATTTAGCATTTTAACTTACCATAACCAAATCAAGTTAAGACAATTTGCAAAGCACATTTGACTGTGTTAACTGCCTTCAACTAAATACTGTGGCAAATTGAAACATGAGCACTCCACATATTATTCAAGTTGTCGTTCAAATTCTACCATTCAAGCCCCAATACATTAACGAAATAGTGCCGAAGATTTATTGCAGTGACAACCATTTTATACTGGAGCAGCAAGTTGTGCCACTCTAAGGCAGTAAATTTCACTAAGTTCTCAATCTCAGCCTCAGTGCAGAATGGAGTTGCTGAGGAGAGAGCTCTGCATTGTGCCACAGGGAGGAGGAATAATATATATATATTTAAAATGTATCCATCTGTCCTGCATAGTGTTCAGTAAGAAAGACACTGACAGAGGCCTAAAGGCAAGTCACAGCACCAATGCCTTCCTTAACAACAGGAGGTTTACGGGGTGGGGTGCAATCTTTCAAACAAATAATCCAACTACAGTCTTTTGCCAAAAATATTACCAGACTTATTTAAAATGGAGGCATTTCCAAAGTGATACCTTTTCTGCAGAAAACATTACACATACTGGGTTCTGTACCTGTGAATGTTTGAGACGTTCGCTGTTATCATAATGCAGTAACACAAAGAAACTTCTATAAAAATGTGCAATGAGTACCTAGAGAAGGAATAGTAAAACAAGGTGGTCAGAAACATGATTTCTAAGCCTAAATAAAAATAGCAGGTCTTCACATTTTAACAACTACTGGCTTTATCTTATAATTTGCATTTAAGAACACATGAACAGGCGCAGGCTTATCAAGACCATTCTGCTGTTCAGTTAGATCATGGTTAATCATTTCTTAAATCATTTACCTACTTAGGCGCCATATTCCTTAAAACCATTACCCACCAAAAATTTATCAGACTTAGTCTTGAATTTTTCAATTGCCATTGGCTCAACAGCGTTTTAGGATTTGTTCTGTACACATGAAAAAAAGCACACACGTAGTCAATTTAGCCCTGTTTCCACGTATCTTCCATGCAAGTAGAGTTCTAACTCTATGTACTAATGTTGTAGCCCTTTATTCCCCTTTCCTTCAAGTACCAATCTGATTTGCTGTTAAAGCGGAGATAACCCATGCTTCAATCATGTAGAGATACAGTATTATACAGCCTTGCATTCCTCTTGTTTTTTTAAATCCCCCATCTCTGTATTAAATCACTTGAATATTGCTGAAAGAAAAGAGACATGCCATCGAAGCTTGTTAACTTGTACTCATCAGAACAGACGCAAGATTGCCACATTTTAAAATGAATATCAATTTGTACTGCATGGAAGAAAAGGAACTGATTGGTAAGACAGCTCTGAATGGTCGAGATGTTTCCACAGCAAATGTATCAGAGGCTTTTGTTTATTCAAAAAAGGTGCAACATCTGAACATATTCTTTTTGCCTGAAGAAAACAGATCCCTGCATTAGAATATATATATATAACTTCCAGCAAGAATAGATTTGTTATATTGCAAACCTGACTGATAATCTAAAATTGCATTAGTGTATTTCATAGCATACTCGGGATTGTTCAGTAAATGCTGCCCAATCATGGAATCATATCTAAGGTTAGACATTATGTTCCAAGTTCTGCAAACACGGATTGGTGGAGTATGCCTATTGTGAACAGCAGGAGGAGTGTCTGATATGATCTGCCAGTCATTGGAACATACAGCCCAAGTACTGGCATCACACCAGCATGGAAATTCATAGACCACATTACTCAGTTGTGTGGTAAGCAGAACATCATTTTTATTTGACAGTAGCATCCAATCAGTTGAATGTATTACTCGCGTTACCACTGCGTAATGACAACGTGAAATGGCTCGCTTCACCTCTGTTCAAATCTCTAAGATGCCTTAACCTTACAGCTTAACTCAAGATAGATTGTGCATTGTTCAGGTCCAAAAATGGTGGCCTTAGGCCCATTCATGATACACGATGAACAATGATCTGGCCAAGGTAGCCATAATCCCACAGGATAGCTTTGATGCATCCTATTTTGGCATCAATGACTCGTGCCCCATTTACAAGATTACTGATAAGGCCAATCTTGTGGGATGCAGCTGAAGGAATCCTAACACATATATACGGACTAGTGAACGTAGGCTTGTGTTAGATTGTAGTACAGAACCCATCAGCAAATTCGTTCAGGAAAGGAATCATGTTATCTGCCCAATTTCAAAGGTGAATATGGGTGCAGAATGGAGTGCCCTAAGGCGTGGAAGGAAATTCTTAAATGCAGCTACAGATTTAAATGTAGCAAACATGTCATCAATATTTTGAAAATATGTAAAGGGTGGGAGGTTTGGAGTTACTCTATAGAAGATGCATTATCAAGGGCTGGCAACATCATTAATTTGGGCATCCATAGTGTCATTAAAGCTGATGCCAGGTATATGGGCCATAAGTACCTGCACTGCCCTTTTTTCCCTGTCCTTGTTGCAAGCCATTCAATCCCAATCCTCACCATGTTCAAATCCTATCCCTAAATTATCTAAGCTGGTTGCTGCTAGATTGAGCTTTGAGAACTTCATCATGACTGTTTGGCCAGATGACAGTTCTTGAGTATCTGAATGGACAAAAACACAAAACTAAGGTTGTGGTGAAGGAGTAGGGAGAGAAAGCAAAGGTGCCTGTTTACACCATCCACAACTTGCAAACCAGAAATGAGGCTGGGATGAGGGCAAAGTGCAACGTGAAAGGAGCATTAGGTATGTGGATTTTTATCATCTTTGATAGTTACAGCCCCACTGCATGTCGAAGCCTCATTTATGAGCAAGTTAATAGCAGCCAATACCATCTCCTTTGAGGTCTTCGACATGCAACCATGGCCATCCCACGACGGTTAACTCTTGCTGCCTCCGCATGTCTACTTATCTGTCCTCCAAGAAAAAGTGGTGCGTGAATGAGTGTGGTGCAATCTGTTAGGGTGGCATGGCTGCCATGTTTCAACAGGTGGCAGTCTGCGCAAGCTGTGAGATGTGGGTGAGAGACTTACAACAGTGCTAAGCATGTCAATGTTAGGTGAAACAAGAATGTTTGCTATGAGTTGTGATTGACAGAAATGATTGGTAGGTGAGTGATGAGAATATAGTGCATTGCTGAAGCTAGCAGTGCAGTTAGCAGGAAATAGCATTTGAAGATGCATTCAATCAACTGTGACCGCTCATTAAGTTCATCAAACTACAGTGGCATCTGATACATGACTCCTGGTACTAAGTGCTCTGGTTACCTTATCCCACTGCTTCTGTAAATTCAAGGGTTTATTGGCCCTCTTATGGACAGATGATATCGAGCCTCCTCTGCGTCGCTGCATCAAGCCCTCCAGTGCAGTTTCAGAGAATCTTTAGAGCAGACTTTCTTCTCATGTTGCACCATAATTTTAAAAATAAACTATCTGCACTCCTCCAGTTGGAACACCCTTAATGGCTGAAATATTTGGCTTCCCCATTTGGTTCACTGATGTCCTTTAGGAAAGGAAATCTGCTGGCCTTCGCTGGTCTGGCCTACATGCAACTTCAGACCCATAGCAACGTGATTGACTCTTAGCTGCTCTCTGAAATGGCTGAGCAAGCCACTCAGTTGAAGAACAATTATGAATAGACAATAAATGCTGGCCCATCCCAAGAAAGAATAATATTTTAAAACTTCATATATTTGCATATTTAGCTGCATCTGCCATCTGTCTGCTTATTCCATCAAAATGTTTCGAACTGTCATGAAGTCCCTTACACTCCTCTTAACTCTATTCTTCTACTTACAAAGACTATTCGCCCCACATGACAACCAAAGACATATGACTAAAGCAATTTGAAACTCAATAATCCTTCTAGAATACAAAACATTGGTGCACTGATTATGTGAGTAGCAATCCTCACCAAACTGAAACTCACCAAGGTTTTATGCAGGAAGTGTTTCACACTGCTTTCAGAGTTTAGTCTGCTGGAAAAAGAAATAGGACAGTCTTGCTTTCTGCCCTCACAATTGTTTGTCTTGGCTTCTTAACTACAAACTTCCTTTATTTTCAAGTCTCGTCTGCCTGAAAGGATAGTAGAGGCAGATTCAATCCTGGCTTTCAAAAACAGCTAGGTTAAGCACCCGAAGGATAATAAATTACAGAGCTATGGGAAAAGAACAGGAGAATGGGACGAGCTAAGTTGCTCTTGGAGAAAGCTGGAACAGGCTCCAAAGACTGAAACATTCTATCAATGAATACAAGGAACAAAAGGTGGAAATGTGCCCCACAGAGAAAAGTTCTAAAATCTGAAGTAATTGGCTCAAGTACAGGCTATCATGGAAAATGTTGTTTAAATGCCTAGGGCTAAAAATTCAACTGCCTCCGAAAATGGGCATGAGACTTGCAAGGGAAGATGATCCCTGCCCATTGAAAGTAAAACAAGCAACATTGTGCAAACTGCTAATTATGATCAAAGTGGCATATAGCCTGGTACTGAACACACTGTTCAATGGTCGCATGTCTCAGCAGAGAGCCCAAGTTCACATGAGGCTAGCACCCTTAAAGGTAAGGTGCACCCAGCTGCAGCAAGGAATGGAAATGGTGAAAGAAGGATTGACGAGCAAGAAGCTTGAAAAAACGTGAAGGAGCATGTCCCAAGGCTCTGAGTCAGCACTGTAGCACTTACTACAGGGATCCAGAGGAAAAGGAAGGTCCTCATCCCTCAGGAGCCAAAGGGCTCCCAGGCAGATGCTAAGAAGGCAGTGAGGAACAGTTAGCCATTCCAATCAATGGAGCCTGATGGGCCAGGATGTTGCGCCACATGTAACATACTTTCCTCTCACAAGACAAAAAGCAGAATTGGAGAGCACACCTTTTAAAAATTGCAGTTCCTAGCTGAGATGGAGGCAAGTGTTCAGACAAAATCTGAGCTGGAGAAGGTTTTCTGATGATGAAGCCCTTCTCTCCCTCTTCCTCCCTCTGAGACTGCTTGTCTTACTTGTTGCCTCTGCACCATCTCCCTCTCAAGCTGTCATACGAATGATCTGCTACTATTGCATCCATCAAAGGAGCAAATGTTTGCCCAGAGTCCTTGCAATCACAAACAACAGTTTGAATATGCACCACTCACTGCAGACTTCCCCAACTGTAACCAATTCTTCAAAGCGCCCACCACTTGCACAAACTGGGAGAAAGTAATCAGCATCTACCTGAAAGTTGATGATAATCCCATTAAATAATGCTGGTGAGAGGGTTCTTTTTGCTGCTGGATGCATGTTTTAGAGAGTAGAATGGTGAGATCCAAATTGGCACTGCAGACATCAAATCAGCAGTAAATGCTTGCTGACATTAAGATCGGTCTAGCCTGCATACTTCCAGGGCATGCTCCATGCTCCTATGCTATCGCCTACACTGAATGAGAGTAGCATAAGTGCAATTTTGATATTAAAACACAACTCATAGACCCAAAGCCACCAATACTACGCAGCCAAAGTAAGGCTCTGGTATTGGTGCTAGCTGCAGGCTACACCTAAACAGATATGCTTTTTGCTCTGGATATGCGCTGGGAGGGTTAAGCTGGGTCGGGTGGAGTTTTATTCCTCTGTTGGGGTGGCTCGGTGGCACAGTGCATAGCACGGCTGCCTCACAGCATCAGGGACCTGGGTTTAATTCCCAGCTTGGGTCACTGTCTGTGCAGAGTTTGCACATTCTCCTAGTGTCGGCATGGGTTTTTCTTCAGGTGCTCCAGTTTCCTCCCACAGTCCAAAGATATGCAGGTTAGGTGGATTGGCCATGCCAAATTGCCCCTTAGTATCAGGGGGACTAGCTAGGGTAAATGCATGGGGTTGTTGGGATGAGGCCTGGGTGGGATTGTGGTCGGTGCAGGCTCAATGGGCCCAGTGGCCTCCTTCTGTACTATAGGGTTCTATGAGTGGCAAGATTTGACTTCCAACGTGTTGTATATCTGCTTACCTCTGTAAAATGTTTCTTTTTTTAAATAGAATCGCTTGTGGGCCAGAAGGAGCAGGAATCCTCCCTGCAGACTCTCAAGCAAAACTTTGACTGTGATTAGTTATCTCCCCACTCTCCCCACTAACACCGTCCCCCCAACCCCACATCACTCTGCCACTAAACCCACAATCCAGAGCTTTCCCTCTTGTTAACCACTCCAACCTACCAACACTCACTTCCCCCTTCTGCTCTGCAATCTCTCCCTCCCCCAAATCTTTTCCAGTCACTGGAGTTGTTCTTGAGTATGGTTGAGCTGTGAGCTTCTGCTCCTGGTTTCCTTAAGACAGTCAATCTGAGTAGTTGCCAAGTGGGAAACAGAATAAAAATAAATCAAAATGTGGTCCTGCTGTTAATCATAACCTCAGATTCACATAATTCCCTATCCGTGTATGAACTCTGCCACCATGACTACTATCCACCTCCCTCCCCCAACCTCAAGTACACTCCCGTGGCATAATGTTTGCAATGTATGGTGAAATTGGTTCATCAGTGTGAAAGCAAAGAAAATAACTTCAAACATTCACTGCTAGTATTAGTATTATTTTGCTATTGTTACCTTCAGGGTCGCTGTTTAAACTGAAGATAATTGATTACCGGTATATCATCTTGATGTTCAAAAACCCCCATCTTCAGCTGGGTTTCCAGAGTTAAATAAAACAACCAATCATAATCATAAAATCAAAGTGGAGCTGGACTAGTTCTGGAAAGGATAAGATTTCTCCCCTTTTTCAAAAAAGCATGCATTACTCGGTTCTTGTTGGTCTCTTTTCTCTATTTAATCTTGCTTTTCCTCCACCTTTGAAAAGGATGCCATTCCTATTGTTCCCAATCAGGAACAGACAAAAGCCTTGTGGAATGTTTGTAAATCTTTTGCTAGCTTTGGATACAAATACTTCAGATTTAACTTTGCATTACATCAAGACATCAGTATATAAAGCATCGTATGGAATAAAATTCTGGAAATCATTGCTTCCAAATTGAAACAGTCACAGATTGTTCCCCATCCAATGCCACTGAGCCCCACAGATTGATCCAGGTTCAATCTGTGGCCCTGGCTTGACTTTGCTCATGTCAACCAGGGTCACAATAGAAACACCATCTTGATGACTGGGCTTCAGAACATAAAACTGAGTGAAGAGTTGCTGCATATGAACATGACCTAATGCCAGATTTGAGAAACACATGCAAGATATCAGGTGAAAGGACAAGTTCATGTTCATCTGCAGTTCCAACCCACGCTCAAAATATCTGCTGACAAGCACTCTTCTGTAAGTGGTGCCTGCTGTCACTTGAATCCATTTGTTTAAATTTTCTTTTGTTTTTGAGTTGTAGATACAAATGATCATAACTTTTACACCTCTTTTGGACATGTCTTTTGTTTCTTTATTTGTCCCATTCCCTTTAGCCTTGCACCATATACCCCTTTGTCGTTTAATCTTCCATGTTTTCCACCTTCTCTGAGACCTTTTTGTTCCCTTTTGTTCCCTTTTGGTACAGAAATATCTAAGGAGATATTAAGACAGGTAACCAAAAACTTGGTCAAAGTAAGTTCAAAAGAATGCCTTGAAGAAGTTTAGGTAGGAAATTTTAGAGCCTGGGGCTTAGTCAGCTGAAGATGTCAACCAGTAGTAGAATGAAATAAATCAGGAATGCAAAGAAGCCTGAATGGATGGAGGGAAGAAATTTGAGGGTTGTAGGCCTGTAGGAGGTTACAGTATAGGGGATGACAATACTCCATGACGGCTCTAAAAAGCATACAAAGACAAAGTTGCTCTGATAAAAGAGAATATTTGGATCTATTCAGGTCATTTATATCGTGAAGGTGGAAAACATGGAAGATTAAACGACAAAGGGGTATATGGTGCAAGGCTAAAGGGAATGGGACAAATAAAGAAACAAAAGACATGTCCAAAAGAGGTGTAAAAGTTATGATCATTTATATCTACAACTCAAAAACAAAAGAAAATTTAAACAAGGAACAAAGCAGGAAACAAAATGTAGGCAGGGTTACAATCCAAAATTCTTAAATTCAACATTGAGTTCAGTACGAGTGAAGTCATTGTAAAGTGCCGAATTCAAACTGTTCCTCAAGGTGCCTGAGTTTCGCTGGAACATTGCAGAGCCCATGGATACTGAGGTACAGAAGGGGAATAGAAAACAACGCCATCATGAAGCTCAAAGCTATGCTTGCAAACAAATTCTGCCATTTAAATCTCCTCTAGACACATTTTTTATTACTTGTTACACCACCACACCCTTTTGTCTTGCACCATTTAGGCTGGAATTCACCCCAAAAAATTCTAAGTGTTGAATGTGTGAGAAAACTGGAGTAATTTGTGCTGCTTTTGGCATATATATCATTACATTTCAGGGGGCAGGACCTATTTCCTCTGAACAGGCTGAAATCGGCATGCTGAGTGGACCACCGTGAATGAGCCAATCTGTCAGTGCCGAGATTGACATGTGCGCAATAACCCCACATTGCCGGCCTCCTGATTGCTGATCAGTTCAATCGCTGGCCAGCCCTGCGACTCCCGCAAAGCTAGCTCTCCATCCCACTCCCAGCGCCCTCCATCCAATGGCCTGATCGTGGACCCCTTACCATTCCTGGTCCCCGCACGCCCCCCCTTGCAGCCCGCTCTGATCTCCACCACTGCCCTCCCCACCCCACCCCACCTTACCCTCCAGCCCCTCCAAAATGTTACTCCCCACCCCAGTGCTGACCTCTAGAGCAGGCCACCCCTAACCAGCTTAACTGCCCCCCTCCCCTTCACAACCTGACCCGATCGTTGGCCTCCCTCCTTCCCCCACTGATCCTGACTGCAGAGTAAAATGGGACACACCCCCACCCCACTGATTGCCCACTAGGCCCTGTCCCCCAGGTTCTGCCTCATTAAGCCCTGTCCCCTTGGCATTGCGCCACGCCCTGTGGTTAGTGTCAAGTGTTTGCAGACATCTTCAGCCTCTCTTTACAACAATCTGAGGTCCCTATCTGCTTCAAGAAGATGATCATCATCCCAGTATCTGAGGAAAACCAAGCAGCATGCCTTAATGACTATCAGCCGGTTGCTTTAACACTCATCATTACGAAGTGCTTCAAAAGGCTGGTCGTGAAACAAATCAATTCTAGTCTCCCAGGCTACCTAGATCCACTACAGTTTGCTGGTTGCCACAGCAGGTCCATAGCAGACGCCAGCTTCCTGGCCCTACCATCAACCCTGGAACACCTAGTCTGACATAGGATACCTATGTCAGACTCCTATTTATTGACTACAACTCAGCTCTCAACACCATTATTCCCACGAAACTCATCTCCAAACTCCGTGGCCTGGGCCTTGGCACCTCCCTCTGTGACTGGATCCTGAACTTCCTAACTCGCAGGCCATAATCAGTATGAATAGGCAACAACACCTCCTCCACGATCATCCTCAACACCCCACAAGGCTTTAAATCATCTCTCTACTGTACTCCTTATACACCTATGCTAAATTCCCCTCCAATTCGATTTTCAACTTTGCTGGCGACACCACCATAGTGGATCGGATCTCAAACAATGATGAGACAACAATGACCAGACGAGTATAGGACTGACATAGAGAATCTGGTGAACTGGTGAGGCAACAATAAATCCCTCCATGTCAACAAAACGAAGGAGATTGTCATCGACTTCAGGAAGCATAGAGGACAACATGCCCCTGTCTACATCAATGAGTATGAAGTAGAAAAGGTCGGGAGCTTCGAGTTTTTAGGTCTCCAAATCACCAATCTGTCCTTATCCTCCTACATCGACACCATAGTTAAGAAAACCCACCAATGCCTATACTTTCTCAGAAGACGAAGGAAATTTGACATGTCAGCTACGATTCCCACCAACTTTTACAGATGCACCATAGAAAGCATTATTTCTGGTTGTATCACAGCTTAGTATGGCTCCTGCTTTGCCCAAGACCGCAAGGAACTACAAAAGGTTGTAAATGTAGCCCAATCCATCACACAAACCAGCCTCCCATCTATTGACTTTGTTTACATTTCCCTGTCTCGGCAAAGCAGCCAACATAATTAAGGATTCCACGCACCCCGGACATTCTCTCTTCCATTGGGAAAAAGATATAAAAGTCTGATGTCACTAACCAACTGACTCAAGAACAGCTTCTTCCCTGCTGCCATCAGACTTTTGAATGGACCTACCTTGCATTAAGTTGATCTTTCTCTCCACCCTAGCTATGACTGTAACACTACATTCTGCACTCTCTCCTTTTCTTCTTTCTGACAATATGTTTGTCTGTACAGCATGCAAGAAACAATACTTTTCACCCTCTTCACTCCAGCAGGGTAGGGCTGCTACTATAAACCTTGTTGGAGTGAAATTCTCTGAGCGGGGTGGCAGAGGCTAATGGGCCCAGAAATTTGTGATTAGTGGGCCCAGGTCTTAATTAATACAGTAATAATATTTAAATAAACCCCTGACAGCGCCAGAAATCTGGCACTGGAAGAGGTGCTTGGAGCCAGATGCCCAGCACGGATTGCATTAATCTGGCCGTGCTGAAATCCTCCGGTCTGCTGCGCTAATAAATTAGTGCAGCGGGATGGGAGGATCGTTCCCTTAATCTCTCCTACCTTCCAGCCTATAACAGACCTTCCCTGATGTTCTTTCACACCACCGCTGCCTCTTACCTCCCCCACTACCATCCCCGATTCTCCTGCCTCCGTACTTGCTCGAAACTGGTCACATTTTTGAATTTTTTGCCACTTTTTACAATCAACAATCTGAAACATTAACGGTTGCCCTCTTCACAGATGCTGCCAAACTCACTGAGTATTTCCAGGGTTTACTGTTTTCACTTCAGATTTCCAGCATCTGCTCCTCCAGTGTTCTGCTCCTCTATTAATCCTGTCGGTTTTTGTTGGAAAGGCCTAACCTCTACTTGGCAATGACCAACAGTAACATAATTAAAATCAGAAATTTGTATGTGCAGAAATCGCTCATTCAGATCCACACCCTATTATACAGAACTGCCAAGAATGGTTCTTCATAAAAAGCTAACGTCAACATTACAGGGAAGCAGCCAATAAATGGCATCATTAGAATCCTGAGACCAGGCCCTTAAAATGACACTAAGATAATACAGATTATATCCATTTCGACAAGTCATTGATAATCTTTGGTTGTTGATCTGGCAACTCCAACATTCTCCCAAGCCTGATAAACCTATGTGCTGGTAAATACAAGCTAAACAGCCTTATTGTTGAGATCACTATTGATACTTTTATTTATTAAAGGATTGAACATATTGCATTCTATATATATGGTTGTTCCCCTTTAAAAGCTAACCATTCTATTCATTTTGCTTGCCTTGAATACATTTTCTTCAGTTGTGTTATCACATTCTCTTTTAAATGTTATGATTAACTCAATTTGAATCATTATCTGTGGCAATCAAACCATGCTCCAACCGCCTGAGAAAAAAGTCCTTCCCCGCCCCTTTATGCTTCCCTACTGCTAATTTCAAATTAATCCTTCTTTAATGATGACTTAATAATCAATAGTATAGTTGCGTGGGGCTGGGTATTCTACCTTGCCTCCTGATCTTGTCAAAATCTCTCTACCAGCTACCAGATGGTCAGATAAAATGATGGAATACTCACTACTCACCTGAATTGATGAAGTAACAATAACTGCATTGACGCAGCACCTTAATGTAGAAAAAAATTCCCAGGATGATACACAGATGCATAATTAGACAAATATCATTACCAAACCAAAGCCATAGGTGACTAAACACGGTCAAAAAAACGGTTTGAAAGCAATTGGGATATGGTAAAATGGAGAGTTATAGTGCGGGAATCCCAGAGCTTGGAGCCCAGAGAGCTGAATGTAAAGGCACCAATGATAACGAGAAAGAATGGAGACGATGAGGCCAGAATTGGAGTATCGCAGAGTTCTCAGGTGGTTGTAGTGTTGAAGAAAATTAGAGTTACGAGATGTAAGGCCACAAAGGATGAGAATTTTAAACTGAAGGTATTGTGGGCACAGAATCAGAAAACACAAGTGATTGGTGAGCGGTATAGAACGTAGACAGCAGAATTTTAATTGAGACAAAGTTCATGAGAAACCGGAGGATGGAATAGTCCAATTCAGAGATGGCAAAGGTATGGAGGGAGAACTTCACCAGATGAAGCAAGAACAAGATGGCTAATGTTAGAGAGGCAGAAGTCAGCTGTCTTTGTGATGGCAAGAGTGTGAAACTGGAAGATCAACTGAGATTCCAAACAGTCTGATTCACTTTTCTGTACCTCTGAAAATTTACAATGTCTGTTAGCATGGGGACTAGGGAGGAAAGTTGTATGGTCACCAGTTTAGCAAGAATGGGGTCAACAGAGCAGGATTTGGGTCCCACAGACAAGATGAGCTTGGAAAAGGCATCAGGGGAACAACAAGATAATACAGAGAAAATGAGCTCAATGTTTGGGGATGGTTTAGCTGAGTGACAAGAGGTGCGTAATACAGACTACTTAAAGAAGAGCTTCAATCTTGGTGACAGAAAGTCAATAGGTTTGCCTATGTTGTTGGAAAAAAGGGTGAAGGTGCAGGAGAGAGGAGTTTAAGTAGAATCAAGAAGCTGGGATTTATCTTTACTCTCCAGAGTGATCCAGCAGTAGTGACTAGCTTTGATAGAGAAGGAGAAGGCCTAATAATTCTTGACATGGCTTAGTTAAATCTGATGGCTAAACTCAAGCGCAACCGCCATGCTCAAGTTTACAGTCCTTGGATTTAAGGAAGCAAAAGGTAGATGTCATACCAGATGATCAGAGTGAGAGAACTAAAGGCTTTATAATGGCATCGATGGCATAACAATGAGGGAATAGTTGAGCAAGGTGACAGCTGAGAAACGTTGTGGCAAATGAAGGTAACATGTTGACAGTTGGGAATTTGGAAGAGCAATTTTAAGTAACTGAGGACAAGAGTTTCTTTCCAAGGATGGATGCCAAGGTAAGTGAGGTTGAAAGCAGTGGGGAGGATGGGTGGTAAGCTATACAAAGGGAGTGTTCAAAGATGGCCTTATATTGAAGCCATTTGAGTACAGGCTGTGTGAAATGGCATTGTTAGAGATGACCACGAGTACGAGTAGGAGAGGTTAAGAGAGGACAGAAGAACAGTAAAATCAAAGTTGGAGAAGGCAAGATGAGTTGAAATAGAAATTAAAATCAGAGGATGAGGCAACGCTCAATGCAAAGGTTGAGGAATGAAAGTTAGGAGGATATCTGAATGTGAACCTCGGGCTGGGGTTTGAGGGGTTGCAGGGAATGAAGAATTTAAAGCAGATGTGAGAGGAGTTCAACAAAGTGAGATGATTGAAGGACAACAATATGCCAGAGGACCATGACGAAGAGAATAAGGCATAACTTGTGGAAAGGACCACAATTCAACCACAAAGATTTGGGCATGGCAGGTGGTAGGAAGTACAGCCAGGCAGGGGAAGCTTCATTAATGGGCAATGTTTAAACACCCATGAATCACATTTCTGTCAAAGCCTCAATGTCGATGCAATCATTCAGATAGGATTGTGAGTGGCATGGGCTCTATTCCCTAGTGGACAGACGTTCCACACACACCTGCAGTGATGGACAGAGAATGGGAGGGGAATTCCATAGCTAACATCACAGCCTGAGGAAAAAAAAATTGACTCTCAATCCTTTCAAAAATTTTAACACTTGCATCAGATCCTTTCAACATTTGTGCATCTGATTCTTTTTAAGTCTAGCTTGTCTGTATTCTCTCATCTCTCATTTAATCTGAAGTAAATTTATGATACATTCTTCCATGACACCAATTTTTTTCCACAATTGGATGCTTGAACTGCACATATGAATCCAAACGTGGCTTAACACATATTTTTCACAAATGTATCACCTCTTTGATTTTGCATTTAATGGATCAAAATATAAAGTCCAGAAAACCACTTGCAATTTTGAATACTTTTCCCACAAATTGTTGAAATTACATAGAATATCAAAGCAGGCATGGGAGAAAGAACAGACAGCATCACAGGATCATAGCAAAGACTCTTATGAAGGGTAAATATCCAAATAACGTTTCCATTCAAAAGACTAGCTTTGAGCCTTCACATCGTAAGGGTGGAATTTATTGACTGTGATTGTCCACTGCTTGGAGAACTGGTACAGACTCCACATCACTTCCCTCCAGGATGTGCGATGCATTTACAAGGTAATCGGCACTTACCTAGACAATGGCAAATGCCAGATTAATTCCGCTTTAAGGTAGAAATCCCAATCCTGAGAGCAACTGGCCAATCAGATGCTGGCAGTACTTCAGTACTAGCTGACTTAATAGGCAGAGGAATCTGTGATGGCTTCCCAGGCAAAGGTGAGTGTGGGCTGGGTGGATGAGAGGGTACATGTGAGGAGGAGGTCGAGGTGGTGTCAGAGGACAGAATCATGGTGACTTTCAGCAGTCCTCCTCCATTCCGATGCTGGATCCCTCGATTATCATCAGGGTGCCTGTGAATGAGGGACCCTTAGTCCTCTTGAAAACCCAATGAGGTTTGGGGCACTTCCCAGGATGGCGAGTTTTCACTTACTGCTGGTTGAATACCAGCAGCGGTGTTTTGAGACCCTTAATTAGTTACTTAAGGACATCAAGGACAAATTACACACCGCCACAAATCTTGAGACTTTGTTCATTGTGGCCGGGGACTTCAATCAGCCCAAGCTCAAGAGCATCCTATCAAGAAATCACCAACATGTCTACTGTTCCACCTGAAGCCCAAACATCCTAGACCACTACTACACAAATATCAAACATGCCTACCGCTCTATCGCTGGCCCACACTTTGGCAAATCAGACCGCAAGGCTGTGCTCCTGCTCCCAGCTTACAAGCAAAGACTGAAACAGGAGAATCCAGTAAAGAAAGTCATGCAGTGTTATCTGAGGAATCAGATGATCTCCTATGGGACTGCTTAGAGTCAGTAGACTGGTCAGTATTTAAAAACACTCCGACCAGCCTGAATGAGTGCACCACTACAGTAATTGACTTCATTAGTAAGCGTAGAAGACCATGTGTCAAAGAAGCAAATCGTGTTTCCCAACTGGAAACCACGGAGGAACAGGGATATCCACTGCTTGTTGAAGCCCAGGTCTGAAGTGTTCAAGTCAGGCGACCTTTATCTATACAAAAAAGCCAGATAGGATATTCAGAGATCTGTCAAAGATGCCAAAAGACAGTACTGGACCAAGCTAAAGAGCCAAGCTAACCACATGGACTCCTGCAAACCATGACAAGGTCTGCAAGTCATATTAGGCTACAAGATGAAGGCATGTAAAATTGCTGGCAACAATGCACCCACCCCTCCCTGATGAGCTCAATGCATTTTATGCCAGTTTTGAGCAAAAGGTCAATGAGAGCACATCCTCCACGCTGGAAGCCTCAGTCACCATTGCAGATGTCAGAGCAGCCTCCTCAAAGGTCAACCTGTGGAAAGTGACTAGCCTGGTTGGGGTACCCAGACGGCGCTCAGAGCTGGGGGTATTCGCAGACATCTTCAACCTCTCTTTACACCAATCTAATGTCCCCATCTGCTTCAAGATGACAACCATCATCCCAGTACCAAAGAAAAGCCCAGCAGCATGCCTTAACGACTATTGTCTGGTGGCTCTGACATCTATCCTCATGAAATGCTTCGAGAGGTTAATCATGGCATGAATCAATTCTGGCCTCCCGGATTGCCTGGATGTACTACAGTTCGCCTATTGCCGCAACAAATCCACAACCATGGATCCATGCCGTCTCCCTGGCCCTGCACTTAACCCTGGAACACTTAGATAACTAAGGCGCCTATGTCAGATCCCTACAGCTCAACCTTCAACACCATTATTCCTAAGAAATGCATCTCCAAATTCTGCGGCCAGGGGCTCAATTCCTCCCTCTGCGACCAGAACTCGAACTTCCTAACCCACAGACCGCAATCAGTAAGGATAGGCAACAACGCCTCTTCCAGGGTTATCCTCAACACCAGTGCCCCACAACGCTGTGGCCTCAGTCCCTCACTGTACTCTTTATACGCCAATGACTTTGTGGCCAAATTCCCCTCCAACTCAATTTTTCAAGTTTGCTGATTGTTTGAGATCTGACTCACTACTATGACGAGATGGAGTACAAGAAAGAGATAGAGAATCTGGTGAATCTGTGTGACAATAATCTCTCCCTCAATGTGAACAAAACGAAGGAGATAATCATTGCCTTCAGGAAGCACAGTGGAGAACACGTCCCTGTCTACATCAATGTAGACGAAGTAGAAATGGTTGAGAGCTTAAAGTTTTTAGGTGTCCAGATCATCAACAACTGTCCTGGTCCTTCTATGCTGACACTATAGTTAAGAAAGCCCAACAATGCCTCTATTTTCTCAGAAGACTAAGGAAATTTGGCATAACCGCTACAACTCTCACCAACTTTTATAGATGCACCATAGAAAGGACAGCTTGATATGACTCCTGCTCTGTACAAAACCACAAGAAACTACAAAGGGTCATGAACAAAGCCCAGTCCATCACGCAAACCAGCCTCCCATCCATTGACACTGCCTTGGAAAAGCCAGCAAAATTAAGGACCCCCGCACCCAAGACATACTTTTTTTCACTTATTCTACCAGGAAAAAGATACAAAAGTCTGAGGACATGCATCAACCAACTCAAGGACAGCTTTCTCCCTGCCACTATCAGACTTTTGAATGGACCGACTTCGTACTAAATTGATCTTTGTTTACACCCTAGCTATGACTATAACATTACAATCTGCACTGTCTCCTTTCCTTTCCTTCTTTATGTACAGTATGCTTTGTCTGTATAGCGTGCAAGAAACAATACTTTTCACTGCATACTAATACAGGTGACAACGATAAATCAAAGCAATTGGTCACCAGGCAGGAAAGATAAACCATATCCTTCTCGCCCGGAGCCTGGTCGGGCAGGGAGTGGGGAAGGCAGCAGGGACCCCACCTTACACCTCCTGCCAAATCAAATGGCTTTTGCCCCCAGTGATACCTTAAAAGAAAGAAACTGCATTTCTATAATGCCTGTCATAACCTCAATACATTATAATATGCTTTAGAGCCAGTGAAGAACTTCTTAAGTGTCCCAATCAGAGGCCGGACAGGATCTCAGCTTAATGCCTCATCAGAATGATGGCATTTCCAGAAATGCAGCACTCCTTCACTACTGTACTGCACGTATCAGCCTGGATTAGAAGCTCAAGTCTTTCGGAGTGGAATTTGAACATATGACATTCTGACTCAGATGCGAGTGTTGCCACTGAGCTACAAATGACATGTATCACAGTATTTTCTACATAGCAGCACTCTTCAAAAAGGACAAAAAGTCACGTTATCACATTAATTATCCTTGAACTTTATCCTTGAACTAAAATCTCAGTTTATTGAGCACCTACCCAAGTACCTGGTACTTAACTGGCTCTGTTTTTGCATCAAAGCATCTTAACTGAATCGAAACGTTACCAGAGGGCAAGAACAAACACACAATGAAACCACATAAACATAAGAACCATGACCAAGAGTAGATAATTCAACCCCACAAGCCTGCTCCGCCACTCAACAGGATCATGACTGATCTCATCTCAGTCTCATCGTCACCTTCCTGCCTGTTCCCCATTATCCTCCATCCTTCTATTAATTAAAAACCTATCTTTCCACTCCTTAAATCTGTTTAGTGTTCCTGTGTCCACTGCATTCTGGGGTAGAGAATTCCACAGATTCATGACCGTTTGAGTGAAGTAATTTTTCCTCATTTCAGTTTTAAATCTGCCACCCCTTAGCCTAAAAGTAGGGCCTCTCCTAGAATGTCCAATAAGGGGAAACATCTGGTCTACATCTACTCTGTCAAACACCTTTAGCAACTTACATATCTCAATTAGATCTTCTCTCATTTTTTAAATTCCAGTGAATATAGACCTAACCTACTGTAGTAAACCTTCTCTGGATCACCTTGAATGTGTTTATGTCCTTCCTCAAGTAAGGGGACAAAAACAGTACTCCAGTTGCAGTCTCACCAATGCCCTATACACTTCCAACAGCACTTACCTACTTTTATATACTAAGATTTAATGTGCCTTCCTTATTACAGGCTGCACTCGTAAGCTATTTTTTTGCAATTTGTGCACAAAGACATCCAAATCCCTCTGCACCACAGCATTTTGAAGTGTCTTTCCATTTAGATAATAAGTTACCTTATTAGACAACTTCTCACTCATACACGTTAAATTCCATCTGACAAATATGATCCACTCACCTATCCATTTTTAAATACCTTATTTCCTCATTGCAACATGCTTTCCCATGTATTTTAGCATTGTCTGCAAATTTGGCTATAGTATATTCTATCCCTGCATCCAAGCCATTAATGTAGATTGTAAATAGTTGGGGCCTGAGGACCTAACCCTGTGGCACATCACTAGCTACAGCTTGCCAACCAGAAAAAGACACATTTATTTCCACACTCTGCTTTCTGTTGGTTACCCAATCCTCTATCCAAGTTAATACATTACCCCCATCATGTAGGATCTTACGTTGCATGCTAACCTTTCATGCAGCACCTTCTCATACGCCTTCTGGAATTCCCAATACAATAATACATCTAAACAACCCAAATCATGTGATTTGCTTGTTCCAAAGAACGCCAGCAAATTTGAAAACACAATTCACACTTCATAAAACCATGTTGACTCTAATGGACTGCATTTTGACTTTTCAAATGTCCCGTTATTGCTTCCTTAAGAATGGGTTCCAAAACTTTCCCAACAACAGATATTAAACTAACTGGCCTAAAGTTCCCTACTTTCTGCCTTTCTCCCTTTTTGAACAGGAGCCTTTACATTAGTCTTTTTCCAATCCACTGGAACCTTTCTAGAATCCATGAAATTTTGAAAACTATAACCGATGCCTCCACCGTCTGTTTCTTTTAAGATCCTAGAATATAGGCCATCAGGCTCTGGGAACCTGTCTGCCTATAATCCTACCTTTACTCTAGTGATAGCGATTGTTTTACATTCCTCCTTTTAAACAATGTCTGCATTACCCTGTTACTGTTGAGATCATTCTAGTGTCCTCCACCATGAAAACTAAGGCAAAATATTGGTTTAGTATATCTGCAATTTCTATGTTCCCCACTTCTATCTCCCAGTCTTGTCCTCTGTTCCTTTTTAAATACTTATGGAATCTTTTGCTATCTATTTTTATAGTTTGAGCTAGATTTCTTTCATAACTTACCTATGCTCTTTTTATTACTTCTTCAATAAACATCTGATCGTCTTAAAAGTTTTCCAATCCTCCAACTTATCAGTGATGTCTGCAATATGGTATGCCTTAGTTTTTGCCTGTATGTTATCTTTCACCTCCTTGCTTAGCCATGGATACATTTTCTCCCTCTTACAATCCTTCTACCTTTCTGGAATATATTTCAGTTGGGAGCAACTGAATATCTTCTTAAATACTACCACTGTTCATCAACTGTTCTACCTTTTGGTCTCTCTATGTAGTCCACTCAGGCCAATTCTGTCCTCATGCTTTAGTTTAACATCAGAACACTAACATGGGACTCATGTTTACTACCCTCAAATTGAATTTTAAATTCAAGCATGCCGTGATCATTCTTCCCAAGAAGATCTTTTCCTACAAGATTAATTAATTCCATTTCATTACACCATACTAAATCCTAAATGGCTAGCCCGCTTGCTGATTGTTTCCTGGACCAATCTCGAATACTCTATGAACTCTCCCTCAAGGCTACCCTTAAGAGTTTGGTATTTTCAGTCTATGAGCATATTAAAATCATGCATAATTATTGTCATACCTTGCTTATAAGCCTTCAGTATTTCCTGGTTTATATTGTGTCCTATTGTAGAATTACTATTAGGAGACCATCAGGGACTTCTTTCCCATTGCTGTTTCTCATTTCTACCCAACTGATTCTACATCTTGATCTCCAGTGCCGAGACCCTTTCTCAATACAGCACTGATCCCTTCCTTTACTAACAAAGCTACACCACCAACTTTTCCTTTCTGTCTATCCTTCTGAAACACAGAAACATAGGAGAAGAAAGCCATTCAGCCCTTCAAGATTGCTCAATCATTCATCATAGCTAATCATCCAAGTCAATTGTTTGTTCCACTTTCCCAGCATAACCTTTGATTATTTTAACCTCAAGAGCTATATGTAACTCCTTCTTGAAAATACACAATATTTTGTCCCAACTGCTTTCTGTTGTAAAGGATTTCACAAACTCACTACTCTCTGGGTGAAGACATTTCTCCTCATCTTAGTCCTATACTGTTTACTCCGTGTCCTTAGACTGTGACTCCTGGTTCTAGACTTCCTGACATTGGGAACATCCTTCTTGACATTTACGCTGTCTAGTCCTGTTAGAATTTTATAGGATCCTATGAGATTCCCCCTTCATTCTTCTGAACTCTAGTGAATATAACCCTAACCAATTCAACCTCTCCTCATACATCGGTCTTGTCATCCCACAAGTCAGTCTGGATAAGGAGGCCAAAACTGCTCACAGTATTCAAGATGTGGTCTCACCAAGGCTCTGCATAAATGCAGCAAGACATCCCTGTTCCTGTACTTGAATCCTCTTGCCACGAAGTCCAACATATCATCTGCTGTGCCTACGTGCTTACCTTCAGCGGCTAGTGTAGAAGGACACCCAGTTTTCACTGTACATTCCCTCTCTTAATTTATAGCCATTCTGAAAATAATCTCCCTTCCTGTATTTACTACCAAAGTGGATAACCTTTTATTTATCCGCATTATACTGCATCTGCCATACATGTGCCCATTCATTCAGTTTGTCCAAATCACGCTAAGCATCTTTGCATCCTCCTCATAGTTCACATTCCTGCCCAGCTATGCGTCATAAAACACTGAGTATCCTTGGATATTCAACTTCCAGACCTGGTCTCGTTATAACCATGTTTCAGCAATTGCCACCGAATCAAACCCTGTTGGCTCTATTTACACTTTTAACTCATTAATTTTATTCCAAATGCTATGTACATTCAGATACAAAGCGTTTAAGTTTGTCCCATTATTAATTTTTGCTATTCTTGTACGATTCCTTGGTGTAATATGACATTCACACACTCTGTAATTCCTTTCATTATCTGGTAACAATTAGCCTCATCATTAACCTGCACTCCTTCCTTCTCTTTATACTTTGATTTTCTAAATCTCCATGCAACTGAACTCCACTTTAGTTTAAAGCCCTAGTTATTCTATTTGCCAGAACGCGAGTCCAGCATGATTCAAGTGGGGCCCGCCCCAACCAAACAGTTCCCTCTTTCTCCAGTATCCCATGACCTCCAACCTATCTCTCCTACACCAATGTTTGAGCCACACAATTACCTCCTTAATCTATTGATCCTATGCCAATTAGCATGCGACTTGGGTAGTAATCAGGAAATTATTTGTGGTTATCCTTTTTAATTCAGCACCTGGTTGCTCATGTTTCCTCTGAAGAATCCCTTTCCTCATTCTGTCTACATTGTTGGTACCTACATGGGTCACAGCAACTGGATCTTTCCCATCACACCCCAAATCCCGCTGCAGCCCAGATGAGATATCCTTAACCTTTAAGGATATGCCCTTAATTAGATGAGTACATTAATGAATTGATACAAGTATGGGAGGTGGGATTGATAGTAATAATAAATTCTAAACATCATTTTTAAACTTACCATCCAAAGCAGAAAATAGCAAGATATATTCCAATCATTGTAATGACCAGATGACGTACAATAGCACCAGCTCTATTGGGAGTAAGGTAGAGGCGAAACCAGAAGGCAGCAAATAGGGCAAACAACTGACACACTGCAAAATTCACCTGCAAAACAAAACAAAAAGCAGCCTGAACCAATGGTGGCCAGATTTTAATTCAAGACACATCTACAGTTGCAACACTGTCTGCTCAGTAACTCAGCTCATAAGCAGAGACTGCTGGAAATCTACGTTTGAAATCAATGATGCAAGCTCAGCAGAGGTCAACAGCTAACAGTTTCATATTTCCTGATCAAACAATCCCAGATAATAATTCACCACATAGCGCTGGCTTTTCACACCTAGGTATGATTCATGGGTTAAGTGGGATACAAGAGTCATCTCCCAGCTAGTTAACAGCTCAGATCAGCCTGACACCAGAAAAAGACATGAAGCAGTGCTGCAGGATGAAATAGAAGCTACAACGTTCTCTTGCATATAAACACATGTGCAGTGTGTGATTGTACATCATATCCACAGGTTCAAACAGAGATCAAGATTCAAACATTTTAATATCTTTAAACAATTTCTGCGATTATAAACCAGTAATTTATCTTTTGTTTCAAATGTGATTTATATTAGATTATTTACAGAATCATTCTGATTATGTCTCAGGGAAGAAGTTGTGGCCTTTAGACTTTATTATTTATCAGTTTTAGATCAAAGGAGAAAAATGTTTCACTGCACTTTTAATTAAATCATCTTACCAAGATCTGTGTTCAAACATTCATCATCAGTACTCTTCAATACTTCTTTTCCAAATTGTGTGTTCTGGCATCTACAGTACTGATGACACTTAGAATAAGCCAAAGTCATGAATCCCACTTTGGTTAAGGAAAAGGACTTTTGCAGAACAGTCATCTCCCATTATCGCAAGAATAAAGCTCATCTTGTATGAACTGACCTTCATGGATGTTGCTCACAAACAAATATTTTTAGAAATCTCTCCCATTCTTAATTTTGTTTTCTTCTCCCCCTCCTCTCTGACTGCATTCTCTGTGTCTCCTTCTAATTATCCCTCTCTGATCAAGTCTTTTTCTCTGGCTGCTGTTAGAACATAGAACATAGAACATTACAGCGCAGAACAGGCCCTTCGGCCCACGATGTTGCGCCGACCAGTTACAAAAACAATGACCCACTAGCCTATACCAATCCCTTTTCGTCCATAAACCTATCCAGAGATCTCTTAAACGCCCCCAAACTAGACGCATTTACAACTGCAGCAGGCAGGGCATTCCAATCCCTCACCACCCGCTGGGTAAAGAACCTACCCCTGACATCCGTCCTGTAGCTACCCCCCCTTAATTTAAAGCCATGCCCCCTCGTGCTAGCTTTCTCCATCCGAGGAAAAAGGCTATCACTATCCACCCTATCTAAACCTCTAATCATCTTATATGTTTCAATAAGATCCCCTCTTAGCCGCCTTCTTTCCAACGAAAACAACCCTAGATCCCTCAGTCTCTCCTCATAGGACCTCCCCACCATACCAGGCAACATCCTAGTAAACCTCCTCTGCACCCTCTCCAACGCCTCCACATCCTTCTTGTAATGCGGGGACCAGAACTGCACACAGTACTCCAAGTGCGGCCGCACTAGAGTAGTGTACAGTTGCAACATTACACTGCGACTCCTAAATTCAATCCCCCTACCAATAAACGCCAAGACACCGTACGCCTTCTTGACAACCTTATCTACTTGATTCCCAACTTTCAGGGATCTACGTACACACACACCTAGATCCCTCTGTTCATCCACACTATTCAAAGTCCTCCCGTTAGCCCTACACTCGACACATCTGTTGCTCCTACCAAAGTGAATTACCTCACACTTCTCCGCATTAAATTCCATCCGCCACCTCTCGGCCCAGCTCTGCAACCTATCTAAGTCTCCCTGCAGACTATGACACCCTTCCTCACAATCTACCACACCTCCAACTTTGGTGTCATCAGCAAATTTACTAATCCACCCAACTATACCCTCATCCAGATCATTAATAAAAATTACAAACAACAGTGGCCCCAAAACAGATCCCTGAGGCACACCACTCGTAACTGCACTCCATGATGAATGTTTACCATCCACCACCACCCTCTGTCTCCTATCTGATAGCCAATTCCTGATCCAACTTCCTAGATTACCCACAATCCCATACATCTGCATTTTCTGCAGAAGCCTACCATGGTGAACCTTATCGAACGCCTTACTAAAATCCATGTATACCACGTCAACTGCCTTACCCCCATCCACCTCTTTGGTCACCTTCTCAAAAAACTCAATAAGGTTAGTAAGGCACGACCTACCCGCTACAAAACCATGCTGACTATTTCTAATCAATTCATTACACTCCAAATAACTATAAATCCTATCCCTAATAATTTTTTCTAAAACCTTGCCCACAACAGAAGTAAGACTCACCGGTCTATAATTCCCGGCAAAGTCTCTGTTCCCCTTCTTAAACAATGGGACAACATTCGCTATCCTCCAATCCTCCGGGACTACACCAGAGACCAATGACGACCTGAAGATCTGAGCCAGAGGCTCTGCAATCACCTCTCTAGCCTCCCAGAGAATCCTAGGGTAGATCCCATCCCATGTTTTCTGCAGGACAATCACTGGGCTGGGCAGACATTTTTTAAATTCACTCTTGAGATGTGGATTTTTCTAACAAGCCGTCCCTAATTGCCTTTAAGAAGTTGGTGTTGAGCCTACTTCTTGAACTGCTGCAGTCTGTGTGGTGAAGATGTTCTTAAAGTGCTTCTGAGTAGGGAGTTCCAGGAGCTTGATCTAGTGACAACGGAGGAAAGGAAAACATGTCCATATCCAAATCCAAAAAAGAGGGTATGGATTTGGGAGGTGCTATTGAAGAAACCTTGGAATTGATGTTGTGAATCCTACAGTATAGAGTATGCGCAGCATCTCATTTTGAAAGGTATATTCAAAGATAGTAGATGGCAGTGTATGAGGAAACATCTGATATATATGAAAAGATTAGAAAGTTCGTGATTTTTTAAAATGTAATTCACTGGTTATAAATTTGATTTTTAAGAGAACATTGTCAGGTCGTTGTAAAGTATGAAATTTGTTTGTTAAATTGTTTTTGAAATCATACTACAAAAGAGAGCTCAAGGATTTGTTTGGATTAGAGTTTGGCAATTTTGCGGAGTATTACTCGAGAATCAAAGTATCTCAACCGATTAGCAAACAGCATTATCACCTGGAAGCAGCTGCCCACAATCCTTTGATTCCCTGTAATCTTGCGTAGTCAGCTCATAATCTGTTTAAGAAGTTTCTGTGATTACAATGTTAAAAGCTGAGTGTTTTTTAAGTTTTTTTTAATAAATAAGCTGTGCCTGAATCACCTGACTTGAGAGTCACTGTGCGAAGCAGGTGAATTGGTGCTTCTTAGAAACACCAGTTAGAACTCTTTAGGGATTGCAACTGACTGGACTAATGGGACTAGACCAAACTCAGAAACCTCTGTATGCTAAATACCAGAGGGCGTGGCAAACCGATAGCACAAACTGTTCAAAGTTAAGTGTGTTATACATATTGGTCTTGGCAATTGAAATGTGAATGCTATATCACACGATCACTGCAATCAGCAATTGTTCCATTCGCAGACAAACAATTAGTTAAATAAATTGATCCTTTAGGTCATATAATAGGAGAAAGTAGCTACAACTGGGCATGACATTATCTAGCATATCATTAGTGGCTTTATCCCTTTCTCATTTCTGTGTTTACAGAATGTTTTATTATTTTTACATTCTTTTAAGACTTCCTTTCTTAATTCACAATTGTTTTCCGACTTCTTTGCTATACTCTTCATACACCCTTTTGTTCCCCTTGCAAGTAAACAGCAACTATTTACACTACTAGTACCAATTAAAAGGTAAGAATAACTAATGCATTAATTTTAGTGTATTGTGCTAATAAAATGACAATGGCAAACTCCAACTATATTAATTATAGAAAAACAGTATCATGTTTGTACGAAGCATAATGCAACAACCATTCAAAACTTCAGCAGAAATATCTACTGCATTCTGAAACAGTAATATATCTCTATTAGAAGAGGCATGTACTTTCTCTAAGTTGTTATTGGCTAGCTGAAACAGAAAAGAAAAAAGGAAAATGCCCAAACTTTGAAATAAAAATGCAGAAGTAAAAGAGTAAGGCAACCCGTTTCAAATAAAACCTAACTTTTAAAATACAGAATCAAAGAGTGAAATTCACACTTCTGGGGAAGAAGTTCCATGGCGGGGAGGGGGAGTGTTGCCCACTGAGGAGGCAGGCATGGAGACACTCCAAATTTTCTGACCCTGATCTCATTAATTACTCAACCGGGTGTTTGCATCATATTCCATGGTGGGACAGGCCTGATGATTCAAAGATCGCAGTCATATCTGGGCACAATGCTGAACTGACTCACTATTGAAGAAGGTGGACCCCCTGTAAATTAAAATGGATCTCTGGATTGGAAAGTGGACCCCCTACAGGACACTGAAATTGGAAGGTCAACCTGTGGTTCCCCCACCCCACCTACTGCTATGCTGTTCTAGGATCCAGGATTGCTGCTGTCAGCCTCCATCCTGAACTCCAGAGGCAGCTCCAGGCATTGGTCAGGTGACTCTCAACATTTGCACAGTTGTTCCAGACGTATGGCATGTTTTCCCACTGGCACCATGGAGAAGGTCAGGCTTTCTTCTATATTCTAATAGCGGGATGCAAATGACTTTCATGCCTACCTCCAATAGGTTTCCCAATCTGCCATGGCGGGCACAAGCTGAAGATTCACACTTCAGCCCTTCGAGCCTGCTCAGCCATTCATTAAGATCATGGATGATCATCAAATATAATATCCTGAACCCCTCTCCCACATCCCCCCCCTATATCTCTTTAGCCGCAAGAGCTATATCTAATTTTGTTTTGAAATCAGACAACATTTTGGGCTCAAGTACTTTCTGTGGAAGTAAATTCCACACATGCACCACTCTCTGAGTGAAGAAATTTCTCCTCATCTCAGTTCTAAAAGGTTTATTCCCTATCCTCAAACTATGATCCCTAGTTCTGGAATCTCCCACGACTGGGAACGTTCTTTCTGACTCTACCCTGTCTATCCCTGTTAGAATTATATAAGTTTCAATAAGATTCCCTCTGACTCTTCTAAACTCCAGTGAACATAATCCTAACTGACTTAGTCTCTCCTCATATGACAGACCTGCCATCCCAGAAACCCGCCTTCATTGTCGTCAGCTCAGGGCACCAAATCTGCACCCAAAGGGTTATGGGGAGAGGGCGGGAAAATGGAACTGAGCCATGACAGATCAGCCATGATCTTACTGAATGGCGGGGCAGGCTCGAAGGGCTAGATGGCCTACTCCTGCTCCTATTTCTTATGTTCTTATGTTAAATCGTTCCTCAGATCAGGGCACCAAATCTGTAGCCAATACTCCAGCTATGGCCTTACCAATGCCCTATACAATTGCATTAAAACATCCCTATTCATGTACTCAAATTCTCTCGCTATGAAAGCCAAAATACCATTAGCCTTTTTTACTGCCTGCTGTACTTTGCGCTTACTTTCAGAGACTGATGCACGAGGACACCAAAGTCTAACTGAGTATTGACCTCTCTTAGTTTACATTGATTCAAGTAAAATCTGTCTTCCTATTATTACTGAAGTGGATAACTTAATTTATCCACATTATGCTGCATCTGCCATGCATACACCCACACACACTGTCCAAATCACACTGAAGCATCTCTGCATCCACCTCACAGTTCACCCTGTTACCCACCAGGTAAGGCAAGGGCCCATAATTACAGGATATCACTGCCGCTGAACTCTTATCCCTTTCATCGCTCATTTACAGACAGTCTCAGGACTCACTTCTGAATCAACAGAAAGTAGCAGTTTTCATAGAACAGGAGGAAGTCTCAAATAACATAGACCTTATGTCCACTCCAGTTACTACATGACTGGCTAATTCACTAATTTTGGTTTCCTCCCCATTTTCTTTGACCATTTGAAAGGCAAACAGCAACATGAAAATACAAATGCTGTGCTTAATCTCATCTCCTTCCCCCATCAGTTTATATAATGAATAACCAGCTCTACTCGAAGGACTAAAATGAGCATCTTTATCTTGGTTTGTAATATCTGAGGAAATGTCTGAATTTTAAAGCAAAATATCCTACAGACCTCATTCTAAATGGATTTATTGATTTAACTGTCAAAATGGAGGAGGGTGGAGAAAAATAGCTATTTGTTATTCACAGCCTCACTTCAACTAGTTATGAGGTTAAATGTAGAAACCGCATCATTTTGCTGAAAGATGATCAAATGAAAACATGAAAAACATTGTTCACAATATCACACTCTGCAACTGCAATCAACTCAACATGACATAGATGCAGCAGAGATCTAGGACAAAAGTTTCATTCCTTCAATGCGTGTGACAGGAAATTCTCCTCTCCTAGGGATTTCCTATCCAGAGTGTCCCAGGACTTTTACCCATCAATGCATAAACCAGCTTCTCAACGCAACATGCTGCACAATTCTTTATGCATCACTATGGAAAATACAAGGAAATATATCCTTGATCAAAGATTTGGAATAAGAATCACAACAGCTCAGGAAGGAGAAAAATACACTGACCATATTCTATGAAATATAGAACGGACTAGTGGAAATTGAAAGAAACAAGTACCAGCTGTCCTCTGGGAATGGTAAAACATGAGTTGCCATCCACACAAACTACAAAGGTTGTAGTGTGCCAATAATCTTTCTTCCCACGGACAATCCCACAATGGAACAAGCTGGCAAAGGAAATAGTCACAACCCCATCACTTGAAATCTTCAAGACTCATCTTTAGATAATTTTCATTTCAGCAGATTATGCCTGGTTTAGTTTGAGCCAGCCATATACACATTGATGGAACACAGATATCAATCTATAGTGCAGACACAACTAAAGCAGAAGCAGATTCATAACTGCTGCTCTGTGAACGTAATTCATCAACTGAACTACATTCATTTTAGTTTTGTTCAACAAAAGAGAAAACATGTTGAATTCAAAATAATGTTTCAAAAACTTTTAAAAAGCAGCCAAGCCTATCTTATATCTGCAAATTCATGCACCAGCAATTGCAAAAAGCTATGCAATTGAGAGAGGTGAAAAAAATAAAGCTTTTGAAAACAAAACACAAATTCTAGTATTGTTGCTTGGAAAGTAGCATACTAGAACATTTGTCAGTATGAAGGATTCTGAATGTGAGTAAGACAGGAACTTGAGTCTAGGGTATATTAGAAAATATTACCATTTAAGAGTTTCCTTTCTTTTATTTTCATAGTTAAGTTCCTTATTTGTTGTGTCCTTCTTTTAAAAAAAGGACACATTTGTTGTTTTTAAATGGTTGACTATACTGTGGGAACACAACATCTCCTCAGCAAGTATTTTAGGGAAAAGGCATTCTTGTTTCTTCCACTCTCCTTGTATTTCCTTTCAGTTTTGGTTTCTGTCCTGTCCATACCACAGGCAGCTATGGCAAACGTCACTGAAGTCTTTCCACAAGTCTTAATGACTTTTTCTCATAGATGACCCATTTACCCTTTGCCATACTCCATCTCATGCATGACTCTCACTTGGTTCCACTCCTACCTGTTCCAATGTAGGCAACACATCTGCTATGACATCCCTCCCACTGATTGATCTTTGAATGCCCTCCATCTTTGGCTTGCTATTTTTCTTTATTGTGATAAAAATCCTGAAGAATCGTCTTTGTGTAGTGTTAAAAATCAAGGCAGACTCTCCAGAGCAGGATGAGAGTGCTGCTTAGCTGGAAATGCCATTTTTCAGGTGAAACCAAGGCCCCATCTGCCTTCTCTCATGAATGTAAAAGATCCCATGACACTATTTCAAGAGCAGGGGAGTTTTACCAGTGTCCCAGTCAATATTCATTCCTTAATAGACATAAGTTCATATTCTGTGGCAGTCTTCTGTCTCATAAGACAATGGTGTGTTTTGGTAGTCAACTCTGCGTTAAGCATCACATGCTATGGCACAGAGCTGCGCTCTGACATGGCAGACTCTGCTGCTTTTTCTGAAAAGGTGGTGTACAATTCTCCCGTCTCTCTGGACCGTATTCCTGGCCATCAGGGATGATCTCCCAGATCTCAGTGTCAGCGACCACTATTTTTTAATCTTGCTTGCAGATATTCTCGTAGCAGAGGTAAGGACACCCAGGAGGTTATGGTCCAGTGGCCAGTTAACCATACAGGTCTTGGGCTAAATAATTGTCCTTCGGCCAATGCTCACACTCCAGGGCTCCTGAGAAGGTGATCTAGGCCTGCCAAAGAGAAACAGTAGTCTACTTTGTATACAGGATTTTTCTTGCAGCTGCTGAACAAAGATGATCATGTCAATTGTAGATCTTCCAGCTCTGAAAACACACTGGCATTTGGGAAAAATACATTCAGTCAGGATTTGCAGTCTGAGAAGGGCAACATTTGGAAATACTTTTCCCATGCTCAGCAGGGAGATGCTTCCACAGTTCTTGCAGCTCTTGGCAGTTTCCCTTGTTCTTGTACAGGGTCACAATTTTGCATCATGCTTATCCTGGGGCACTGGCCCTCCTCCCAGCAGAGACAGAGAAGTTTATACAAATAATAAAGGATAGCTCATTTCCCTTGTTTGATAAGTTCAGGTGGCAAAGTTTCAGCATCTGGAGCCCTGCCCACAGCTAGAAAATCAATAGCATTGCTAAGATCCTCCACTGTGAGTGTGCTATCCAGTTCTTTCATAAGGTAGGTTTTTTACAGTATCTAGTGCCTCCTCAGTGACAGTGCTCTGCCCAATGTACAACTCAAGGTGACGTTCAATCCATTTTTCTAACTGTTTAGTACAGTGATGAATTCCCCTGCCTTTATCTTCAACAGAAATATTTTCCTTGCTGATGAACCTATAAACTTTTTAATCCCTTCATACAGATTCCTAGTTTTCCTTTATTGAAGAACATCTGGATAGTCTGGAAAAGTTGCAGAATAGCCACTGGCGCAGTTCCTAGGGGTCTACTAGCCTTCACTTCAAGCAACTCTTAACACATTCACAATCTTCTTGTAATTCCGATTTCTTTTGTAATTAATGAGAATGGACCACTTCGATCATAGATTCCATCACAGTGATGCGCATGTCAAACCAATCAGAATGTTTCATACATTGACAGTACCGTAGATGGCAATATGTGCTTTATTTTGTGTTTGAACTCTGTGTGAGAATGTTGGAGAATACCTGTTCAATTGTGTAATCCTACCTGGGTAGGTAGCATTGCTGAGGTTGATACAAGGACAGCATTTCTGCTTTGAATGAAACAACCTTCAGGTGTTACATCCTAATCCTGGTGCACACCAGGGAGTGATCTATCATAGTCAGCGCTGTGGTACTGAGTATTGAAAATTCCATTCAGAGAGCCATTCTGGTGATGAGTAGATCCAACTGGTGTCAATGGGCTGTTTTTTGATGCCTCCAGGGCTCTTTGGGAAATAGCATGTTCTGAAAGAAGGTATTAATTACACAAGCTAATTACACAAAGCTCGGGATAGCAGCAAAGCTTAGGTATTCTCTCTCCATTCTCATTTATCTCTTCTAGATCATAGGGCCCGATTCTTGCAAAAAAAATTAAGTATGGATTGGCGAGAAAAAAGGTGTAATGACGATTGTTTTTTCAGTGGGAGTTCAGGCTCGAATCTCCCACACACTGTGCAACGCAGAGGTCATAATCCTGAATCTTATTAAAAGCTCAGGAGTGGGACCTATTCGTGCCGGAGGCTGACAGCTCTAGAACTCTGCACATGCACAGTGGTCCCGATCTGTCAGATGCAGTTTGCTGGCCAGCTCAATTGCAGGCCAGCCCAGGACCTCTGCACTACTGCCCGATCGCAGCCCGCAAAAGCATTCCCATGCCAGTCCTGACACCTCCACCCCCTGTTCCGTCCCGGAGCACTGCAATGACGATCCTCCCCGCCCCCGGGATGCAGACTGGCCCCAGCAGACCACTTTCCCCAGCCCACCCCGATCACTGGTCTCCATCCAGCCTTGACTAATCAAATCTGCAGAGTGGCAGCAAGATCCCAACCAATCACCCCAACAGGCCCCACCATTTGGCACTGCCTGATGTTTGGTGGGCAGAGCAAAGGTACCCTCTGGGATGGGCACTTTGCCCCTTGGGCAGTGCCAGGGGCACAGGCTGGCACTGCCAGGGTGCCCTGCCAAGCAGACACCACTCCCCACATCCCAACCACCTGGAGGGCCCCAATAGCCCCTCCCTTCACTTTGGCAGGGTCTCCCACTGGTGTCCTGAACGAGGGGAGCTACTCTAAACTCTGTCGGAGCGAAATACTGCTGGCGGGGTGGGAGATGCTACTGGGCCCAGAGAATTCTGTGCCAGGTCTCATAATGACATCTGAATAAGACTAAAACTAGATTAAAATCACTTACCTGTCTTCCTGCCGGTTTACAGCGCGGTCCCGGCTGCGCCTGCTCTCCGGCTGCAGGAGACGCGCATGCGTTGGGAACGTACGCCGAATCCTACGAAATGGCCTACATGCGATTTTCCCAACCTCACGTGCCAAAAAGCATGCGCATTGGGATGGGAGAATCAGATCCATAATTTCTGAGGCAGGAGGGCCATATCATAAGAGCCATACCCACTCTTGCATTGAAATCCCCCAGTAGATAACAATGTTCTGACATGCAGATTCTACTGATAGCACCGTCAAATTCATCATAGTACTGGTCTTTTGCCATTGGAGTACAGTGTTAGAGCATGAGCATATATGCTCATGAATGTAATTGGTCCTGTTTGAGTTGAGGGGTGGATGGAGAGAACAGGTGCATTTGTGGGCCTTAGTCTGGCTGGGTGTCCTTTCCGATCATCATCTGGGAAGAGAATCTTGTCATTATCAAATTGGTGTTTGTAGGAGTTTGTTTTGTGTTAATTGACTACCACATTTCCTGTGTTACAACTATGACTACATTAGTCAGTAGGCAAAGCCAGCTTCCAGCACAAGATTTTTAAAAACAACATCAAAGATTACAGAAATTTGATTTGTGTTGAATGCAATTTGCGCTTCAAATTCCTTGATCTTCTATGCTGATTTGGATAATTTTACGAAAGCCAGTTGTGATGATACCATGCCTTTAAGAAATGTATTTATATCATATTTTTTGTGAGGGGCATGTTTAAAACTCAGCTCTGGTTTACCTGGTGTCAATCTGTCTGTAATCCAGCCAGCTCCATGCTGAGAATGTAGGAGATTAATTGATCCTGAATAATGGGATGTTTGTTTTAATCTGAGCTAATACATTTTTGTTTTTTTCCAAGAGGTTTCAGAGTAGGGTTTGATTGGGTCGATTGACTAGAGACAGAGTCATGTGAGGGAGGGGGCAGGGGAGTTAAGCTTACATGGAAAAGCAGGCATTTTCTGCTTGGATTTGAAAGGAGCAAGAGATGTCTTTCTGTCTCTTTCTAGAGGCTGCAGTTTTGGAGCTGTCAGAAAACAGCTGTCTCTCTCCAGGGGTGTTCAAAGGCTCTAGGACTGTTAACAAGTAAAAAACACATAATCCTGTGTTGTTTGCTAACTGATTTTGAAGAGGAATATTTGGGCCTCATTGGAGTTATGTTTCAAATTATAATCATAACCATGACAAATCTTCTGGCAAAAATCAGAATGTGTACTTACGTACAAGTAATATTTTTGAGGGGTTGAAATTCTTATGCACCAGGACCAATGCAGCATGTGGCCCCCAATTAGGAGCACCTATGAATCCTAATCACTACAAGGCATTCTTGTGTTATGCTTTCAAGGTACATCCGTATTTGTCTTCGATTTCTTTGAATACTGTAGTTTAGTCAAATATTGTTTTGATAGTATTGATGACCATCAAGATCAGTGAAACTAACTACAGTGACAGAATTTTAAAAATTGATTCTCATGTAAGTAGAGGAGGATCACTGGGGCCATGTGTAAAAGGTGCAATTTGGTATTTGGACCTAATGGGGCAGAATTTCTGCAGCTTGTACTATGTCAGGAAACAAATCAGAAGCCCCAAGGTATATTATGAAGTTACACTAGACACCAACTACTTTTTTTATGTTAGTATTAATGTGAGGATAAGGTATTTCACTACAGGTGTGATTCTATTGACACATTAGGAAGCTTTTCAAACAAACTTTATTTAACAAAAGTTTAACTATAACGAAATTAATTAGCTTACATTTTACCAATTGAAATACTTAAACGTGACAAGATACAATTCTTCGCTGCTAATCTATATCTATTGGTTCCAATTTAAGCAATATTCCTATCCTTGCCGTTTCCCTGACCAACTCTCCCCCTCACCACTTCTGCTTCCCTGGCCGACTCTACCCCCACCCCACATACTTACTGCTTCCCCACCCGACACTCCCCTCTCGACCACTCTGCAGCCTTTGACACAGAACTACACCATTTACCTCCAACACTTCTCTAAGCTGTCATCCAATTTGGTGGGATTGTTAGCCAGAGAACTGTCATCACTGACTGCTCTTCCTAGTTCCACAGTTAATTCTGGCATCTTCCAAAGAGCTATCCATGTTTTCCTCCTATTTTTCATCCACATGCTATTTCTTGGTGACATCCCTCAACCAAAAGCACAACATTAGTTTTCACAAGTACGTTGGTGGAACCCAGCTCTACCTCATCAGCACCATTCTCAACCCTCCATGGTCTTTGAATTATCAGATTACATATCCAATATCCAGTTCTGAACAAGCAGAAATTTCCTTCAATTAAATATTGGGAAGAGTGAAGCCATCATTTCAGTCACTGTCACAAAGTTCTCTTCCGAGCTACCTACTCCATCTTTCTTTCTTAACAACTGTCAGAGGCTGAACCAAATTTCACAACCTCTGTGTCATCTTTAACCCCGAGGTAAGTTTCAACCACATTTCAATGCCGTCACTGGGAAGCCTATTTTCAGTTCTGTAAAACATCACCATCTCAGCCCCATCCTCAGTTCTTCTGTGACTGAAACTCTCACACAAGCCTTTGTTACCTCTAGACTTGACTATTTCTATTTTTATTCTTTCATGGGATGTAAACAAAGCCAGCATTTGTTGCCCATCCCTAATTGTAATTGGGATAGGTGGTGGTGAGATGCCTTCTTAAACCACTGCAGTTCATCTACTGTCCTTCAGCCAAAGTACTGTTAGGAAGGAAGTTCCAGTTTTTGACCCATAAGGAATGACAATGTAGTTCCAAGTCAGTCAGTCCTAACTAGCACAAAATGCTGTTCCCCCAACAACCCAGCTCGTACTTTAAATCCCTCCATATCCTGGTCCCTCCCTATCTCTGTAATTTCACCCAGTCCTAAAATCTTCCAAAACAACAGCGCTCCTTTAATACTAACTTCATGATCATCCTCAATTTTACCACGCCACTGTGTCTTTAACCTTTGAGGTCCTCAGTAAATTTCTCTGCTTCTCTATCTTGCTTTCCACTTTTAAAACACTCCATTACCAAATGTCACTGACGAAGCTTTTGGTCACTTACATAGACTCTCCTTTTGGGGCTGTGTCATATTTTATTTGACAATGCCTTTATAAAATGTCTTCAGATATTTTATTATGTTGAAAGCATTTTCATTGTTCTTTAATCTCCCACAGTCAACATTCTGAGGAACACCTCTTACCAGAAATTTAACTGCATCAGCCACATCAACACTGTGGCTGGAAGAAGAGATCAGAGGCTGGACATTCTGCAGTGTGTGACTCACCTCCGAAATCCCCATAGCCTTGCCACCATCTACAAGGTGCAAGTCAGGAGTGTGATGGGAATCCTTTCCATTTGTCTGGTCGAGAGCAGCTCCAATGAAACACAAAAGGCTCAGTGCCAATGAGGACAAAGCAGCCTGCTTGATTGGCATCCCATTAACCACCTTAAACATTCATTCCCTCCACCACTGACACACAAGCGACATTAACATGTACATCGCCAACCAGAACCTGGACCACCTCCAGCATGGGTTTTCAATATGGTGCTTGAAAGAACTGCCCTCTTGTGTTATAGAAGTTCCATTGACTCCTCTAACACAACTCCTCTAACATAACAATTAGCTATCAAATTAAACATATGCATTCATTATTTTTGTTTTAGTTAACGTGAAACTTGCTTCTGATGCTGAGCAAAAATTCTGACATGAGGTGACATGGTGGCCCAGTGGTTAGCACTGCTGCCTCACAGCACCAGGGACCCAGGTTCGATTCCAGGGCTAAAATTGTCCCTTGGTGTATAGATTAAGGGGATTAGTGGGGAAAAAATGTGGGATTATGGAGATAGGCCCTAAGTAAAATGTGCTATTGGAGATTTGGTGCAGATTGGCCTCCTTCTGCACTGTAGGAATTCTATAATATTTTCAAAAAGCACAAATGCATATCATGCTCGATGTTCACCCAGATACAGTAATGCTGAAATTAGACTGTCATCTTCCTTGATAGAGTTATATTAAATTAAGCAGATTGTGACTTTACCAACTTCAATGGCAGTGAGATTGAAAACAACAGAATGAGTGAGACCCAACGACGCTAATACCTGCTCCAGTTCTCACTTTTTGCCTATTAGTAACAAATCAAGCAGAATACGCCCACTCAAACTGGGTGCAGTTTCCTTATCAACATGACAGACTGTTCAAGTGATGGTTTCTAGTCCCTTGTGTGGGTATAGTGACTGAAGTGATATTGCACTGAAAGATAAAACTCTCTGGACAGAATTTTCCATCCATTCTCACTATTGGGATCTTCCAGTCCCACCAAAGACGAATCACCACTATGGGTTTCCCAGCAGTGGGGAAGGCATAGAATGGGAAACCCCATTGACAGTGACGGGATCTGAAGATCCCACTGTATGCCGTGGGGCACACAGAAAATCCTGCTCCTAGCCTTGGATACTGTAACAGTTGGGGATCAGGTTTAATTTGTTCATGCAATGGAGATATGAAGCCACTGGCACAACTTGTTCAGGATCCCTAAGGGATTGCAGGCCCCAGTTGAAATGAGTTAATCTGTAAGATTGACAAGAAGCATCATCGACAACAATTCTCAAACCTGCAGTTTTTACAACGACAAGGCAGCACAGATATGGTGACACCATCATGTCCTAAGTTCCCCTTCAGGTTACATACCATTTGTCTTGGAATTATATCACCTTTCCATAATCATTTTTGGGTTGAAATCGTGAAATTTTCAATCTAACAACTTCATGGAACATCTTCACCACATAGACCACTGCAATTCCAGCAATCCCAACGCCACTTACTCCAGAGCAAGTGATAGTGGGGCAAAAAAATACTGTCCTTGCCAGCGACGCCCACATCCCATGAATGAATTAAAACGACATGTCAATCTTCAATGTGGGACAACCTTACTGGAGCCATGCGTACTCTCTCAAGATTACATCAATAAAAAAAAAACTAAAGTGCTGAAGCTAAAATCAAAATATTGCAGGTGCTGGAACCTGAAACAAAAATAGAAAATGCTGGAAAATGTCAGCAGGTCTGATAGCATCTGTGACATTGCTGGAGGGTCAGCAGCGACAAGCCGGAGGGCTGGAGGGTCAGCAGCGACAAGCCGGAGGGCTGGAGGGTCAGCAGCGACAAGCGGGAGGGCTGGAGGGTCGGAGGGTCAGCAGCGACAAGCCGGAGGATCAGCAATGACAAGCTGGAGGATCAGGAATGACAAGCTGGAGGGCTGGAGGATCAGGAATGACAAGCTGGAGGGCTGGAGGATCAGGAATGACAAGCTGGAGGGCTGGAGGGTCAGCAATGACAAGCTGGAGAGCCAGCAACGACAAGCTGGCGGGTTACCGACAAGCTGGAGGGTCAGCAACAACAAGCTGGAGGGTCAGCAATGACAAGTTGGAGGATCAGGGTTGGTGGTGGACGAAGGGTTTTCCTTACCTGGTCCAGCGGCACATTGAAGTGCACACTGAGTGGGTGCAACAACCTGGAGCCAGTAGTTCTGAATGGGATGCTTGGCGATTCTGCCATCCTTCATGATTGTGGCGGTGCCGCCGTGCTGGTGAAGGATCGGGGCAACCGCGGCACCAACTGGACCTGCCGACCGCGCTCGAGCCGCCCACCCCGCGCGCTCACTGACAACCGCTCCCCCTGCCGTCTGCGCGTGCGCCTCACACCCGCGCCCCCGCAGCCCCGCCCAGATAGGGCCGCTCCGACCTCCCATTGGCTGTACCGCCGCCAGGTGGGCGGATTCCCGGGGGCGGTCCGCCCCCCCGCGATTGGCCGGCGGAGCTGTCACTCAGCGAGGTTGGCGCGAGGGGTGGGCCCGGTCTGGGGCGGCTCTCGGTGTCAGTTGGAAGAAACAAAGTTGTTCGGAGCCGGTGGTGGAGAGATGGGCTTGAGCCGCGGCTTAATTCCCAAATAACACACTCTCTAGCATGAAGGTCCGTAACCCAGATGTTAAGTGGCGAAGCGTGTTCGAACAGATGGTTACGGTGGAGGGAGGAGAGGCTCAAGGATCAGTGCTTGGTAACGTCTCCCAGGTTACGGTTCTGGAAAGAGGGATTGGTGCACATAAAACTTTTTCACAAACATTGTCTGTGGCATTACCTGTTGTTGTGTAACCTGCGGTAAACGTGCCTATCCCCAGTTAACTAACTAATTGCATTTTTGGTAACCTTCCAAGAGACAGCTTCAAGTTCACACCCTTCGTGATCTAATCCCGGAGTCACTCCATGTTAATCATTACGCAGATCAAATATATAACTTGCGCAGTTACCACGCTGAATCTTTTTGGTTTACAAATATTTCACACAATGGATTAAATCGCAGGATGTGAATGCTTTAAAAAAAGGCTAAACACTTCTTATCCCGTAGATGCTGTTGCTTTAAAACTTCACACTGAAAAGAGACGGGGTTGAAACTGGTTTTCTCCAAAGACTGGCTGCAGTGGCATGATTGTCATTTATTCAGCGCAAGTCATGCCTTCCTGTGGTTTACACTCACTTGTCACATGGATCACAGAAAATGGTCAGTGACATTGGAGCACAGAACACGGACAGGATTCTCCCCCCAAAATAAATCAATGTTCCCAACGTGCAGGAAAATGGGTGTAAATCCCGTCCTTTTTTTTAAAGCTTACTTATTAGAGCAAATCTCCAACATTGCATCACAAGAGTGCCCCAGCGTGATTCATTCTGGTAAGGGGTGGGAGGAGGCTACTCCCATCTGAGAGGCTGGCAGCGAGGCGCTGAGCGGGCCACTATGCATCTGCTGATCTGTCAGCATAGAGATCAGTGCATGTGCAGTAGCCCCTTCCCCCCGCTGCCAGTCTCCAGATCACTGGCCAGCCCCAATCGCCCTCACTCCCTCCTCCCCTTACCGATCCTTTTGCAGAGTGGCAGTGGGTTCCCGCTTTCCCACCAATTGCCCCACCCCCCCCCTTACCTGGTGCCTAGTGGGCAGTGCCAAGAAACCTGGTGTTGTCAGACTTTTTACTGTGCCAAGATGCCCAGTGGGTGTACCTGAGTGCCAGGCTGACACTGCCCAAGGGGCATCCCCCTTACCTTTGACCTCCTGGGGGTGGGGGGCTTAATGGCTGCAGTTCCCTCCAGCGGCATAGGTTGCCTGTTCCCCGTTTGTGGAGAACGATTGTAAACACTGCTGGAGGAAACCACTCCCAGTGGCGAGGGGAGATGCTAGTGGGCCTGGAGAATTCTGTCCTGGGCCCACGAATCAGGGAAATATCAATTTGAATGATATTTCTATATGGTAATCAGCTCAATGCTAATTTCTGGCACAGAGTTGATTATTATCAGAAAACCTAACTTCAAAAGCGAGTGGAGGCCATGACGCCCAACGGGAATCCTGCAAAATGGTCACTGCTGATGTTTCCCGGCCTGCTGCGTTGCTCAAGCAGGCTGGGAGAATTGCCCCCCAGAAGTTTAAAACCACAGGTTCAGCAAAAAATTCAGTTCAACCAAATAAATAAAACGTCCTTTCTCTGGCTGATTATTTTCATTTCACACAGTGGTTAGCACTGCTACATCACAGCACCGGGGATCTGGGTTTGTTTCTGGCTTTGGGTTACTGTCTGTTGAATTTGCACACTCTGGGTCTGCATGGGTTCCTCTGGTTTCCTTCCACAGTCAAAAGATATGCAGATTGGATAGATTGGCATTGCTAAATTGCCTTTTAGTTGAGTAGGTTAGGTAGATTAGCCATGGTTAATGTGCGGGGAAAGGGCAGAGTGGAGGGTCTGAGTGGGGTGCTCTTTCGTAGAGCCAGTGCAGACTCAATGGGCCAAATGGTGTTTTTCTGCACTGTAAGTGATTTCTAACTATGCTGTTTATCTATCAGTGTTTTCCAACCCATCCTGTGTTACAAAATTTCTGAAGATCCCCTGAACACAAGTATTTTTTCAAAAATTAGTTATTCAATTAAGCATCAATTTATGGTTGTTTTATTTTATTAATGTGAAATTTGTAACAGCTAAGATGGGAGGTATCTTTTGTCAAATACACTTTTAATGTCATAGCCAACGTTCACTCTAGCTTGGTATAATTTTCATTGCAGTAATTGATAAAAATTCAGCTTGGCACACATGTGCTAAATGGGACCAACACTTGTCCACTAAAGAAGTATTGCTGAATTATTTGGAGCCATCACTCCAAAATGTCCCCATTGGTACCTCAGTGAACTTCATTTCAAGGAAGCTGCTTCGTGAAATGTTGGTAGTCTTTTCTGATAGCTTTTATGGGACAGAGGAATGTAGTTTATCTTCAATATTCTTACTAAAGGGCATTTGAAGGCCACTACTATGCAGAAGATAGTTCTGTCATATGTTCTGGAAAATATGTATTGATTGTTTTTTATTCATTCACAGGATGTGGCCATCGCTAGCAAGGCCAGCAGTTATTGCCATCCATATTTGCCCTTAAGAAAGTGATGGCGAATTGCCTTCTTAAACCACTGGAGTCCGTGTGGTGTAGGTACACCCACGGTGGTGTTAGCGAGATTCAGGACTTTCGGTGACAATGAAGTAATGGTGATATAGTTCCAAGTCAAGATGGTGTGTGGCTTGAAGGGGAACTTGCAGGTGGTGTGCCCCTGTGCATCTACTGCTCCTGTCCTGGGTGGTAAAGGTTGCGGGTTTGAATGGTACTGTCAAAGGAACCTTGCTGAGCTGCTGCATGGAGCTTATGGAGCAAGTGAGCATTTGGGTTGGTGGGTGAAATGCCAATTTAGTAGGCTGTTTCATGCTGAATGGTGTCGAGCTTTTTGAGAGTATGTAGAGCTGTGCTGATCCAGGCAACTGGAGAGTATTCTGTCATGCTCCTGACATGTGCCTTGAAGATGGAGGAAAGGCTTTGGGGCATGAATTGCTCACTATTAACTCCCAGCCTTTATCTGGTCTTGTCACCACAATATTTATATCACTTTTCCTGATCAATGGTAATCCCAGGATATTGTTAGTAGGAGAATTCTTCAACGGTAATGCAATTAAATGTCAAATGGAGATGGTTAGATTCTGTCTTGTTGGTGGTATTCATCGCCTGACACTTGTGTGGTACGAATATCACTTGCCACATATAAGTCCAAGCTTTAGTATTGTCCAGGTCCTGCTGCATATGAACAAGGACTGCTTCAGTAACTGAGGCTTCATGAATTGCACTGAACCTTGTGTACTCATCACTGAATATCCCCCTTTCTGATCTTATGATGGAGGGGCGATCATTGGTGAAGCAGTTGAAGATGGACAGGCTTAAGACAGTACCCTGGGGAGCTCCTGCAGCAATGCTCTGGGATTAAAGTGATTGACCTACAACAACCACAGCCATCAACCAAACTACAAAGGTTTGCAAATGTAGCCCACCTCTCATGACAATCAATCTCCCGACCATTGACTCACTCTACATTTTCTGCTGCCTCGGAAAGGCAGCCAGCATAACCAAGGACCCCATGCACCCCAGACGTACTCTTTCACCTGTTGGGAAAAAGATACAAAAGCCTGAGAACACGTACCAACCGACTCAAGAACAGCTTCTTTCCTGCTGCCGTCAGACTTTTGAATGGATCCATTATATATTAAACTGATCTTTCTCTTTTCCCTATCTGTAACCGCAACACTATATTCTGCACCCTCCTTTCCTTCTCCCCTGTGTCTTCTATGAATAGTATACTTTTGTCTATGTAGCGTGCACAAAACAATGCTTTTCACTGCATACTAATATATGTGACAGTAATAAATCAAATTTTCCTTTGTGCTAGGTATGACTCCAACCAGTGGGGAGTTTTTCCCCTTAATCCCACTGATTTCACTTTTGCTAGTGCTACTTGATGCCACATTCATTTGATCAAGTGCTGTGTTGATATCAAGACAGCCACCCTCATGACACCTGTGTTCAGCTCTTTATTCATGTGAAACAAGGCTGTTATGAGGTCATGAGCTGAATGATTCTGGCAAAATACAATTGAGTGTCAGTGAGCTATTGCTATGTAAGTGCCACTTAATAGCACTATTGATGACCCTGTTGGAGCACTGGACCAGAATCCCTAATTACATTAGGAAGCCAGATCAAACCCCAACAATATTTCAATTTTAGCTTAAAGGTGAGGAAAGGATGTTTTACCCAGGAGTAATTCCACTGATAAATTAGGGATCTTTTTTAGGAAAAACAAACTATTACACAGTTTAAGTAGTACTTTAACAAAATGAACAATATTTAGACATAAAAAGAAACAACTCTAATGTCTAACTTATCACTGTTTCAGTTCCAACTTAGCAACATTCTTCTTACAGACTTAAAAATAAATACTAAGTACAGTTAGTAACTATAAATTTTCTTGCCATAATGAGTGTAAACAGTCTTCAAGGTTTCAGAGAGATTTTGATTTTCAGAGCTGCTTGCAGATCTCTGTCTTTACGAGTTTGGTGAAGTCTGAATCATTGAATGGTTTCAAGAAGAAAATAGATATATTTGTTATTTTAAGAAAGGATAAGGGGATATGGGGAACAGGTGGGGAGGTGGATTTGAGATCAAGGAGAGGTCAGCCATGATCTGATTGAATGGCAGAGCAGACTAAAGGGCTGAATTTGTCTACTTCTCCTGATTCCAATGTTCTTTCAATAAATTTCAGCTAGAGCTGAAAGCTGTTTTTCTCAGCTACGTACTTAGTTCCTCCCATTAACTACATTATCACACCACCTGGTCCATCAACCTAATCAAAACCCCAGGGAAATCTTCATCTATAAACCATAATCCATTAGCTCTCCTAACTAAACACAACATAGCTAAAATGAGTAATTATCCCGCTCTCCCAGCATCTGAGCTGCATTCCCTCCAAACATACCAACTTTCTATTTGAAAAAAAAACTGAATTTTAAAACAGTCTTCTTAAACACAAATATGTATAATTGGCCGGGTTGGATTTGTCCTGGTTTTTGTGGAACAGCTTGACTAGGGATGAAGTTAGTTCTGCAGCACAAATTTTCAATACTTGCTAGAATATTGTCAGCGCACATTGCCTTTAAGATTCACAGCCTTCAACTGTTTCCTTTTATTAGGTAGGGGGAATCCAGTTGGCATAAACCTGGCGTCTGTGATGCTGAAGACATCTGAAGGAAGTTGAGGTGGATCATTCACTTGACACTTCTGGCTGAAGATGATTGCAAATCATAGAATCATACGGTGCAGAAGAGGCACTTTGGCCCATCGGGACTATGCCAACATGTGGGAAACACCTGATCTCTCATCTAATTCCATTTATCAGTACTTGGTCCATAGCCTTGAATATTATGATGTGCCAAGAACTCATCCAGGTTCTTCTTAAAGGATGTGAGACAACCCACCTGCACCACATTCCAGACTGTCACCATCCTCTGGTTAAAAGTATTTTTCCTCACATTCGCCCCCTAAACCTCCTGCACCTCACTTTGAACTTGTCCCCTCGTGACAGACCCATCTGCTTCAGCTTTTGTTGTATAAACCAGAAGGATGTGCTACCAGCTGTGGCTTGAAAGGTTATGGCAAAGTCAACAATTTTCCTTGAATGGAAGTCCCCAAACACACCCATATTCACCCCACAAGAACTTGCAGTTCGCTTTTGAATGTATTTTTTCATGTTAGAGAGAATTTCATTCAGCTGATTTATTTCAATGAAAATGTTTAGATGGTAATCCAGTTTAGCCAGTCATCATCTAGCAGCTTGGTAAGTTCAGGTTTTTTATTAGTTAAGAAAATACATATTTCTTCCTTGTGATGAAATGTATGAACAAGCATTCTGCCTCGAGATAGCAATCTCATCTTTGTACGAATGCGCCCACTTCCTCAAAGTGTAGTGATGTACTTGGATGATACAAAAGTGGGGGAGAAGGCACGTTGTAAGGAGGATATATATTCTTTATCAAGAGGTATTGACAGGTTAACTGATTGAGCAGAAAACTGACAAATTTAATGTAGGAAAATATGAAATTGTTCATTTTAGATGAACAATGAGAAGGCTGATTATTATTTAAATAGAGAGAGACTGCAGAAAGCTGTAATACAAGGTGACTTGGGAGTTCGTGAAACCCAGAAAGCTAGCATACAGGTGCAGAAGGTAATAAGGAATGCAAATGGAACACTGGCTTTTATTTCAAGGGGGCTGGAGTATAAAAATAAAGAGGTTCTTTTGCAATTGTTCAAGTTACTGCTGAAGCTGCATTGAGAATACCGAGTACGGTTTTGGTCCCCTTATTTAAGGGAACATGTATTATTATTGGGGGCAGTGCAGAAGAGATTTACGAGGATGATCCCAGGTATGGAAGGACTGGCAATGAGGAAAGATTAAACAAATTGGGTTTATACTCCTTGGAGTTCAAGAGAATGAGAGGTGATATCATTGGAACATATAAGATTCTTAGGGAGTTAAACAAGGTAAATGTTGGAGAATGTTTCTCCTCATGGAAGAGTGTAGGACCAGAGGGCTGAGTTGCAGAATAAAGGGTGCTCATTTAAGATGGATTTGAGGAAGAATTTCTTCTCTCAAAGAGTGGTGAATCTTTGGAATTATTTCCCCCAGTAAACTGTGAAGATCAAGTCTGTGAACATTTTCAAGGCTCAAATCAATAGGTTTTAATCAGTAGAAGATTTTTTTTTCAATTCAGTAGGGAAGTTAAGGTTTACACAGAGAAGGCAGGAAAGTGGACTTAGTGAGTATTAGATTAATCATTATCTTATTAAATGTGGAACAGTCATAAATTGTCTAAACCTGTTCCTATTTTGCTTCTCAGTCTTTTGGCTAAGATCACACCCAGGATGGGGTGCAATGCCTTGCCTTATTAGCTTGGATCTTGTTTGTCTCTCTTGTGGGGACCTTCAATTGAATTTTGAATGTGGTTCTTGGAGCAAGCAAGGAATGGATTTGGGTCTGCCTGGTCCACTCCAAGCATTTGCTAAAAATAAAATTAAATAAAATGTCTTTATTGAGACCACAGTAAAAACATTGTCCAATAACTTTTGCATCAAAGGCTTCTCATGTTTAAATGGTACAAAGTACAGCTGCTTTTAATTTGTGTGCAACATCAGATGCTTTCCAATCATTGCTATAGCCCTATCAGTGCAAATCACAATTGTTCCACTGATTTCTACTGAAGTAATTAAATCACCCAACACTTTAAAAGTATCATCTGACTTTGTTGTTATTTTATTTCCTTATTTCACATTTAACAAACATAGTCAAGTAAATGAGACATTTAGAAATATATGTGGATACATTAAGTTAAATCGCAAAGCCGTTGCCATACAATCATTCAATGTACTGCAGCCCTGTGAGGGTACATCCACAGTCCTGTTAAGAGAAGAGGAACAGGTTTTTGACTTGGTGGCGAGGAATAGTGATACATTTACAAGTCATGATGGTAATTGGTTTCAAGGAGAATTGATGGTGTTCCCATGCATCAGCACCTTTCTCCTTCTATGTGGTGAAGATCACAGGCTTGGAACATGCTGGCAAAAGAAACTTGGCAAGTCGCTGTAATTGTGCTGTCAGTGTGGGCTGGTGGTGGACTGCTTTGTCCACCACCATGGTGTTTAGCTTCTTGAATGATGTTGGGGCTTCGCTGATTCAGACAATGGAAGATATCCATCACACTGCTGACTTGTGCCTTATAGGTAGTGGATAGGCTTTGAACAGTCAAGTGGTGAGTTACTCTGCAGTATTTCCAGCCTTGGACCTACAATGTTTATATAGCTTTTTGGTCAATTTGAATCACACTGGATCCTAATTATTCTAAACTTGCTGCAGGCCCAGAGACCAGCAGGTCTATCTCCACCATAACATCTCCCATCTGCCCCTCCAAAACCACATTACATTTACATTCTATTCATTGATCAAGTTGGTAGATATGTTTTCTAATATAATTCTGAACATACAGAACAGAAAGATACCTGGGTTTGATACTTCACCTACATTAAATTACCACATTTGAACAAAGACATCAGTAGCAATGCTACAAATGGTCTTGAAGTCCCCCTTACCTGGCCTATACTTGCTCCAACTTCTTGTTTTATCTCAATTCAAAGCCCAGGCCAGGTTAAGGCCTTGCTGCAGACCCAGAGACTGGCAAGTTTCTTTCTTCCTCCCCTGACTTCCATCCCCTCCTCCACCCCAAACCCCCAAGTTGGTGAAAGCCAACTTGTGCTCAGTAAAGCTTCCACAAACAGCAGTGTGATAGATATTCTATTTTTTAAAGTGGTGTTAGTTGAGAGATAAATATTCACCATGTTTGAATAGAACTCAGTATTGTACGTTTCTGAAAGTAAATGGCATTGATTTATCACACCTATCTGGGAAGTGGCAAGCATATTGGACAACACTAATCTGTAGAATACAACCAGTAGTGTGAAACTTTCTCTATTCCTTAATTGCAATCAAATAGATTATATGGGGAAATCACCCATCATAAGACTAGGGGCAGTGGCAGGTGTTCCTGTGGCACCTGACCTGTGAACCAGAATAGCGGGATCCTGTAAGAGATTCAGCACTTAGTAGCTTGTTAATTATGGATAAGTGAGTTTCTTTCCAAATCTCCCGGCGTGCCAGCAGCTGATTCATCTACCCGCCCTGAGCTGATGGGTTTGAAGGACCTGGTACCATATTCAAATACCGATCCAACACTTAGCAGCCCAGCTGTCTTCATCAGACCCGCCAACATGTCTAGAACCTGGAGGCAAAAAGATAGCAGCCTGAAGAAGGCAACATCAGCTTTCAGCACCCTTATTCTGGCAGGCCCAACGCATGACATCTACCCCAGGGATTTCTCAAAGAAACATAGAAAATAGGATCACGCCCTTCGAGCCTGCCATTTAGTATTATCATGGCTGATCATCCAGCTTAGTAGCCTGTTCCCACTCTTTCCCCTTGCCCCAAGTACCCGTTGATTGTTCCAAAAGCTATCTAACTCTTGAAAACAGTGCTTTGACCTCAACTGCTTTCTGTGGTAGAGAATTCCACAGGCTCACCACTCTGAATGAAGAAATGTCTCCTCATCTCAATCTTAAATGGTTTAACCTGTAACTCTGAATGACCTGTATTTCTGTACCACCTCACTCCTCCTTCCCCCACTCCACCAAACCATCAAGATCATTCTTCCTGCATTTACCTAGTTGTAGGTAACATGATATCTCTGAAAATGCTAGTGAGTCTGAGTCAAAATACAGTGGTTTTTATTTCAAAACTCTGGCATTTATTCCAGAGTTTTGGGAGAACTGGTTCTTAAAATGGACTACCAGACTTCTCATAGAACACAAACATAAGTGGGCATTTATACATCATGAGCCTGAGTATCAATCACAACACAAATTTCCCATTCCAGCCAGAACTCTGGGTCTTCCTTCCTTGTTTGTGATGCAGCCCCAGATTTAATCACGATTCACAGTCCAGCTGGCAGCTGTAGTCATGACACAGGTTTCAATCTGGTCACAATTCAGAACCCTTCTGCAGCAGTACCGGCATCCTTGTCTTTGAAGTTACTTGTGCGATCGCAGCTGTCCCAGCAGGACCCTTCCTGTTAAAAGCCAGTATCACGATCTGCCATCAGCAGCTGTCAAAAGCTGGTATCTGTGTAACAATATCCAACTATCACAAATAGGTAAGATTACAAAATAACAGCCACGTTAAACTATCTGTCTTTATAAAATGAGAGTTAAAGCATGTAAGACATGAACAAATAACTTGTATTAATGCCAGGAGAAGTATAAGCTGAAGGAGGTCAGCCATTAGGAAGGGTTATGTTTATGACGTACTCTAGGTGCAAAATCCATTAACTCTTTCCGTACTTCACCTGTCTAGTCTTTTTTAGTTTCTGTGACATCTCCCCTTATTTTTCTAAATTCCAGTGAGTATAATTCTAACCGATTCAATCTCTCCTCATACGCCTCGTAATCTTTGCTGCACTCCCTCCACAGCAAGAACATCTTTCCTTAGATAAGGAGACCCAAACTGCACACACTATTCTACGTATAGTTCACCAAGGTCCTGTGTAACTGCAGCAAGAAATCCGTGTCTTTGTACTTGAATCTTCTCACTCGGAAGGCCAGCATACCATTTGCCCCCTTCAATACCTGCTGAACCTGCTTGCTTATTTTCAACGACTGGTCTACCAGGGCACCCAGATTTTGTTGCACATTCCCCTCTCTCATTCAGATAATCTGCTTTCCTGTTTCTGCTAGCAAAGTGGATAACCTCACATTTATACATGTTATGCTGCATCTGCCATGCATTTGCCCACTCAACTTGTCCAAATCACACTGAAGTACCTCTGCATCTTCCCGCACAGTTTTGTGTCATCTGTAAATTTGGAGATAGTACATTCTGTTCCCTCATCTAAACCATCAATATACATTGTGAATAGCAAAGGTCTTAACACTGATCTCTGCAGTATCCAACTAGTCACTGCCTGCCATTTGAAAATGACCCGTTTATTCCTATGCTAAACTTTTGCCTATCCACCGGCATCCCTTTAAGTTAGATCCCCAATCCAACTCGCACCTTTGTTTAAATTTGTTTAGTTTCCTTTGTTTAAATTCAGGACCCTAATCTCAGAATAACTTGCATCACTCTACGTATTGATGAATATTCTCTCATATTATGCTCGCTCATCCCAAGGGGCCTTGCTCAACTAGATTGCCAATTATTCCTTTCTTATTGCACAATACCCAGTCAAGAGTGGTCTGTTCTCCAGTTGGTTCCTCTATGTATTGGTCCAGTAAACCATCCCATACACACTTAAGGAATTCCTCCTCTACGGTATTGTTACTAATATGATTTGCACAATCTACATTCAGGTTAAAGTTACCCATAATTACATTCCTTTATCACGTGCAGCTCTAATTTCTCATCTAATGCCATCCCTAATATCACCACTACAGTTTGCGGATCTATATACAACCACTATGAAAGATTTTTGCCCTTTCGTGTTTCTCAGCTGTACCCATACAGATTTCACATCATCAGAGCTAATATCCTCCTTCACTATTGCATCAATTTTCTCTTTGATCAGCAATACAAACCCACCACCTTTTTCTTTTTGTCTGCCCTTTCCAAATACTGAATATCCCTGAATGTTCAGTTCCCACAATTAGTCGCCCTACAGCCATGTTTCTGGAAAACCTACTATATCATACCTGTTTACGTCTTTTTGCGTGATTAATTAATCCACTTTATGATGAATACTCCACCCATTAAGGAACAAACCTTAAGGCTTGTCTTCCTGTTAACATTCCTTGTCCTGTTCCTGTTATTTTTTCATTGTGGCCCTGTTTGATTCTGGCCCTTGATTTCTCTGCCTATCACTTCCCTTGTTCCTCTTTCTGTCTTTTATTCATGTCCTTATTTTCCCCTCCTCTGTCTCGTTGCATAGGTTCCCATCCCACTGCCATTTTAGTTTAAACCTTCCTCAACCACTCTAGCGAATATTCCCTTTAGGACATCACTCCCTGTCCTGCCCAGCTGCAACCTGTCCTGTTTGTATTGGGTCCCACGTCCCCGAGAACCAGTCCCAAAGATTTGAAATCCTCCCCTTTGCATCATCTGGTATATCCTGCTATTTCTGCTCTGACTAGCAGGTGGCACTGGTAGTAACCCTGAGATCATTATTTCTGAGGTCTTACTTTTGAACTTACTGCTTAACTCCCTATATTCTGCTTTTAGGACCTCATCCCTTTTTTAATCCATGTTATTTGTACCAAGATGTACTACGAGCATAGGATGTTCACCTGCTCTCTCCTGTATCCACTCCGAGACATCCTTAACACTAGCACCAGACACTGGTTTATGGAACCGGGTGGGTGGGGGGGTGGTGACGGTGGGGTGTGGGGTGGAAAGAAGACCCCTGTACTCCCCAACCCCAAGTACAGTACTGATCTAAGTTGGTGACACAGGGAGCTCCATGGGTCCAGCGGCACAATACTGTCCCTGAAGACCAGCTCGGTGTGGAAATTGAGGGCAGGAACGAGTCCACCCTGCAGGCTGGTGTACAACATATAAGGAGTAGTGCAGCAGTATGGCAGGTCGGCTTTGCATGTTGCACTCACCTCAAAGTGTCTGGTAATCTGAAGGCCATCCTGATTTCCCATTGGCATGATGTAAGATTGAAAGGCCTGACGAGATTCTGGTGGGCAGTTGTTTTAATGAGCATTCATGAGATGCCAATGGAATTTGTGCCAACTGCCAGTGGGAAGAGCGGTCTGCCATCAACCCGCCATTGGGAGAACTGTATTTTATGCCAGTAGGTTTCCAACTTTTTGGTTCTCAACAGATTCACCGTGCCTACCCCCCAGCCACCAAACCCGGCGTTGGCCAAGGACAGAAATATGAGAGCAAGGTAGTCATGTGGCAAACACCCCATCATAGTTCTATCTTCTTTCAGTTCTGTGGGAGAGTTACATGCTAGAAATGTTAAAGCTGTTTTTCTCTCCATAGCTGCTGCCAGATCAGTTGAGTATTTCCTGAAATTTCTGTTCTGATTTCAGATTTCCAGCACCTGCAATATTTTGATTTATTTTCTTTCCTTTGTTTGTTGAATAAATTGTAACCAAGGGTATTAAGGGCCCATTCCTCCCCTTGCTTGAGCCAGATCTCCAATATTGCTACACTACCATTGTTCTATGTGGTTACTCATGCCCATAATTCATCAACTTTATTTACTGCACTTGAACTCTAAGTCCACCTTCATCTGTTCAGCATCACCCTGCAACCCACACCTTACCCACTGTGACTATTAATAGGGAATAAGAATATTCTCTTTCATTCTGTACATGCCTGCATTTGCCTTGCTGGTGTATAAGAGCATAAAGATATGCAAAATAGGAGCAGGAGTAGGACATCTGACTGACCCCAGACTGATTCACTATTCAATAAAATCATGGCTGATGATGGCGTTTACTGGTGCTCCCCGCCCCACCATAATCTTTGATCACTGTAAATTAGAAGTCTGTCTAACTTAGCCTTCAATATATTCAATGGTGCAGCCTCCACTGCTCTGTGGGATAGTTTCCAAAGATTAACAACCCTCTGAGAGGAGAACTTGCTCCTCATTTCCATCTTAAATGAGAGATCCCACATTCTGAAATTTAGACTTCCACACAACAGGAAAAATTGTCTCATCGACTAATTCGTCAAGCTGCCCTACAATCTTATATGTTTCAATAAAATGAACGAATTCTTCTAAATTCCAATAAGTAAAAGCTTGACATGCTCAATATTTTGCCATTAGTCAATCCCATTCATGCCAAGAATTTCTTATGTTCTTATGTTCTTATGTTCTAATCAACTTTTTTGAACTGGTTCCAATGCAAGTATATCCCTTCTTAAGTAAAAAAAACAAAACAATCGGTCTCACCAGTGCCCTATACAGTTGTAGCAATACTTTACTTTTACACTCTCTTCCCTTGAAATAAAAGCCAACATTTCATCTTCCTTTTTAATTATTTATTATAATATCTTTGATTCATCTATGAGGACTCCAAGGTCACACTGTACTGTAGCATTCTTTGTCTCTCCCCATTTAAATAATATTTTGCTGCTGCATTCTTACCAAAATGGACAAACTCTCAATTTCCCACATTATACCCATCTGCCAAATTTTTGCTAACTCATTAACCAAGCTATATTCCTCTGGAGATTCTTTGTGGCCTCCTCACAACTTGCTTTCCAACCTATCTTTGAATCATTAACAAATTTGGTTACAATATATTCTGTCCTTTCATTCAAGTAATTAATATAGATTATAAATAATTGAGGCTCCAGCACTAATCTCAGTAGCACCCCACTATTTACATTTAGCATAGTAATTATGTACATAAGAGAAAGTCCTTTGCTTATTTCTCCATGCCTTGTGGTTGCATTTTCCTTCTTGGTTGTTTGTAAGAGTCTGCCATTTTCAATTTCAATGAGCAATATGACTACGAAAAAAAATATTTCTGGTGGTTTCATGTTCAATTTCTCTTGTGTGCATAAAGGAAATGCAAGTTTTTTTCCCACAGGATCCTTCATCTATATGCACCTCTTGTCCCTCAAATTTATAGTTTTCCACCATCACCACCAAAGATTTGCGAGGTTCACTGTTGGCCATGGCTTACAACACTGAGCATGAGACACACTCCTAGGCCTAGGGTGACTTTGAAAGCAGCAAGTGACTTACCCCTGAGGTTTCAAATGACTTTGCTACCCTAAGTTAGTCACCTGAAAATGCTCGATTTATCTTGACTCTTCGCGGTTCGTTTACCAGTTCTCTATCATTGCTAATATTATTACCTCTGAACTTACTTTACATAGTGAGCTTTTATGTGGCACATTATTGAATGCCTTATGGAAATGCAAATACTCTACATCTACTGGTTCCCATTATCATGGTCATTGTTACTTTCTCAAAAAACTTCACTAAATTGGTCAAACATGATTTCCCTTTTATGAAAACATATTAGCTCCGCTGGATTGTATTATGATTTTCTAAATATCCTGCTATTACTTCCAATATAATGGTATCTTTTTTTTGCAATGACAAAAGTTAGACAAACTGGCCTAAACCTTTGTGTTTTCTGTCTCCCTATTTTCTTGAATAGGGTGTTATATTTATGGTTTGCCAATCTGCCAGGAACTTAAGAATCTTGAATATAGGAAGATTACAACAAATATGGCCGCTCTAACTGCAGTTTTTCCTTTTAAGATTTTAGGATACAGGCAATCAGGTTCGGGGGATTTTTCAGACTTTCATTTAATTTGTTTTCCGAGCACTTTTCCATATTGACAATGACTGGTTTAAGTTTCCTTTATTTTTTCTTGGGATGTGACAAAGGTCACATTCCTAATGGCCCATGAACTGAATTGCTTGCTTGGCTATTTCAGAGAGCAGTTAACAGTCAGCCACATTGCTGGAGGTCTGGAGTCATACGTAGGCCAGACTGGATAATGATAGCAGACTTCCATCCCTAAACCAAATAGGTTTTTACAACAACTGACAATGGTTTCATAGTCACCATTTCTGAGACTAGTGTTACTGAATTTAAATCCCATCAGTTGCTGTAGTAGAATTTGAACCTCTGTCCCCAGAGTAATAGACTTGACCCCTGGATTATTGGTTCAGTGACATTACAGCACTATCTCCTAGGTTTCTCCCTCCCTTCTGATCCTTCATTTTGTTATATAATTGGGTTGCCTTGGTGACTTCTACTGTGAAATACTTATTCAGAGTCTCTACCATTTCCTTATTTCTCATTATTAATTCCCAACATTATTCTCTAAGAGATCATTATTCACTTTATATATTCTCTTCACTTTTATCTATTTGTAGAAACTTAGGGTGGAATTTTCTAATTAATCAAGCAATCCCACCACTGTCAACAGGATTTCTTGTTCAATGCCTCTCCCACCACCAGGAAACCCATGCCAGGAGTTGGGCGTAAGCAGGACTAGTAGATCCAGCTGGTGCTAATGGTTGGAAAATTCCGGCATTAATGTCTGATTAGGTAGCTATTGCTAGTTCACCCTCATATTCAAATTTATCCCTCTGCTTTTTTTTGTCATTCTTAAATTTTTCCCACTTTTCTGACCTATCAATTATCTTTGTAGCATTGTATGTCTTTTCTTTTCAATTTGAGTACCATCTTGATCTTTCTTATTTAGTCATGGATGGTTCATTTTTCTTGTAGAGTCTTCCTTTCTCAATGTAATAGATCTTTGCAGATAATTATGAAATATCTCCTTAAATATTTGGCATTGCTTAAATGTCTGCATGCAAAGTTACCTTTTACCTATTTCCCCAGTCTACAGTGTCATCATAAACTTAAATAAAGGCAATTATAAAGTTAAGACACTAGTTTCAGACCAAGGTTTCTGATCTTCAACTGAATGTGAAATTCTATCATATTATGATAGCTCTATCCTAGAGGATCTTTTACCATGAAAACATTGATTAAACTTAGATAAAGGCAAATTACTGCAGATGCTGGAATCTGAAATCAAAAGAGAAAATGCTGGAAAATCTCAGCAGGTCTGGCAGCATGCGTGAGGAGAGAAAAGAACTGATGTTTCAAGTCCACATGACCCTTTGTCAAAGCTATAAGGCATAGAGAGTGGGAGATATTTATACTACAGGATGAAGGAATGAAAGATGAGTCATGGCCACAGAAATGAGGGGAAAAGGCTGCTAATGGCTGTCCATAGAGAGAATAAAGGCGTGAATGGTTGAACAGCAGCGAAGTTGAAATCGGAGGATAAGCTATGATAGATAAAGATTTGGGGGAGGGGGGAATGGGTGGGAGAGAGCTAAAAATTAAGAAAAAAGAGAGGGGAAGCATAGAGAGAGAAAAGATAAGGAAAGGGGGGATAAATTAGGGGGAAAGAGTTGGGGGGAAGAAAAATAAAGAAAGACAATAAAGAAATAAAAGGTAGAGAACAGTTAAAAATTAAATAAATGAAAACAAAGGGATGAGAGGCGGTAGAGCTAATCATCTGAAATTGTTGAATTTGATGCCGAGATTGGAAGGCTGTAAAGTGCCTAGCCAGGAGATGAGATGCTGTTCCTCCAGTTTGTGTTGAGCTTCACTAGAGCATTGCAACAGGCCAAGGACAGAAATGTGGGCATGGGAGCAGGATCGTATGTTAAAATGGTAAGCAACAGGAAGGTCAGGGTCCTGATTGCACACAGACCGAAGGTGCTCATCAAAACAATCACCCAGTCCACGTTTGGTCTCTCCGATATAGAGGAGACCACATTGGGAGCAGTGAATGCAATAGATGAAATTTGAAGAGCTGCAGATGAAATGCTGCTTAACCTGGAATGAGCGTTTTGGACCTTGGATGGTAAGCATGGAAGAGGTAAAGTGGCAAGAGTTACACCTCCTCTGATTGCATGAGAAAGTGCCATGAGTGATGTGAGAGGTGTTGGGTATAGTGGAGGAATGGACTAGGTTATCCCGGAGGGAATGGTCTCTGCGGAATGCTGTCAAAGTGAATGAAGGGAAGATGGTGGTGGCATCACGCTGGAGTTGGCGAAAATGGCAGAGGATTATGCTTTGCATGTCGAGGCTGGTGAGATGAAATGTGAGAACAAGGGGGACTCTATCCTTGTTCTGGGAGGGGATGAGGGTCATGGCACTGGAATGGACCGCACACTGTTAACTGTAAGTGGGAATCCACGGTTGAGGAAATAGAAGCACATATTAGAAGCACCACTTTGGAAAGTGGCATCATTGGAATAAATGCGACAGGGGCAAGGGAGCTGAGAGAAAGGGATGGAGTCCTTACAGGATGTAGGGTGTGAAGAGCTGTAGTCCAGATAGCTGTGGGAGTCAATGGGCTTGTAATGGATATTGGTAGATAATCCATTGCCGGAAGTGGAGACAGAAAGGTCAAGGAACGTATTGTTCGAAGAAACTGCCCCAAATAAACTAAAAGAACTCATCCTCAAAGCTACCTTTGTCAATCTGTATGAAGATTAAAATCACTCACAATTATTAAAGTATCTTTCTCACAAGCCCCATTATTTCCTGATATGTACTCTGTCCTATGTTGCAGCTAGCTAATGTTAGGGAGCCTATATGCAAATGTCCAGAAGTGCTTCACAGCCAGTGTAGTACCTTTGATACCGAAGCAAACAAATTAGTCAATTTTCACATAACTGTGCTGCAAGCACATTATCCGATCACTTGTTCTGTTTCATCTGGTGATCAAGAGGTAATTGTTGATCAAGACACGAGGAGCAATCCCCTGATCCTCTTTGATTTGTGCCATGCGTTGTCTATTGTCCATCCAAGAGGACAGTTCAACATCTTATCTGAAAGATTCAACCTCCATAAATGTGGTACCTTCTGACTAGACAGGAGTTTGAACCTATGACTTCCTGACACAGAGGCAACCTGGCACCTAAGTGCATCTAGCATTCACGTAGCATTATACGTAATAGAGAAAGGTAATCTTTTTGAAGTGCTGTGTGAAATTCTCGTCATCAAATGATGTAAGATAGTAAGTACTCTTAACAGAGTACAAAGACAAACAAAGTGATTGTGAGTATTTGAGAATTTAAGTTATGAACTAAAATTAAGAAACATGGTCTTTTTTCCTTAGTATTTTTGGTAATTTAGCTGAAGTTTTCAAGATTTGAAGAGAAGTGATAAAATTGATCTCAGGAAATTATCCAATTTATTTAAATGCTAAAGAGCAAGGTAAGTATTATGGAAGTTAGGACAGTCATATGAAACTTCTGCAACCAAAAGTAAAACAGTTGCAGCATAAGTTCTAGAGTAGGCTATTAAAACAGGCTGTATCAATGGGCTCATGATATACATGAAACATTAACCTGTTTCTTTGCTTTACAGATTCTGCTCACTATGATACGTATTTAATGCTTTCTGTATTTATTAATGAATTATAAAGTTCCAGAGTCAAATCAAAGGCATTTTACTCCAGGTAAGTTAGAATACAACAAAATATTGTATCATAGCAATGTGAATAGTGCGTGTGAGTTTGAATAATATTGATATCATGATTGTAGCAGCAGCAAAAGCTCGGTAGAAAACGACTAGGATGCTGCATTGTCATGATTGGATAAATTGTGAAATTATTGTTTGACAAGTTTGCAGGCTTAATTTCATTAGAAAGATTTGGACAACAATATTTTGTAAGTCTTTTTTATTGTTTTCATTCCTATTCAATCAAATCAAGTCCAATTCAGAGTCTCAACAAGTTGAGACATTCCCAATCCAAGCTGACAAGACAGAGCTCTCACCTCCTGCCTTGGGCTTGATCTAAATCTGATCCAAGCTGATTGGAGTAGGCATTGCTCCTCCTCCATGGCTTGATCTCATTTGCATCTTAGCCAAAAGGCTGAGATGCCGCTTTTAAAAATTCCTTCAAATGAAGCTAAAATATAACCGAATGACTTCAACCAAGCACAGCATGTCAATACTAAACTTGATCTTAGCCAAAAGGCTGAGAAGTGGTAAGTCTTAAGTTTACAGATCTTGTAGCTTTGTAAAATATTGAGCCCTGATACTTTTTAAAAAAAGGTTACATACCAGAACAGTACAGATTGGTTAAAAAAACCTTTTGAATACGTTTGTTTGAGCCAGTTGTATTTGACAAGTTTTGCATACTTCTTTCCAGGGAGATTCACGGCCTCAATCCTGCTCCTGAGAGCATCATGTTTTAAACAAATGCCTTTTCTTTGGGCAACTTATAGAATCATAGAACCCTACAGCGCAGAAAGAGGCCCTTCAGCCCATCGAGTCTGCACCGACCACAATCCCACCCAGGCCCTATCCCCATATCCCTACATACTTTACCTGCTAATCCTTCTAACCTAAGCATCCTCGTATACTAAGGGGCAATTTTTTAGCATGGCCAATCAACCTAACCCGCACATCTTTGGACTGTGAGAGGAAACCGGAGCACCCAGAGGAAACCCACACAGACACGGGGAGAATGTGCAAACTCCACACAGACAGTGACCCGAGCCGGGAATTGAACCCAGGTTCCTGGAGCTGTGAAGCAACAGTGCTAACCACTGTGCTACCGTGCTGCCCATTATCATTTTGTTTTTGAAATTGAAACTTTATCCCCACCTGAAAACTGGCAATATAAAATACTACATACAGAAAATCCAGTACAGATTTAAACTTTATTTAATAAGAAAAAATGGATCAATCATACAAACATGAATCCATCTAATGGTATTAAAAATTAACATCACAGCAGTGGAATTTAAGCCATTCTGGAGCATAGAAATGAGGACTCCTCTTTTGACCGAACTTCAGGATATTCTCAATTCGTTGAGCTGTTTAATACAAATGTTGGAATAATAAAGTTTTCTATAGTTATGTTACTTTGGTGGTTTTCTAGCTGTGACTCAGAGACTCGAGCACAAAATCCAGCCTGACACTTCAGTGCTGTGCTGAAGGAGTGCTGCACTTTTGGAGGTGCTGTGTATTTAATGAAGCATTAAACCAAGGTCTGACCTTACAGGTAAAAGTCCTCAAGGCATTATTTCAAAGAGGAGTAGGGGAATTCTCCCCAGTGTATCGGCCAATATCTTCCTTCTACCATCAGCACTAAAAATGAATTATCTGGTCATTATCTCATTGCTGCATGCAAATTAGTAGCATATTTCTAACATTACAAGAATGTTTCATCTTTACTTAAATAGTTGTAAAGCACTTTGGGATCCTGAACTTGCTTTATAAATGCAAGATCTTTCTTTCATGAAGACCCTTTTCCACTTCAAAAACTTCTGAAATTTTCACTTTCTTTGAGAGTGATGGCAGTAGCAGATTTCCAAAGCCAGATGAAAAGGAACATAGAACTTAGTGCAGGAGTAGCTTGAGCCTGCTCCATCATTCAATAGGATCATAGCTGATCTGGTTGTGTCTCGATTCCATTTTTTGTTTGTCCTTGCAAAATTCTGTTATCTGTCAAAAAAAATTGCCAAACTCTGACTTAAATAAGCTCAATGACCCAGCCTCCAACTGATCTCTGGGAAGAAGGTTCCACGTACAAATAACCCCTCTGACAGACAATGGGTGTGATCTTATCAGCATGGTGAGGCTGTAAAATGGGGTGAGAGGCAAAAAATTGGGTTCACGCTTGATTTCTTACCTCTCACAACCTTTCTGGCCCCATTTTGTCTCATGACCTTCCCTTAATGAAGCAAGAAGCAGATGATACAGTACGAAAACCCGCCATTATAGCTGGCATGGAAAAGGTTGATTTTCATACCCATACCTGTATTCTGCAATTTAGGAAAAATTCAACCCTGTCTGGTGGTGCAGACTTGTGTTTGTGCTCTCTGTCCCTTTCTGCCAACTCTGGAAGAAGGCGAGGATGAAGTGACAACACAGAACAGAGTCCATTTGGAAGCACCACCCACGAAAAAAAATTGGGAAAAATATTGTCAAGCCTACAAGCCCAAGTTGGAATTATCTGCTGCATTAGTGACAGGCATGCTTGGGGTTGAGTGAACAATATGGTGAAAAAGCCAAAAGTCAATTTAAAGCTGTTGTGAAACCAGTTAGCGACCATCCACTATTCCTGTCAGTAGTGGGCCACCTTTTTTGCCGTCTAATGTGGCAATGTAATTTTAATGCATTGCCATCTCATCACCTTGCCTGTCAACCAGAATCATCATCCCACATCTGATTTACCATCACTTGGCAGGAAAATGCACCGGCACAGAACATGCTGCGACACGGTAGCACAACGGTTAGTACCGCTGCTTCACAGCTCCAGGACCCTGGGTTTGATTCCTGGCTTGATCATTGTCTGTGTGGAGATTGCACGTTCTCCTTGTGTCTGTGTGGGTTTCCTCCCACAGTCTAAAGATGTGCGGGTTGGGTTGATTGGTCATGCTAAAATTGCCCCTTAGTGTCCTGAGATGCATAGGTTAGAAAGATTAGCGGGTAAAATATATAGGGCTATGGGGGTAGGGCCTGGGTAGGATTCTGGTCAGTGCAGACTCAGTGGACCGAATGGCCTCTTTCTGTACTCTAGGGTTTCTATGATTCTATGCCTAGATAAGCGTGTTGTGCAAAAGTTGGGATTTACCTTTAGGGCCTTGCTCAACTCACAGACATCTCAGGAGAGGAAGCCCTACTGTTGCTGGACACTGGAGAAACACATGTGTTTCTCTGTCAAGCAGCTTTTGGAAAGTGGGAGGTCTCCACACATCTACAGTGATTTGGCTGCAGCTTTGGACCTGCTGCAGAAATTAAGAGACTTTGCAATGGAGAGGGTGAACCAAGGTGACGAGTTTGGAAGGGGGAAGGGCAAAGGTCCTAGGGAGGAAGTTGAAGCTGGAAGGGAGGGGTGGGAGGGCTCCAAGGGTCAGGAGATGAGAATGGGAGTCAGGAGGGAATTTGATGGAGGTATGTGTAGCGGAGAGAAGGGTGAAAGAGAGGTTTTGATGTGGGGATGTAGGACTGGCTAAGGGAGGAAATATGTGTGGATGAAGGTGGGTGGGGTGATTTAAGAGTGAAGTGGGGAGGAGATGGGGAAGAAAGAGTGAGGAGAGAGGAATGTCCAGGTGAACGTACAGGGGAGGGGACTGTAAATTCTATGACTGGCCCCTGGGAAGCAACTGAGAGTGGGCATGGAAGAAGGAAACGATGAGAATCAAAGGGAGCCAGTAGTGTGAGCGTACAGTAATTGTGGTCGAAGGGGCAACAAGGGTGGTTGGTGGACTTGAGGGGTGTGTGTAGGAAGGGGTAAGTCATGGAGGTCAATGTGAATAGGATGGTTAGGAAAGTGGGGAACATGCATGTTCACCTGGACATTGGTGAAGAGAAGAGTTCGGGCTGAAGGGTAATAGAGGGGAGACTGAAGGTTATCCCAAGGGGATAACTGAACCACAGTTGAATTTGTCTTCACCACACACTCAGACAAGACATTCCATATCCAGAGCACTTGTTGCATAAAGAGCTTTCCCTTATTTTGCCTCTGGTTCTTTTGTTAATCACCATAGGGTTCTCAATCTTCTGCCACTGGGAATGGATTTTCCCATTTATGCTCTCTAAACCCCTCATGATTTTGAACAAACCTAACAAATCTTCTCTTTTTCTTTTCCAAGGAGAATAGACCCAGCTTTGCCAATCTATCCACATAACTGAAGTCTCTCATCTTCAGAATGATTCTTGTAAATCTTTCTAAAGTCTTCACATCCTTTCCGTTGAGGCTGAACCAGCGTTTTATGAAGATCCTTAACTTATTTGCTTTTGAACTCTGTATGTGCTGTATGTATAAAACACAGGATTCATTATAATTTATTAACTGCTTTCTCAACTTGCTTTTTCACGATTTATGCACGTAAACACCCAGGTCCCTCTCCTCCTGAATTTCCTTCAGAATTGTATCCTTTAGCTTTTGTCACCTCTCTTCATTCTTCAGACCACAATATGTCACTTCACACTTCTCTGCAGTAAATTTCATTTGCCACGTGTCTGCCCATTGAACCAGCCTATCTTAATCTTCTTGAAGTCTATCACTACCCTCCTCATGATTCTTACAAGTTTTGTGTTATCTTCAAATTTTGAAATTGTGCTCTGGGCACCCAGGTTATAATTAAAGTTATAAATATAAACCAAGAAAATGAGTTACCCCTCCACGTAGCAACCCCCAGTCAGAAGAAAATAAAGTTTCCTGTCACTGATGTTTTTAATAGGATTGAATGAAATTCTACTATGCTAAAAACTGTTTCAAAATACCAATTTTGAAATAAATGCCTACTGGCAATAACATTTTTTACTTATAAAGCACAGTTTTACTAACATCTGGGGACTAAAAATATTAATACCTAGGAAAACAATGTAATAGTAAATTTAGAAATTATATAGCCAACAAGTTTTCTTGCATCTCCTGAATCTCAAAATTTCCCACTACAGCACAGTGTGGGGTGAACAAAAATCTAATCATTCTCTGTTGAAAATTAATAATTTATTTTGATTTGATTTATTATTGTCATATGTATTGGTATACAGTGAAAAGCATTGTTTCTTGTGCGCGCTACAGACAAAGCATACCGTTCATAGAGAAGAAAATAAAAGAGTGGAGAATGTAATGTTACAGTCATAGCTAGGGTATAGAGAAAGATCAACTTGATGCAAGGTAAGTTCATTTATAAGTCTGACAGCAGCACAGAAGAAGCTGTTCTTGAGTCGGTTGGTATGTGACCTCGGACTTCTGTATCTTTTTCCTGACGGAAGGAAGTGGAGATTGAGCAGTAATTGACATTTGTAGAAGAGAGTTCCAAATGTCTTTCACCCATTGTATGTAGAAGTGTTTCCTAACTTCATTCCTGAAAGATCTGGCTCTAACTTTTAGATTATGCCACATAATCCTAGACTCCCCAACCAGCGGAAAACCCCATCTGTTTCCCTCAATATTATTGAACACTTCAATTAACCTTTTTTATTCCAGGGAATACAACTCTTGTTTGCATAATCTTGCTTTGTAATTTCACTTTTGAAGTACGGGTATAATTCTGGTAAATCTACACTGCTCTATCTCCAAGATTAATACATCATCCTTTGGCATGGTGTCCAAAACTGTTCACAGTACTCCAGGTGTGATCTAGCCAGGACTTTGTATAGTTGAAGCATGACTTTGTATTTTAGCCCTCTAGATTTAAAGACCAACATACTACCAGCCTTTTTTATTATTTTCTGATTATGACATTGTAATGATCTATGTACCTGGACCCTGAAGCTCCATTTCCACTGTCAGTTGCCTTCCATTCTATGAAATTCAACTTTGGGGACATGGATTAATATTCAATATAATTCCCCGTTTTCTTTTTCAAGTAATAAAGGATGAATATCCACATTGGTATTAAGCACCATTTTCTTTCTGAAAGTGTTTTGTTAATCTTTCTTTCTTTACAAGTCCAGGAACAGGAGTAGGCAATTTGCCACTTTGAACATCTGCCACCGAACAATGGCTGATCTCTATCCTAACTCCATCCACCTGTCATGGCTTCATATTCCTTAATCCTGTTGGCTTGCAAAATCTTTTGCTCTCAGATTTAAAAGTGAGTTGGGCAAGAATCTATTGCCTTTTGCAGGAGGAAGGTTTACAGTTCTACCACCCTTTGTGTTACCCATGGCTCAGTTAGTGGTACTTTTGCCTCTCAGTGAAAGGTTGTGAATTCCCAAGTAGAACTTGAGCAGACTGACAAATTCCAGTGCTGTAATGAGGAAGTGATGGACTAAAGATATTGTTATTTGAATATTTAACTGAGGCCCCATCTGATCTGAAAAGAGGACATAAAATATCCTATGGGACTATTTTGAAGAAAAACAGGTGTTGTCACTGGTGTATCTCTCAATCAACATCACAAAAAACAAATTTTCTGATCAGGAGCATAATGTTTGTGGAAGCTTGCTGTACTCAAATTGGCTACAACAAACAATGATAATTTGGTACAAAATTAACAGTAATTTGAACAAATGTTAACTAGTTAAGGAATGCTAGCAGTGATTTGTTATGCAAAAATCTTATTTAATCTATTTACTTGCGTTTATTGATGAGGTAACAGTCGATGAGGGTAATGTGGTTGATACTGTGTATATAGAATCTTAAAAAGAATTGATAATATGTCACACAAAGGCTTGTCAGCAAAATTGGAACTCATGGAATAAAATCAACATTCGCAGCATGGATATGCAGTTAGTGTTGAGAAATGGGAGTGTAGCAGTCATCATTGTTTTTCATTCTGAAGGAAGGCACATGGAGGAGTGGGATTCCTGAGGGGTTAGTGTTAGACCATTGCTATTCTTGATATATATTCATGACAGAATTTGGTGCATCAGTCATAGTTAGGGTGTAGAGAAAGATCAAGTTTAATGCAAGGTAAGTCCATTCAAAAGTCTGATAGCAGCAGGGAAGAAGAAGAAGCTGTTCTTGAGTTGGTTGGTACCTGACCTCAAACCTTGGTATCTTTTTCCCAATGGAAGAAAATGGGAGAGAGAATGTCCGGGGTGCATGGGGTCCTTAATTATGCTGGCTGCTTTGCTGAGGCAGCGGGAAGTGTAAACAAAGCCAATGGATGGGAAGCTGGTTTGTGTGATGGATTAGGTTACATTCACAACCTTTCATAGTTCCTTGCATTCTTGGGCAGAGCAGGAGCCATACCAAGTTATGATACAACCAGAAAGAATGCTTTCTATGGTGCATCTGTAAATGTTGGTGAGAGTTGTGGCTGATATGCCAAATTTCCTTAGTCTTTTGAGAAAGTAGAGGTGTTGATGGGCTTTCTTAACTACGATGTCAGCATGTGGGGACCAGGACAGGTTGTTGGTGATCTGGACACTTAAAAACTTGAAGCTCTCTACCCTTTCTACTTCATCCCCATTGATGTAGACAGGGTCATGTTCTCCTTTACGCTTCCTGAAGTCGATGACAATCTCCTTTGTTTTGTTGGCATTGAGGAAGAGATTGTTGTTGCTGCCCTTTCACCAGATTCTCATCTCATTCCTGTGCTCTGTCTTGTCATTGTTTGAGATCTGACCCACTGCGGTGGTGTTATCAGCAAACTTGAAAATCGAATTGAAGGGGAATTTGGCCATACAGTCATAGTGTACAAGGAGTATACTAGGGGGCTGAAAACACAGCCTTCTGGGGCACCGGTGTTAAGGATGATTGTGGAGGAGATGTTGTTAATATTAAACTTCAAAAGGGCATAGGCTGTGGAATAGATGGATGAAATTTTAATGCAGAGATGTGCAGAATGATTAATTTTGGTCAGAAGGAGGAGGAGACATTAAAAATAAAGGGCATGATTCTAAAAGGAGTGCAATTGCAGAGGGGTCTGAGTATATATGCGCACAAATCATGACAAGTTGAAAAAGTGGTTAATAAAGCAAATGGGATCTGGGCATAGAGTACAAAAACAAGGCAGTTATATAACTCTGTAACTGGTTTGGCCTCAACTGATGTGTCCAGTTCTAGGTACCACATGTGAAGGCATTAGGGTGCAGAAAAGATTATGAGAATCATTCCACAGATTAGGAAGTTCAGTTACATGGATAGATTGACAAGCTGGGGATGTCTCCTTGGAGGAGAATGTTGAGAGGAGATCTGATAGGAACATTCAAAATCTGGACAGAGTAGATGGGAGAGAAGATTGAGGATCAGAGGACATTGATTTAAGGCAATTGGCAAAAAAAAAGTAACAGCAAGTTGAGAAAAAAAACATTTTTACACACCAAGTAGTTAGGATTTATAATGCATTGTCTGGGAGTATGGTGGAGGTAGATTCAATTGAGGCCTTCAAAATCGAATTAGATGTACAGGGAATAGGTGGGAAATGGGAATTGCTGAGATGGTCCTGCTGAGAGCTGGTATGGACATGACAGAATGGCCTCCTCCTGTTGTGCAAGCATTTTATTTTTCTACTCTTTTTGTGAAGAAGTGATTCCTAATATCTCTCCTGAATGGCCTAGCTTTGATTTTAATGTTATTTCATTTGTCTTTAGACTCCTTCAATAGCACAGGTTTTTTTTGCTATATTGGGTCCTTTCAAAATTCTAAAAATCTCAATGAAATCATCTGCAAATCTTCCAAATTCCAGGGAACACAGGCTAAGTTTATATCACCTCTCCTCCTAAACCACCCCTTGAAGAGACAATCTGGTGAATCTGCACTGCACTCCTTCCACAGCCAATATATTTTTCCTAAAGTGCACTGCCCAGAAATGTGCATCATACTCCAAATGTGGTTTAAATGCAAGGCGACCTACAGGACCTAGAGACCACCCATACTAGTAGTGAGGAGATTTGTCTGATACGTCAGGAACTCAGCAACTTATACAGGGAGATCTGATGATTTGCATAACGTTTTCACATTGCAGTTTATTCATATGATACAAAGAACCTTTCTTCCTTCCCCAAAAAAATTCTGGCAATCACTTTTTCATGGAGATTAACTGTTTTGCATGGAAAGAATTATCAAAAAATTGACCAAGTATTCCAAATTTTATCTTGTTGAAACAATGGTTAAAAATTATATGATGTTTAGATAGGAATTATTAAAAATTAAATAAAATAGGAACCTAGAAAATAGTGGAATGTGCCATTTGGCCTTGTGAGCCTGCTCCACTGCTCAATGAGATAATTGCATCTCAGTGCCATTTTCCCATACTATCTCCATAGTGACTTTGCCTCCACAGCCCTCTGGAATAGAGAATTCCAAAGATTCAACACCCTCTGAGTAAAAAAACATTTCTCATTTTAGTTGTAAATAGCCTGCCTCTTATTCTGTGTCCCCTGGTTCCCGACGTACCATCTAGGGAAAACATCCTTCCTGCATCTACTCTGTCCAATTTTGTATGCTTCAACGTGATGACCTTTCATTCTGAACTCAAGGAAATATGGAAACAGTCTCCTCAATCTCTCCTCATAGGACAATCCTACCACCATTATAAAAATTTTAAAGACATATGAATTGTAGCTAGATATTAGAAAATCATGAAATTTAGGTTGAAATTGTTAATTATATTAATTACAGAAATGAGAATGTCTTAATTAAGTTAAAATCAGGTAAATATAAAAACAGACGTCACTTAAAATGTAAATTATTTAAATTGTGAATCTTAGCTGCAAATTACTAGAATTTTGAATTTTAAATAGATTTAGTAAACTTATTTTTTCAGATAAAAAGTATTAAAACATGAATTTTAAGTACAGTTTTTTAAAGTCATTCATTGATGTGTACTCTACCAGAAGGCAGAGCTGCTGAAACTTTACCCTGAGCAGTTTCCTTAGCGGTGGATTTATGTGTTTAAGTCCTTAATGGTTGAAGTTAAGGATTCTGAAAATTGTGAAATATGTGGACTCTGGAGGTGATGTTGCTGTATTTATTTTCTGCAATGTGCTTCGCCATCTAGTGGCTTGGTCAAACTGTTGTCAATAAGGAGCAGTGACGGAAAGCAGACGTTTCTTTCAGTTATTCTGTACATCCAGAGCGATAATTAAACGAAACAAAAAAGTAATTACGGCCAGAACAGGAGGTGGGTCCGGGCATTGCTGCTGTGGGCTGGCGAGGTGAGCACGTGTCGCAAGATCCAGGGGAAACCCGTCGGGGGGAGGGGAACCTCCTGGAAGGTTGAAGCGTTCCGTAGCGCCATGGTAACCGAGAATTTAGCAACCAATGGGGTCGCTCGCTCGGGAAACCCTCGCGCACTGCTGGCCTGCCAGCCAATGGGAGGCCGAGGGGCCCGGGCGACGCCGGGCGCGTTCCACCAATGGGGAAAGGAGGGACATGCAAATGAGGTTTGAAAAAGCCGCGGGAAATCCGAGTTTCGCGGGAGGCATTACGCGCGTAAAGTGTCTCCCTTCATTCATCGTCAGCTTCCTGGAGCCATTTTCAGAGCTTGGGCTGCTTTAAGGACTTTTAAATCCTTCGCATCTGCCCCTCCCCGCGTTCACTATCTTGTGGTGACTAAACCGAACGGCGACCGGGGTCTGTCTCCTCCCCGGTTCGGGGGATATTTTCTTCTTTTCCTGAGAGAACGAATAAGATTTAAAAAAATAATTCACCGGCACCACAGAGAGAGAGGGGAGAAGTGTGAACGGCGAGAGCGTTCCAAAGTTGCGAGATATGCGGAAAGGAATCCAAGCAGCTCCGGGGAGAGCCTCGGCCGGAGTTGGGGGTTCCCCGGCAGCGAGCGGCCTCTTCGCCGTTTTGTCCGGGCACGGCGGTCGACAGGAGCGGCCAGCGGGGAAGAGCGTCGGTGCCAGCGGCCTCGGTGTCCGGATCTTGTCGCAAGCGGCAGCCGAGGGCTATAGCACTCCCCGCGGCGCGGCCAGCAGGACGGGACTGCCGCCATCTACTCCGGGAAGGACTCCGGTAAATGAGGCGCAATCCAGCCCGACCCCGGGGACGTTTCCCTGCCCCCTCCCCCACCCGGATGGGGGGGGGGGGGGAATGGGTAAAGGGCTGGAGTGGGGGTCGGCACATCATTGCCCCTTTTCATTGTCACCCGTCGGAAGTGTAGCTGCGGACTGGATACTTTTTGAATGTATCAATTCAGGGAGCGTGTGGGGTCAGGGCAGTGACTTTAACCTCGGTGTTTAGAGTCACACTGGTGGCGGATTGCATTTTAATCTTTTCCGGGAGGTGGGGGGGGGGGGGGTAGGGTGTTTACACCCGGGCTTTGGTGTGGGATGTCTCCGAGGAGTTCTCTATTCTCACACGTGTCTCTCTTTCCCCCCCCCCCTCCCCTCACCCAGTTTAGGGGTTTAAATAAACACGCCGCTGGCCCAGTGCTGTGGGGAAAGCAGCCAGCCGCGTGTCTCCAAAGGGCCTAGTGCCTGTGAACCAGGTCCCCGTGTCACTTCGAACACAGGCCTGGCTTTTTCTTTTCTCTCCTTGCCTGGCTTTGCACCGGGCTCGAGTTTGCCATTTTTTTTGCTGCAGCAGCTCCAGTGCTCCTGCCGGTTCAGCCCGGAGGTTGGTTTTCAACCCTTTCCAGCTTTACACACGATATTGTGGGTCTTTCATTTTTGTTGTTGCATTTGAGGAGTTTATAAGAGCAAACAGGACGCAAAATTCAGGTCGTGTAGGGTTAAAAGTCTTCACCAGTTTTTTGTAAAGTTTAAAAAACGCCACGTTAATTTTTCCCCCAGTTTCAGTAAAACCAGGGATCTTCCAACGATGCACACGTCAAAATTTCACACTAGTAAATTTACCAAATTATAATTGAGATAAATATTATGTGCTCCTGTTGCTGCATAACTGTTTTTTTCTACATTAATTGTTGTGAAATACAAGTTTATGCAACAATTGAATAGTCCTTTTCTATAAAACTTGGTACCTCGTTGTGGGGAAAATGTAATTCTTGCATTTCCTGTCTCAATGTTGTAATGAATCCACTTCATACCTTGTACAACCTTCCAAGAAATTAAATAAATTGACTTGAGGCCTAGATAATCTGCAAAGCCTTGGTGGGGGTGGGGTAGGTGGGGATGATTTGAGTAAACTTTAAATAAATTAGAAATGTTTGTCAATTGTAGCCCCTCTCAAACTGAAGCGTCTAAAAATGTGTACTCATTACCCCTTCATAACTTTGTGTTAAAGCATAGGAAACAAAATGGAGTTTTAATTAAGGCATAATTTGGATGCTTATTCATCTGTTATAGTTGGCTAGGTTAGGGTTAAGTTTGGGTAATGCCTAGGTTTAAGCTTGGGTAACTGATTACATTAAATCCTCAGTACCAGTTTGGATAACTGATTACATTAAGTCCTAGGTAACTGATTATATTTTGTACCGCAGCTGGTTCTTTTAAGGATTGTGTTTTTTCTAATAACTTGCTCAACTGTCAAGGTTTGTTAATTGGAAGTAACTCAAATTTGTGTGTTAGCTTGTACAATCCCTTTGCATATCTACCCAACAGTTTTAATTGCAGCCTTTCAAAGAGTTGTATTTTGACTGCCTAGTAATGTAGGATTTTATCTGCAGATTTGGTCACTTTCTTCTGGGCCTAGTATGTCATAAGTCCACAAGTGAACAAAGAACAGTAGAGTACAGGAACAGGGCCTCAGCCCACCAAGCTAATTGTGTTGTTCCACTTGCACCAACCGTCTGTATCTCTCTATGCCCCACCTGTCCATGTGTCTATCCAGATATGTCTTAAATGTCACTAACATATCTGCCTCAACCATTTCACTTGGCAATGCATTCCAGGCTCCTACCACCCTGTGTAAAAAGACCCCCCCCCCCCTTGCACATCTCTACTGAACATTTTCACCCTTGCATTGAACTTGTGCCCCCTTGTAATTGTCATTTCTGCCCTAGGAAAAAGCTTCCAACTGTTCGCCTTGTCTGTGCCCCTCATAATTTTATAAATTTCTATCAGGTTGCTCTTCGGTTGCCATCTTTCCAGGAAGAACGATCCCAGTTTATTCGATTCTCCTCATAGCAAATACTTTCCATACTAAGCAACATCCTGGTAAACTTTTCTGTACTTCCTTCAATGCCACATAGACTTTTGGTGTTATGATGACCAGATTTGGACACAATATTCCAAATATGGCCTAGCCAACATATATAACTAACATAATTTGCCAACTTTTATATTCAGTGACCTGCCGATGAAGGCAAGCCGGCCATACGCTTTCTTCACCATCTTTTCTACCAATGTTGCCACTTTTAAGGATCTGTGGACCTGTACTCCCAGATATGTCTGTCTGTGCTCCTGATGGTTCTGCCATTTATTTTACAGCTCCCACCTGAATTGGATCTACCAAAATGCATCACCTCATACTTGTCCAGACTAAATTCCATCTGCTATCTTTCTGCCCAATTTTCTAGCCTGTCTATATCCTGCTTATCTTCATCCGCAACTCGATATATCCATCTCACACAAGCAACAGAGGTCCCAGTACTGATCCCTGCAGAATACCACTAGTTACAGATCTACATTTAGAGAAACATCCTTCCACTGATACTCTTTGTCTTCAGTGGTCAAGTCAATTGTGAATCCATCTAGCTAGTTCACTCTTGATTCCGTGTGATTTAACCTTTTGCATCAGCTTGCCATAAGGGATCTTATTAAATGCTTTACTAAAGTTCATGTAGATAACATCCACAGCCCTTCCCTCATAATCATTTTTGTCGTTTCCTCAAAAAAAACTCAATCAAATTCGTGAGACATGACCCTCTTCATGCAAAACAATACTGTCTGTCACTAATGAGACCATTCATGTGTGGCACAGTGGTTAGTGCTGCTGCCTCATGGCACCAGGGACCTGGGTTCAATACTGGCCTCAGGCCACTGTCTGTGTGGAGTTTGCACATTCTCCCCATGTCTGTGGGTTTCCTCTGGGTTCTCTGGTTTCCTTCCACAATCCAAAAATGTGTGGGTTAGGTGGATTGACCATGCTAAATTGCACCTTAGTGTCAAGGGGACCAGCTCGGGTAAATACATGGGGATAGAGCCTGGGGGCATTGTGATCGGTGCAAACTCGATGGGTCGAATGGCCTCCTTCTGCACTGTAGGGATTCTATGATTCAGTTCCAAATATGTATCGATCCTATTCCTAAGAATCTTCAACAATTTCACTATCACTGACATTAAGCTCACTGGCCTATAATTACCTGGCTTATCCTTGCTACCTTTCTTAAGTAATGGGACAACATCGGCTATCCTCCAGTCCTCTGGGACCTCACTGGTGGCCAACGAGGCTAGAGGGCCTAGCGATTTCCTTGCTTGTCTCCCTAAGTAATCTGGGATAGATACCATCTGGTGCTGGGAATTTGTCTACCTTAATGCTTGTTAACACATCTAACATTTCCTCTCTTGTAATGGTGGCTCTAGAATGTTTACATATCCCTACAAGACATCATCAGTCAACATGTCTCTCTCCTTTGAGAATACCAATGCAAAGTACCCATTATTGAGTACTTCCTTTGGTTCTAAGCATAATTTCTCTCTGTCTTTGAGTGGACCAACTCTTTCTCTAGCTACCCCTTTGTTCCTAACATATGTATAAAATACCTTGGGATGCTCCTTAATCTTGCCTGCCAAGGACATTTCATGACGCCTTTTTGCCCTCCCAACTCCCTATTTGAGTTATTTTCTACTTTCCCTGTATTCTTTAAGTGCTTCATCTGTTTTTGGTTGCTTAGGCCTTATGTATGCATCCTTTCTCTTTTTGACTAGACATGCAATTTCCATGGTTTCTGGATCCTACCTTTCCTATCCTTTCTTTTCAGACACATGCCTGTCCTGCACTCCAATCAACTGCTCCTTAAGAGTCCCACATGTTTTGCAGCTGTAGCACGTTTGAGCTGGTGAACAGCCAACGTGATGTACTGATGGAGGAAATGTCTGCTGCTTGCGGAACCTAGGCTCAGAGTTGATGAGCTTGAGTTTGAGCTTCAGGTGTCGTGATGATTAGGAGGGGAGAAATTTAACTGACGCATGTTCTAGGTGTTAGTTACAAACCTGGTTAGTTAAAACTAATTTGGTCTCTGGTCAGGAGTAGGAGGTTATGATTGTGAGTGAGGCAGCTTTGAAGATCACTGAGGTCGCATTGGAAGAGATGCTGCTCTTGTACATGTCCAGCAGGTTTGAAGTTGTTTCAGTCTGAGAGAGGGAAAGCGAAGATTGCAGGAAATGAGAGAACACTGACTACAGCTGTGTGGTACAGGGGACCATATGACTTGGGGTAATAAAAGGGAATATTTTAGTAGGAGGCAGTGTAGCCAGGGATAGAAACTGTTCTTTACAGTTGATAACACGAGTCCTGAAGGTGTTGTGTGCCTGGCTAGGATATCTCTGTGCTGGAGAGGATAGATCCAGATGTTACAGTCCATTTTAGGAAGTAGTAACATGGGCAGAATGAAGAAAGAAATTCTACTCTGGGAATATAAACAGCAAGGGACTAAATTTAAAGCTATAAAGATAATAATCACTACATTACTTGAGCCATAAGTAAATTGGAACAGTAAATAAGATCTGAATGTGTAGCTCACAGATTGGTGTGGAAAAAATGGCTTTTGATTCATATGGTATTGGCGCCAGTACTGGAGAAATAGGGTGTTGTACCACTGGGGTGGCCTTCACATGAAGGGTTCTGAAGAATCATATAACTAGGGCAGTAGAGAGGGCTTCAAATTAATTAGTGGGGGGAGGGGGTATATGTGAGGAGAGGTTTCAAAATTTAGTGAAAAGACAAGTCAATAGTTTTTTCTCATTCAGTCAGAAGATGTAAGCATTGCTGGCTTGGTCAGCATTTATTGCTCATCCCTGATAGCCCTTGAGAAGGTGGTGGTGAGCTGCGTTCTTGAACCACTGCACTCCATGTGGTGTAGGTACACCCAAAGTGCTGAGAGACGGAGTTCCAGGACTTTAGTGACATGGTGATATAGTTCCAAGTCAGAATGCTACGTGGCTTGGAGGGGAACGTCAAGTGTTTTCATAACACCATAGAATACCTACAGTGCAGTTGGAGGCCATTTAACCCATTGAATGTACCAACTCTGAAAAAGAATCTTTACCAGAACCCCCCCCCCCCCCCCCCGCCCCGCCCCCAACACATATATTTACTGTGGCTAATCCAACTAACCCACGCATCTTTGGACTGTGGGAGGAAACTGGAGCACCTGGAGGAAACCCATGCAGGTACTGGGAGATTGTGCAAACCCCACCCAGAAAGTCATCCAATGCCAGAATTGTACCTAGGTCTTGATGCTGTGATGCAGCAGTGCTAACCATGTGCCATTCAATGCATCTGCTGCCCTTGTCTTTGTAGGTGGTTGTGGGTTTGGAAGTTGCTGTCTAAGGAACTTCTGGTGAGTTCCTGTAGTGTGTTTTGTGTTCAGGCTTGTTGAACCATTTTGCTGGTGGGGAGGTGGATGTTCACATTTCCATTTCTCCTCACTTGAGGTTGGTGGACAAATTTCAGAAAGATGACGTGTGGCACAAATTTGGACTGAGTTTTAAAGAAAGTGTCTGTGCCAAGCTTACTAAGTCTCTGGGTGCTCGCTCACTCTCCCTCACTCACTGGGTCTATGGTGATGAGAGTGAGAGAGAAATTAAAGACCAGGAGGAAGGCAGACATGTACTCGCATATGTGCATATGTATGTACTCACTTCCATTCACATATACACTCCAACAATAGGAATCCTGTGCTGAGTAGCTTAGCTCCTGACTCCCAAACCTGTCCACCATCAAGTCAGGAGTGTGATAGGATATTATCCACTTGTCTGGATGGGTGCAGCTTCAACAAAACTCGAAGCTTGATGCCATCCAGGGGACAGCTCATTTAATTGGCACCCCATCCACAAACATTTGCACCCTCCATCACGAATGAACAGTCACAGCCATGTGAATCACCTGCAAGGTGCACTGCTGGAATTCTCCAAGATTCTTTGCACAGCACCTTCTGAACCCACTACATCTAGAAGGACAAGGGCAGCAGATGCATGGGAACGTCACCTTGAAGTTTCCATCCGAGCCCCTCCCTATCCTAACTTGGAAATATATCGCCATTCCTTCATTGTTGTCCGGTCAAAATTCTGGAACTCCTTTCCCTACAGCACTGTGGGTGTACCCACACCATATGGACTGTAGTGGTTCAAGTAGATAGCTCATCACCAACATTTCAAGGGCAATTAGGGATGAGCAATAAATGTTGGCCCGGCCTGCAATTCCCGCATTTCATGAATGAATTTGGAAAAACACGTCTGCTCTATCCCCCCTCACTGCCCTCCACACGCACATTGGCATCAAGAGGCCACTTGGCCCCTCAAGCTTGCTTTGCCCTTCAATAAGATCATGGCTAATCTTGTAACTTCAACCCCATGTTTCTGCTTACCCCATAACCTTTTACCGCCTTGCTTATCAAGAATCTAATTAGCTTTGTTTTATTGTTGTCACATGTATTGGTATACAGTGAAGTGTTATTTCTTGTGCACTATACAGACAAAGCCTACCGTACATAGAGAAGGAAAGGAGAGTATGCAGAATGTAGTGTTACAAGTGTAGCTAGGGTATAGAGAAAAATCAACAATTTGAGAAAGATCTATTCACAAGTCTGATGGCAGCAGGGAAGAATCTGCTCTTGACTTGGTTGGCATGTAACCTCAGACTTTTGTATCTTTTTCCCAGTGGAAGAGAGAATGTTCAGGGTGCATGAGGTCCTTGATTATGCTGGTTGCTTTTCCAAGGTAGTGGGAAGTGTTGGCAGAGTCAGTGGATGTGAGGTTGGTTTGCGTGGTGGACGAGGTCCCGTTCACAACCCTTTGTAGTTTTTTGAGGTCTTGGACAGAGCAGGAGCCATACCAACTAGTGATGCAACCAGAAACAATGCTTTCTGTGTTGCATCTGTAAAAGTTGGTGAGAGTTGTGGCAGACATGCCAAATTTCCTTAGCCTCTTGAGAAAGTAGAGGCATTGGTGGGCTTTCTTAACTATAGTGTTGACATTGAGGGACCAAGATATGTTGTTAGTGATCTGTACACCAAAAACTTCAAGCTCTTGACCATTTCCACTTCATACCTGTTGATATAGACAGGGGCATGTCCTCCACTACTCTTCTTAAAGTCGATGACTATCTCCTTCATTTTGTTGACATTGGGAGAGAGATTATTGTTGTCACACCAGTTCACCAGATTCTCTGTCTCTTTCTCCATTTCATCATTGTTTGACATCTGATCCACTGTGGTGGTGTCATCTGCAAACTTGAAAATTGAATTGGAGGGGAATTTGGACACAGTGATTGGTGTGTAAGGAGCCTTATACTACATTAAAAATATAAACACATTCAAAGACTCTGCTTTGAATGAATGAATTTGAAAAAACACATCTGCTCTATCCCCCCTCACTGTCCTCCACACACACATGGCAGGAGGAGGCCACTTGGCCCCTCAAGCTTGCTTTGCCCTTCAATAAGATCATGGCTAACCTTGTAACTTCAACCCTATGTTCCTTTTGAGAAATAGTGTTGCAAAGGCTCATGGTCCTCCAAGAAACCATCTCCTTTTTAAGTGAGTGACCTCTTATTTTTAAACACAGTACTAGTTATAAATTCTCTGATAAGAGAAAGCATCCTAACCACATTCATTCTGGAATACCACTTGATTTTAAAGGTTTTGACCATGTTAGCTCTTAGTCTTCTAAACTCTGGTTGACACAACCTAGATCTCTAATCCTTCCTTGTAAGGCAACCTGCCCTTTCTTGGTATTCGTCTTGTAAAACTTCTCTGAACCGATTCTAATGTATTTACATCTTTCCTTATATAAAGCAGCCGATATTGTACACAATACTCCAGATATGATCTCACTAATGTCCTGCACAAGTGAAGCATAACCACCTACTTTTGTAATGAATTCCCCCCTCAAACAATACCATTTCATGAACTTTCCTAATTGCTTGTAGTCTTTTGTGATTTATGCTCCAGGACACCCAGATCCCTCTGCACCCCAGTGCTTTGCAGTCTCAGCCATTTAGATAAGTAAGCTTCTGTTCTACCTTCAAAAATAAAGTTTCAAATTTGTCCACATTATATTTGCCATATTTTAATTAATCCATCTCTTTGAGCCTCTTTGCATCCTCTTTGCAATTTATTTTCCTACCTATCTTTGTGTCATCAGCAAATCTAACAACCATATCTTCAGTGTCTACATCAAAGTCATTTATATAAATTACAAAAAGTTCTGGCCCCAGCACTGTCCCCTGTAGAACACAACTCATCACGTCCTGCCAATCAGAAAAAAGATTCATTTCCTGTTAACCAATCTTCATTCGTGCTAATATTTCTACACCATGAGCATTTATTTTATGCAATAACTTTTGATGTGGCTCTTTATCAAATGCTGCCTGGAAACAAACAACAGTACATTCACTAGTTCTCCTTTTACTGACATGTGACTCCTTCAAAGAACTTCACTAAATCGGTTACATATGGTTTCCCTTTCACAAAACCACTTTGACTCTGCCTAATTGCCTTGAATTTTTCTAAGTGCCCTGCTCTAACATTAATAATGGCTTCTAACGTTTTCCCATGGTGGGCTAACTGATCTATTGATTCCTGCTTTCTGTCTCCCTGCCTTTTTGAATAATGGAGTTATATTTGCTGTCTTTCAATCTGATGGGACCTTCCCCCGAATCTGGGGACTTTTTTTTTTTGAAAAATAATGCCAATGCCTCAACTATCTCATTAGGCACTTCTTTCAAATCCTTGGGGTGAAGTCCATCTGGACCAGAGAATTTGTTAGCCTGCGCATCCAACAATGTGGTCAATACCACTTCCCTCATGATTGCAAATTTCCTGTGCGTCTCCTTCCCTTCCATTTTCTGATTTACAGATATTTCTTAGATGTTACTTGTGTCCTGTATTGTGAAGACATGCACATAACTGTTTAGTTAATGCTCCACAGCCCTACTTTCCATTATCGATTCCCCGGGCACACTTTTTGGACCTGTGCTCAGTTTATTAACTTTCCTTATTTAAATACCTATAGAAACTTTTGCCATCTGTTTTTATATTACCAGCTACCTTTCACTTGTGTTCTAGCTTTTTCCTCATCAATCTTTTTGTCTTTCTTTGATTTTCTTTCTGTTCTTTTCAATCTCTGACCTGCTGCTTGACTTTGTGGAAAAGAATGCTTTTTCTTTAAGTTTAATTTTGCCTTTAACTTTTTTAGTTACCACAGATGATGGGTCCTCCCCCAGAATGTGTCTATTCTGTGTATTCTGAAATTTCCATTTTAAATGTCTGCCACTGACCATTTGATGCACCTAGTAAGCATATTAGCCTGTTCTCTTTAGCTAGCTCCACTTTCTTGCCTCCACAGTTGCCCTTACTTAATTTTAAAATGTGAGCCTTGGATGCACTCTTCTCTCCCTCAAACTGAATCTAAAGTTCAATTATTATGATCGCCAGTACTTAGAGTTCCTTCACTGAGATTATCAATTAATGCTATTTCCAGGTCTAGCAGGTTGGCTCCAGAATGGCTGTTCTAAGAAATAGTTCGAAAAATGATTCATGAACTCATGTATGCCACCTTTATCTGATTTTTCCAATCTGTACGTAGGTTAAAATCGCCCACGATTATTGCAATACCTTTCTGACAAGCTCCCACTATAATCTTTTATATTCTGTCCAGCTGTGTTAAGGGGCCTGTGCACCATCCCCACAAGTGACTTCTTACCTCATATTTTTCATCTCGATTCAAGCAGCTTCTTACATCCTGGTTTCCTGAACTTGGGTCATCCCTCTCTAATATGCTAATACCTTCATTAGTCAACAGAGCCACCCTTCCACCTGTAAGCATCCTGTCCTTCCTGAGTTTCCTTTGCCCAGTCGACATCATCCTGCAGCCATGTCTCTGTAATGGCTGTCAGGTCACACTATCAGTTAATCTGTTTTGTTTAGAATGCTACATGCATTCAGATAAAGCCTTAAGTTTTGGCCTTTTATTGTTTTTGTAACATCTTCCCTTGTCTGCTGAGTAACTGCCCCTCTTTGTCATGGTGTGTTTATCACTTCCCATTTAGTAGCTATCTCTCTTGCCTTGTCTCTTCGCTTTTTGGGATACCACATTTTCTGAAATTTAATCCCTTGTCCCCACTATTTAGTGTAAAACACTTTCCCTAGTTGTGACGTTTGCTAGAACATCAGCCCCAGCATGGTTCAGATGTAGACTATCCTGACAGTACAGATCCCACTCTTCCCCAGTACTGGTGCCAGATCCCCACACATGGGGACCCACTACTCCCACACTAACTTTTGAGCCACGCTTTTATTTCTCTAATCTTTTTCCTGTGCAAATTTGCATGTTGCGTGCTGCTTAATTTGGTGCCTAGCACTTCATATTGACTGAGGGAGAGAGTTCCCTGACGCTTTGTTTTAGGAAGGGGAAGTCACACTTCTTGGGACGATGGAATGTGACAGCAGCTGAAGCAAGTAAGGGAACCCAGAGGGTGCGAAGATCAGCGTCTGTCATTGTCCAACAAGTTTAAGATTCTTTCAGCTTGTTTGGATGAGAGTGGGGTGCAGGTTGGATGAGCTGACTGACCCTGGCTCTGTGGTGCAGAGTGCCATTCAAGTGGTGGTGGTGGGAGAAAGCACGTAAGAATGCAGTGGTAATAGGGGAACCTTCTTCCTATGTTATTGGTTCCTACATAGGTCGTGACCACTACAAGTTCCCTAGAGCCTTGAGCAGATGCACTGGATAGGGAACAATTATTTGGACTCTTACTCCTCGCAGTGTCAACCCCCCTCAGTATGTTGTCCCCTACTCCCTCTGCATTTTTATATTCTTTCTTCCACCATCGCCACTTGAATGGCATCCTGTACCACAGTGCCATGGTCTGTCAGCTCATCCACCCTGCACCCCACTCTGATCCAAAATGAACCTCAAACCTGTTGGACAATTGCAGATGACCTCAGGATCCTCTTACCTACCTCAGCTGCCATCACATCCTATTGTCCTATGGAGAGTGTGCCACCTCCCCTCCCCAAAACAAAGCATCAGAGAACTCCCTCCCTGATGTGTCACAGTATCCGCAGCTTAATGATCGAGTCAAAGCTCTTCAAGCCGCAGACAGTTATTGCAGATATGCTTCCCCTGGGTAACATTGGTATCCATGAGCTCCACATGCTGAAGCCTTGTCACTGTCCTGCTATACTGAGTTTTAATTATTTTATTCAATTATTCATTTTCTCTTGGATATTTATTAATCTTATCGCAAATTCGAGTACTATTTTAAACCTTTGGAAAATAGACCTTGGCCACTTACTAGATATTCTCCAGATAATCACCCACAACTGGCTTCCTCTCCTGTACTAGCAGAATATAATGCCTGCATAGTGAAGTAGTCAAAACAAAAAGCAAAGAAATGCAACCTGTCGCTTCCTTCCACCACCCCTGCCCCACAAACTTCCTCTTCTCGTCAAACTTCCACACTATTTGAATTTACACAGTGCTTATGTGTGCTTGCTCACACATGTGGAGTTGTGCACATGCACAGATGAGTTAGGGGTTTGCCTAGTAGGGAAAGTGAAGGGCCTACCTTTTGGATGAGCTACATCAGAACTGTGCTAGGATCAGTGTTTTTGTGAGCCAGGTAACTGGGGAAGTAGCCTGGACTTTAAACAGGGTGGGGGTGGGGGAGATCAAGTTTGGGTAGCTGTAGCAAACCAAGAGGTACAGTCAGGGCAGGAGAGCCAAACAGTAATCTGGGAAAACAGAGAGAAAAGGCCTAAGAATACACCAACAGTCAGTTAGAAAGATAACAAAAAGACAAAACTAAAGACGCTGTATCTAAATGCACATAACATTCTTAACAAAGTAAATTAATTGATAGCACAAGTAAATAAATGTGATCTGATAGCCATTACAGAGATGTTACTGCAGATCGACAAGGATTGGTCCCTGAATGTTGAGTGGCATGTGACATTTGAGAAGAATTGGAAGCTAGGTAAAAGTGGGATGTAACATTATTGACCATCAGTGGCACAATGCAGAACAAAATAGACAGGAAGAAATATTGGGTGAAAATTCATATCCACAATAGTCATCTGTGGGATAGCGGACTGTCTTTCTGGCTTGATGGCAGTATCCTGTTGTGGCGAATACCAACTCACGTTGTTATTGTGCAGCAGCAGCAGCATGAAACAGCTGGTTTCACCTATTGCTCAAATTTTTAAGGTGCTTTGTCTTGTATGAATTTCAGTGCCAGTTTGATGCTAATTATGTAGTCCGTATGTACTAAAGACTGGAAAATCATCCTAAATGGCAGGTCCCAGTTGGTACTTGGAAAAACTTGAGGTAAACCGGAGGAGTCAGCATCCTTTTGTGAAAGGGAAATCATGTTTAACCAATTTATTGTCATCCTTTGCAGGAGTAACATGTGCTGTGAATAAATGGGAGTCTGTAGATGTACTGTACTTGCATTTTCAGGCATTATTTGATAAGGTGCCAGCTCAAAGATTAGTGCAGAAAAGAAAATCTCATGGTGTAGGAGTAGTTCATTCAAGTTGATAGAAGATTGGCTGTCTGGTTAAAAAGCAGAAAGTACACAGAAATAGATCTTTTGATGAATAGAGTCCAGCAAGGGTCTATGCTGGGTTCTCAACATTTTGGAATTAATACTGCAATGAAGTTACTGTGAAAATCAGGTACAGATGTCACCTTGAAAGATAGGAAAATATGTTGTAAAGAGGATTTAAGGAGTTTGCAACTGGCAATGTGTGGACTGTATTCAACCCGCCTGTGCCTACAAAGCTCCAAACATTAGATGTTTGGGACGACCTTTGCTAAATAATCCCCAATGTGCTAAAAGTTGTGCTGACAACCAATTTGATTGTCAGCCAGGCTTGCAGTGTGGTGTATTTACCTATACAGGAAGCTCTATGTATTATTAGAGAGGGTCCTGATCTTTGTAGACTGCGTTTACATGTTCTTTCAATGTACCTATTTCAGCTAAACAAAATAATGGCCACCCACTGATTCATTCCCTAGGGCAATGCCTTGATCAATCTCCGTCAAGCTGCCTGGGTGAAATTTGAAATAATGCTTGGCAGTTATTTGTCAGTCATCAACTGGTGCATTCTCCGTGGCAAATATCTTACTGAATGGTAGAGCAGCCTCTCAGGAGCGAATGATCTACTCCTTGTTTGTATATGCATGCACGCATAATGTATCTATCAGTCGGATTGATACGTTCTACAGTAAAATTTGTTGTTTTCCGCTTTATACTGGTGTTCTTGCAATGTGCCCTGATGAGTACAGGACAAAAAGCTTTGATTTTTTTTTCAACCTGTTCTGTACAACCAAGGACAGGAAAGTAGCCCCTCAATTCCAGAAGGGATGGAGACAGGAAATTATTAGCCAGTTGACTTGACTTCTGACATGGTGAAGGTGTAGAATCTGATATTAAGGAGATTATCTCTGGGCTCTTGGAAAAACTTGAGGTAAACCGGAGGAGTCAGCATCCTTTTGTGAAAGGCAAATAATATTTAATCAATTTATTGTCATTTTTTTGCAGGAGTAACATGTGCTATGAATAAACGGGAGCCTGTAGAAGTACTGTACTTGAATTTTCAGGCATTATTTGGTGCCACCTCAAAGATTAGTGCAGAAAAGAAAAACTCATGGTGAAGGAGTAGTACATTCAAATTGATAGAAGATTGGCTGCCTGGTAGAAAGTAGAAGCTATGCAGAAAATGATCTTTTGTCGGAGTCCTGGAAGGGTCTGTGCTGGGTTCTCAACATTTTAGAATTAACGCTGCAATGAAGTTACTGTGAAAATCAGGTACAGATACCACATAGAAAGATAAGAAAGAATGTTGTGAAGAGATATAAGGAGTTTGCAGATAAATGTGAATAGATTGAGTGGCAGATGGAGCATATTGTGGGAAAATATGAAATTGTTCACTTTGGCAGGAAGAATGAAAAAACAGAGTATTACTTAAACAGAATAACTGCAGTACTCCGGGAGGTGTTGGAAGTGGGGTAATGTGAATATTTATAATGTGGAGGGAGAATGATTTTCATTGGGCAGTGGAATCAAAAGTTGTTGTGTGTAGATTGGACATGCAGAATTCAAAATGTAGATCAAGCATTATCTTATTTAATGGCAGAGCAGGCCTGAGGGGCTGAATGGCCTATTTCGTAAGAATGTATGTTCTTATCTACCAAGCAGAAGTCAGGAGTGTGATGCAATATTCACTTGTCTGGATGAGTGCAGCTCCAACGACACTTAAGAAGTTGGTCACCATCCAGAACAATTATCATTAAGCATAACAATGAGTTAACGAGGAAAAGAAAATCAAGCCCACACGATAGCACCAAAGGCATGTAGCTTTTTAAAAATTCTTGTGAAATAATATTGAAAAACCAAAGAAAATTACAAAGATAAGTACCCCAAAATTGCTCATTTGATTGGCAACCCATCCACTATCTTCCACTCCCTCCAACACTGCTGAATGGCTGCAGTATGTACCATCTACGAGATGCATTGCAGCATCTTACAAACTTGTAACTTCTGCCACCCAGAAGGACAATGGGAGCAGTTGCATGGGAACATCCCCACCTGCAAATTCCCCATCACACATCATCTTGACTTGGAACTATATCACCGTTCCTTCATTGTTGCTGTATGTTCTTACACCACATAGACTGCAGCAGTCAAGGCAGCGCAGCACCATTTTCTTGCAGGCATTGATGGTCTGGCCTTGACAGTGAAGCCCACGTCCCATAAAAGAGAAAAAACTAATTCCACTTGCAATACTTGCTGACCCCTTTCAGGTTCTTGGCAGAATGGATTTAATGTATGTGTGCAAGTCTGTTATCTAAATTATGCGTGTACTGTGCAGGTAAATGGGGTAGCCACATTTGCAGACAGCAATAGTTAACAGTTGGTGAGGTTATTTTGTAAGAAGGCTATTATTGACCTCATCATCTTCGAAGTGACATAACACTTAAAATTCACCTGAATCAGCAGACAGGCTTGGGTGACTTCTAACAGTGCCATGGCTGTCGATTATAACCCTAAACTTTGGCTGCACTTGGAAGCAATTGCTAAACACCAATCCTGCACACACTCCCCAGAAAGACCAGTCACATTGACAATTTACCTGGAATCTGGGTCTGAATGCAAGTGAAAATACTTGAACTTAGTTTGCTCCATGGCACAGTGCATCAGTCCTTTCTATACCTGTTCTTATGACTGAGGTAGTTTTATCTTGTTGATAGATTTTAAAGCAGGCTTTTATAGGAACTGTTGTATGCCCCACACATCCATTGGTAACACATCTGTGTAGCATACAAGAATAGGTAAATATTTAATTATCAATTTAGCCATTACGAGATGAAAGCTGCTTCTGAGGTTGGATACTATGCTTTAGGAATTGGCCCAATTGTTTTCAGGTTCTTGCTATGCTCTCAACACCAGTTTTGGGGTACTTATCTTTGTAATATTCTTTGATTTTTCAATATTATTTCACAAGAATTTTTAAAAAGCTACATGCCTTTGGTGCTATTGTGTGAGCTTGATTTTTTTTCTGGTTAGCTCATTTTTAATGCTTAATGGTAAAAACTCCACAAGCTCATGAGTTTTCTT